>NW_026694099.1:8339415-8980373 GCF_021218885.2 Marmota monax | reverse complement strand
CCCACACCCCCCACCACCCCACCCCACCCCCCACCCACCACCACCCACCCCCCCCACCACCCACCACCCACCCACCACCCACCCCACCCACACCACCACCCCCACCACCCACCCACCCCCCACCACCCACCCCCCACCCACCCCCCACACCCACCCCACCCACACCCCACACCCCCACCACCCCCACCCCCCACCCACCCACACCCCACCCCCACCACCCCCACCACCACCACCCCCACCACCCACCCCACACCCACCCCCCACCCCCACCACCCCCCCACCCACACCCACCCACCCCACCCCACCCCCCACCCCCACCCACCACCCCCACCCACCACCACCCCCCCCACCACCCCCCACCACCCCCCACCCCACCCCCACCCCACCCCACCACCCCCCCCCCCACCCCCCCCCCAACCCCACCCCACACCCCACACCCCCCCCCACCCCCACCCCCACACCCACCCCCACCACCCCCACACCCCCCACCCCCCACACCCCCACCCACCCACCACCCCACCCACCACCCACCACCCCCCCCCACCCCCCCACCCCCACACAACCCCCCTCCCCCCCACCAACCCCCCCCCCCCCCCCACCCCACACCCACCCCACACCCCACCCCCCCCACCCCACACCACCCACCACCCCACCACCACACCCACCCCCCACCCCCACCCCCACCACCCACCCCACCCCCACCACACCCACACCCCACCCACCCACCCCCACCCCCCACCCACCCCACACCCCCACCCCACCCCCCCCACCCACCCCCCCACCCACCACCCCCCCCACCCACCCACCCACCACCCCCCCCCACCCACCACCACCCCCCCCCCCCCCACACCCCCCACCACCACCCACACCACCACCCCACCCACCACCACACCACCCCACCACCCCCACCACCCCACCCACACCACCAACCACACCACACACCCACCACCACCCCACCCACCCCCACCCCACCCCACCCCCACCACACACGGCCAGGCCAGTCTAGACACAGCACCACCCTCCCCACAATTGGCAAAACACTACAGGAAGAGGAAATGGAAAATAACAATGAAAACCAACAGTGGGAGGTAGGACAGTAAAGGGGGGGGGGGAAATAATCAAAGAGGAAAACAAACATGTTTAGTAACAGAAATAAACAAATATGGCTGGAAGAACAACCCATATCTCAATAATAACCCTAAATGTTAATGGCTTAAACTCACCAATTAAGAGACACAGGCTAGTAGAATGGATCACAAAACAAGACCCAACAATATGCTGCCTACAGGAGACGCATTTGATAGGAAAAGACATACATAGGCTGAAGGTGAAAGGTTGGGAAAAATCATATCACTCATATGGACTTCGGAAACAAGCAGGCGTGTCCATACTCATATCAAATAAAATAGATTTCAAGCCAAAGTTAATCAAAAGAGATAAAGAGGGACACTACATACTGCTTAAGGGAACCATACACCAATGAGACATAACAATCATAAATATTTATGCCCCAAACAATGGTGCAGCTATGTTCGTCAAACAAACTCTTCTCAAGTTCAAGAGTCTAATAGACCACCACACCATAATCATGGGAGACTTCAACACACCTCTCTCGCCACTGGACAGATCTTCCAAACAAAAGTTGAATAAGGAAACTATAGAACTCAATAACACTATTAATAACCTAGACCTAATTGACATATATAGAGTATACCACCCAACATCAAGCAGTTATACTTTTTTCTCAGCAGCACATGGATCCTTCTCAAAAATAGATCATATATTATGTCACAGGGCAACTCTTAGACAATATAAAGGAGTAGAGATAATACCATGCATCTTATCTGATCATAATGGAATGAAACTGAAAATCAACGATAAAAGAAGGAAGGAAAAAGCATACATCAACTGGAGAATGAACAATAGGTTACTGAATGATCAATGGGTTATAGAAGACATCAAGGAGGAAATTAAAAAATTCTTAGAGATAAATGAAAACACAGACACAACATATCGGAATCTATGGGACACATTGAAAGCAGTTCTAAGAGGAAAATTCATTGCTTGGAGTTCATTCCTTAAAAAAAGAAAAAACCAACAAATAAATGATCTCATACTTCATCTCAAAATCCTTGAAAAAGAAGAGCAAAACAACAGCAAAAGAAGTAGAAGGCAAGAAATAATTAAAATCAGAGCTGAAATTAATGAAATCGAAACAAAAGAAACAATTGAAAAAATTGACAAAACTAAAAGTTGGTTCTTTGGAAAAATAAACAAAATCGACAGACCCTTAGCGATGCTAGCGAAGAGAAGAAGAGAGAGAACTCAAATTATTAGCATACAGGATGAAAAAGGCAATATCACAACAGACACTTCAGAAATACAGAAGATAATCAAAAACTATTTTGAATCCTTATACTCCAATAAATTAGAAGATAGTGAAGGCATAGATAAATTTCTTAAGTCATATGATCTGCCCAGATTGAGTCAGGAGGATATAGAAAACCTAAACAGACCAATATCAATTGAGGAAATAGAAGAAACCATAAAAAGACTACCAACTAAGAAAAGCCCAGGACCGGATGGGTATACAGCAGAATTTTACAAAACCTTTAAAGAAGAACTAATACCAATACTTTTCAAGCTACTTCAGGAAATAGAAAAGGAGGGAGAACTTCCAAATTCATTCTATGAGGCCAACATCACCCTGATACCTAAACCAGACAAAGACACTTCAAAGAAAGAAAACTACAGACCAATATCTCTAATGAACCTAGATGCAAAAATCCTCAATAAAATTCTGGCGAATCGGATACAAAAACATATCAAAAAAATTGTACACCATGATCAAGTAGGATTCATCCCTGGGATGCAAGGATGGTTCAATATACGGAAATCAATAAATGTTATTCACCACATCAATAGACTTAAAAATAAGAACCATATGATCATCTCGATAGATGCGGAAAAAGCATTCGACAAAGTACAGCATCCCTTTATGTTCAAAACTCTAGAAAAACTAGGGATAACAGGAACATACCTCAATATTGTAAAAGCAATCTATGCTAAGCCTCAGGCTAGCATCATTCTGAATGGAGAAAAACTGAAGGCATTCCCTCTAAAATCTGGAACAAGACAGGGATGCCCTCTCTCTCCACTTCTCTTCAACATAGTTCTCGAAACACTGGCCAGAGCAATTAGACAGACGAAAGAAATTAAAGGCATAAAAATAGGAAAAGAAGAAATTAAATTATCACTATTTGCAGATGATATGATTCTATACCTAGAAGACCCAAAAGGCTCTACAAAGAAACTATTAGAGCTAATAAATGAATTCAGCAAAGTGGCAGGATTTAAAATCAACACGCATAAATCAAAGGCATTCCTGTATATCAGCGACAAATCCTCTGAAATGGAAATGAGGACAACCACTCCATTCAAAATATCTTCAAAAAAAATAAAATACTTGGGAATCAACCTAACAAAAGAGGTGAAAGACTTATACAATGAAAACTACAGAACCCTAAAGAGAGAAATAGAAGAAGATCTTAGAAGATGGAAAAATATACCCTGTTCATGGATAGGCAGAACTAACATCATCAAAATGGCGATATTACCAAAAGTTCTCTATAGGTTTAATGCAATGCCAATCAAAATCCCAATGGCATTTCTTGTAGAAATAGAGAAAGCAATCATGAAATTCATATGGAAAAATAAAAGACCCAGAATAGCAAAAACAATGCTAAGCAAGAAGTGTGAATCAGGCGGTATAGCGATACCAGACTTCAAACTATACTACAGAGCAATAGTAACAAAAACAGCATGGTACTGGTACCAAAACAGGCGGGTGGACCAATGGTACAGAATAGAGGACACAGAAACCAATCCACAAAACTACAACTATCTTATATTTGATAAAGGGGCTAAAAGCATGCAATGGAGGAAGGATAGCATCTTCAACAAATGGTGCTGGGAAAACTGGAAATCCATATGCAACAAAATGAAACTGAATCCCTTTCTCTCGCCATGCACAAAAGTGAATTCAAAATGGATCAAGGAGCTTGATATCAAATCAGAGACGCGCCGTCTGATAGAAGAAAAAGTTGGCTACGATCTACATTCGGTGGGGTCGGGCTCCAAATTCCTCAATAGGACACCCATAGCACAAAAGTTAATAACTAGAATCAACAAATGGGACTTACTCAAACTAAAAAGTTTTTTCTCAGCAAAAGAAACAATAAGAGAGGTAAATAGGGAGCCTACATCCTGGGAACAAATCTTTACGCCTCACACTTCAGATAGAGCCCTAATATCCAGAGTATACAAAGAACTCAAAAAATTAGACAATAAGAGAACAAACAACCCAATCAACAAATGGGCCAAGGACCTGAACAGACACTTCTCAGAGGAGGACATACAGTCAATCAACAAGTACATGAAAAAATGCTCACCATCTCTAGCTGTCAGAGAAATGCAAATCAAAACCACCCTAAGATACCATCTCACTCCAGTAAGATTGGCAGCCATTAGGAAGTCAAACAACAACAAGTGCTGGCGAGGATGTGGGGAAAAGGGTACACTTGTACATTGCTGGTGGGACTGCAGATTGGTGCAGCCAATTTGGAAAGCAGTATGGAGATTTCTTGGAAAGCTGGGAATGGAGCCACCATTTGACCCAACTATTCCCCTTCTTGGTCTATTCCCTAAAGACCTAAAAAGAGCATGCTACAGGGACACTGCTACATCGATGTTCATAGCAGCACAGTTCACAATAGCAAGACTGTGGAACCAACCTAGATGCCCTTCAATAGACGAATGGATAAAAAAAATGTGGCATTTATACACAACGGAGTATTACTCTGCATTAAAAAATGACAAAATCATAGAATTTACAGGGAAATGGATGGCATTAGAGCAGATTATGCTAAGTGAAGCTAGCCAATCCCTAAAAAACAAATGCCAAATGTCTTCTTTGATATAAGGAAAGTAACTAAGAACAGAGTAGGGACGAAGAACAGGAGAAGAAGATTAACATTTAACAGGGATGAGAGGTGGGAGGGAAAGGGAGAGAGAAGGGAAATTGCACGGTAATGGAAGGAGACCCTCAGGGTTATACAGTGGAGGGGGTAGAGAGAGAGGAGGGCAGGGGAGAGGTGGGGAGGGGGGAGGGTGGATGATGGGAAAGGCAGCGGAGCACAACAGACACTAGTATGGCAATTTGTAAATCAATGGATGTGTAACTGATGTGAATCTGCAATCTGTGTATGGGGTGAAGGTGGGAGTTCATAACCCACTTGAATCAAAGTGTGGAATATGATATGTCAAGAAATTTGTAATGTTTTGAACAACCCACAATAAAAAATTAAAAAAAAAAAAAAAAAAGAAAGTAGATTGGTGGGACAAATTGTTTAATAAATACTGAGTTTCAATTTCGGATGGTGAAAGTGGTGATTATTGTACAACCATATAAATATACTTAATGCCAACAAATTAACATTTAAAAATAGTGCTTGGTGTTATGGCTCACACCTGTAATTCCAGTTTTTCTAGAGGCTAAGGCAGGAGGGCCCAAGTTCAAGACCAGTGTCAGCAACTTAGCGAGACTCTAAGTGACTTAGTAAGACCCTGCCTCAAAATAAAAAGGGATGAGGATGTAGCTCAGTGGTAAATTGCCCTTGGGTTAAATCTCCAGTACCGAAATAAATAAATAATAAAAATGGCTAAAATGGTCAACTTCATGTTACATATATTTTATTATATAAAACAAAAAAACAGGAAACTATCTCTTTCCTTCACCAACCACACCCAATTCATCAACAAGTTCTCCTAGTTCTATTTTCAAAATGATTTGGGAACTTAAGAACTTATCATACCTCTACCACCACAGTCCAAGCTATCAACATTAACCTAGATTCATTCCTACAGAGCCACTATCTAGTCTCCCTGTTTCCATCCTAACATCCCTCCAGTCTATTCACAATATCCCAGCCAGAACCTTTTAAGAAGTAATCAGACCACTCTGGTCAAAAATTCACCACAGCATATTTAGAAAAAAATCCAAATTTCCACTATGGTCTACAAGAATCTGTATAACATGTACCTGTCCCTTCCACTATCCTTCGATCATCCAAGTTGACCCCACCTTAGGGATTTTGCTCTTCCTATCATCCAGTTTCTCAATTCATTCAGATCTCTGCTCAAATGTTATATCTTGAACAACCCTATCAAAAAGAGCATCTCTCATCACCTTTCCATTTCCTTACACTGCCTTATTATTTTTCATAACTCTTATTACTACCTAAAGTATGTTTGTTTATTATACCTCTTTCACTAGATTGTAAACTTCTTGAACATAGAAAACTTTAACTTTTACCACTACCTCTGCAGAATCCAGAAAGGCACCTAGCACACTGAGTAAACTCTTGAATAAATGAACATAATTATCCTTATTTGTAGAAGGGAATATTAGTCCCTTGAATTTAACTTCATACACATAGACTTTATTAGGACATTAAAGGAAAGCATGTTATTTGAAAAAAAAAAAAAAAAAACAGAAGGCAAGCTTCAATCATCCAAGCTCTTATTTTTCCTTTACAATCAGATCTGATCTCAAAAATGGAACAAACCTTTCATAATGCAATTGATGTGGACCACAATATCATACCTCTTCTATCACTGCAAATTTCACCTTAATTTTTTTAAATTAACTAATTAAAACACATTCTACTATCAGTACAGGTAACTACCCAGGTTTCTGCTCAACCAGTTCCCCACAAAGAATATGAGAGGGACTGTCATGGTTCACATTTCCAAGATAACCACAAACATAAAGCCTTCCCTATTTTACCTATAGACTGGTCATTTCAGAAGATGTGCTTGTTTCAAATAACAAGCTTTCCTTCAATGTCCAAATAAAGTCTATTTGTATGAAATGAAAATCAAGGGAATAATATTCAGTGCTTCTACCAAAAGGATAATTATGTTCACTCATTCAAGAGTTTACTAAGTACTTACTATGTTCTAGGTGTCTTTCTGGATCCTACAAATGTCTATTATATCTGAATACTTAATTGCCTTAATTTCTTACACAAACTTTTAATTTTTATGTCTCTGACACCATTGTTTAAACCACATTTCACATTTCTAGTTGGCAATGATGTGATATAATAATAGCGATTCCTTAACTTCTATGACAAATCCCTCTCTATCACTAAACAGGTAAATAGAAATTAAGTATTTGTTATTCTATTGCATACATAAGCACTGAGGCCAACAGACAAAATCATAAACCAATGGAATTATGCCCATCCAGAATAATTTTCATTAATGTTCCTTGGCCAGGATGCTCTTCAGCTGCATATAATATTTTCAGTAGCCCAAAAGAAACATGACACAGATATCCCATTCTCCCTTAAGTAAATCATATTTTTAATCATTTTTAAAGAAAATATATATGTGAAAAATAGGATTAAACATATTGGTCATCATTTATTTAAGTTGCCTCAAAAGCACAAAGGACAAGACTACCACCTTAGTTAATTTTCATGGCAAAGAACCCCATCACACTCCAGGTAACATTCTAGTACAAATTTGAGGGCAAAGCTATTCCAGGGTTTGCAGTTGTCTTATGCTTCCTGCTGAGAGCAAACTTATCTCCATACAGAGGATGTAGACTGCCTTCAAAGACTACCAGAGTACTTTCCTCCCTTAATTCAAGAATGTTACATTGTTTAAGAGCCACAGGCAGTAATCCAACTTGTCATTTATTGCTTAGAAAATCCTAGTTTGTTATCTGTCCTGACAGTAATGAAATCATCTTTTAAAGCAACAGTAGGAAAGAGTTCTTTCTTCTAGCTTAGCTGAAAAATAGGTGGTTGTACTTTATCACCCAGCGTAGAACATGCTATCTGCTCTCTTTAAGTGGCCATCTAAGATTTTTACAGAAGTACAAAGAAGACTTATGTCCTTTTGGATGACAAGAGAGGGGAGAGATTTTCTGAAGAAGCATCTTAATAGTAGCTAAAAGAACTATTTAAAACAGCAATCCATTTTCTGTAAAATTGGTTGATGTGATTAATTTGGCAAAACATTTAAGAGATGAAGAAGGAAGCAGGAACATAGTGAGAAGTTCAAGCTTATAATTATTTTGTCTTATTTCACCAACAATAAATAAAGGCCCTTTAAAAGTGTTTTTCCTTTCATCTGAATGCCCATTGACCCATTTCTGCAGAGCAGTGCTGACCCCAGCAGCCCTTTCACACAGTACAACTGCCAAAAGTGAACTATCACATGTTCCTAATCAGAAAGAAACAGGCTGGAACACAATCCATCATGTGAAATATTTCACGGCCAAAATTAAAGCTTTAAAATGCCACAACCAAAAACAATACTCTTCTGATTTCAATTTTATTCTCATTGCCTTTAATCTTATCAAAGCTTGTTTTAAATGTAATACTTGCCCAATTCCCTAAATTTTCTGGCACATAAGAACAACATTTTAACATCAGTTTCTGGTTTTTGCTGTATATGTTTTAACCAAAATAAAAATGCTGAAGCACAGGATGTAAACTCCCTTTTTTAAAAGCTTCTCTAAGCATAATTCTCTCAAGGCAAAAATGACTCCTCAGTAATTTTATGGACATTTGAGAAAACCCAGTAACTCATTCAAAATTTTGGAAAATTCCACCAAAGTGTAATCTGTTTTCAATCACTTAGCAAGAGTTTACTAAGTATGCAACAATGGGCCAGACATTAGTGGCAGATGATTTAAGATGCAGCCCCAATCTAGACTGATCACATGGAAGTCATGATCACCCTTATGGCATGAAATCAACATCTGAATGAAGTGAGGAGAATGTGACATTATCTGAAGACACTAAGAAGGCTTCACAGAGGAACTAACACCCAACATGAGACCCAAAAGATAACAGGATTTGGCTAGGAAGGCAAGGAAGATAATCAATGCAAAGAAGCAGTATAGGCCTAGTCAAGTTCAGAGTGAAAAATTAGATAGACCAGCCCTTAAGAACTAAGCTAAGCAATTTGGGCTAAGACTTGTATATGATAAGAACTTTTCTACACACAATATGAAGAATAGGTTAAGTCAAGGTGGAAGAGATTAAATTAGCCAATTATAAAATTATAGAAACTCTCAAGACAAAGACAAAGACATGACAATGGAGAAAAGATATTTCTGAAATAAAAAAGACTGATATTTAAAGGTGGAATAGAAGAGATGAAAGACAAGGATGATGTCAAGGTTTCAAGATTCTTGATACTCTTCCCTTCACAGGTGAGGTTTCTCATGTCCTCTCCTTAAATCTGGAAAGGCCATGACTACTTCAACCAAGATTCCAGCCTGATTACCAAGGATAGGTCACAAAAGACCAAACAGCTTCCTCCTTACTAAATGTGACATTAATTCTTGGAGCTCTCAGCCAACAACAAAGTTCAACCACACTGAGGTGGTCATACTGTGGGGAATCCAAAGCAATATGTAGTGGCCATATAATAGCCCTCTAAGCAACAATCCTAGCTGAATTCAGACTTCAAGTCATTCCAATCCAGGTACCAAGAATATGAGTGAATAGCCTCCAAATAATGCCAACTCCTCCCATTTAAATCTTCCCAGCTAAAACTCCAGTCATTGCAGAATAAGATAAGTCATTCCTGCTGCTCTTTACAAATTCCTGTAAAGATAGATAGATAGATAGATAAAATTTACATAACACATCAGTCAATAACTGAAAAGAGGTAATAGTAATATGTAAGTGAAATATTAAGGGACATATGAATAGGAGGTTTTAGAGATGAAGAAAATTATTCTGGATACATTTAGATCATTTAAATCTGACATATCTGTAGAACATCAAACGGAGATATTGTAAACTACTAAAAGAAGAATCTGAGCCAGGTGTGGTAGCTCACACCTGTAATCCCAGTATCTCTGAAGGCTGAGACCGGAGGATCACAAGTTCAAAGCTCAGCTTCAGCAACATAGTGAGGCCTTAAGAAATTCAAGGAGACCCTGTCTCTAAATAAAATATTAAAAAGGGATGGGGATGTGGTTCAGTGGTTAAGTGCCCCTGGATTCAAAAAAAAAAAAAAAAAAAAAAAAGGAGGATCCAGATTTCTAAAGAGGTAGAGGCTAAAGAAGCAATATTATAAGGGAGAAAAATAAGAAGGCCCAAAGTTCTGTAAATTCACTGGGTTCATCTAAGGGGTTGCAGTCAGAATTTGTCTGGGACTACATTCACCTCAAGTGTTGATAGGACTAAAGCACCAGTCTTATTATGCCTGGCAGTTGATTCTGGCTGTCAGTTGGAAGCATAGCTGGAGCTTTCAACTGATGTGCCCAACAAGCAATCCCCGTATACAGCTTAAGGATCACATTGTATCATGGCTGGAATGTAAGAGGGAACATTCCAAGGAGTTGAAAACTGTAAGAAATCTTATGACCTATACCTGAAAAGTTAGATCATCACTTTAGCTCCACTATATTGTTCAAATGAGTCAATAAGCCCAGCTTAGATTCAAAGGAAGGAAAATGAGACTTAATCTCGTGGCAAGAAAGCATTTTGTGTGTATATAGAGGAAAGAAATTCATAGTAGTCATCTGTGGAGACACACTGAAGTATTGTTTCTGTCTTGAACATATTAAATACAAACTAAATGTAAATACTAAATATAAATCCTTCATGATGAGTATGGACTCTATGTACTACATGTACCTTTGAAATATCAATTGCAAAGATAATTGCAATGATATTATACTATCTTTTCAATTGAAACTAACCAATGTTTCCTTTATACTGAGAATAAAATGTAAATTCCTTTAAAAAAAGAAAAATAATAAAGTATAGAAATGGAATAATATGAAAAGTTAGAGAGGAAACTGAAAGGATCAGAGAAGAAGAATCAAGAAAGAATGAACTTGGGAAAGCCAAGCAAATAAAAATTCTCTAAGGTGGCAGCAACTACAGTCAACAGTATCAAATGCAGCAGGAAATCAAGAAGAATCAAAAGAGAAAGAGAACAAATATTTTTGACAGAATACTGGTAACTACATATTACTGTGAGACGATGCAAGAAGTTTAGAGGTGAAATGATTGGCTTATAGAGGCTCAACCTAATCAGTGTATTAATCCACTGATAGGGATTAACTGGGCAATAACTAGGCAGGTAGGGTTTGGCTAGAGGAGGTAGATCACTGGGGGTGTGCCTTTGGGGTTCATATTTTGTCATGGTAAGGAGAGAGCGCTCTCATCTTCTTTTTCTCCTTTTTCTCTACCTCTTCACACACACACACATCTCTCTCTCTCTCTCTCTCTCTCTCTCTCTCGACCCCTTCTCTCCCTCTCTCCCCCCCCCTTTCTCTCTCCCCACCCCTTCTTTCTCTCTCTCCCTCTCACCTTCCTGGTGCTATTTCTGAGATGCTTTGCGGGGCTAATCACTTCCACCATAATGTCCTGCCTTACATCAGGCCCCCAAGGAATGGATTCCGCTGTCTATGGACTAAGACCTCTGAAACCATGAGTCCCCTAGATAAACTTTTCCTCCTAAAATTGTTCTTGTCAGATCCTTTGGTCATAGAAGCAAATAAGCTGACTAAAACATTAGATGAGCAGAGACTCAGTAGTGCAGTGTTAAGTCAAATTACAGAAGTTGAAAAATGAATGAGAATTGAATAAACTGACACAGCCAACGTAGACTACTCCCTCAAGCATGGCTATGATACAAAAATAACAGGGAGAACAAAATCTTGAGGGTAAGCAGGGGTTTAAAAAAGTCTACTGATTCATTCACTCACCCAATAAATACAATTTATGTTTCTCAGTGAATATGAGTAAGATGCATAAAGGTCTATAGACCCAGGGGAAGGAATCAATAGAGAAACTAAAAATAACAAAAAGAAATTAAGTCAAAGTTCCAGAAGAGGCAGGAAACAAAGAATCAAGAGCCCAAGTAGGAGATTAGGACTGACATCTTTTTCTCTGAAGCAGAAAGGAAAGAAGGTAATAATGACTATAGAAAGAGATACACTTAACAGAGGGAGAGAACATTAAAGAATCACCAATGAAAAGCCTTTTTTCATGTGGAATAGGAAGCAATACCTGTGCTGGAAATAAAGAAACTGAAGTGGGACAGAAGACATGAGGAGAGCAACAAAGATTGGGAAAAGCATCAGTGGTAAATGAGAAGTAGACTGGAGACAAGTCAAAGAATCATGTCATACACAGAGCCTGGTACAAACTAGAAGCTACCTTCTAAATAGTTACTTGAACAATAAGTTAAATAAGATAAGGACAGGGGTATGACTCTTTCAACCTGTATCCTCCAGGTCGGGCAGAGCAGCTAGGGAACTACAAGCCCTCAATAAATGTTTGGTAAATGTACAAACAGCCTATATATGAAAAAAACAAGAAAAAAAATATTTCATCAGAAATCTATTCAGTATGTATGGCTGCGTGTGTGTGTGTGTGTGTGTGTGTGTGCATATATGTGTGCCTATCACAATGATCAAATATTTGCAGGAAAATTCATTGACTATAAAAGTATTTCCATTTCAAATCTTAAAAGAAAGCATTAATTTTAGTAAAGACTTTCTCTAATTATAAAAATATGTTCTGAGTCTTTTTCTCCTTAGTAATTGTAAAAAAAAAATAGTGAATTTGAATGCCTTTATAAATATAAAACACACTTCTTACCAAGAATTACCTTTAAACTAAAGAACAAAAAGCAAAAAAACAATGATTTTGCAAGTGTTCCTTCTGGATCTATCCTCTTGCCCCAAGTTTCCCCTCTTCCCCTCTAGCTTTAAAATAATTATATTTTAAGCACAAAGTATAGTTTTCCTCCAAAATGGCTGATCATAATACTGAAACAATATTTTTCATAAAACAAAGATGTTGTGTCCGCTGATAACTAAAAAATAAATATTAAAAAATTCTCTCTCCTCACTCTCTCTTTAAAAAAAATTAAAATTAAAATTAAAAAAAAAGAATACATCTATTATATATATGTATATATTTCCTAGCTATAATAAAAACATTAAGAACAGGTTAATTTAGCATAGTGTAATTCCTTTACAAGTATTGGTATTAAAGAAAAGATAAGCTCCCAAACTTATAAACTTGAATTAAGTAGGTACATCAGAATTTCTCAACTGCAATTGTGAGAAACATAGTGTCATCCATATTTAATTTTCATTCACATCACAACTAATACTCCAGATTATAATACCATGAATAGGCTGCATTTGCAGTACCATAACAGCTAATACAAGTAGCTCTTAATGGAATTATTCACTATGTGCCAGCACCATGTAAGTGCTTCATACGTGTTATATCCTTTAATATTCACAACAACTTTATAAGGTAGAAAGAGGCAAAAATCATGTAGTTTGCAAGACGCAGAGCCAAAATCATGCCCCAGTCTGAAAGAAACCAAAAACTTAAACTGATAACAGCTATACACATATTGTAATGAAGCAAATAACGGTGCTGTAAATGGTGACACAAAATATGTTCTGTTCCAAGACTGTTCAATATCTCAAAACCCAAAACTAAGCCTTGAACTAAAATTTCCTGGTTTATCCTAATATGATGACAGAACTTCAGAGGCTTAAGATAATCCTAATTATGTTTAAAGAACCACTCCTAATAATTTGTGAGAAAAGCAGTACATCTAGAAAGAATACATGTAAAGACATTATGTGGTCATGAGGGAAAACAAATATTCTGAGACAAGCATAAATGGAAGAAAAATTAACCAAAGAAACAAACTCTTTAAAGATAATACTGCTTCCTTTTCCATTTTTAAATCCAATTAAAATTCTACTTAATGATCATTCTAGCAATGGAAAGAACTCAAAATAAATTTTGCTAAAATATTCAAGTAAGTAAAATACATGTTGACTTTTATTTTGAAGTTACTTACAAAAGGCATTTATCTGGCTATCTACACTAAAAATTTATTTAGAACTTACTATGGGTTAACCATTGTACTAAGCGAGAAGAAGGCCAAGTAGAATCAGAGAGGATACCATCTTTTAAAAAGCAGGGGGAAAATGTGTGCAGACTGACAATTTATCACAAATGTTCACATCCCACAACACTCCTCAAAAACAAAACATTATGAAATCTGCGTATGTGCTCTCATCTATGCAGCAAACATTTATTTTGCATTTCCTAAGTCATAGGCATTGTGCTAGCTGCTGAAGGTAGCAACGATGAAGACAATCAAGTTTTTTGTTTGGTTTGTGGTTTTGGTTTGAGACAGGGTCTCACTATGGTGCTCAAGTTAGCCTCAAACTCCTGAGCTCAAGCAATACCGCCTCAGCCTCCTGAGCAGATAGAACTACAGATATACCACATCATGCACCTGACCTGTTTGGTTTTACAGGATCTTGCTATATTTCCTAGGCTACAACCCAGTTCTTAATTGTAAGAATCCAAACAAAATAGGAGAAGTAGGTAAAAAGCACAGGATCTGGGTTTTCATTCAACTATTAGCTCTGCCATTTACTTTCTTGGGTGAATAACTCAAGTTTATGTGCTTTTACTTCCTCATCTACAGTGAAGATCTAATAGTATATATTCCTATCCAGTTGCTATGAAGAGAAAATGAGCTAAGAATCATGTCATTAGATTTAAATTAGTCTATGTAAAATACTTATTAAAAGTGCTTAAAATAATAAGTGCTCAATAAATGTTAATTATATTATTAGTACAAAAATTACTAGAATGGCTACATGAGTACAATAATAATACAAATAAACAATGTTACTGGATTTCACAAAATAAGAAAAGACCCTCACTCTGGGAGAATTCAGGGAACACTTCACTAAACTGCTCCTCGGGGAAAGGATGGTTCATAAAATTCCCATGTAAGCATTAGAAACCAGCCCACAGGTGCACATCAAGAGGCTGGACTGGACTTCTGTCATCACTCAACCCCTTGCCCAGCACCCTTGTGCAGGATATAACCAGCACAGTCATATACATAGTCTGCAAGAGCAGACACAAAGCTGAAGAGAACATTCCAGTAGAAATGTAGAGGATAGACTACAAAGCTCTTGAGAATAGGGCATATCCAGCTCAGACCTGGTTCCACAAGTAATTCTCATTAGCTGAAGCACAGAACTAGTTAAAGAAGATAAACCCTGAAAAGTATACTGGAGCAGATGATGGAGAATCTTGAATACTGACATAAGGCATTCCTCTGTGACTCTGAGCAATGAAATTATGTAATTCTAATACTTAAGAGTGATCTGAGTGGGAAGGATGGTGGATGAGATGGACATTATTACCCTTTTACATGTACGATTGCACAAATGATACGACTCTGCATGGTGTACAACCAGAGAAATGGAAAGTTGTGCTCTGTTTGTGTACAATGAAAAAAAAAAAGAGTAATCTGGCATCATGTGCTACAAAGATTTGAGCACAGGCAGATAAGAGGTCACTGCAGTGGTGTACTAGTTTATATGTTCCTCAAAGGCAAGGACTCTGCAACTCATTCATTTCTGTATCCTCCAAACTAACACAGCACTTAGAACAGAGTAGGCACTCAATAATTGTTTGAGATATAAATGAATAAACAAGCCAAAAGAATAATATGAGCCTTAATTAAAGTGAGAATAGTTGAAATAGAAAAATAAGTATTGGAAAAATATTGCAGATATAGTCAAGGATTTTTGCTGGCTGATGAAATGTGGCAAGAACAGGGGAAAATCAATAAGGCTGTAAACTGATAAATACTACGTGGACAGGTTTCTGTGATAATCAAATATAATTACACTCATGGAAATACTCTATACAAAAAAAAGAGAGAGAGAGAATGCTTTTCCCTGGAATAAAAGGTACTTATTTGGGGCAGATTTACTATTACATTTGACCTTGAATACATATCATCATTGAAAGACATTTGTCTTCCTTTTGTCTTTGCTGGTTTATAAAACTTTAAGGGTATATAATGTGTCTACACTGTTATGAAGCACAAAAAAAACGTAGATCCATGATTCTCAAACTTTAGCATCAAATCAGCTAAAAGGCTGATTACAACATGATTGCAGAGCTCCATGGCAGAATTTATGATTCTGAAGGTCTGGGGTAGGATTAGAAAATTTGTATATCTCCCAAATTCCCAAAAATACTGATTCTACATCAGGGTGGCACATTATGAAAATGACCATATTAAACAAAGAAAGATTTTTAAGAAAAACATTTTTATTCATTGTGATTAATAAAATTAATCTCTCCTCAGAGAGATCCAAGAGAATGGTATGACTATTTTTATTGAGAGACAGTAAGTAGAAAATTGGAAAAAATAAAATTTCTGAATTAAATTTTTACAGAAGGGCTAACTAAAATCCTATATATCACTATGAAATATAGTCTAAGACATCTTTCTAAACACAGGCAAAAGACAAAGACAGAGAATATAAGAGAAAAATTAACAAGCATAAAGGATCTGTATGTATCTAATAGGTTTCTGGAGAAAAAAAAAAACAAACACATCACAAAAAGTAATCAATGAATAAGAAAAAGTTTTCCCTAAGCTAAAAAAGACTTGATACTGCAAGGCTAATTTTTGAGCAGGTAAAAACTTTTAAAACCAACAACTAAAGACATATTTGTGACAATTTTTAAACTTTAAAGTCATAAAGAGAATTTTAGAAGCTTTGAGGTAAAATAAAGAAACACATACATCATTACAAGAAATAGGAATCCAACTAGCATCAGACATTTTATTAACATGCTTGAAGAAATTGTTTTCAAAGTCAAGAGAGAAAACAATTTTGAACCTAGAATTCTACATTTGGTTAAACTATTAAATATGAAGTCAAGGGCTGGGGTTGTGGCTCAGTGGTAGAGCGCTTGCCTCGCACATGTGAGACCCTGGGTTCGATCCTTAGCACCACATACAAGTAAATAAACAAAATAAAGATATTGTGCCCATGTATAACTAAAACAAATATTTTTTTAAAAAATATGAAGGCAAAATAAAGACATCTTTGGAAATTAAAAAACTAAGAAATTTAACTTCCTATATTTATTAGTTTCCTACTTCTTTTGTAAGAAATTATCACACAATTTTAAGTGGATTTCAGTGAGCTAAGATTAAGGTGTTGGCAGAATCACATACCTTTTAAAGGCTTAAACAATCTATTTCCTAGCCTTTCCTAGTTCATAGAGGGTACCCATATTCCTGGACCAGTGATCCCCCTCCATCTTCAAAGTAAGCAGTGATGGAATCAGTCTTTCACACATGGAATCCCTCTGTCTTTGACTCTCTTTCAATTATAAAGACCCCTTGTGATTACACTGAACCTACCTAGATAATCTAGGATAATCTTATACCAGCAAGCCTTTTTTTTTTCCATGAAAGGCAATATATTCACAGGCTCCAGAAATTAAAATGTGGACATCTCTGGTTGGCCATTATTCTGTCCACCAAAGCACAGAAGGACTCAAGGACGTCCTTCAAAAAAAACAAAAATTAAATTCAAGAAAGAAGACAACATCAGATATAAGAAAGTAATAAAAAGAAGAAAGTTGTAAGGCAATTTAAAAAGAAATTTCAATCTTGACATTAGAGTATAACTTCTCATTAGGGGAGCACAACTTTAGAAAATGTAATTATATTTTCTTTTCTAAAAAATCCAATTATATTACTTGGTTCCACAGTGAATAAAATTTAGATGACCAAAATACCATACATGTTGTTCATTATTTTCCAAATTTCAGAAATAACTGAGTCAAACATCAGAAAACACAAATATATACATGCCTACCTCTGGGTTCTAGCAGACTATGGATTCCCTACATCAGTATCACACTTGTATAGATAACACACACTATTTTTCCACATATGCTATCTATTGAGAACTGAAATTGCATAGTAATAGTAGAAAGTACGTTAGAAGCACAGTCACAGCTAGACATGTCAAATAATTCTCGCCTATATTTTAAAATGTATAAAGGAGAAAATAAAATCAATTCTGAAATATGTATGTAATTTTACTACTCTTTGGTAATTTATGGAGTCACACAATATATCCAATGTTAATTTTTATTTTAAGTATCTAAAAAAAAAGCACCCAAAATTAACTAAGTACCTCCATAGACTATAGCAAAATAAAAAATGAAGCAAACAGTTAGGAGTACATAGGTACAATGTAATTTATGCATACTTTTTGATCTAGTAGTTTTATTTCTAGAATCTATCCTACAAAAATATCTTTTCTGTGTAAGAATGCTATATAATAATTCCACTATAGTATCATTAGAGTAAGTGGGGGAGAACCAACCTAAATATTTCATCAAAAGCTGACTGGTTAAAGATAATATAGTCAAGCAATAATGCAGCAGCCATTAAAAATATCATAGAGAGACATGCATTAACATACATACATGTATTTTTTAATTTTCATGTGGAAAGAGGAAGAGCAAAAAGGATATACATACAACTACTTCCTACAGTTAATTCTTAAGTATAAAGGAGGGAGTATGATCCTTCAGTTTTATGTTACATACATATTCTACTTGAATTTTGTTTCAATGGACATAAATTATTTTTATAGTATCTTGTACCTTAAAAAAAAACTGAATTACTAACACTTAAAAATTGAATCCAGAATAATCCTTCTGCAGATTGTAAATTGTGAAAATTAGTTTAAGATATGATCTCCTTGCAGAAATGTGAAAGCCTTTTCTGGAATACATAGCAAATGATATATGGTCAACACTTAAATGTTATTTAAGTGTTATTATTAAATGCAACCAGTACTAATGGAAGCATTTTTAGTTCTTTAAAGACATGAAACTATATAAAGTAAAACTATATATATTTATTAAAATGATTATTTTAATAAATTAATATTTTTATTAATTAATACCTACCGAATCATTCGCTGATAGTGCAAGTGCAAGGTTCACTGAAAGAAACAAAAAGTAATTAAATTTAGTAACTTCTATTAAAATTCATGTGCCTTTAATATTTTCAGTGTAATAACCAAGTATAGAAATTTTTAATATAGCTCCCTTATTTGCAAAGAAAAATGACATGGAGAGAACGTAGAAAGTAAACAAAAAAAGCAATTTAGCAACAACATAATTTAACAATAGATACTGGTCCTAAAATTAACATTTTAAATAGTTTATAAACTGTTAAAATTTTGTTCAAATAATCCACTTGGCTTTTTTATTTTAAAACATAATTCAATTATTTTCAAAAGCATATTTTATAGAAATTTATCTTTTGATAAATAAAAATGGATATGATCCTATATCTTTTAGAAATAAATGCTGATATTTTAGGAGTCCCAAGTATCTAAACTCATAAATACACATGTATACAAAAGATTGGGCGACTGTACAGAGGGAAGAGAAGAAGGTAAAAGGATAAAATGTGTTTCCCAAATTGCTTATGCCAGTGTATCAAAGAGACCTAAAGTAGGAAAGTAGTGATCCCAAAGCCTTCTTTAGTCCAGCAATGGAAGAATGCTACATCTAAGAAGAGAGGTCATCAATAACATACTTCCAAGACTGATAAATAAATAGACCCTCATACTGTGAATAACATTTCCTTATAGAACAATACCATAAATTGTATCAAAGTGTTTCCTTTAAAGTAGTTACACTAGGAACAATGGAACATGCTGTAATCCCAGTGGCTCAGGAGGCTGAGGCAGAAGGACGGTAAAACTAAGGACAGCCTCAGCAACTTCATAAGGCCCTACACAACTTACCAAGATCCTGTCTCAAAATTTAAAAATTAAATTAAATTAAAAAGGCTGGGGGTGTAGCTCAATGGTAAAGTACCCCTGGGTTCACTCCCCAGTAAAGAAGAAGGAGAAGGAGAAGAAGAAGGAAAAGGAGGAGGAGAAGGAGGCGGCAGACCTGATGCAAATCCCAGCTCTATCACCTTCTATTGTATAACCCTGAGTACATTATTTTACCTGTAAATCTGCTTCCTCCTCTACAAAGATAATTCCTACTTTATAATTGTTGTGAGGATTAAATGAAATACTATATTTAAAGTGCTTAGGCTGAGGCAGGAGAATCATGAGATCAAAGCCAGCCTCAGCAACTTAGTGAGGCTCTAAGCAACTTTGAGAGACCCCATTTCAAAGTAAAAAATAAAAAGGGCTACAGATATGGCTCAGTGGTTAAGTGCCCCTAGGTTCAATCCACATTACCATACATAGATAAATAAATAAAGTACATAGGGTATGGAACTTGATAAATATCTCTAGTGTACATATTCAAATGGTAAGTATTTTAAAATAGTTTGGAAAAGGAAAAAATACATCAGGGGAAAGAAATATAATATCAACAGAGTTATAAAGAAATAACCTATTTCTAAGGCTTGGGTATGCTGACAGAACTGTCATGAAAAAATACAGACTAGCTGTTTGGAACACATGGTACAATGTTAAAGGGGAAAAATAAGTAAAGGACATTTACTGAAGCACCTACTACGTGTCACACTCTATTCACTTTTTCGTACATTTTCCTATTTTAAAGTTGTCACATTCCATGACAACAGATCATCTTCCAACTAAAAACAATAAACAATCTGTTTTAAACAAGCAGCTAGCCTACAGACCCCAAAAAATGCACACACAAGTATAATCGGGAAAACACTTCCCATCTTTATCCAGTCTATGTAATCACAGTGTGTAAAAGAATTCACACTACTGAAAACAGGTTAATGTACTCCAGATTTTCCAAAACTAGAGAAGGTTCTAGAACCAAAGATTAAGAGCTTCTAAATTTAAAAAAAAAAAAAATCACCAAATGGGTCATAAGCCTTTAAGGAAAAAAAAAATGTGTAGGTATAGCCTGAATTCATTAAGAACAAATCACTAATCATTTTTAATAATAGTACAGTATCTAACAAATAGATATGGATAATAATCTCACAACACTTGATAAACCTTAATTTCTCTAAAACATCTGACAAACTCTTCCACAATTCCCTTCAGGTCAAAATGGAAAAACCAAAGCTAATAACACCCTATAGCTGGTTGCTGGTTGTACAACTATAAAACAATTATACCAATAAGGTACAAAATATGGCTTCAAGTTTACACAGAAGACCTCTAATGAAATGCACAGAATTCGTACCCAGTCTTATTTCAAAAAGGCTTCAATAGAACTAAAGAATTTTAATGTAAATATATTCTTCTTAACCTTAGGCTAACAATCTGAAAAGAACACAAATTTTTAAAAAATTCTTGCCAGTCTAGAACTAGGTCAAAAATTTACAAAATGAAATATAATGAAGATAAAATTTTTTTTAAAAAAATCAACTGCAAGAAAAGATTGGGTAAGGCCTAAATTAGCAGCCATTCCTACTGAACTCACTGAAAATTCAATATGAGGTATTTATAAAACGTGAATACTTTATGGCTCCAAATTAATAAATTACAAGGGTCTAATACAAGTTAAAGTACAAAATTCCAGTTATACGTTCTACAGACCTGATATACAGCAGGTGATTATAGTTAATAATAACGTACACCTGAAATTCACTGATAGTAATCTTCAGTATTCTCACCACACACACACACACACACACACACACACACGCAAAAATTAACTAGGTGGGGTAATGGATGTGTTAATTACCTTGATTGTGGATATCATTTCACAATATGTATGTATATCAAAACACCAAATTCTATACCTTAAATATACACAAATTTATTTGTCAAAACACCTCAATAAAGCTGAAAAAAAAAATTCAAGTCACCTCTAGTGAGAATTGGAAAAAACTTCCCTTTTATATTTACACGAACATAACTATTATTTTTATAAATAAAAGATTTCTTTTAAAAATTTTTTGGAATTATTAGTCTTGACTAATAATTAACTCTTTTATTTCTTTTTCCTTTGCTGGGGATCAGGCTCAGGACCATATACATGCCAGGCAAACTACAACCACAGCCAAATTCTGATTTTGGTGGCGCTTCTTTTTGGGGTTCTGGAAGTAGGATTTTAGCAACAAATTTACAATAATAAAAAGACCACCAAAATACCTCTTTATTCGTAGCATGTTAACATAAAAGATATAAAGGGTAGATAACACTTTAAATAATTAAAACAATTTTAAACCTTTTCAAGCACTTTCAAATATTAAGCCAATGTTGACTTTATATATAGTGAAAATCATATTATGGTTACATAAAAAAAAAGGTCACAAAACAAGCAATCTCGCTGCAGATATGTAGCTACATATTCATTGATAAAGACAGGAAAAGAGCATACATATTTTAAAGTTATTAGGTGTTTTAAAAATAAGAGTAACCAATTACTGAGCACTTACTAATGGAGTCTAACTAGTTAGCTTGTTTAATTTGCATAACCATCCTATGAAAGAGGGCACTTGTCCCCTTTTCATAGTTAAGAAAAGTGAAGATCTGCTGGGTAACCTAGCCACTTTTTCCTCAGTTATGGTATAGACAACCTGGTTCTATATTTAGTTCTGTCTAACTCCAAATCTAAGCTCCACTCAATATCACCTCCAGATACTAAGAAATCAAGTATTGGTAACTTCATAAACAATAAATTAAAGAATAATTTTTATAATGTGCATTTGCCAGCTGGTGTGAATTCTTAATCAGAATCAGAATGAATATTCTACCTGCTGTAGTAGATTTTCCAACTCCACCCTTCCCAGAAGCCACAACTAT
Organism: Marmota monax; assembly: GCF_021218885.2. Taxonomy (NCBI): domain Eukaryota; kingdom Metazoa; phylum Chordata; class Mammalia; order Rodentia; family Sciuridae; genus Marmota; species Marmota monax. The sequence continues at coordinate 8,957,671 of NW_026694099.1, read as the reverse complement.
AACTTGTTTAACACCTTCTATTGGTTTCTGTTTTGGAAGTCCTCGCGACATGATTTGTGTTCTTCTTTGTTTTAGGTTCTCACTGTCAGCGCCAGACAACTTCAAGAAAAAAAAAAAAAGAAAGTGTTTTAAATAAACCATCTCCACTCTCACGCTGTAAAAGTAAAAGCAATGCTGATTTTGCAATTAAGAGGGCTTTCTTTTCTAATTCTGCTTCTCTCCACTAGTTCTGCATTTAATGGTATTCACCTGTTACAGATCACAATTGTAAAGATACATTGTTTAAACTGAAATGTTTCTGCTAGGATATGCTTTTTAAAATGGAAATAAGTTGCCTCTTTACGGAGTTAAATCTTTCTCGTGTTTTCCTTCTCTTTAACCTATTTACTAAATAACCCAAAACCAAGAAAGCAATGTGCCACACACATCCGTGTTCTAACTATCTGTTTCATGCCCCGCCACGTCTCAGCCCGGTCCTACTGAGGGCCTGCTGGAAAAGCGGGCAAGCCCAGCCAACTAACTGAAGTCTCACAGAGCCTGCAACTGGAAGGGACCCAAGAGGGACTGAGTGGAGTCCCTGGCAAGAGGCAATGCCAGGGGGACCTGCAGCCCGGGCGCCTCACATAGTCGTCCCGCCCGCCTCCCCCAGGTCTGCAGCACCACGGACCTGGCGCCCACACACCAATGATCGGCTTCTCCCAAGCGGGGCAGGGATCCTGCCACCACCTCGGAGCAACACCCCACCACAGAGCAACAGATGCTGCCAAGTCCCCATGGCGCGGAAAGCGGCCCTGAGACCTGCTGGGAAATGTCGCAGCCGGCGCGGAGTAATGACGTCACGTGGCAACCGCGGCTTCCTCTCCCTAGCTACTGGTCTTCACGTTTCTTCAGCCGGGGAAACCTGTTCTGGTCCTGTTTGTGGCCGGCTACTAGCATTTTTCAACATTTCACCAAATGTTTGCGAAGCGTTTTCACATAACAGCTCCTTTTATCCTTACCGGAGTTCCAGAGAAAGCAAAAGACTCTACTAGGATTCTATTTTATTAGTAACAAAACCGAGACTTGGTTCAAGAAGATATGACCCGACTTAAATTCGAAACGACAGAACTTGAAAATTACTTCAGGTTTTCTTACTGCACAGTACCGTATGTGGTCACTTAAACACAGCCACGGTTAAAGATCTTACATTTTTAAATTTTTTTTCTGCCCGATCTATTATGCTGTTCACTGCTTGTGTTGCTGACAATTCCCCTGAAGAGATGTCCGGTGCTTTACTTGATTCGAAAAATTTAGCTAAATCAGAAAACGGGTCCCTAGGAGGCAAGTTTCGCTCAAAAGAACTGAGGGTGTAGCTCAGCGGTAAGGCGCTGGCCTAGCGTGGGGGGAGGGGGAAACGCTGGACTCAATCTTCAGCCCACTGGGATGTGGGGAGAGCTTAAATAAGACAAATCTTGAGAGAAGAGGAGGAATTTGTCCTGGAGGAAGAAAGGAGACCGAGCTTGAGGAAACAGGTGGAATTTATTCTGGAGGGAAAAAATGAAGCATCCCTATAACCCGAAATAGATAAGAAAGTGAGAGAAATTGCTTTAGGAGAGCTCTGGGACTGATCCAGGAAACCAGGCCCAACAAGTGGATGATTGGGATGTGGTACAGTTTACCCTCAATCTCCATAATATTTTCTAGGACAGATTCTCATTTCGTTCATATGCTTCTAATTTGTAGGTCAAAGACACAAGTTCATTCATTTTATTTTATTCTAACCTGATTTTTAAGTTTCTTATGTTTGATACAGGCATAACAACCTCAAAGAATTATTATAAAGATTAAGTGAGAGGTTTTGTCAGGGGACAAATAGCTGAGAATGGTGGGAACACAAGGTTAAGAGAATAATTCTATAAAATGAGCCCACAGTACTGACTCCCCACAGGCTTTCTTTGCCAAAAAACTGCTTGCAGCCCCACCTGGACTTTGGGGATAGGAAATGTCACATTCCTCAACAAACTAAGGCAGAGGGCAGAAGGCCTGGCAGTCAGTGTAGACAATGAATGATGGGCGTCAAGAGAGAATGACAGTGTTTTATCCCTGGGTTGTTAACAGCTAACCTACAGGATCAAACTTTCTCAGCTCAACTGGGTTGCTAACACCTCTAGGGGATTGTATTTACCAACACAGGGGATTATGCCCTTGTGCTACTCCTTCCTGAGAATATGGGGAATTCTGGAGGTCTTAAAAAGAGCAAGACACACCTACTCCTGGGGGCACCCAGCTCTGGCCCCCTTCTTTTTGAAGAAGTCTACATCATCATCTGTCCCTCTCTTAAATAAAACTTTCTAAGCTTGCCTCCACATTTCTCAGGTGTTTAATCTTCAACACTGGAGGGAAAGGACTCCTTCCTGATCTCCAAGCCCAATATCAATATTAGCATCAAAGTACATTCCATGTACTAAACTCTGAGAAAAACGTTCAATTCCTTGATTTTTATCCCCTAATCCTGCAAACTTATTGTTTCATCCAACTTTATTTACACTAGGTTTGACACTTTTTAACTTGCTTTATATCACTTTATTATAATTTGTGACATGTTTTCTCAATTAATTCTATTATTTTTTAGATTTTTTTTCTGCTTAATTTGTATAATTTGTAAGCCAAAAGTACAGTGATAAAGGAAACAACTATCAGAATAATCCATTCACTAAACAGAAAATGCCAAATATTTGTTTCTCTCCAGGTAGCCCTGTGAACTTTTTCTTAAGATTCATTCATTCAACAGATATTTATTAAACTACTACATGTAAAGCATTTTACTATATTCATTTTACATATTCAGTTTTGAACCAGACATAATCCCTCCACTGAAAGACTTTATAGTCCAGAGCAGAAGAACAAATAAATTAACAAGCAATAACATACAGTACAGTATGATAAATTCAGGAGAAAAGTGCTGAGTGCTACAGGAGAGCCAAGAAGAGGAACCCTATTCAATCAGGAAAGGCTTCTAAATAGGGTAACATCTGCCCAGAGCCCTGAGTGCAGGTAATGTGTAGGAGTTAGCTAGGAAAACTACTAAATGGTTATTGTACAGAGAGAAGAAATGAACTGTTACCCCATAAATATGTACAATCATTATATTAATTGAAAGTAAAATAAAGGACAAAATAACAAGCAAATACTGCAAATAATTTGTATAGTTTGAGGATAGTTTGACTAAAAAGATGTAGATAGAGGTGGCTAAAGATGGCAGTTGCAGGCTGCGGATGTGGTAAAGCTCTTGCCTAGCATGCCCAAGGCAGATTGGCCAAATCGTGAAAGGATTTATAAAGGGATTTAGACTGAGGGAACCATCAAAGATTAATTTTAAACAGGAATGAAACATGATCAGATTTGTGTTCTAGAAATATCATGATTACTAGGTTTAAAAAAAATGGATTAGAAACCAGAGGCAAGACGACATGCTGTTATTATGGTAATTCAGAGGAGATTTGGAGGCTTGACTTAACATCTCTAAATTTCACTGATTATTAATAAAATAGATAATACCTACTTGTAGAGTTGTAGTGAAGTCCAGCTTAAGATAATGTATGTAGAATGCCTATCACATAGTACATAGAAATTGTTTACTGTTAACAATTGCTTAGGATTACTAGTCATGTAGAAGTTTATGACATGGGCAAGCAGAATGGATTGACATTCCTTGAGAGAAAACATACAGGGAGGAACAAGTGACTGATTTTTCTATAATAAATGAATCATTAATTTGGTTTACTGATCAGCCTATTAAAATTTCAGAAGAATAATAAGATGCCCATTGTTTCTTCTCCAACAGCCACTCTCACACACTTACCCAAGGCCCCTTCTCAAAAGGATATTTTCCGTTAGCCCCTAAGATTTACTCATTTGACCCCATCCCTATGATCACTAATTTGATTAAAGACTGATGCACAATGAAAAATTGGGCCAATCAGATTCTTTCTGCAGAGAACTTAAACAATAGAAAAAGAAATGTTACTCAATTTAATTTGCATTTGACCTGATAAGGCTGAAATGACTATTTTCTGCTATGTGAACAGACAAAAAAAAAAGGCCACTGTTAATAATAAGAAGAAAGTAGATGATAAGAGGTTACGTGTTCATAGAGGGAGAGGGAAAGACCTGCGCTGGTTCCTAGCAGTTTTCCCTCCCTCGGTGGTAGTTAGTCCATAGCAGGATGAGGCTGCACTTTCTATGCTTAGATCCGTGAGATATGCTCACATCCATCAGATAAGTTCCCTTTCTGCCTTAGCCTAAATTGAGTGGTCTTTTGTGCATTTGTAACTATGATGACACATATTTTAAAATATTTATCAGGAATTATTTCCCTGTCATTCTTTGTATCTCATATAGCCCTTCCTCATTTGGACAGATTATGTAACATCACTTTCTGACACAGCAAAATATCAGGGAAAAGAGATTACTTTCTTGCCTTTGGATTTTGAAAATGGGAACCCTTTAGGACAGGTCTAGCTAGACAGGTCTAACAAAAACAATAGATTTGGAAGACTTGTATAATGATACAAGGATATGATTTCTTGCCTTAGGATTATATTTGACAGCAAGCAGCAGAAAATCTATAATATTTTAAACAAATTGGGGTATATTAGTCTCATATGAAAAGTTTAGAGGCAGAACCTACAGATCTGATGCAATGGATCCATGGTTGTTATCATATCCCAAATTAATTATTTTTATTCCATTATCTTGGTATCAACATTTTGTTCCCTCATAGTCATAAGATGGCATCAAGACTATGTTCCATATAATAGTAAAAACAAAGGTAAAGAGTTTCCACAGTGAGTTTCTCTGCCTCTATTTGGGAAAGGAAATCACATGTGTGCCTGCACACATGTGTGTGCACACACTCCCCAAACTGGCTAGAGCCAGGTCATATGACCACTCAAGAGAGGCTGAGAAATCAAGCATCGAAATATCTCTAACTTATAGAGTAGAGGAAAGCAGTGGGTACCTAGAAATGGGCATTGAACAGAATAAATAAGTATCTGTCCTAGAGAGACTATATTAAACTATGGGGAATGGAGAGAAAAGAAAAGCAAGAACTCAGATAACCTTGCCAATCTCCTGAACCCTTGCCACCTTCAAAAAAAGGCTAGAAATCCATATACTCGCTTCCCCAGTCTCACATGCTAACTCTGAACATATTCTGACCTTGTATGACATAGTTCTGGACAATGTGATATGAGGAAAATGTTCTGGGGATGTGGGGCTTCTGAGAAAGCCACTGCTTTTCTGGTACAGTAGAAGCTAGTTGGTGATACCTGGATATGTGACAATTACTTTGTGAACACGAAAAGCACAGTTGTGATAAACACAATGACAAAACTCAGTAAAGATAATGTCAGGCTGAGCTCACTGGTGCACACCTGTAATACCAGCAGTTTGGGAGGCTGAGGCGGGAGGATCATGAGTTCAAAGCCATCTTCAGCAACAACAAGGCACTAAGCAACTCAGTGAGACCCTGTCTCTAAATAAAATACAAAAAAAAAAAACGGCTGGGGATATGGCTCAGTGGTTGAGTGCCCCTGAGTTCAATCTCTAGTATAAAAAAAAAAGATAACATAGGGGAAGTGTGGTAGAAAAATGAATTCTTGGTGGTACAGTTAAGCTGCTATACTAGTCCTCTTATTATTACACCTCCAGATCTCTTATTATGTGAGATAACTATTTAAACCTCAACTGGTTAGCATTTCTATCACTTGAACTAAAATAATCTGTGCCTATTACAGCTCCTAAGAAGAAAGCCCATATACTTTGACTACCTCTCCCCAAGATTAATCCCTAGTGGGAAAGGAGGACAACAGAATTCCAAATCAGTTTGCAGGACTTGACTCTACTCTATATGAGAACAATAGAATCAATGCTTCCATTCCCAGGTGGAACTCAGTACAGTGGCAGGACCCCAGGATCAAATGGTTGGGTGTTATGTTTAAGCAGATAGGCCTGAGTGAGCCAAGGAATGGTTGAGAAACTTCTGATCCTAAAGAGGCCTCACAATCAAGAATGAGGGAACACTTGGCAACAATCTGAAAGGTTAGGTAGGTGGCATCTCCATGGATGCCAAAATGAATAGAAGACCTTGAGGATTAAATCTGCTGTACTATGTGGACATCTGGATACCACACAAGCTCCCTATAACTTAGCTACAATCCTAGTGGAATCTATGTTAAACAAAATTAAGTCTCCACTATCTCAGCAAAAATTTATAAAGAAGTAAATATTGATCAAAACAAGGAGGATGCTCTTGAAAGTTTCCCAACTATGTCTAGGGAAAATCATGTATTGTTTTCCAGATTTGTACCTGCTAATTTGCCCCTCCTCCCTTCTCTCAAAAAAAGATCCTTCTTAAGTGACTGAGGAGTCACTGAAAATTCAGATTCCCGCACAGAGAAGGAGCTGTTACTGCATTGCCTGTCAGTAGACCCAGATGCCCTCAATGTCACCGAGAACATGCTCTACTCCCTTACCCAGCTCAGCCAGGACAGTCTCTTTTGAATATACTGAATGAAGCTCAGAAAATAGTGCCAGTTCCTTCACTTTAAGGTTACTGTCTATAACTAAACCTCTATCCAGTCCAAGTACTTATCAAAAACAAAAACTTCATCCCATCTCTAGGACTTGTCTAAATGACAATACTATTAATTTATCCTACTTTGCCTGACCCTTTGATTTATTTCCAAATCTCTTTCCTCATGACTCCAAGTATGAAACTGTCTCTTATCTATACCTAATACAAATTTTTAGACTAAAATAAAGAATAATTCTGTTTAAGTGACTAGCTTTCAATCAGCCAGCACCTCTGTAGAAAATCTAGCCTAAGAAATTTGTGGACTTTCCCATATCAGAGACTTTGCTGGCCTTTTTTCATATATTAGCTCACTTAAACTAGCCTTATTAAAGAAGTTTCCCCCACCACTTTTTTTTTTTTTTTTTTTTTTTTTTTGGTATTGGGGATTGAGCCCAGGGGCACTCAGCCACTGAGCCACATCTCCAGCCCATTTTTAAAAAAATATTTTATTAGAGACAAAGTCTCACTGAGTTGTTTAGTGCCTCACTAAGTTGCTGAGGCTGGCTTTGAACTCGTGATACTCCTGCCTCAGTCTCCTGAGCCGCTGGGATTACAGGAATGCACCACTGTGCCCAGACCCATTCTTTTTTTTAATATTTATTTTTTAGTTGTAGTTGGACATAATAGGTTTATTTCACTTATTTATTTATGTTTTTAATTTGGTGCTGAGGATCAAACCCAGGATCTCTCACGTTCGAGGCGGGCACTCTACCGCTGAGCCACAACTCCAGCACCCCCAAGACCCATTCTTAAAATTAAAAACATATATATCAGACTGGATAGACCTCTGAGAGTATGTCTTCAAGTGACTAAAAAAAAAATCCACTTCTAGAGTGTGATGGGATGGGTTTCTAAATGCCAATATTCACAGCCAGATAAATTATAGGTGATTTGACATTTTAATTTATAATTTATAAGCTTGAGCTGAACCCTTAGACAAAGATCACAACCTTAGTTTGTAGATGAATATCATCATATGTAGCTTGTTTAAAACTTCAAAGAAGATCTTATCCTGAAATAGAAGCCACACAATCAGGATTTGGAAGAAGCATTTGTCACCCAGGGCAAATACTCGCTACACAAAGGACCTCACATTCCTATGGTTTTGCTTTTTTATTTCATTTTCTCTGGTAGTGAGCATATGTATTTTTTTCAACCAAGCCCTTCCTAACCTTCAAATCTGTCTTAAATCTGTCTTAGAGATTAGAGGACATAAGTTTCTACAAGAGTTTGTCAAAACATGTCTTCATTGTGTATTCAGAAGAGAATTTTCCTGTTTGTACTTTAGAGGACATACCAAGGACAATGACAAAGCAGAGACCCATCAAGATACCAAATCTTCACTTCAGCTAATGTGAAGTTCTATTTTCTTCAGGGAGAAAGATAATGTAGTTCTTGTGTTTTACATTGCTGCCAGACTGCAAGGATGTCCTCTAGAACCATGTGACTTGGAGGACATATTAGTGTACTTGTTGTTCTGGTACCAAATATTATCAATTCATTTATTAACCTTCCCTATGTAGGATATATTTACCATATGTAAAGATATTATACATTATATGTGTAACATATATTATACATTATGTGTATGGCAGATCCAAAATTTTTCTAACCCATTTATATAAGTGAGAAATTCCTACAAATCACCATCATCTCTCAAACTTCATTCTTTATTTAGATTTAGAATATGGAGCAGAAATAACAATTTTAAGGATTACAATATCAATATTCTGAAATAGACTGCAAAATTTAAAAGGTTGAGGTGCAGAACTGGGGATGTAGCTCAGTGGTGGAGCACTTACCTAGCATGCGTGAGGTATTGAGTTTGATCTCCAGCACTGAAAGAAAAAAAAAAACATGAAGTTAATCTTTGCTTTCTGCCTTCCAAACAGTTCCATCTCGCTTGAAGTGTTCCAATTCATATGAGCCACCCCTACCGGCAATATTTGGGTGCATTTCCCATAGCATCTTCTGCAGCTTAACTCAATTACATTTTGAAAATAGGATTTTCCTGACCACCCATGATACAAGGTAATGAACTTACTCTCAATCCTATTAAAGTACATCCATCAACCATAACTCAACAGTCCAAACTCTACTGAATTCAGAACTACTAATCTCTCCCATTTTATGCTTTTCCAGTCTTTGCTAGTCTTCAAAACAGATAAAAATGGTATTGCAAGGAGTATGTTTGGGGTGGGGGGGGCTATATTCTAAACAGTTTAATAGCTGATATTCTGACCTGATTAGAAATACAAATAGCTCTTTCAGATACCTGATGAAGTTCTGTCAATTAATCAAAGACTTTGTTATTTTAATGTCCCATTTAATTTCTTTTGCAAATTTCTAATCATGTGCAGAAATTCCTATTTTATTTAGGAGAACACTGTGGCAATATGCCATTGAAAATGCCATTTGTAATGGAGTTCATTTACCAACAAAACATTCATCAGCATTTACTGATGAAATGCACACTCAAATAAGTTTTTGAAGGATTGTATTTTTCTCTAATGATTTTCTGAGGTACAACTCTTTTCCAAAGTATCATTTCATAACTGATAACTCTAGAGAAAAAGCAGAATAGTAGAAAAATGTACCCAAGTAGTTTGTGGTTATTAGTTTGTGGTACTATATGACTTACTGAAAATTTCACTGTTGATCAATCCAAACTCAGAAGCTACAAAAGTAAAAAGTACTTTGTTTGGTACCTTAGGAATTGCAATTCGGGACACATAGGTTCAGATAGTTCTAAATTAGTGTTCCAAAGAGGTAGGAAAAGTAAGAACTTTAATGAACTATTAAAGGTCCAGATAAAAAGGGGGCTACTTGAGAAAGAATAGGGGCCATGAGAATGAGACCAATAGGATTTTTTAAAGAATATAAAGAAGTGTCTATAAAACAGAAGTCCTATGACTTCTTGATATGCATTATGAGCCTCTGGATAAATATAAATGTCCACTGGTCCAGCCATTCCAGATGTCAGAGGTCGGGAGACAGTGACAAAAGTTCACATTCCAGGCAGCAGGTGGAACAGTGCTTAAGTCCTGCTTCCTAACAGTATTTTGACTTCACCTTTTAAAGCTCTTTTGATAATAATTCATTTGTTTTATAATATTATCAAACCCCATAAAATAATATTTTAATATCAGTCACTACAAAAGGAACATGGAGGTAATGAATTGTAGAATCTCTTTGCTTCCCAAACCAAGTTATTTTTTTTCATAGTGTTAGCTTTGCATTACTACAACCAAGAGCAACTCAGAGGAGGAAAAGTTTATTTTGGCTTACACCCCACATGCCTACAGCTACCACCCATTTAGTCTATTCAAAATAGGATGGACTGAACATATGGTTCCCATAATTTAATCCTTCACTTCCTGCATTAGCACAGGAGCTTTTGGGGGTCATCTCACATCTAAACCATAGCATTTTGCCCAAGATCTCAAAATCTCATGTCCATCTCACAATGAAAAATGAATTTAGTTTATTCCAAAGAATCCCCATAGTCTTAACAGTTTCAGTACTGCCCAAAAGCTCAAGTTCAAAGTTTCATTTTAGGCTCAAGACAAACTCTTGGTAGTGAGCTCCTGTCAAAATAAAAAAAAAGCAAGTTACGTGCATCCAATATACAATGGCACAGAGCAACCATTCCAATTCCCAAAGGAAGAAACAGGAGCATAGAATGAAGTGATGGGGCCAAAGACCAAAATGTAGCTGAGTAAACAAGTCCTACAGCTCCACATCTAGCATCTGGGGCACTTGGCAGTGAGATGTGCTCTCCAAAGGCCTTGGGAAGTCCTGCCCCTTTGGCCTTGATGGTTGCAGCCCATATGGCCTCTCTTTTAACCTGGCTCACTCCTATGCCAGCAGCTTTTCTAGGCAAAGTCCACATTACTCAAATCAATGTTGCAGAGAACTCTGCCAAATTTATTCCTAAAAATATCTGCATAGAATCTCCATTGACTACTCTCATGTACATCTAAAAAGAACAAATAAAAAATATGAAAAAAAGAATCTCCATTGAACCATAATTTTTGCAATTCTTTTTTCCTCCAGCTTTGTGGAAGTATAATTGACAAATAAAAATTGTATATCTTCAGATTCACAATTGCCATGAAGTTAGCAGGGCAGTTCTTGTTAGTCCCTTTTCCGGATGAGAAAATGAAGAATCAGAGAGGTTAGATGATTTGTTTTAAGGCAAACTGTTAAAAGCAAACAGATACTCTTATTTATACAGGATGACTACATACTGCTGAAAAACAATATTCCCTTAGGACTAGCTACCACAGAAGTATCTGGGGAAGTGGCACCACATCTACAGAAAGAAATCTAGACTCCTACTCCACTGCTTAATTTAGTAGGTATTTTCACCTCTAAGCTTCTCATGTAAACTTAGGTTTTATTAGCTTTAGTTAAAAACAATTTATTTCAAAGACCATCAAACATATTTGATTGCCTTCTGTTGAGCAGCATTGTAATCACATATTACCTTGTAAGCTATTTAAATGTTCATTAAAATATTGTTCATGTCCCACTTATTATAATAGTTTAAAATCTTTCTATTCTTCCTAATTCTATCATTCCTTGAAATTCTGTCTCAAATGCTTCTTTTCCCATAAAGACTTCTTTGGTCATTTCATCAGGTATATTAATCTCACCTTCCTTAACAGCCTTTAACATTTTTTAATAGAGCATGAACTTAAAGTGCCATTTGATCACTTTTGTTTTATACATTTAAATTAGTAAAGTTAACCTATATCAAGTCTCTTATACAACCTGTTTTCAATCTCAAATCAATATTACCATACATATCCAGGTTTACTTAAAATGAGGCATGATATTATATTTGTATTCATCCATACCACTTAATCCTTAATTTCATCCAATTTTGAACTTTATTACATATTACCTTTTATTATTTTCTAATTGTGTTTTCTCATCTGAGGACCAGAGTTATATCATAGCAACAATTTGTGTCATCTATCGATAGCACAGTGCCAGATACAATGTAAGGTCTCAGGAGTTGCTGACCCGTTAGTTATTATGACAACACTGATAATGGAATTATCAGTGAAGTAGAAAGTTTGAAAAGTTTCAGATAGTGTCACAAATCTGCTACCAACTATATGTATTATCTTGCATAAATTATATAACTCTCTAAATTTACTTCTGAAAGACAACATGAAGGGATTAAACTAAATAATCTGTAGATTTATCATTTAGATTCATATTGAATTAAAATAGGAACTGAAGGGAACAAAGTTGTTTAACTTGACTTTTCCCAAAATAATCTTGAGAAAATCAGGGCAAATACTTAGAGATGGTTCAGACTTGGGGAGGGGAGGGAAGACTCAAATTGCCTTCCTTAAATAGGACACAAAAGATTTATGTATGGATCTCCCAAATTTATCATCATTCATTCATCTTGGAAATGGTTTTTATTCTGTCTTTTGGATCTTAGATTCCTGATTTTTCATAATCCAAAGAGTCTGCAACTCTAACCCCAGGTTCTGCAAAAGAAATTGTTGTTCAAATGATTTTTGACAAAGCTGCTAAAAACACATTGGAGAAAAGACAACCTTTTCAATAAATGGTACTAGGTAAATTAGGTTTCTATATGCTGAAGAATGAAAGAATCTAGACTCTTACCTCTCACCATTTACAAAAATAGACTCAAGTAGTTTAAAAACTTAAATGCAAAATCTGAATCTATGAAACTACTACAAGAAAACATGGGAAAATTTCACTTTGGGACATTGGAATGAGCAAGGATTTTTTTTGGACAAGACCTCAATACCACAGAAAACAAAAGCAGAAACAGATAAATGAGATTATATCAAACTAAAGAGTTCCTGCACAGAAAAAGAAAACAATTATTATTTTTTTCTTTTTATTGGTTGTTCAAAACATTACAAAGCTCTTGACATATCATATTTCATACATTTGATTCAAGTGGGTTACGAACTCCCATTTTTAACCCGTATACAGATTGCAGAATCACATCATGCTCTTTCTCCCTGCTCTGTTCTTAGTTGCTCTCCTTATATCAAAGATGACATTTGGCATTTGTTTTTTAGGGATTCGCTAGCTACAATTAGCATAATCTGCTCTAATGCCATCCATATCCCTGCAAATTCCATGATTTTGTCATTTTTTAGTGCTGAGTAATATTCCATTGTGTATAAATGCCACATTTTTTTAATCCATTCATCTATTGAAGGGCATCTAGCTATTGTGAATTGTGCTGCTATGAACATCGATGTAGCAGTATCCCTATAGTATGCTCTTTTAAGGTCTTCAGGGAGTAGTCCAAGAAGGGGAATAGCTGAGTCAAATGGTGGTTCCATTCCCAGCTTTCCAAGGAATCTCCATACTACTTTCCAAATTGGCCGCACCAATTTGCAGCCCCACCAGCAATGTACAAGTGTACCCTTTTCCCCACATCCTTGCCAGCACTTGTTGTTGTTTGACTTCATAATGGCTGCCAATCTTACTGGAGTGAGATGGTATCTTAGGGTGGTTTGATTTGAATTTCTCTGACTGCTAGAGATGGTGAGCATTTTTTCATGTACTTGTTGATTGTTTGTATGTCCTCCTCTGAGAAGTATCTGTTCAGGTCCTTGGCCCATTTGTTGGTTGGGTTATTTGTTATCTTATTGTTTAATTTTTTGAGTTCTTTGTCTACTCTGGATATTAGGGCTCTATCTGAAGTGTGAGGAGTAAAGATTTGTTCCCAGGATGTAGGCTCCCTATTTACCTCTCTTATTGTTTCTCTTGCTGAGAAAAAAACTTTTTAGTTTGAGTAAGTCCCATTTGTTGATTCTTGTTTTTAACTCTTGTGCTATGGGTATCCCATTAAGGAATTTGGAGCCCGACCCCACAATATGTAGATCGGAGCCAACTTTTTCTTCTATCAGACGCAGAGCCTCTGATTTGATATCAAGTTCCTTGATCCATTTTGAGTTAACTTTTGTGCATGGCGAGAGAAAGGGATTCAGTTTCATTTTGTTGCATATGGATTTCCAGTTTTCCCAGCACCATTTGTTGAAGATGCTCTCCTTCCTCCATTGCATGCTTTTAGCCCCTTTATCAAATATAAGATAGTTGTAACTTTGTGGATTAGTCTCTGTGTCCTCTATTCTGTACCACTGGTCCACCTGCCTATTTTGGTACCAGTACCATGCTGTTTTTGTTACTATTGCTCTGTAGTATAGTTTGAAATCTGGTATCGCTATGCCGCCTGATTCACACTTCCTGCTTAGAGTTGCTTTTGCTATTCTGGGTCTTTTATTTTTCCATATGAATTTCGTGATTGCTTTATCTATTTCTACAAGAAATGCCATTGGGATTTTGACTGGCATTGCATTGAACCTATAGAGAACTTTTGGTAATATCGCCATTTTGATGATGTTAGTTCTGCCTATCCATGAACAGGGTATATTTTTCCATCTTCTAAGATCTCTCTTTAGGGTTCTGTAGTTTTCATTGTATAAATCTTTCACCTCTTTTGTTAGGTTGATTCCCAAGTATTTTATTTTGGTGGGGGGGGGGGCGGATATTGTGAATGGGGTGGTTTTCCTCATTTCCATTTCAGAAGTTTTGTCGCTGATATACAGGAATGTCTTTGATTTATACATGTTGATTTTATATCCTGCCACTTTGCTGAATTCATTTATTAGCTCTAGTAGTTTCTTTGTAGACCCTTTTGGGTCTTCTAGGTATAGGATCATGTCATCCGCAAATAGTGATAATTTAAGTTCTTCTTTTCCTATTTTTATGCCTTTAATTTCTTTTATCTGTCTAATTGCTCTGGCCAGTGTTTTGAGAACCATATTGAATAGAAGTGGTGAGAGAGGGCATCCCTGTCTTGTTCCAGATTTTAGAGGGAATGCCTTCAGTTTTTCTCCATTTAGAATTATGCTAGCCTGAGGCTTAGCATAGATAGCTTTTACAATGTTGAAGTAAGTTCCTGTTATCCCTAGTTTTTCTAGTGTTTTGAACATAAAGGGATGCTGTACTTTGTCAAAAGCTTTTTCTGCGTCTATCGAGATGATCATATGGTTCTTATCTTTAAGTCTATTGATGTGGTGAATAACATTTATTGATTTCCGTATATTGAACCATCCTTGCATCCCAGGGATGAATCCTACTTGATCATGGTGCACAATTTTTTTGATGTGTTTTTGTATCCAATTCGCCAGAATTTTATTGAGGATTTTTGCATCTATGTTCATTAGAGATATTGGTCTGTAGTTTTCTTTCTTTGAGGTGTCTTTGTCTGGTTTCGGAATCAGGGTAATGTTGGCCTCTTAGAATGAATTTGGAAGAGCTCCCTCTTTTTCTATTTCCTGAAATAACTTGAAAAGTATTGGTATTAATTCTTCTCTAAAGGTTTTGTAAAACTCTGCTGTATACCCATCCGGTCCTTGTCTTTTCTTGGTTGGTAGTCTTTTGATTGCTTCTTCTATTTCATCCATTGATATTGGTCTGTTCAAATTGTGTGTATCCTCCTGACTCAGTCTGGGCAAATCATATGACTTAAGAAATTTATCGATGTCTTCGCTATCTTCTATTTTATTGGAATATAGGGCTTCAAAATAATTTCTAATTATCTTCTGTATTTCTGTAGCATCTGTTGTGATATTGCCTTTTTCATCCCGTATGTTAGTAATTTGAGTTCTCTCTTTTCTTCTCTTCATTAGCATGGCTAAGGGTCTGTCGATCTTATTTATTTTTTCGAAGAACCAACTTTTTGTTTTGTCAAATTTTTCAATAGTTTCTTTTGTTTCATTTTCATTGACTTCTGCTCTGATTTTAATTATTTCTTGCCTTCTGCTACATTTGCTGTTGTTTTGCTCTTCCTTTTCTAGGGCTTTGAGATGAAGTGTGAGCTCATTTATTTGTTGGTTTTTTTCTTTTTTTGAGGAATGACCTCCAGGCGATGAATTTCCCTCTTAAAACTGCTTTCATTGTGTCCCATAGATTTCGATATGTTGTATCTGTATTTTCATTTATCTCTAAGAATTTTTTGATTTCCTCCTTTATGTCTTCTGTAACCCATTGATCATTCAGTAACATATTGTTCATTTTCCATGTGATGTAGGATTTTTCCTTCCTTCTTTTATCATTTATTTCCAGTTTCATTCCATTATGATCAGATAAAATGCATGGTATTATCTCCACCCCTTTATATTTACTGAGGGTTGCCCTATGGCATAATATATGGTCTATTTTTGAGAAGGATCCATGTGTTACTGAGAAAAAGGTATATCCAGTTGATGAAGGTTGATATATTCTATATATGTCAGTTAAGTCTAGGTTATTTATTGTGATATTGAGTTCAATAGTTTCTTTATTCAACTTTTGTTTGGAGGATCTGTCCAATGGTGAGAGAGGTGTGTTGAAGTCACCCATAATTATTGTGTTGTGGTCTATTTGATTCTTGAACTTGAGGAGAGTTTGTTTAGGAACGTCACAGCACCCTTATTTGGTGCATAAATATTGATAATTGTTATGTCTTGTTGGTGAATGGTTCCTTTTAACAGTATATCATGTCCTTCCTTATCCCTTTTGATTAACTTAGTCTTGAAGTCGATTTTATTCTGTATGAGGATGGCCACCCCTGCTTGCTTACGAGGACCGTGTGCGTGGTATATTTTTTCCCAACCTTTCACCTTCAGCCTGTGTATGTCTTTTCCAATCAGATGTGTCTCCTGGAGGCAGCATATTGTTGGATTTGTTTTTTTAATCCATGTTACCAGCCTATGTCGCTTTATTGGTGAGTTTAAGCCATTAACGTTTAGAGTTACCATTGATATATGGTTTGTACTTCCAACCATGTTTGATTATTTATCTTTTTTTTAAATTTGGTTTGTTTCTCCATGATTAGCTTTCCCCCCACCCTCTGGCTTTACTGAGGTACTTACCACTGTTAGTTTTGTTTATTGTTTTTCATTTCTTCCTCGTGTAGTGTTTTGCTCAAGATGTTTTGCAATGCTGGTTTTCTGGCTGCAAATTCTTTTAACTTTTGTTTATCATGAAAGATTTTTATTTCGTTGTCGTACCTGAGGCTTAATTTTGCTGGATACAAAATTCTTGGTTGGCATCCATTGTCTTTCAGTGTTTGAAATACGTTGTTCCAGGATCTTCTCGCTTTCATCATCTGTGATGAAAAATCCGTTGTTAACCTTATTGGTTTACCCCTGAATTTAATCTGCCTCCTTTCTCTTGTAGCTTTTAATATTTTCTCTTTGTTCTGTATATTGGCTATCTTCATAACAATGTGTCTTGGTGTTGGTCTACTGTGATTTTGTATGCTCGGTGTCCTGTATGCATCGACAATTTGTACATCCATTTCCTTTTTTATTTCTGGAAAGTTTTCTATAATTATTTCATTCAGCAGGTTGCTCATTCCCTTGGTTTGAACCTCTATACCTTCCTCTATCCCGATGACTCTTAAGTTTGGTTTTTTTATGTTATTCCATATCTCTTGGATGTTTTTCTCGTGATTTTTTACCAGCCTTTCTGAGTTGGCTAGAATCTTTTCAAGATGATATATTTTGTCTTCATTATCTGACGTTCTGGCTTCTACTTGCTCCACTCTGTTAGTGATACTCTCATTTGAGTTTTTAATTTGGTTTATAGTTTCCTTCATTTCTAGAATTATTGTTTGATTTTTTTATAATCTCTATCTCCTGATAAAGATGCTTATTTGCTTCTTTTGTCTGTTTATGTAATTCATTTTCAATGTGTTCTTTCATTGTTTGAATTTGCTGTCTCATATCCTCTTTAAGATTCCATTCCATCTGTCTAAGGTATTCCTTGAGTTCTTTATTTGACCACTTTTCTGATGCCTCTAGGTCCTCCTGAATATTTAGGCTGTCCTGCATTGTTTGTACTCCTTTTCTTCCTTGCTTTTTCATGCTGCTCATTAACATAACTTCTTGTTCTGTTTGACTGCTGAGTTACTGTTTACTCCTATACATTTATTTGGTTTTGTGTGTCTCTGGGGTCTCTCTTTTGTGATGGGAGACTATGACTAGAGATGATGAGTTTTGTTGCGCTTTAATGCAGATTCATTCATTTCCTAAACTGTGTACGGATTCTGATGGCATATAGCGGTCTGCAGTTTGGTCTTGGGACTTATATTTAGGTCGAATGATGTGATGGTATTGAGGTTGGTATCTCTTGGCAACCTTGGAGGGTTGCTCTACTGACAAGGGATATTAACAGGAGAATGGTCTGGAGTATTTGGGGGTAGCTATGGACTTTGTAGCACTATATAACGCCTCGGAACATTGACCTATACATATTTAGTAAATTACACATAAACAGCGTGGTGATGCTTGGGAGGAAAGGTATTAGAAGGGAAGGGAAGAATTCACTAAAGAGAATGAGAGTAAACAGGTAGAATTCAAGGAAGGGGGAATAAGGAAATTGAAAAGACAAAAGAAAAAAAATAGACAATAAAAAAAAGAAAAAAATTTTTAAAGATAATCAAAAAAATAAAAAATGAAAAAATTTTAAAAAAATAAAAATAAAAAAATGTTTTAAAAAATTTAAAAAATAAAAATGAAACTCCCCCCCAAAAAAAAAATTTTTTTTAAATGCAGTCTTAGAGTTCGATTAACTTCTCTTCCAGTAGGTGGAGCTGTGCCCACCGGGCCAAGCTTCTCCTCTCGATACACGGGAACCAATCACTGTGCAGCAGCTCCTCCTCCCCGACTGGGTGGGTCTCCAATCCTGAGTGCCTTGGGCCTTTTCTTGTGTTTAGTCACTTCCCCACTTTTCCTCCAGCCAGGCCCCACTCACAGGTGATGCTCACCACAATACTGGCTACACGCCAGGTCTGCTGCTCCAAGGAACCCTATTTTCTTGAACGACTGGGCACACTCTCCCTGTTTGCCAGTCCCTCAGACCCTAAGGTTGTGGAGCTTGGGGCTGAGAACCCTCAGTGTATTTCGCTTGTCCTCCGGTAGCCACGCCCCCGGTAGCTGGTGCAAGAGACCTCAGTTGTCAGCACTGGTAGGAGCGGTAGCCGGGGGTCCCACGCCACTCCTGATTCCCTCGGTCTGACTATCGCGCTCACGGGAGAGCTGGGAGAGGCCCTTGAGGTTTCCCCACTGTGTGGAGAGGGAAGGCTAGGGGGGTTACACACCTGCCGCCACCGGTTTCAATGAAGTTATCTCCTCCACCGCATTCTGGTGACGTCAGTTCTCTGCCATGGTGGTATCCCATGCAAATGGCGACAGTTTGTTCCCTTTGCCGGGTGATCGATGCAACGGGTGGGTCCTGACTGGCTCTCCCAAGCCCCATCTCACTCCTGTGACAATGCCTATGAAGGCTCGGTTGGTATTAACCTCCGCAGGTTCAGAAAGGCCGACCAGTTGTTTCAGCGGGATCATTTAGCGCTGAGTCACAGCGGTTTGTCTGCGAGACACAGGTGAACGGGAGCCTGAATTCAGCCAATCCGGGCTTGGTGTGTGTTCTGAGAGGCACAGACTGTTCGCCCCAGATCCACGTCAGCTCAGCATTGCCTAGTGATCCTGAGCAAACAGCATTTAGACAGTTTAAGACTCCCTATGCCGGCAAAGCTGAAGAGGTCAGAGACTTGATCTCTCCGTGCCCGCCGCCATGTTGGATCCTAATGGACGTTTCTCAATAGAAGACATACAAATAACCAACAGGTATGTGAAAAAAATGTTCAAAATTTCTAATCATCAGGTAAATGCAAATTAAAACCACGATGAGATAACACCTCACTCCAGTAAAATTTGCTATTATCCAAAAGACAAAAGTGTTGGAGAGGATGTAGAAAAAAAGGGAAACCCTTGTGCACTCTTGGTGGGACTGTAGATTAGTACAGCCATTGTAGCAAACAGTATAGAGGATCTTCAAAAAAAATTAAAATACAGCTGGGCACAGTGGTGCATGCCTATAATCCCATCAACTTGGAAAGCTGAGGCAGCAGGACCACAAGATCAAAGCCAGCCTCAGCAACACAGCAAGCCCCTCAGCAATGTAGTGAGACGCTGTCTCAAAATAAAAGAATTAAAATGGTAAAACACCCCAGGGTTCAATTCCCAGTAACCACCCAAAGTTAAAATTGAACCATAACTATATGATCTAGAAATCTCACTCCTGCATATATATTCAAAGAAAATGAAATCAGTGTATCAAAGAGACATCCACACTTCCATGTTAATTGCAGTACTATTCACAATAGTCAAGAAGTATAAACATCCAAAGTATACATCAACAGATGAATGGATAAAGAATATGTTATACATATACATAATGGAATAGTAGTCCACAAAAAATAAAATAAAATCCTGCTATTTACAACTACATGAATGGAATCCAGATCATTATGTTAGGTGAACTAAACCAGGTACAGAACAAAAAGTACCTCATGATCTATTCATGTGGAATCTAAAAAAGGTGATATCATAGAATATCAGAGTAGAATGATGGTTACCAGAGGCTGGGGAGAATAAGAGAAAGGGAAACAAGGGGAAAGGACTATCATGGATAAATACTAAGTTACAGTTAGATCAGAGCAAGAAATTACAATTATGTGCTGGGTGTGGTGGTGCATGCCTCTAATCCCAGCAGCTAGGGAGGCTGAGGCAGGAAGATCTTCTGTTCAAAGCCAGTCTCTGCAAAAGTGAGGTGCTAAGTAACTCAGTGAGACCCTGTCTCTAAATAACGTACAAAATAAGGCTGGGGATGTGGCTCAGTGGTCAAGTGCCCCTGAGTTTAGTTCCTGGTACCCTCCCTTAAAAAATTACAATTATGTATTGAATATCTTAAAAAGCTAGAAGAAAAGATTTTCAATGTTTTCTCCATAAAGAAATGATAAGTATTCAAGAATACAGATATGTTCAACCTAATTTAAATATTGCACAATGTTTGCATGTATAGAAATATTACATTATTCCATTAGTATGTACAATTTTATGTCTGTGTATACCATTTTAAATAAAATTAATAAAAAAAGAAAAGGAGATTTTTATCCAAAATCCCTTCTGAGTAAACAATGCAAAGTGGAAAAAATACTACTATAGTATTTTTATTTATATTTTATTTATAGGTTTTATTTTATTTTATTTACAGGTTCTCTGGTAGCCTAAAATACAAAATACTGATCAGACACTGTTTTTCTTTTTTGAGGAAGTATTCAAATATATCAACCTACATAGACATTCTTCCTTTAAAAAGTCCTAAATTAAAAATGTCAAAATATTTTCTTTATTATAGCTATACATTTGACAAAACTCTAATCATAATTTCAGTCATTAATGAACTGATTATAAAATTTGTATGGAAATCTAAAGGACCTAAAATATCCAAAGAACAATCTTAAAAAATGAGCAAAATTGGAAAACTCATTCCTGAATTTAGCGTAATCAAGTTTCTTAAGCATGGTAGCACACACCATTAATCCCAGCAACAGGGGAGGCTGAGGCAGGAGGATCACAAGTTCAAAGGCCCCATGCAATTCAACAAGACCCTGTCTCTAAATAAAATATAAAAAAGTGCTGGTGATATGACTCAGTAGTTAAGTGTAACTTGGTTCAATCCCCAGTACAAAAAAAAAAAATTATATGGGTCACAGAACACATAATCACT
The DNA here is from genome assembly GCF_021218885.2 of Marmota monax. Lineage (NCBI taxonomy): Eukaryota > Metazoa > Chordata > Mammalia > Rodentia > Sciuridae > Marmota > Marmota monax. Next base: position 8,936,424 of record NW_026694099.1, on the reverse strand, counting down.
TAGCAAAAAATTGAAAAAGTAGGCTTGATCAAAATTTAAAATGTCCACTTATCAGAAGATTCCATTAAGAAAATGAATAGGCAAACCACATAATAGGAGAAAATATTTACAAAACACATATCTAATAAGGACTAGTATCTAGAGCTGCACCATTCAATGTGGAGTCAATGGCCAATGTTGCTATTTCAATGTAAATTAATCAAAAGTAAGTACAATAAAAAATTCTATTCTTGGGCTGAAGTTGTGGCTCAGTGGTAGACTGCTTGCCTGGCATGTGTGAGGCCCTGGGTTTGATCCTCAGCACACACCAAATAAAAATTAATTGATTAAACAAAAAAATCCATTGACAACTAAAAAGATATTTTTTTAAAAATTCAGTTCCTAACTTCCACCATATTAGACAGTGCAGAGACCATATTGGACAGCACTGACCTAAAATATAAAGAACTATCACAATTCACAATAAATGAAAATTGAACTATAAAATAGGAATAAGGTTTTTAAAGATACTTAATTAACATGAAACTATATGAATGACCAATAAGGACATGAAAAAATGTTCAACATCATTAATTAAATATTAAAATGCAATAATATATCACTATATACTCACCAGAAGAGCTAAAATTTAAAGAACAGACAAAAATCAAATGTTGACAAAAATTTGGCATAACTGGAACTTTCACACTTTGTTGGAGGAAATTTAAAACACTACCATCACTTTGGAAAGTTGTCTGGCATTGTAAGTCTTAAACATACACCTACCCTGTGATCTCACAACTTGACTCTTAGGCATTTGTCCAAGATAAATGAAAACACATGATCCACAAGATTTGAATGAAAATGTCCTATTTGTAATGGTCCCTAATAAGAAACAGTCTCCATGTCAATCAATATAAAAATGGAGCTTAAATTTTCAATATATTTATAAGTAAAAGACATTAACAAAGAACAGGAAAAAAAAGATGAATCTCAAAAACATGTGAATGAAAGAAACTAAACATACATGAGTACATACTGCATGATTTCATTTATATGAAATTCTGAGACAGGCAAAACCAACTCACTGTGGAAAAATAAAAATTAGGCTAGCAATTGCCTCTGGTGGAGGTGAGGACAGGAATTATTTGAAAAGGAGGATGCAGGAAGTCTACTGGAGTGATAGAAATGTTCTGGACCATCACAATGGTTCGAGTTACTCATGCAAATATATTTGTCAAAACTCAACAAATATATGAATAAGATTTGCACATTTCATTTTATAGAAATTTTGTATTTTAAAAACTGTACCTAAATATATTGAGTTCCAGTTATTGGTATGCATACTAAAATAGTTAAGGTGAATTGTCATATGTCTGCAATTTAAAATGCATCAAAAATTAGATGGATTCCTTCCACCCCAGCAGCCATTGAAGAACTGCAGCCATGGCTGTGTGCTACCCCATAGCTGTGGGCCTCAATAAGGGCCATAGGGTAACCAAGAATGTGAGCACACCAAGGCACAGCCACCACAGTGGGTGCTTCACCAAGTACACCAAGTTAATGCAGGACATGATCCAAAAGGTGTGTGGCTTTTCTCTGATGAGCATCACACCATGGAGCTGCTTAAGGTTTCCAAGGACAAAGGGGCCCCCAAGTTCATCAAGAAAAGGGTGGAACACACATCCACACAAAGTTGAAGCGGGAGGAACACCATGTCTTGGATATCGTGAGGAAAGCAAACTGGGAAGGACTGAGCACTGATCCTCAAAAAAATTTATAGAAAAAAAATTAGATGGACAGAGGGATAAACAGATGGTAGATATATGCTAGGGTCAGTAGAGTAAAAATAGTAGGTATATGCTAAGGTAAGTAGAGTAAAAAGTTACTGGCAAAATCTAGGTGGTATGAATAGATTTCTTTTTTTTAAATACTTATTTTTTAGTTGTAGTTGGACACAATACCTTCATTTTATTTATTTATTTTTATGTGGTGCTGAGGATTGAACCCAAGGCCTCGCACATGCTAGGCGAGCGATCTACACACTGAGCCATAACCTCAGCCCGCATGAATAGATTTCATTGTAAAATTATTTCACTCAAATTATTTCGACTTTGCTATATGTTTTAGTTTTTTACAATAACGTGTTGATGAGAAAAGAGGTAACCCAGGCCTCTCACAGATGCAACTTCAATATTAAATCATTTGTTTGTTTGTTTTTTTACCAGGAATTGAACTAAGGGGCACTTAACCGCTGAGCCACATTCCCAGCTCTTTTGTTTGTTTGTTTTGAGACAGGGTCTCTCTTAGATGCTTAGGGCTTCACTAATTTGCTGCAGCTGGCTTTGAACTCAAGATCCTCCTGCCTCCACTTCCCCAGCTGCTGGGATTACAGGCGTGCACCCAGTACACACCCGGTCAAATGTTAAATCTTTAAAAACAAGTTTGGAACAAAAATCATGAATAATCATGCTCCTCTAGCTCTTGTCCATAGCCTTATCCTACAGCTCCACAAACTGTGTTTGTCTGTTTCTTATTAGATAATTCCATCCCTTCAGGGATTGTGTTATCAAGAAGGAAATACTCAGGGTCCTTGAAATTGCAAATTTTACTTTAAGCTCTGCTTTTCTCTCTTGTGCAAGAAAAAAGTCAGACTCTGATTTACAGTTCTTATATCTTGATAATCCTATCCAAATCAAAATGGGAATGAAAACTTTAAAAATAAATTTTAAACAATGAGTCAGGAAGAACTTGGAAATGATTAAAAATAATGTGGATAATATTATTCTTCAATAATAATTTCTTATTTAAAAAAAATAGTACTCCTTGGGAAAATGGCTGATTGTTGGACTGGGGCAAAAAAACATATAAGATGAACTTAAAGCATATAAAAAGAAGAAGAAGGACTAAAAACAAAACAAAAGCAAAGTCAGGTGTGGGGTCCCAAGCCTGGGATCCCAGAGCCTTGGGAGGCTGAGGCAGCAGGATCACTGTTTAAAGCCAGCTTCAGCAACTTAGTTAGGACCTAAGCAATTTAGCAAGACAGTGTATCATAATTAAAAAAAAAATTAAAGGGCTGGGCTGGAGATATGGCTTAGTGGTTAAGTGCCCTTGGGTTCAATCCCTGGTATCAAAAAAGCAAAAGCAAAAAGCAAAAAGCAAACAAAACACAATGGAGGGAGTATGTCAAAGGGACATAAGAACCTACTGAAAGAGCTCCCAATGACCAATACTAGAAACATGAAGAATAAAGTACTATTAGATTACAATCCAAAGAATAAAATGTACACACGTCCATGGTGACATAAATAACAGTTAAATAAATAAATGAGGAAAAGACAAAATATCCTTTGTCAAATAATTTAATGTAGATTCTACCCCCTCAGGAAGGTTGAGCATGACTTCTCACAGTTTAAGTGCACATAGTGATTCCCTTCCAAAGAGTAGAATGTGAAGAGGGTGGGAGCAGAGAGTAAATTTACAGTAGAAAAAAACTGACAAACATGAAGTCATGTTGCTAGTGTGCACCTGCTGTGTAATAAAGAATTTGAGCTGGGCAGCATGGATTACAGAGTACACGCCTATAATCCCAGCAACTTGGAAGGCTGAGGCAGGAGAATCTCAAGTTCAAGGCCAGCCTGTGCAAATTAGTGAAATCCAGTCTCAAATTTTAAAAAATTAAAAGGTCTGGGGATGTAGCTCAATGGGAAAGCACCCCTGGGTTTAATTTCCAGTACCACATATACACAAAAATAATAATAATAATAATAATAATAATTCAGCCTTTATTTCTACCTTCTGGGAAAGAACCTCTAAATCCCTAGAACCATATCTGAATTTATGAAAACAAGATAGTTATTGATGAGGGCTAGCCATGGTGGAAAGATCAACCATGATCTGATTAGAGGGTTGTGGACTTTTGAGCTAAATATCATTTCAGCCTAACCTTTTCCATGAAGCACAGGGAGGGGTACTGGAGACTGAGTTCAATCACATAGCTAATAAGTTCATCAATCGTACCTATGCAATGAAACCCCAATATAAAATGAAAAACAGGAGAGTTCAAGAGAAAGTTCAAGAGAGTTCCCTAGTTCAACACACTGATGGTGACATCCTGATTCTGTGGAAAGAGGATATGAAAGTTCCTTGTTTAAGCTCTCCTTGACCTCACCCTATGTGTCTCTTTACTTGACTGGTTTGTATTCTTTTATTTTTTTAGTAATTAAATACTATTCATTTTTTTTAGTAATTAAATACTGGTTTTTTGGTTTGCATTCTTTATTTTTTTAAAAAAAGTTGTATGTTTTCTTTGCATTGCTGGGACAAAATATCTGAGAAAACTGACTTAAAGGAAAAAAGATTTATTTTGGCTCACAGTGTCAGAGGTTTTAGTCCATGGTTAGGTTGACTCCATTACTTTGGAGTGTATACTAAGGCAGACATAATGGTAGGAAGCACAAGGGGGAGCAAAGCTACTCACCCATGGCATCTAAGAAGCAAAAGAGAGAGAGGGAGGGACTGGGATCCCAATAGCTCCTTCAAGGGCATGTCCTCAATTTCCATCTACTAGGCCCCACCTTCCAGCAGCACCACAGGCTGGTAACCAATCCTTCAACACATGGCCTTTGGGCAACAGTGAAGACCCAAACCATAGCAAGCTGTAGTCAAAACTATAGTTTTTTCCCAAGTTCTATGAGTTATCATTGAAGGCTTATGGAAAGTCCTGAATTTATAACTATTTGGTGAGAAGTACAGGTGGCTTGGGGACCCTCTCATACTTATGACTATCTACTGAAGGTAGGGGAGTCTTATTGGGGACCATGTGCTTAACCTGGAGTCTATGCTAACTCCAGGTGGTTTGAATCAGAATTGTTCTGCAGTAATGTACACCCTTGATATAATGTGGTAAAAGTGGCACTTGATTTCTGTGATCTTCCTCCCCAAACTCATAATCCTAATCTAATGATGAAAAAACATCAGACAAATCCCAGTTGAGGGACATTTTATACCTAACCAGTATCCCTCAAAATTTTCAAAGTCATCAAAAACAAGAAAAGTCTGCAACTGTCAGAGCCAAGAGTCACCTAAAGAAACACAATAAATACATGTAATATGGGATTCTGGAACAATGAAAGGACATGGAGTAAAAACTAAAGAGAATGAAAAAATATGAAATATAATTCATTATAGTAAATCAATATTAGTTCATTATATGTTATAAATGTGACTTACTAAGTTAAAATATTTGTAATTATGAAAATTGGGTGTGGGATATATGAGAACATTCTGTGTGGTCTTCACAACTTTTCTGTAAATCAAAACTGTTCTAAAATTAAGAGTTTATTTTAAAAAAAAAAAAAGAAAGAATGAAGAGGAAAAATCAAAGTGGGTATGTGATGATCTTGGAGATAATGATACACTAAATAAATCAGTAGTTAGTGACTGTTAATTTACAGAGTTTAGTTGCTGCTACATACATTCCAACTATCTTAAATCAATTCAACAAATTTTAAATATACAATACTTATTGAGCTATCCTTCCAGTTAAATAAACATAATTGAACATGCTCATCTATCTGCTGCCACTTAAATAGGTAAAGGAAATTTAAATAGTGTACACACAAAGACAAAGAGAATGGGAAAGAAGATAATAACCAAGAGGTGATATCAACGTCTTCTTAGAAGTTAGGAAGCAGATGGAACTGCAGCAACTGACCCAGGAGGGATGAGGCTCTGCCCTTCAATGCTTCCAGGGATGCTTATTTTACTGGCATAACCAAAAAGGGCTTAGGACTTTGTGGTACTAGGCACAGTAGAAGGCAAGAGTAAGGTATGGAGCTGAAAACGCAGGGATTTGTCCAAAATCTGTAAAGGAAGCTATAGATCCCAGGTTTACTCATATCCTGTGTATTTAACCCATCATTCTTCATCCTTCCCCTCCCACAAACCCTCCCACAGGCTACCAGAACTGTGTTCTCAAGAGAAAATGTGCAACAGACACTCCTTATTATTCAGGAGGGTTAGGCACAGTAAAGGGTCAGGGTTGGGCCTAAGCCTGGAAACAGCAGCTATGCTCTGAGCTAGTTTTACTAATTCAAAAAAGCTGCTTGCAAATTTTTAGAACTTTCATGAGCCAGCTGTTAACACAGCCCTGTTTTAAAATTAAATCAAATGAGCTTACAACTAAATAAGTTATGTTCCAAAAGGATATAATAGATACTCAGAGTTTTTAACTTCCTGATTATTTTTACTACAGTTTATGATTATCGATTCTCTTGAAGCTATTTACATCTATTCCATGTGCATGGTAGAAATACTATGTAATGGTGAGCTTCTGTGCATCTTTCCAACACCACATTGATATCATATTAGAGGTTTTAAATTGACCATAGTAACATTTATACTACAGATTTTGGCCAATGTCCTGCTTCTAGAATGTATCTGTATACATACCTTTGAGAATTCTTCTTTGGAGAAATAAAACCATAAAGGAAAAGATATACAGATAAATCTAGTTGGGGATCCCTTCATAAAAGAAGCTTGCTTGCTGCCTGATCACAGTGCAAGGAAGTCCATCCATATACATAAAGTTTCCAGTCAACTTTTTAGGACCTTTTGCAAATATAAAAAGACAATCTAGTGCCACCCAAAAACTGAGAAGTGTCTCCAGCCTAAAAGTCAACAAACTGAAAAAAGGGAACTCAGAAAAGGCAATTCAAGTATCAGAAGAAAACCCTTTAAAACAATAATTAACAGCCTCCTGTTTAAAAGGGAATGTTACACCCATCAAACAAGATATATTTCTTTAGAACTATCCGAGAAGAAGTCTTGGAAATTAAAACTCTGGGAGCGGAAATGAACAATTCAGTAGAATGATTGGAAGCTAAACTTGAGAAAATAACTCAGAACATTAATACAGTATGAAAAGGAAAGGAGAAACAAGGTAATAAAATTAATCGAGGAGTTACAGAAAGAGAGCAGATGAAATAAAGGGAAAACCCCAACAATGGACTATGTATCAGTTAGAAGTTATTTGGTTGTAACTGACAAAATGCCAAAACAAAAGTGGCTAAAGTAATAAAAATGTTCAATGATCTCTTATAACATAAATTTTGGAGGTAGGTCATGCCTGGTTTGGGGTATTAAATCAGTCAACTCTGCCAGTGTCAGTATTTTGTTCATAGGCTTGTTTCCTCTTGATCGCAAACTGGGTATTACAATTTTAAGATGACATCATGCCCTTTCATAATCGCATCCACATCAGGAAAAAGAGAGAGAGAGAGAACTTAACGAGCCCTTCTCATATATATGACTCACATCAGAAAACAAAACTATTCCTCAAAGCCTTCCCTTCCCACTGCAGACTTCTCCTTTTATTTCACTCACCAGAAATGTATTACATGTTCACTCTTAGTTACGAGAAAGCTAGAAAATCAAGTACTGAATCCCACTGAAAAGCAAGTAGGATTACCATAATTGGTCTTAACAATCATGAACTCTCTGACCTTTGGAACTGAAGGCTATTGCCTGAGTAAAACGAGGATTTTTGTTAGGAAGAAATATGAAGAAAATGTCTGGTGAACAAGCAGCTAAAAGTGTTGCTATAGTTTGGATCTAATATGTCCCGCAAGGTTCAAGGGTTAAGGGCTTTCTTCCCAGGTTGGCACTAGAGGGAAGTAGTGGGAAATGTAAAAAGTGGGGCCTACTGGGAGGTCCTCCAGTCACAGGGCCCATGGGATAGTGAGACCCCAACCCCTTTCTCTCCCTCTTTTTTTGCAGCCATGAGGTAAGCCACACTCTCACCAATGCACTCCCCAACATTCTGTGCTGCCTCACCTGAGACCCAAAAGCAAAGGCCAACTGACCACGGACTGAAACCTCCAAAATTATGAGACAAAATATATCTTTGTTTTTATAAGGTGATTATCTCAGAGGTTTGTTACAGTAATGGAAAGTGGACTGATATAAGTATCTTACATAGTAATGCAAAAAAATGTCAAGAACTGAAGGAGGCAGATATCCAGAGGGCAAAGGCACACCAAAGATCAACCACAGTAAAAACCAAAAATCAAAAGACCAACACAAAGGCACATCTTCTAAACACTTCTTAAAGACATATTCAAAGAACTTGGAGTCATACTATACATATCAACAAAAACACTGGATGTTAGAAAATAATAAAGCAATGCCTTTGAAATTCTGAGGTAAAAGCATTTTTCATCCTAGTAATTCTGCACCTGACCAAATTAGCAAATATTTTTTCAAGTATTCACAGCCTCAAAAAGTTTACTACCCATGTACCATTTGTTGAAAAAGTACTAGAGTACGTGCTTCAGCAAAGCAAAGGAGTAAACCAAGAAAGAGGATATCATAGGATCCCAGAGATATTGAAAGCAGGCCTAGAAATACCTAAACAATATTGAAAAAGAAATATGGTAGGTCCCACAAGAGAGAAATCAAATATATCGAGTATCTCTTGTGTTCAAGTGTCTTCCTAGGAAGACATAGCAAAAATTATACAGAAAACCAAGCAAATGAGAATATGAGATAATAAACATCTTGTAGAAAAACAAAAGGCTGTATCAGAAAGGAAATTTGCTTAGAAAACACTATGATATATACATATATATATATATATATATATATATATATATAATATTATAATCAATAAATATTGATTTAACCAAAAATCATAACATAACTAAATTAGGAACATGAAAGGAGAGTATATCTGTTAGATCCCAACAAGAAACAGATGGTTGACACAAATTTATATAAGCCAGAAGGGTTTCTTTACAAAGGGATTATTTGCAAAGATGTGGGGAGCTTGCAGGAAAATCACAGAGCTAGTGACCCAAGATTGGACCTCCAAGGACCCAAAGGAGGAATGGAAGGAGCGGCTACCAGAACCCAAAAGAAGAAGGTTGGGAGGAGGAACCCATTCGGAAAGGAAAAATTACCTGTGTTCAAGGGGCTCTGGGAGGAAGGTGGGGTAATAAGCACCCTGATAGCCTGACTTCACTAGTCAGGCCTTCTGTCTGCTCCACATGGACCAAACTCTATAAAGAGCTGAAGCCATGGGAGTCACCAATGCCATCCACACAGTTAAAAAACTTGAGGGGCTGAGGCTGTGGCTCAGGGGTAGAGCACTTGCCTAGCACATGCAAGGCCCTGGATTCGATCCTCATCACCACATAAAAAATAAATAAGTAAACTAAAGGTATTGTGTCCAACTAAAAAATAAATATTAAAAAAGAAGAAGCTTGAACAGAGGAACTGGAAGGACACACGGAAGGTATCTGGCACAGAGTTGACGTGTGATAGTGCAAAAGAATGAAACCCTCCTCTAACCACAATTTGTCAATATTTGGCACTGATGATGAATATTATTTAGCTATACAAAAAAAAATGTCACAAGAAATAATAATGAACATTCCTGAAGGAGGTAACTGTGTAGGAAAAGCACAGACGCAGGAAATCTCGTTCAAAGAACAAGTAACCCAATTTGTTTGTACTTAAGGAATCTATAAAGGAAAAGCGGGAGATAAAACTGAAGTGACAGATTGAGGTCATACTGTGGTGGCTTGAATGCCAGGCTGAGGATTCTGTATTTAAACAGTGTTGAGCCTCATGAGTGACATAATGAGGGCTGAGCCCCAAGTAAATTCAATCTGGTAGCGATGTGTAGGATTAACTAAAATTAAAATCTAAAGAACATGAGACGTGGGAGATTCTATTTCATAGTCCCAGTTTGGATTTCCAAATGTCTAACATAATGGTGATGATGAGAAGGGAAAGGACAATATTAATCTAAAAGATGTCTCAAAACAACATTAAAATAACTTCACTCCTTCAACAAACATCCTTCCAATACCCACCACTTGCCAAACATTATTGCAGTCAAGGGAAATACTGCAGTGAACCAAGTATTCAAAAGTCCTGCTCTCTTGGAGCTTATGTTCTGGTAGAGGGAAACAAACATGGAATAAAATAAGTAAGTACTATGAAAACTAGAGATCCTATGAAGAAATCCAAAGAAGAGATGTGAGACTGAAGGTTTGAGATGACTAATTTGCATTTGGAAATGAGTTTGAAATGGATCTGTGACGTACAAGTAGATATTCCCAGATAACTGGAACTCAAGATAAGTCAGAGCTAAAGACATGAAAAGGGATTATGGAGATAGAAACAAGAGAGCCAGACCTGTTCTCTAAGGGATCAGCTATTCACAGAATGATAGCTCCTTCATATAGCCAGTAATTCTTTCAGTTTTGCAGGTCAAAAACAATTCTGTTTTTGTCAGTGCATTCAGAGATGACTGGGCTTAGGACAACTAACACGTGCTAAAACCACAAATTTATGTAAAATTAGAATTTTAACTTTAAAATGAGAAATATAACTGTCAATTCAACTGTGGAATTCGAGTTGCTAATACCTGTAGAAAAGTCTATGTTGGAAGCAAGAATATGATCTGACTCCTGCTTGCTGATCACAGAATCAGAGCTAAGAAAATAAAATAAACAATCTCAAGGGCTAGCCTCATTAACCCCATAAAGAAACGTTTGACAAGGGGCAATCATGCTGTGCCTGGAAATCTATCCACTGTCTTCCTACAGAGGTAGAAATGTGATGTCAAAGTCTTCCCCTTTCTTCTGGGCTCCTTATTGATCCTTTCCCTGCATTTCTTCTTAGAATATAGTATCTTTCTTTTGGAATTGGGATATGTTTAGAGAGGAATGTTGGGTTATGATGGAAAAGAGGATGACAACAGCATCATTTATCCCCCACCCCCAAGTAGTGGGGATTAAATCCAGGGGAAATAAGAAAAGGAGCCCACAAAGAAAATGGGTATAGTTTGATCAGAGTAGGAAAACTGTGCTAAAGATATTGAGGAAGAATGGAAGGAAGGATCAGCAATAAATACTGGTAATACAATGGATCTGGTGACCACACATCATCAAGCATCTCCAAGGGAGTAATTTCAACCAGGTGGTGAGGTTTAAAGCCAAAGAACAAGGTGGCAAAGAGTGAGTATGTAATGAAGAAAAAGCAATAGTGTCTTCTAGAAGGGTGGGATGCTCGTTCCATCTGTCTCTCCTCCAATAACTGTGTCAAAGGAGGGAAAATGGCCCTCTTCAATGGAGGAAGTCTATCTCATCCATATTATAAAATGACTATCCTCCCAGTTTGCCCAGTATTCTCCCAGTTTAGCACTGAAAGTCCCAAGTATGGGGGCTTACATTTGTGGGTAAACTGGTACTGTTTCATATAAATGTGACACTTTATTTTGGTAAAGTTTTAGATATCTATTGGTGATTTTTGTTTTAAACAATTTTATTGAGACATCATTAATATACCATAAGATCCACTGGTTCTGGTGATCATTTGAAAAAAAACAATCTCAACCCAGCATGTACCTAAAGTTACTGTGGCTTGTAAAGAATACCAGTGACATGGCTGGGATTGTGGCTCAGTGGTAGAGTGTTCACCTACCACATGCAAGTCTCTGGGTTCAATCCTCAGCACCACATATAAATAAATAAATAGGGATATTGTGTCCAACTACAACTAAAAAATAAATATTTTAAAAATGTATTGAGAATACCAGTGACAGACCCTAGCCCTAGGGGTGTCTAGGACCCAGGTGTTACTATTTTTTTAAGTAATCTAGCTTACTATAATGTATATTCAAGGTTAAGACCCACTAGTTTAAAGGAAAGAACACACAATTTTCAATTCTTTTTTAAGTTTTCAAAAAGGAGAAATAAAGTAAGCACTTAAATAGGAATGATAATACATGCTTCTCAAATGAGTAAATTTTTGAAAGGGTGAAAAAAGAGTATTTTAAATATTTTTTGTTCTGAATTATAAGGACAAATTCAAGAACTTAAATGGATTTTTAAAATCAGAATCCAGCACATTATCTTGCTAGGAAAATCATAATTTATTTTCACATTTTGCATGAAATCCTATTTTTGGTTATACGATAGTTCTACAAAACAAAAAAAGGAAATTTTTTTTAATGAAATGAATAAATGTTTCCTTTGAATGTGTAAAAGGAAACGTTTCAAGATTCAAATCTTCAGTCACCTTTTCAAAAGCCTTTACATGGTAAAATGTAATTGATTTCAATGTAAAATGAGATTGTGTTTTCTATAAATGCATTATTCTCTGACTCCAAATCAATTAAAGACACCTTGCTATATTCACAGGAGACTCTCTAAAAAATCAATGTTAATTCCAGAAAATATTTTAGCATTTTAAAATGTATTCATTATAACACTGGATTGATTTATCTTGAGCAGGATAGGTATCCAAAAAGAATATATTACTGGAATTATTATAATATATGCCTATTGATAATTATAAGTGAAAAAAATCTGATATAAAGCTATTTAGTGATTAATAATGATACAGTGGTAAGTTTCAGCTCATGATTTGAATGAGCAAGAGATACAACTTTATTTTCCTATCAGTCAAATCAGTTTCTATGTTGAAGTTTCTGTCTGTATGGAGCATGGCACAGTCTGGCTCTGCTCTTGGTTAACTTGAACAGTTACAGATTTTACCCTTTCTCTGGTGCTTGGTCCAGAGGGCAGGGCCCAGGACCTTCAGTGAGAGATCCATGGCATCCATTTTTTCCATTGCTTCCTTGCTGCTTGTATTCTCCTGAGTCACCTCTAACAAAGGATGTATATGAAAAACACATGACTGACATCACACTTAATGGTAAAAAAATGTTATTTCCCTAAAATCAGAAGCAAAACAAAGACATCTGCTCTCACCACTTTCATTCAACATTGTGCTGAAGGTTGTAGCACGTCCAGCAAGCAAAAAAATAAAAATTTTAAGAAATCTAGATTGAAAGAAAAAAGCAAAATTATCTCTATTTACAGATAATATGATCTCATATATACAATGTCCTAAATGGATCTACTAAAAAATATTAGAACTAATCAATCAGTTCAGCACAGTTGCAGCATAAAAGATCAATATACAAAAATCAGTTGTATTTCTCCATGCTAACAATAAACAATCCAAAATTAAAAAATTTAAAAATTCATTTCTAGTAGTATTAAAAATAATAAAATATTCAGAAATGCTTTTAAAAAGCTTAAAATACATTCTGGCCAGGCATGGTAGCCCATGCCCATAATCCCAGCAGCTTGGGAGGCTGAGACAGGAGGATCACAAGTTCAAAGCCAGCCTCAGCAATGGTGAGGCACTAAGCAACTCAGTGAGACTCTCTCTCTAACTAAATACAAAAAAGGGGTGGGGATGTGGCTCAGTGGTCGAGTAATGCCCCGGGGTTCAATCCCTAGTATCCAAAAAAAAAAAAAAATCGGAAAACTACCAAACATTTAGATAAATCAAAGCGGATCTAAATAAATTGAAGACATCCCATATTCATAGATCAGAAAAAAAGACTTACTATTTTAGATGACAATACTTTCAAAATTGATCTGTAGGTTTAACACAATTCCTGTCAAAATCATGGCTAGCTCTTTGCAAAACTTGACAAACCAATTCTTAAATTAATACAGAAATACAAGAGACCCAGACCAGACAAAACAGTCTTGGAAAAACAAGAACACAGTTGAAGGATTCACATTTCCCAATTTCAATTTTCCCACACAGATGTAGTAATCAAGGCAATGCAATAATGGCATGAGGAGACAAATACAGATGAATAAAATAAATTTGAGAATTCAAAAGCCCTTATTGTTATGGTCAATTGATTTTAACAATAGAGTCAAGACAATTCAATGGGGGAAGAATAGTCTTTTCAACAAAGGGTGCTAGATAACAGGATATTTCCATGCAAAAGAATGAAATTGAACTCCTTACATCACATATAAAAATTAATTTCAAATGGAGCAAATAGCTAAAATTATAAATTCCTATATTCAAAATATAGGAATAAAACATGACTTTGAGTTATGTAAAATCTTTTTAGTCAAGACACTAAAAGAAAAAGTAACAACAGATAAAGAAAGCTGGCCACGCACACCTGTAATCCCAGAGGCTTGGAAGGCTGAGGTAGGAGGATCAAAGGTTCAAAGCCAGCCTCAGCAACTTAGGGAGACCCTGTCGCAAAATAAAAAGGGCTGGGGATGTGACTCAGTGGTTAAGTGTCCCTGGGTTCAATCCCCAGTACAAAAAAAGAGAAAGAAAAGTAAAGAAAAAGAGATAAGTTGGACTTCATTTTCAAAAAAAAAAAAAATCCTTGTACTTCAAATAGGAAATTAAAAAACAATCCACAGAATGGTAAGGATTTTACAAATCATATACTGAAGAGAGACATATATCTAAGATATATAAAGAATTCTTAGAACTCAACAATAAAAAGACAAATAACCCAATTTAAAAATAGGCAAAAGGAGCAATAGAAACTCTCATTTATTGCTGGCAAGAATACAAAATGTCACAGCTACTTTGAAAGATAATTTGACAGTTTCTTAAAAAATTGAATATATTCTTGCCCTATGATCCAGCAACTGCACTCCTTTATCCAAAAGGAATGGAAAACACAGAGTCACACAAATACCTGCACACCAATGTTAAATGCCACTTACTCAAAATTCCCAAAACCTAAAAGCAATCAAGGTTTCCTTCAATAGATAAATGGATAAATGGCAGTACATGTTCACTGTGGAATATTATTTGATGACTAAAAAGAAATAAGCTGTTATGGTTTGGGTGTCCCCCAAAAGCTCCTGTGTGAAACAATGTGAATAGGTTCAGAGGAGAAATGATTGGGTTGTGAGAGTCTTAACTCAATCAGTGAATTAATCCCCTGATAGAGATTAACTGAGTGGTAACTGAAGTGGTAGGGTGTGGCTAGAAGGGGAGCACATTGGGAGTGTGCCTTTGGGATATATATATTTGTATCAGTGGAGACCTCTCTGCTTTCTGCTCATCATGTGAGCTGCTTCCCTTCACCACATCTTCTGCTATGATGTTCTGCCTCACCTCAAGCCCCAAGGAATGAAACCAGCCTTCTATGGACTAAGACCTCTGGCACTGTGAGCCCCCAAATGAAACTTTTCCTCCCATAGAATTGTTCTGGTCAGATCTTTTAGTCACAACAGAAAAAGCTGACTAAAACATAAGCTATCAGGCCATGATAAGACACCAAGGAAACATACAGTGCATTTTTAAGTAAAAGAAGCCAACGTGATTCCAACTATATGACATTATGGAGATACGGAGACACTACAAAGATTGGTGGTTATTCAGGGTTTTGAGGAAATTGGAGTGGGAGGAATGAATAGGTAGAGTACAGGCAATTTGGGGGCAGTAAAACTACTCTATATGATACTATAATGAGGAATACATTTGTGAGATCCCATAAAATGCAAATTTGTGAGAACCCATAAAATGAAAAGTACAAAGCATGAACCCTAATGTAAACTATGGACTTTAGTTAATAATAATAACATATCAACATTGGTTCATATATTATAACAAATGTACCATGCTAAAGTTGGATGTTAACAACAGGGGAAACTGTGTGGATGTGTAGAGGTTGGGTGGTAGAAAATATAGGAACTCTGGTATTTTTTACTCATTTTTTTCTGAATAATAACATTAATTATTTTTTCAAATAGGCAATGGACAGATTTCCAAAAAAGATTTAAAAAATGACCAATAAGCACATTAAAGATGTTCACTATCATTAGCCATAAGTGTGATGCAAATAAAAACTACATTGAGATGCCACCTCACTTTCATTAGGATGGCTATAATCAAAAAGATACATAAGAGAATTGGTGAGGATGTGGAGATATAGAACACTGATACACTGTGGATGGGAATATAAAATGGTACAGTCACTTTGGAAAACAGTTTGACAGTTCTTCAAAAGCTTAAATATAGAGTTACCACATAACCCAGCAATTCCACTCCTGGGTGTATACACCTTGTATTTCTGTTTTTAAGAGTATGGAAATCTTTTCCAGAAGTCTCCACCACAGATTTTCCTGCATTTCTCATTGGCCAGAATTGTGTTTTACGTTCTTTCTTAAATCAGACTGGATCTCTCTCTCTCTCTCTCTCTCTCTCTCTCTCTCTCTCTCTCTCTCTCTGTGTGTGTGTGTGTGTGTGTGTGTGTGTGTGTTGGGGGAAGAGGGGTGGGGTGGGAGGCACTGACTATAACTGACATAGACTAATCAGATTTAAGCATGTCAGGAAGGTGAGGTAAGCACAAAATCAAGATTCTGGAGTCAAGGAAGAAAGGGGCAGGACTACTGGGTGGGCACCACATAAACAAATGACCAATAACACAGCCTGCTATAACACAGCCAAAATAGAAACATGAAATGAAAATTGCACTGTACTTTCTTTAGTTCAGAATGAGGTATGTGCCCTCCCTTCTGTACCAAGTCAAAACTAAAGCAAGATTTCTTTTTTATTTTTTATTTTGATCAGGTATATATGACAGCAGAATGCATTTTGATTCATTGTAACACGTAAAGCAAGATTTCTATTGTTTCTTGGAACTATTTGATTTCTCCAGGGATCTGCACACCCCATCCCCCTAAAAAAGCAACCATTGCTTACTAGGAAAGACACACAGGAGGAAGCACCCCATTTTTGTGCTGCACAGTGCTATGTCAGGGTGGAATGTTTGGAATTGTGGTAATGATCTTAATAGGGCAGCTACCTATTAAAAGGTAAACAAATTTTCCCTTTGAAATCAATGGGAGTCGTTATCTATGACAGAAACTGAAGCTTAAGCGTGAAATGACTTTCTCTGTGTCTCATGTGAAGCTTGCGATTACCTCATTATTACATTTGGAATTCTAAACTCAGCATTCATCACATTTGAACATGTGGACAATTTTTTGGAGTTCAAAACGTGTACTGTTACTTACTTTAACCTCAGTGTTGGGCTCAACAGCATTAGCACACATGCTGGTCATCAGAAACCTACTTGAAAGCTGAGTTGCTCATAGAACTATCTTCACTCATCTATTTTATGAGACAAACATTCATCTTAACAAAAATGGGTCAGTGAGGACATGCCATCCTGTTCTGCTGTAGATTCTGCTGTTACAGTAGGTCAGCATGTGTAACTCACCTAGCACATTCAAGGCCCTGGGTTTGATCCTCAGCACTGCAAAATAAAAATAAATCCACCATTGGAGATGAAGAATATTATGCTAAGCGATGTAAGCCAATCCCCAAAAACCAAAGGCCAATTGTTCTCTCTCATAAATGGATGCTGATCCATAATGGGTAATGGGCGAGGGGCATGGGGAAAATGGAGGAACTGTGGGGCTGGGATTGTGGCTCAGAGTGAGAGCGCTCGCCTCGCATGTGAGAGGCACTGGGTTCCATCCTCGGCACTACATAAAAATAAAGATATTTTTTAAAAAATGGAGGAACTGTGATTGGGCAAAGGGGAGGGAGAAAAGGGGAAGGGACATGGGGGCAAAAAAGATGGTGGAATGAGATGCACACCATTACCCTAGGTACATATATGGCTGCACATATGGTGCAACGCTACATCATGTACAATCAGAGAAATGAAAAGTTGTGCTGCAATTGTGTACAATGAATCAAAATGCATTCTGGGCTGGGGTTGTGGCTCCACGGTAGAGCGCCCACCTAGCACATGTGAGGCCCTGGGTTCGAACCTCAGCACCACATAAAAATAAATAAATAAAGGTATTGTGTCCAACTACAACTAAAAAATCATTTTTTTAAAAAAATGCATTCTGCTGTCCTATATATCTAATTAGAATAAATAAACAATTTTTTAATAAATAAATAAATAAATCCACCATTATGACGCAGAGGCAAACTTGATTTAAAAGTCAACTGCCTTGCTGGTTCAAGGTTTTGTTAGCTCAGCAGGAAGGAACATTATGAATGCCAGCAAACCCTGAGGCTTCATGCTGTCAATTTTGTTCTTTCTGTTTCTGCAGTTTTGCGTTGCAATGATTTGGTGAAGGAACAGTTAGGCCAAAGTACTTGTTACCCCCAATAGAGAACCATCACTGAAGACTTTTGCATTTGCTGTTATCTGAATTACACGCACACCACTTTAGTCATCTGTAAAATGAGGGGGCTGGACAAGAGCATCTCAAAATTCTTTTCTGTTCCAAAATTCTGTGATTCTCTAATCAATACCCTGACTTTTCTAAATGTGAAAAAGCCTCAAGAAACCTTTAAAATAATCTTGCAGTTCATTCATGCAGTTACAATTTATTTATTCAGAATTATACTATATAAGAGTAGTAGTTATACACAATCCTAAAAACTAATTCACTCTTGAAATTAGCTTCTTTTGCCCTTTGAATATTTTTGATGTCCCATTTTAAATTTCCTAGGGGTATATTCAAATCTAATATGCCACATAATTTCAACATATAAGTTTATTATTGAGAAGAAAAAGTATTCTTATTTACCCCAGGAAAGATGTCCCTACATATAAATACTAGGTATTAGAGGAAATTTCCTTGGGTGGGAGAGCATTGGACTCTGCTATATAATAATTCACTTTTAAAACTAATAATGAGGTATTTTTAAATGTTAAATGCTTCTTTTCTTTAATGGAGAATATCGTTCAGTGTTCATTTCATTTTTAATAAAAGATCAGCTGAATTTCTTAATGCAAAATGAGCTTGTCCTGATGCTTTTGATTCCAGTGAAACTCACTCAGACTCTTACTGAGTTAAAGTCTCATCAATTTCAAAGATAATGAATATAGAATTCAGATGAACTATAATAGTTTCAAAATGGAAATCCAGGTATGTGGTTTAGATTCATGGATCTCCTCCATGAAATCAGACATTAACATGGCCCTGATTCAATCCTTCCCTCCTTCCTCCAGTTCTCATTGTCTTCTTTCTTTAGCTCTCTGTTTTCTTCTTCCTTTCACAGATATTTGCTATGTAAGTGTAAAACTTATATATCTGTGATCCTTGTGGTTCTATCCCAGAATGCTATCAAGGAAGAAACATGGTCCAAAAACAAAAAGAAAACAAGTCCTTTGTGTGTGATGTTCAAACACCAAACAGAGAGCACGTGTTTCCTATCAACACTTCTGAAAAACCCCTGCATCCTCTCCCATCCCCTGGCCTTCCACATCCAGACAATCCCTCCCTTCTTTCTATATAAGCCTCTGGAAAACTCTTCACTCAACCCTAGCGCTTGTGTTCTTCTGTTCCACGCTTTCTGTTTCCAATTCGTATCATAAAAATCCCAAAGAACCAAGACAGGAGAAAGGCTGGAAAAGATATTTTGGTAATTTTTGTTCAATTATCCCTTCCAAGTACATTGTAGATTATATGAAAAAAGCACAGAGTCTACTTATAATCAAAGGAAGGATTTTCAACATTTTTTGAATTATGAAAAGTCAAGAATTCTGCCAAGTATCAAATAAGCAAGGGCCTCTGCCCTGGAGAAGCTGATAGCCCAGCATAGAGAGGCCACATGGACACAGATAATGCTAATGCAATATGATAAATACTAAAATAAGATTTACACTAAAAGTGATATGGAAACTTAACATGACTTCCTTTAAATGACTCACTTTCCAAAACTCTTAATTAATAATATTAGTTTTTTCCTTGTTACAGGAACTCCAGTTTTGAATTGAAAACAATTTATCATTGTTTTGTCAGACTCATCTGTGTCTAACCAGTCTCCAGAGTCTTGCAGCTTCATTCCTACTTATAGTAATATTCTCCCAATATACGATAAGGCCAAGTGGTGATGATGGACAAGAAGGAGAAAAAAAAAACTAACTTTATCTCCTGGAGGAAATAAAATCTGAAATCTTAAGAAATATGTTAGAGTTGTCAGAAGTACATGGATTCATCTTTATGAAACATACTGTTTGTTGTGTTCCATAACAGTATGGTAATTCTAAAAATTTCAAAGATTAAAAAAAGATTAAAAAACAAAAACCCACCACTATTTCCAAATAATATGCATCCACCCTAACATTTTTACTCACCTTACTTATCATCGAACTCTGACCCAGTTTCTCCAATTCTAAACTGTCCAATCCACTTCCAGATTAATTATGCTAAATAGTGTTTCACATGTCATTTTCTTTAAAAGAAAACTGCAATAATTTCTCAACAGTTTGTACAAGGGAGCTCAAACTCTTGAGCTTCACATAAGGATTTAAGAACTTGGCCTTGAACTATCATCTTTGTAACCTTCTTTCTTTTTATCCCTAACTCAACCATATTCGACAATCAATTTAAATGCTCAGACTTTCCAAGAAATACCCACTGATGCATCTGCCTAGCAACCCTTTCTTAGAACCGCTCCTCCTCCCTTCCAGCAACATTATTTCAGTTACTTTGCCCTTAGATGGTAACCCTGATTTCCATTGGCAATTGATCCAGTGCTAACATGCAACCCAAGCTGGTCCAACAAGTCCTTTCCCTGAGGGATTTAGAATGAGAACTGAGGAAGTCCAGACCCAAGCCAGTTGTCATTTTCTGCCACAGAGACCAGAAAGAAGAAAAAGCCACAGTAAGAAATGAAACAAACATCTCAAGAGGAACAAAAACAAGATAGAAAGGACTATAATGAACCATGGTCCATGCATTCTATTCATCTGACCCAGGAGCATCCTACTGTTGGGACCCAAGGGTCAATTGTCACAGTTATAATAATAAATTATGTTCCTTTGCCAACTTTATCTTTTTTGGAGGGTGGGGGGTAACCAGGGATTGAACCCAGGAGCACTTAGCCAGTGACCACATCTCTAGCCCTTTTTATTTTGAAACAGGGTCTCATTAAGTTGTTTAGGACCTCACTAAGTTGTTGAGGCTGGCTTTGAGCTTGCAATCCTCCTGCCTCAGCCCACCAAGCTACTGGGATTTCAAGTGTTCCCCACCTCACCCGGCTTAACCTTAACTTAAATGAGCTTTTCTGCTTACATCCCTGAAGAGTTATGATTAATCATATCACAGTTACATTTTAAAGAGTTCACTCCATCCACAATATGGAAGAAGGATGAGCTAATAAGAAAACAGAAGTAATAAGAACAAGTCGTGAAGCCATTGAAAGAATCCGGGAACAGAATTTGGTGATGACTGGATGTGAATAAGTGTGGTAGGGACTGAGGATGACCCGAAGGCTGGATAACTGGGTGGAGAGAGGGAAAGACAATATTGCAGAATTTGGGTGATGATAGTGAGCTTGGCTGTGACTGAGATAACGTGTATGGAAGCACCTAGCACAATTCTCAAGCCATAGCAGGTGCCCTGTAGTCAGTGTCCTAAGTCTCCTCTGACTTCTATCTTTGTCTCCCTTGTAAGGCTGTAAGCTCCTGTAGGGGAAGGATTACATATCAAACTTCTCCTTAGCCGTCACAATGACTAGTCTGGTCCTGAAACACTGTAGACATTCAGTATCTGTTAATTTTATTTGGTTTTAGGCAAGACAGTTTTGTTTTGATTGTTTATAATAATACATTTTGTCAAAGGGAACAATCAGAATAGTATTGTATAGAATTGCTTTAGACCAAGAATTCAAAGAATACTCTCCTCACTATAATCTTGTTTGATTTTTGAGTAATCTTCAAAAGGCCTGAATTCTAATAAAAGATCATTTTCTTTTTTATGGGAAAAAAATAAAATCTAGACCCAAAGAGAATAAATAAATACGCTTTTCATTTATAAATATGTATAAATATGAAAGTGCTCAGTAAACATCAATGCACAATACTAAAAAATAAACCTGAAAGCTGAATACAAATCCTGACTCCAAATATAAACACAAACTAATCAAAGCCAAGAATTCAGATTTTAAAAGAGCTTCCACTGTTGAATATCAATATATATTCAAAAATATTTACTTTTAGTTTGGGGGAGATTGATTTCTTCCTAATTCTCTATTAAGATTATTTTCATTGTCCACATATATTATGTCTATATCTCTATAAATGTAATTATACATAATTTGAAACTACCATATAATTATATTATGAATTATTATATAACTATATCATATCATATATAATTATATCATGTTATATCATATAGTATTATGTAGTATCACATAGAATATATATTTATAATAAAATCATATATATATTAGAGAGTGTAAATGTGACAGACATTTAAATTTTAAATTTAATTAATATTTTAAAATTAAATTTTAAATTTTAATTGATATTTTAAAATTAATCATCATTAATTCTACTCCCATTGGAGGTATATAAACAATAAAAAATCATGGCTGGGTAGCTTTTATTTAACTAAATAAAAGAAGAAAGAAAATGAACCATGGTACATGCATAGCTTCTGTGGATGATCAAAATACCTCTGCAGACCTTCAGGCATTTGTGGAAGAAGTCACAATCTGGGGGGGAAAAAAAAACTCTAACATGTGAACTGAGAAGTAGTGAAACATCCACCAACCATGGTACACAAAATTCTACCTGTGAGGGCATTCTTTGAAGTTAAGGAGAATATTTCTAGGAGATGTCTGTTAAAATGAAGGCTTTTACTAAAAATGACAAAACATTGATTTGCTGATGCCTATAAATGCATTGCCATGATTGGTTGGTTTTAATAGTTTCCTGTCATCTTACAGAGAAACATGATTCAGCTCTTAAGCCCGTATCTTCTCAACCTCATTTCTTGACATTCTCCTTTTCCCAGCAAATAATCCCCTCCACCTGTATAGCTGATCCCTCCTCAATGTTTCAAACTCAAACAGAAAAGCTCTCAGAAAAGCCTTTCCTTCAACAGATGAATGGATAAAGAAAATATGCTATATATACACAATGTAATATTACTCAGCCATAAAAAGAATGGCTTTATGACTTTTTGCAGGTAAATGAATGGAACTGGAGACTATCATGCTAAGTGAAATAAGCCAATCCCAAAAAACCAAGGGTTGAATATTCTCTTTGATATGCAGATACCAACACACAACAAGGTGGGGGGAGTTTAGAAGTTCAGAGGATTAGACAAAGGGGAATGGAGGGGAAGGGAGATAGGAAAGACAGTAGAATGAATCAGACATAACATTCCCATGTTCATATATGAATATGTGACCAGTGAAACTCCACATCATGTACAACCACAAGAATGGAATCCAAATTAGAGTAAGTTATACTCCATGTATATATATGTCAAAATATACTCTACTGTCATGTATATATATAAAGAACAAATAAATAATTATGAGATTAAAGGTAAAGAAAAGAAAAGCCTTTATTCCTCACTGTAACCAAAGTAGGGTTCTACATTCCTGTAACTTCTTTCAAAGCACCAATAACAATATGTTATTCTTGTATATGTTTTCATTTACTTATTTGATATTTCTCTGCTTTAGTTGGATACAAGTCCTTTGAGGGCAAGGACTTTGAGCATATTATACTCTATTATAATTTTAGCTCCTAAACAGTGCTAAGAATGTAAAGTCCCAATAAGGATTTGCTAGATGAGTAGATGAATAACAGAGCATTCTGGATGTTGTTGTGGCTACAAATTTCAAAAGATCTTAGAGCAGTCAGAGAGTACTCAAATAATTCTTTTAAGAATTTATCTTAAGGAAATAATTGGAAATATACAGATTTATGCATAAAATTTTCTTCATAGACTTGTTTATAAAAGGGAAAACTAGAGGGGCTGGGACTGTGGCTCAGCGGTAGACCACTTATATGCGAGGACCTGGGTTCAATCCTCAGCACCACATAAAAATAAATAAACAAAATAAAGGTACATCATCCAACTACAACTAAAAGTAAATATTTTTTAAAAAAGGTGAAAACTAGAGATGACCTCAATACCCAGAAATAAGTATCCAATACATGGCATTTTAAATAATACTTAATGACGTGAGAAAATGTTCATGATATAATGGTAAATGGAAAATCAGGATAAGATTTTGTATAGTACGATCCCAATATTACAAAAAGGAGGTGTATGCATAGAAAAGAATTGCTATATATATCAACATGCTAAAATATTGATGGGGATTATGTATTGGTGATGGATGGGTAATTTTGTTATTAATAATATCCCATATTTTTTTAAAAAATTAGCAATGAATATGTCTTACTTTTACAAATATATAAAAGAAATACATTTTGGGGCTGGGTTTATGGCTCAGTGGTAAGAGCACTTGCCTAGCGTGTGCGAAGCCCTAAGTTTGTGATGGAAAAAAAAATGTTTTTAATCTAAATAAACAGCTAATGTGTGAAAAAACATTCTGCTAATTACACAAGGTTTCAACACTTTTGAATAGATGATTAACACTTTTCCTGTTCTCCAGAGGTTTGCAATTTATGACTTAAGTAAGTTTATTTCCAAACTCATGACAGCTGGCAATAGGAACCATCAACAACCCCAGAGGGGGAGAATAAAAATGAAGGCATAAAAATGGCAAGGTGACAGGAGACAGAGCAGGACAGTACAAAGGGAAAGAAGGGAAACAAATAGGAAGAGGAGGGGACCCCCTAAGATAAACTTCAACTGGTTTATCTAATCAACAAATACTGAGGATTCACTGGGCCAGGTATTCTGCTAGACTATTGGGGGCAGGCAAGTAGGAAAATCAGTTATGTTAGGACTCAGTTTTATGATTATGCATAAGATATTCTGGAAGTATAAACAAGGAGCACCTAAGGGATAATGAAACGGGAATGGTCAGAAAACACTTCCAAGAGAACATAAAATCATGTTAAATTCCAAAGAACAAAATACAGAATACTAAGCAGGGGAGAAAAACATCAGTAAGGTATAAAATCCCATGGCTATCAGGATGCTTTAAACTGCATGTGGACCTAACTAGAACCCTAGGCATCTATTGGAAGGTAAATATCAACCACTTCCACTGAGCTCCATATAAAATGCAGAATTGCAAACTGTCATTGCGACATATTGCTTCTAATCCCAGCTACATGGGAGGCTGAAGCAGGTGGATCACTTGAGGCCAGGAATTCAAGACCAGCATAGCAAGACCCTGTCTCAAAAAGAATAAAACTTTAAAATCACTAGAATGCAGTTGCCTAAATAGTGGCAAATTTGCAAACTTCCCTGAATAACTTTTTATTGTGTAAATCTGGATGTAGTTAATATTTATCAAGAGACAAGTGTGCCTCGGGCATTATTACCTGTTATTTCATTTATAACAGAAGAAATATAAATAAATAAACTAACTTACTCTTACCCACAGGTAGCTCACCAGAGTGTAAGGCTACAGGTAGCAGCTGGTCTGAAGTCACCAGACACAGCAGATTAGAAAGGCAAAGAACAGACTTTTTTTTAGTTTTATCACCAGCCTTTTTCCTGGAAGGAAGAGAGGAATCAAACTGATTTAATAAACTGAGTACATGGTTAGGATCAGTATATCATTTATTTCTAGATTTCAATCTTCCCTCTCTTGAAAGGCATTTAAATTCAGTTTGGTGGGATGATGCGGGCAGAGCTGAGCACAGCCATGACTTAGTTTCTCATCCCTGTCCCTTATGAATACCCTAGCACTACCTCTACACTGAAACCACTAGTCAAGAAAAAAGAAATCTGCAGCCACTGCCTCTGTTCTCCAAGATCATGGCCCATAACAACATATGCAATGATGGCCATAAACACCAACTGAATTAATATTTTGTAAATAAAAAGTAATAAAATATTTGTATTATTTGCCAAAAGAGCCTCTAGGCTTCTTTAAAAGAAAAAAAAAAACTTTTCCTTCAAGCCTTAATCTAAAGTTTAAATCCTGAGTGTGTTTTTAAATCTTATTTTAAATAATTAAGACTTTGGGAAACAACCCATAATGCCAATATCCTGATGTATCAGCTAAAATAGATTTGTCACAAAGCAATATATTAAAACCAATTCAGCTAACTTCCAGAAGGGGTAATCTATTATATTTTTGACTCCTCCATACTAAATATATTACAGGACTCCAATACACCTGTTGATTAAATTTACATCTAACACCATTGTCACTGTTCTTGAAGGCCTTTAAAACAGTCTACATAGACTTCACAAAGAATATATTTTTTCTCTCTCTCGTGATTGGAATTTCCAGGTACAGAATATTAGATCATGAGCACAAAATTGGGATCATGTTCAAAATAAAGAGAATATTCAACTGTGACACTCTGTCAAGTACAGACTTTCTGGTTGTTTGCCAATGAATAATGAGTACCTTAAAGAGGTAATTTTACAAAAAAAAAAAGAAAGAAAGAAATGAATTTAGTAAACAAAATCTTCACCTTCAAGGAAAAGTAAATTAGAATAACAATAAAGAACATTGATTAGTTAAAAAAAAAATGGTCATTTGGCAATGAGTTGTTTGAGCTTATCCACCTACCATGGTGTCAACACCCTCTTTCCTTCTCCAGTGATGGCGGTGGGGCTGGTAGTCACAGTTGTTCCCCTCCCCCCCCTGCCATCCTCCCTTAGATGAACACATGAAATAGGCCTGGTGAGAGTCCCTCCCTAAGACTGATATATTCAAACAAAAGAGAGTAAAATTCCCTCTTTCCTCTGACATTGAGCCAACCTAAACCAAGAGCTCTTTGTTGGTCAACTTCTCCAGCAGCCTTCCTGAAAAAAAAAAATCCATTTTCAATAGGAGACAAGAGGTCCACAAAAAGAGGAAAGCAAAGGGGATACAGTAAAAGGGAGAGAGGAAAAGGTGGGGGGGGGGGGAATAAAAGATCTGACCTAATGGCCAGGCGTGGTGGCACACGCCTGTAATCCTAGCAGCTCTGAAGGCTGGGGCAGGAGGACTGCGAGATCAAAGCCAGCCTCAGCAAAAGCAAGACACTAAGCAACTCAGTGAGACCCTGACTCTAAATAAAATACAAAATAGGGCTGGGGATGTGGCTCAGTGTTTGAGTGTCCCTGAGTTCAAGCCCTCGTACGCCCCCAAAAAAGAAAAAAAGGATCTGACCTAAAGTATAATCAAGGCTATATAGTGAAGCCTGAATTCAACCCCTGTGCTTCCTCCAGTACATGAGGAACCAAATTTCCTTTTTCCTTTCTCTTTTTTCCAGGGACACAGACAGATTATTTATAAAAGCATATATATACAATCAAGGTGGAAGGTGGGTTATTTCAAGAGAGAGACATCTTTTGGGGTAAATTAAAAAATATACATTCAAGGGAGAATGGAGGTCATCATAAGCAAGAAACTTAATTGGCTTAAAGCAAGGAATGCACATTCAAAGGAAAATGTGGGCCATCTCCAGAGGGAAAAACAGCAACCCCTTAGTGTAAGGTAATAATATCTATGGAGGAACAGTTGGTAGGGGCTGGACTAGAGGTGGAATCAGGGTAGAGTTACACAATTTCATGCTAGTATTTTTAGTGCTTGTACATTGCCTTTATTTTACTTTTTTGCAGGCAAGGGCATGGGTCAAGGGCACAGGCCAAGGGCATGCGCTAAGGACATGGGTTGGGTTGCTCATGAATGCTTGTTTTGTATTTCAAAGGTTCATGCATGTTTCCTCCATTCCAATGGCCCATGGGCTTTTTTGAGACTTAGTAAGTCTTTCATTTTCTGTATCCCCAAATTCCTACCTCATTCCCCACACCCCAGACTTGAGATCCTTTATTCTTAAAGGTCAAAAAAAGGGGAAGAGCTCTCTTCCAAACTGCTACAAGCTGGTAAGGACCAATGTCCCTACCTAGCCAGAGAATTACAGTCTCTGTCTGACTGATCTAATGGGTACAGAGACAGACTGGTCTTAGTTGTTGGAATAGGTTGAAATCCATGTATTGCTATCATGTTGACACTGAACTATTGCAATGTGGAAAATACAGATTTTACTAGGAGGTGAAGAAGTATAGTAATCACCAGGCACTCAGAGTAGCCAACAACTCAGGAAGTAGAGGCAGGAGGATCACAAGTTCAAGGCCAGCCTCATAAACTTAGTGAGTCCCTGTTTCAAAATAAAAAATTAAAAGGACTGAGTGGTAAAGTGAACACCTGGGGTTCAATCTCCAGTACCAAAGAAGAAAGAAAGTATAGTAGCCCATTTTATACATATATGTAAAACTAGGCTAGTATAGTAGCTGTTAGTGGTAACAGCTGAGATTAGGTAAGTAAGCCTGTTTTTTGATTTTTGGTTTTTGTTTTGTTTTGGCATCAGGTATTGAACCCAGGAGTGCTCAATCACTGAGCCACATCCCAGACCTTTTTTTATTTTAGTTAGAGATAGGGTCCTGCTAAGTTCCTGAGGCTAGCTTTGAACTCACATTCCTTCTGCCTCAGCCTCCTAGGCCGCTAGGTTGCCACCTCATCTGGCTTAAGCAAGTAAACTTAACTATTTTTCACCTGAAAACATCTCAAGATCTGGATTTTTTTTTCCCAATAGCAGGTCGGTTAGATCTGGCTCACATTAAATCAGGACAAATTTATGATCTTGGAAAGGCTCTTTTGATAGTTATTATCATACACTCCTACTTAAGACCCTTTTCTCTATAAACTCAGCATTGTTTTGTTTTGGTAGGCTGACACAGGAGCATATGTCAAGTTACATTTAAAAGGATCATTGTCTGTCACTTTTAAATAACCAGGCATGACTGTTCTCTGACTTTTATTTCATCCTCATAGGAGTGTATTTACCTTTGGTCATTCTTGCTTGCTGGGTATTCAAGGACAAGTAAGTGACCCCCAAGCTGGTCAAAAACTAATCTCTTTCCTTTCTACTGTTAATGTCAGCCAAGGCTCCTCAGTGGTTAGTTTTTGGCTCACATGAGAAGCCTCTTGAATCTTTCAGCCTTTTTCTTCTACCAGTTGTATCACCTGCCAGGATAGGTTAGGGTCTTGCTGACCACATGTTGCTTCCCTTGGAAGCATAAGGGACATTTCCCTCACCAATAACCCTCCTCTTTGAAGAATACACACTGGTTATCTTCCTGTTCTCTAGTGTCCTAACAATTCCCCTGATTGGGAAGTCAGGTGACCTACTGAGTTGCAAGAACTTTAGAGGGGTCCTCTGTCATTCCCAGTGTCCTGGCTATCCTTGGAGGGGAAGGACCAAAATGTTGCTTTTTTTTTTTTTTCTTAGCTCTTTTATTTCCCTAGGCTTTGGTCTTCAAGGTTAGTTGTTGAATACCCAGAGAGCCAGAATCACCAGTCTTGAAGTGGGAGTAGTGGGTTTCAAGTTTAACTTACAATGTTACAGTTATCCCTTCCTTTTTTAATTAGTGTTGGTATCATACCCTATCTTTTCAATAGATGATAGCTTATTGTCTTAAATTAACTCAGGTTATTCTGTTAGAAATGTTACTTCTACAAAACACTAACAGGCAATAATTATAAAGTTTTGTAAGGAAAATATAAAATGAAATTAATAAAAGCAAAAACATATTTAGTTTGTATAATAGTACTGACCAAGAAACATTTTTATAAAAGCACTAATGTGTCTTTGATATTTGCTTAGCCTCTACATTAAAAAGACAATTTAATCATACATAAAATCATTTATAATATTTCTTTTAAAAACCTTTTTATAAACTTTTAAGACCTTTTATAATTTTCCCAAATTCTTACTTAGTTTTGTACTGTGTCTATTTCTACCTCGGGATTGCAGCAATCTTTATGACAAAATCTATCCTTCCAAACAAAATAATGTGTCCAATTTTAGCCTACTTTGGGGCCTAACATGCAGAGCAGAAGCCTTACCCAAGGTGAGACTGGATTTCAAATCTATTTGAAAAACATTTAAAATAATAATATCATATCTGAAACATAACTAAATCAGAAAAGTTAAGAGAGCTCTTAATTTCCTTTTCTTTGTTTTTGTTTAAAAAAATGGTAAATATTTCCATGTCATACCTTACCCATCTTTAACTCAATCAAGTTCTCACTGTCGTTTCACAAATACATTTAAATTCCTACCTCAGTGTAAAGACATCTTTCTTCATGTAACTTACTGATAACAGGTTATTTTTTCTAATTATAAAATATTAAATGACATCACTAAATCCCAATTTAATTTTGTCTTTTGAGAATAAATGAAATGTTTTAAAATAAAGTAGAGTGTATTTGTTTACAGATATACTCCCTAGGTGGCCAATGTCCAATCTTTTTAATTATCAGAATTTACAGTTTGAAATGCTGAGCATTTGAGTACATCTAATTATCTTTGCTTGAAGATGTATTCAGAATACAATTAGGAGCACACACACACACACCTGAAAAAGACTGTCCCTAGAACAATTTTAGTTTGGAGGACACACACTTAGTACAGTGTTTTCATAAACTTTGCATTCTAGAGGGTTTATACATTTGGGGAACATAAATATATTTAACATATAAAGAAGTCAGTAATAAGGGCTGGGATTGTGGCTCAGTGGTAGAGTGCTCACCTAGCACGTGTATGGCGCTGGGTTCGATCCTCAGCACCACATAAAAATAAAGGTATTGTGTCCAACTACAAGTAAAACAAGATATTTTTTAAAAAAAGAAAGTCAGTAATAATTAGTATCACAGGTATAGAGGTGTTTATATATGTGTGTATACATATATTACATATTAACTTAGCTTTTACTTTTGAAGTAAAATTCAGAATCCATACATCCATAGGACAATTATTTTTTATGTGGATATTTTTCTGAAAGAAGGAAATGGGAGGTCCATTGTTGCTCTGGAGGCTGTGGCAGGACACCTAGCAGGGAGACACTGGGGCTGAAGTGTATGTAACTGCCAATCTCCACCTATCACTGACCACCTGTCACTTACCACCTAGACCTCTAGCTGTGGTGGAACCTACTTCAAATTCCATTGTTCATTTAAACATGTTTAGGTTAGGCTTTTATTATTTATAATCAGAATACCAACACAGTACCCTCCCTGACAATTTTACTGATAACACTTACTATTGTGGGAAAGTAATTATGCATATATGTTATTACTAGGTTTTCTTCGGTTTTATGCAGCAGAAATATACCACAGTTGCCTAACTAAGCATGAATTAATTTACTCATGTGAAAAGAATTCCAAAGGAAGGAATCCAGAGCTGGTGCAGATGTTGAAGAAAGTCACAAGCTCCTTCTGGCTTCCTGTTCTACTAGCTTAACTTAAAGTTGCAAGAAGACTGCTCTACTTTCAATCAAGAAGAAGAAAGGTGGGGGAAAGAGGAAAATATCTATGGCAGCTGAGCATATTCTTTTAATTACTATAAGAAAAAAAAAGGTGTTTCTAGAAGCTGAACCCAACAACTGTCATAAGCCAGAGGTCAGCCATATGGACATACCTAGTTGCAAGGGAGTCTGAGGAAATTAGATGCTTTGAACAAGTCACATTCTCACTAAAAAAAGGTTTTTTTATTAATCAAAATATAAGTGGATATTGAATAGACAAATACAGAGTTTATCTCAGTAGCTTTGTATTATGAAAATTATGAAAAGCAATTTCAACTTACTGTAAAAACGTTCATACCTGGTGATCCAATAATATTTCTTCTTGGAAGTTATTCTGAAATAATTCAAAATATGAAAGCTGTAATAAATATATTTATACTAAGGATATTAAGGGAAATCTACATAACAACCCCAATATCTAAAAATAGAAGCATGCACAAGGTCCTGGTTAGATCCCTAGAACAACAAAAAGCTGGGGTGGGGTGGGAGGGGGTGAATCAGTAGAACAAAACAAAAAATATAAAATTAAGAAAATGATTATGAAAATCATGGTAAGTTTGCCAATTGCACAGGTATTAAAATTAGAAAATAAGACTATGAAACAATCTGAAGAAATACTTATGATACAAAGTTCAGTTAAAAAGTAGACTATTGGGCTGGGAATGTGGCTCAAGCGGTAACGTGCTTGCCTGGTATGCACACAGCTCTGGGCTCGATTCTCAGCACCACATAAAAATAAAATAAAGATGTTGAGTCCACCGAAAACTAAAAAAAATAAATAAATATTTTAAAAAATTCTCTCTCTCTTTCTCTCTCTCTAAAAAAAAATAGACTATTATAAATAAATAAATAAAAGATCAGAGCTGGAGAGATAGCTCAGTGGAAGAAGACTTGCCTAGCATATACATTTTCCCCAGCATGATCCCCAGCACCACCAAAAAAATTATGATTTAATACATAGTAAAATTTTGTACATATCAAAGATTATAAAGGAAAAATTACTGAAAGAAAATACACCAAAATGCTACAGTGCTGTATTAGACTTTTGGAAATATATTTTTCTTATTTCTTCCAATTTACAATTTTAAATATTTTTCTTTACTTTAATTATAAATTAATAAAGTAAAACATTATGTTAAATTAATAAAATCAGCATATATTCTTCAAGTAGCACTCAGATTCTGTCATATTCTCTGTAAAATTATACTAGTATTTCTCCCATGGTTTACCACAGCACTAGGATCAAAGTAGTGTCTAGTAAATATTTGTTGGTAGATTATTAAATGCTTATCTTTAAGAAAAATTAATATTACCAGACTCAGGTCCAGGGTGCTCACTGCTCAAAAGCCAATATTTGGGAGATGAGAAATGGTAGGAAGGAATCAGGTTTATTCAAAGGCCAGAATTTTGAAAAGATGGAGGGACTATTGCCCTCAAACCTCCATTTTGGGGGACTTAGGGGTGCAAAGAACTTTTATAGGAGGGAAAGATGAAACAGGGCAGAAAGTTTAAGTGTTGAGTCTGGTCTTGGTTATCCAGAGCGTGTGTCTCCTTTTTTCTGTGGAACATGGCAAAGAACCTCAACCCCCTGGATTAGCTCCTATAGTCCTTTTTCAATTAGACTTTACTTTTCTTCGAGTTAAAGCTCATAGCAATTTACATGCTTTGTGTTAGTTGATGCAAAGGATTAAAAGAACTAGGAAGGTCATTACACATCTTGGCGTTATCTTAAGGTCACCAGATGTTCTGGGTTCTGTAATTCTAAAAAAAAATATATATATATATATATATATATATATATATATAAACATCTTAACAATTTAGCATAGAATTCTCTATTTAAAATACTAGTCAAAAGGGAAAAGACATAATCCTGGCAAAAGGATCAAGGAGGGGGAGCAACCTTGCAAAAAGGCAAAGAGAGGTGAAGCAAAAGTAACTCTGGAAAAAACTGCTCCCAAAGGAACAATCACATTATACTTACACTACGTTAGTCAGGGTTCTCCAGAGAAACAGAACCAATAGAATGTATGAATAGATAGAAGATAGATAGATAGATAGATAGATAGATAGATAGATAGATAGATAGATCGGCAGACTGCCAGACAGGAATTGAGAGGCTGACAAATTCAAAATCTGCAGAGCTGATGTCACAGTTTGAGTCTAAAAGCCGGCAGGCTGTTATAGAATTGGGAAGAGTTGAGGTCCTAGTTCAAAGGCCATCAGACAGGCAAATTTTCTCCTACTGGGGGAAGGGTCAGTCTTTTGTTCTATTCAGGCCTTCAGTCGGTTGGATGGGGCCCACCAACATTATAGAGAGAAATCTGCTTTACTTAGTCTATAGATATAAATGTTACTCTTATCTAAAAGCTCCCTCACAGAAATATCCAGAAAAATGTTTGATCAAATATCTGAGCAACCCTATGACCCAACAGTTAATCATTCAAGCTAAACAAATTTATGTTAAATGTTGGACTTGATTTCTCTCTTTTAAAATCAACTCCTCTTGGGGCTGGGAATATGGCTCAGTGGTAGAGCTCTTGCCTAGCATGAGTGAGGCGCTGTGTTCAATCCCTTTCTTCTATTTACTGCATATGGGGAATTTATACACTTTGCATTTGTCCATGGAATTTTGCTTCCATGCTCCTGATCAATCTACTCCCTGCATGTGGAATGCTTTTCCTGTAATTGCCACCACATTTCTAAATCTTAAATATCTTTAGGCCCTGATCAAACACTACATCCTTCATGAAGCCTTCTCTGATTTGTGCTTCTTCATACCCCTGACTTCTCATCATCCCCACTCCCACAGACACATCAAATTAGAAGCAATTTTCCTTCTAACACACATAACACCCTGACTCTGCTTTCCTAATGGCATAGTCCATATCTTCCTTGATTTATAGATTTTAATGAATAGATTAGTTACTTCCAAGTCTATTTCTTCTAGGAAAAAAAGATTTAGTTTTGAGAGTCCTAAGTACATAATATTTAATAGATTTCAACATTTATTTGTTGAATTTATATGTTATATGTTTTCCATATGATCAAAGAATTCAGTATTTTCTTGGATAAGAAAAAAAGTTCAAGACATTTTTTAACTAAGGAATAGACTTCAAGTAATTGTCTCTTGATAAAGTCATATATTGAGCAGTTTAAGATAAACACACCTTCAGCTGGTTAGAATTTTCTCTCACTTTTTAACAAAACTATATATTTGTACTTTTAAGAATTAATTGTCAAATGTACTTAATGCAAAGCATAGGGAAATTGTTCTGGCTATGTTAGTATTTTTCCTCTATTACCATTTGGAACACTTAATCCTTTCATCATTTATCCTTATTATATAGGCTTATTTTTTGCACTTACTCTTTGAGCAAAGGTACAGGTTGAACAAAACTGTAATTTAGCTAGTAAACCATAGGACATGTTGTTTCTTACTTTTTAGAGAAATTACGTCATCTTTCCATTGCATTATTTCTACAGAATCTCATAAAATCAATAGCTTTGTAACAATCAACAATATGTGCTAATATCTTCCTTGAATCCATTATTTAACTGCAATTAGTGCACTTCACTGCTGGCATTTAACTAATTGCTCAGATTTATCAAAAAATTCAAAGCTTTTCTTGTTTCTCCCTCTAGTGGTCAATAACACTCATTAAAATGGAAATATATATATATAAGAATGAAATGGGTGAAATGTAAGGATGAACATTTAATTTAATTGTAATTTATATGAAACATTTAAATTTATGCCTAATAATCTGGGAAGTGATTTATTTAGGACACAGTTTCTTTAGATACCATGCATCCTCTCTATTCTCTGAATAATAAATACTTACAATTTTATTCTAATTGTTTAGATCATGCTACATAATTAATTATATTAAAAAATGTGGTTTTCATACTAAATTACCTGATATATTTTGGAAATAAGCACGTCCCTAAATAATTTTATAAAATGTTTTCTTAATTTGATAATTCTCCCTCCAGTGTCTACTTAATTAGCATTGACTATTCGCTTTTCTATAATAGTTCCCTTTCAACTTCTAATTTCCTTGCTTATAAAATGTTGTGAAAGCTTAACTAGAAATAATTTTTTAAAATTCAGGATAATTTGGTTAAATAATGAGATAGTCAAATACAAGTGAGATACAGAAGGATAAATCTGTGTATAAGAAATTCTGTTGCAAATGTAGAACTATGATCAAATTCTCAATACAAAATGTTTTTAATTGAAAATTTTTATTTATTAAAAGTGGTAAATAGTGAATCATCTTAAAACAAACACTGTCGAACATTAAATAAAATATTTTTTTAAAAAAAGGCTGGGGATATTGCTCAGTGGTTAAACACCCTTGGGTTAAAGAGAGAGAGAGAGAGAGAGAGAGAGAGAGAGAAGGAGGAAGGAAGGAAACCCTTTGGAGAAATGAACCACCCCTCAACCCTTGCCTGCCCCTGAAAAAAATAATTAGATCATTTTATCGAAGATCAAGTGATCATATAATTTGTCATCAAAATCAGGACACTTGAGAATGGGGGTGATATTAGTAATAATGTGAAGCAACAGACATAATCTGAGACTGATCTCAGCAATTCAGAACATGTGGTCACTCTAATAACCCCTAATTTAGTTTTTAAAATAATTTATTTATTCCACCATCATTCCTACTCCCTTGCCCCCTCCCTATCTTCCCCTCCCTCCCCTGTGCCCTATCCAAATTTCCTCCATTCTGCCCATGCCCACCCCTATTATGAGTCAGCATCTTCATATCAAAGAAAACATTTGGCCTTTGGTTTTTGGGGATTGGCTTACTTCACTTAGCATTATATTCTCCAACCCATCCATTTACCTGCAAATGCCATGATTTTATTCTCTTTTAATGCTGAGTAATGTTCCATTGTGTATAAATACCAAAGTTTCCCTATCCATTCATCTACTGCCTTGAGTACATGTATGAAGAAACGAATGATGTGAAAGTACTTTGTGTACAGTGACTTGAAAAATTGTGCTCTATATGTGTAATATGAAATGAATTGCATTCAGTCATCATGTATAACAAATTAGAATAAATAAATAATTTAATTTAAAAAATTATTTATTAAAAAGATAAAGCAAATTGTAGTGTCCTTTCACTGAGAAGGTTATAATAAGCCACACATGCAGTTTTATTTGCTTTAGGTTAAAGTTGTTTCTTGTGGGGTCACTGAACAACCAAAGACCTAAGTCTATTAGAATCTTTTTATTGAGTAATCAAGTTGTTTCCGTTTCCCTGGGACTTTCCCAGTTTTAAAACTGAAAGTCCCTTATTCTGGAAACCTATTAGCCACAGGAAACCAGAAAAGCTAGTCACGCTATTAGAAAAACTTTCCATAGCTGTGACAAAATATTTGAGATAAACATTTAAGGAGGAAAGATTAATTTAAGCTCACAGGTTCAAAAGATTTCAGTTCATGGTTACTGGCTTCATTGATTTTAGGGCTGTGCTAAGGCAGAACATTATGGCAGGGAGAATGTGGAGGAAAAAAACTGCTCATCTTATGACAGCCAGGAAGCAAAGAGAGAGAAAAAGGAAGGGACAAAGAAAGAGAAAGGAAGAAGCTGGAAATAAGATATACCCTTTAAGTATGTGCTTCTAATGACCTTCTTCCTCCAATTGAGTCCCACCTCCTAAAGCTTCCGCCACCTCCCAATAGTGCTATTAGCTGGGGACCAGACCTTAATACTGCCGCAGTCCGGCTGCAGCAAATAACGAGGGGGTGGGGGTGGGGGGGGGATGGACAACTTGTGTAGACTGATACAGCAGGAGTAGGAGCCATTTATTGTAGGACAACAGAGGTATTTATACATTCCACACAGCTTATCTTAATTAGCATAAACTAGATACATCAGTCAACCAATAAGGAATCTCCACACTTAATGGCTGGCGTTACTTCACAAACCACTCCCCCTGGCAAAATGCCAGGCGCCATCCTGACTTTTTTACAGACTCTAACATTTGCCAGGTGCCATCCTGACTTGTTTATAGACTCTAACATAATACATAAAACTTTAGGGTACATTCCAGATCTAACCTATAACATAGTCAGATCCATATGGCTACTTTTTAACAAGGTGGCATCTCCTCCTTGACCCTTAAAGTAATGTGGGGTAGGGCATTCAAGCAAAACCTCTGCCTATTACCAGGCCTGTCCTAGCTTTTACTTATCTGACCTCTGACCTAGTCTTCTTGATGGTTGACAGGCACCTCAATAATAGCAGAACTAAAATCATTATCTTCCCTTACAAACCATTGTTCCTTTTTCTATATTGTTATTTAAATAAACTACACCACCAGCTGGTCATGAAACAGAGTTTCTGGAGTTTCTCTGCTTCTGCTGGTGGGTGGGGTCTGCATAAGCTGCAGACCTCTGCAGCTGAGAAAGCCCAATTCTTCTCCACTACCAATGAGTGATATGTTACTTCTTTTAATGGCAGGGTATACCCTGCAGTGTAGCAGCATACTCCAGCAGCTCAAAGACAATTTCTTCTTTCTGGGTTCTTTTTTAAAACATTTTTTTAAATTTTTTAATATTTATTTTTTAGTTTTAGGTGGACACAATATCTTTATTTTATTTCTTTGGTGCTGAGGATCAAGCCCAGTGTCTCATGCATGCTAGGCAAGCATTCTACCATTGAGCCACAACCCCAGGACCCTCTTTCTGGGTTCTTGTTTGGTGAAATTAGAGAATTAGAATTAGAGAAATTAGAGAATGACATCCACAGAGGAGGAGTGTTAGAGTAGGATTTATTCAACTGTGAATAGAAACAGAACTCCTGCTGGGTGGAGGGGTTGCCATTTGAGTGTGCTAGTCTAGGGGTTTATATAGTTGTAGACTTGGATTGACACTATTGGTCCAAATTTATGCTAATTGGAGTTTGGTAAAGAACTAGCGATTGGTCCAAATTTGTGCTTATCAGGGTTTGGAAAAGTACTAATGCTCTTGGTTAATCCTTGAGTCTGAACTTCCATTCAGGTCTGCCCCATTTCCATTTTCTCACTACTTGCTCAATCCCAGTTTCCCAGGAGGTTGAGGTCTGCAGACTGTGGATGCTGGGGGCTCAGAGCTGTGGTACTGTGTGGAGTGGGAGTTGACACTGGCCCTGGCCCTGGCCCTGGCGCTGGTTGACATGCTCTGGATTGCCTAGGACCTGGTTTACTGTTCTTCAGGCCCATGCCAGCATGGCAAGCTCTTCTTGCCACTTGCATTCCAGCCCACCCAAGCTGTCACACCACATCTCCAAGACAAGGACTTGGCTTCAGTCAAATGCACAAACCAAAAACTTAGGAGTCATCTGACTCTTCCCTCTTTTCACCTCCATATGTCATCTTCCATCAAAATGCTTCCTTCTCAAGGGCTGGGGCTGTAACTCAGTGGTAGAGCACTTGCCACTCACATGTAACGCACTGGGTTCAATCCTCAGCACCACATAAAAATAAATAAATAAAGATAGTGTTTATCTACAACTAAAAAAAAGTATTTTTTTTAAATGCTTCTCAAACCCATCTTCTTTGCAGCTTACACCCAGAGGTCACTATCATCTCTCTCAGTAGTCTCCTTAAGATCCCCTCAATTGCCCTTCTCCAATCTCTTCTCTATACTACAGCCATGTAATGAGCTAAGTTATGTCCCCACAAAATTCACATGTTGCAGTCTTGACCCCAAGGACCTTAGAAAGCAACTCTATACGGAGATAGGGCCTTTTGAGGGGTGAGTAAGTTAAAATGAGGCCATTAGAGCAGACCTGAATCCAATCTGACTGGCATCCTTAAAAGAGGAAACCTGGACATCTGGAGTGGCCAGCAGCTCCATGCTCCGAGAAAAGGACACATAAAAAGGCAACAAGAAGGAGACCATCCGCAGGCTAAGGAGAGAGATTTTGGAGGAAACTAACCCTGCTCCACCTCAATCTCAGACTTCCAGCCTCCAGAACTGTGAGAAAACAAATTTCTAGGTTATATCACTGGGTATTCCTAGAAAACTAGTATTTATGAACAATCCACATGAAAATCTTCCTTTATGGGAACTAAGGATTGCCTACATTATAGTGGCTGGCTAGCAAATGTGTGGAAAGGTCAACCAGCAGGCTGATTATATGAAGTCTGAATTTCAGTACCATTTATATTCTGAAGTTTTAATTTCTATTTGCCAGTTATGGTGTCTTTCTCCTTTCCATCAAAATAAATTACAATAGAATTATCTTGACTATAAAGCTATAGATGAATTTTGTCCTATATGTGTTTCCTGCCTTTCCTCTCTCTCTAGCTCTCTCCCCTCCAGCTGTGCTGAACTTCTTTCAGTTCTCAAACATATTTGGGGCCTTCTCAGAATATGTTTTCTTTGCTAGAAATACCAGTCCCTACCCCCATTACCCACCTACCTTCAAGTATCTACTGAAATGGCCCTTCCTCAAGGATATCTCCCTAACTCCCTATCTAGGTTAATTTCCCTTTTATATTCCTAAACACAGTTGTCATTACTGATATCTTGCCTACTGTTTTGTTGCTTTTTTTTTGGGGGGGGGGGTTGTTTTGTTTTGTTCCCACTAATTCAGAAGCTCTGCAATGGGTGAACGATTTCTAGTTTACTTCTCTGAGTATCAGCATAGTACTTGGCACGTAGCAGGCCTGTAGTTAGTATTAGTTGACCATAAGACTGCTGTTCTCTCTCAATAACTAACTATAGCCACCTCTGTTGAGAAATTGAGGCATCATCTGTCTTAGCTAGAGAAGCCTCTGGGACAACACCATAAGATGCTATATATGAAGTCATATAGCTCTTTCCCAGGAGGCTCTAATTTCACTGCCCCCTGCTGGTTCCCAGAAGATGTAGTATGAAGAAAGGATGGCTAACAACAAACCTAAAAGCTCCTCTACTCGACCATGTCCCATGAGATTCAGGGATGTTGTGCAAGCTGAGCCTGCAGGATATGTTTGTATTCTAAACCTGAAAGCACTTCTGTAAAAATGATGTTCAGAGAGAGGCTATGAACTAGCCACCTAGCAAATGCTATAGTGTTTTGAGTTGCTGCCAAGCTCATTTACAAAAATAATTCTTGGAATGTTAAGGGATATTTTAAAACTGGAAATGTAGTAAGAGGAACACATATTCAAATAGGAATCTGGAATGTTCCTCATGTTCTGATAAACTCACTGAAGTGGGAGGTCATAAACTAAGTTTTATTCCATGAAGAAGAGAACACAAACACCTCCAGAGTGCTACAAGGAAAGACTTCACAGAGATGAAACTTAACTTTCTGCTCTGAGAAACCATCTCCTAAAAGTTTTTCTTTCTTCTGGGATCTTCTGGTTTTGCAACCTTGAATCAGGAGAGTATACATTTTATTCTTTAAAGAAGGCTGGGCACCATGGCACACACACCAGTAATCCCAGCAATTAGGGAAGCTGAGGCAGGGAGATTGTGAGTTCAAAGCCAGCCTCAGCAATTTGGCAAGGATCTAAGCAATTTAGTGAGACATTATCTTAAAATAGAAAAACATAAAAAGGGCCAGGCAATGTGGCTCAGTGGTTATAATATATATATATACAGAGAGAGTGAGTACTAGGTATGGTGGCCCATGCCTGTAATATCGGCTACTTGGGAGGCTGAGGCAGAAAGATCTCAAGTTCAGGCCATCCTGGGCAACTGAGACCCTGTCTCAAAATTTAAAAAAAAAAAAATTGAAAAGGACTGGGGATGTAGTGGTAAAGCATCCTTTGGTTCAATCCCCAGTACCTAACAAAAAGAAAATCTTCAATATTCTCTTACATAACCATGAGAGGAAGTTTATCATCTATGCAGGTCCCTGGGCTACCTTTTTTTCTGATACCTTCTATGATGACTGAGACACAAGATTCCTGGTCCTGATATATGAACAATTCCATGTGAAAGTCTTGCTTTATAGAATTAAGACTGCCTACATGATAGTGGTTGGCTAGCAAAGGTGTGGAAAGATCAACCAGCAGGCTGATTATATAAAGCCTGAATTTCAGTTCTATTTATATTCTGAAGTTATAATTTTTATTTGGCAATTATATTCATATATTTTATTTCATTGAATTTCAAAATAATCTCTAACAGAATATTAGCTAATAGAACATGATAATACAGATGTATATTTATTAATCTATTAGTTTATTGACATGGAAAACATAACACTATTAAACAGAAAAGGTTACCAAATAGAATGAACAGTGATTCCATTTTTATAAAAAAAAAAAATCTAAATACATATTTAGATGTATATACCAGAACAAAAAGTCTAGATGTGACCTGCTTACTAATTGAACTATGTTGCTCCTGCCCTTTCTTCTGAAGAGGAAACTAAGCTAATTGTTCTTCCCACTTTCACTCTCACCCCCCACCAATCCATTCTCCCCCTCAAAAGCTAGGCTGTCTTTTAAAAACTATTGTCATGCCCATATCAAGTACAATTTTAAAGTTAAGATAGAAAGAAGACATCTGAAATTTAAGATTTTAAATTGAAGTAGCCCCCAAAAGAAATGGAGTAGCCCCCCCCCCCCCGCAAACATCCTTGCCATAATTAGGTCTCTTGTCAACAATATTTTACAAAGAATGTCAGCAAGAGTTCTGCAGAGAGCTCAGGGTGGTTTGAAGCTTCCTCTTTCTTGTAAATACCAGATTTGCACACAGAAGTATGACTGATTCTGTCTCCAGCATGTTGCTATACAACAGATACTATCTCTGTTGTCTTGGTAAAAACTTATAAGTTATCTTGTACATTGCCAAACACTTCCTTCCTTAATATTTTGCTAGATTACTTCCTTAGTCAACTCTTTGGGGTTTTTGCTTGCTTGTTTTCGCAATGCTAAGGGTAGAACCCCAGGCCTCATACACACCAGGCAAGCATCTCTGGGCCTTTGATAAGTAGATCATAATCTCAGTCAAGGACTTGT
Source organism: Marmota monax (assembly GCF_021218885.2). Classification (NCBI taxonomy): domain Eukaryota; kingdom Metazoa; phylum Chordata; class Mammalia; order Rodentia; family Sciuridae; genus Marmota; species Marmota monax. The sequence goes on along the minus strand of NW_026694099.1, from coordinate 8,894,396 downwards.
GGAAGGGTACTGGGGATTGAACACAGAGATGCTCTATCACTAGGCTACATGCCTTTCCCTTTTTATTTTATATTGAGAAAGGATCTTGTTAAAGTGCCCAAGCTCCTCCTGCCTCAGCCTCCCAAGTAGCTGGGATTACAGGCATGCATCAGCACACCTGGCAACGATGATTTTCTATTGTCCACTTTCATTTCCCTAGCAATAGAAATTTCTCATTTCCATCATAAAGATGGAGAAAGAAAAAGGACATGTGATTCATAAGACAAGGAGCTCTGAATTTCAGTCTTATGTTACCTTCTGATAACTATGGTTTGAAATAAGAAAAGGAAAAGAGGACACTGGAATACTCCCTGAAAGAAATGAAAGTAGCCAGGCGTGGTGGCACACGCCTGTAATCCCAGAGGCTGGGGAGGCTGAGACAGGAGGATCGTGAGTTCCAATCCAGCCTCAGCAAAAACAAGGCCCTAAGCAACTCAGTGAGACCCTGTCTCTAAATAAAATACAAAATAGGGCTGGGGATGTGGCTCAGTGGTCAAGTGCCCTGAGTTCAATTCCCAGTCCAAAAAAAAACAGCAGAACTTTCATGAGTAGGGTTAACAAAATGGAGAGTGTGAAATTAATGTGCCCAAAAGTTGCTACTACGTGCTCATCTTTCACTTCTCTATCTTCATCACTGTTACTCTGGTCCAAGCCACCTCTGTCTCTTGCCTGGACTAATATAATAGCCTTTTAACAGATATTGCAGATCCCCTTCAATGCCCACCATGACTCTGTCTTTACCATTTCTGTTCTTTATGGCCAGATTTTCTTCTGTGGAATGCACTCACCTACCCAAATGTTCTCTCTGTTCATGTGTTTGACAGAGAAAGTACCAAGAAATTAACATCCCCTGGGAATACCCTTCAATCAAGGACTGACAGACTGATTCTATAAAAACCCCACCTCTTCACAATGCAGATGAGGTAAACCAACAATATCTATTATTCACCATTTTCCATAGTTCCTCAATGGGGTGATGCTTTAGTGACCCACAGATGTGACCTGTTTACTAATTGAACTATGTTGCTCCTACCCTTTCTTCTAAAGAAGAAACTAAGGGGTTGGGGATATAGCTCAGTTGGTAGTAGTGCTTGCCTTGCATGCCCAAGATTGTGGGTTCAATCCCCAGCACCACAAAAATAAACAAACAAAAAAGAGGAAACTAAGTTAATTGTTCTTCCAACTTTCACTCTCACCCCCCACCAATCCATTATCCCCTTAAAAAGCTGGGCTGTCTTTTTAAAACTATTGTCGTGCCCATATCACTACTTGCTTAAAACCTTTCAATGATATCTACTGTTTCAGGGGTAAGGACTATCCAATATATTATTTTCAAGTTTTAATTCTGATAGTTGTTTTACTACCTGATTTCCTTTGGAACATTCTAGAGACTTTGCCACCACTCAGTGCTGCTACACCTCAAATATTCCAATACTCCATATCTGGCCAGTTTTCTATGCCTATATATATATATATATACACTACTACTACTACACCTTCCAGTCCCTCTCTCTCTCTCCCTTTCTCCCCATCTGGCAAATATATCATGACTTTCCATTCTCCCTATTCACACTAAACCCCCAACACAGTCACTTCTACCACTCTTTTATTGGTGATCTCAACTCAGCTGGCCTTGGAAACCATCAGCCCTGAATATTTTGACAATCTGCTCTGCTACTCCTACATTCAGGATGGAAGAAAATATAACAGACTGAACTGGTCAGAATTTAAAATTTGCATGATAAGGTATTTCCCCCCATCTTCAGAGGGTAGACTCATAAATAACTGGTCTCTAATCTCAAACACCCTTAATACCATTCAATCATTTTTATATGTTTCATTACTGTCATAGGAAATTCTAAACATTGGGTCTATACATTCTCAGCACTTTACCTTGGGTCTGAGTTGCAAAGATACAAATCTACCCAAAGCCTTAACTCTTTCTTTCCTGTACAAGGCCTGTCTTTTCTACCTCAGCTCCAAAGCCCAACCCTGTCATTTCTGAGATTGAACCAAGTTTAAGTTATTTTGTAATCAAGATCTAGGTCAATTTCCCAGCAGTATCCCCTGCCTCTTCTCTAAGTATACCCTGCCTGCAGTTCTAGGAATTTCCAGACATGAAGAGGGCCTGAGGTTCATTCAATGTGATACTTTATGTCTAATAAGGCCACCTGCCGGAAGCATATTCCCAGGACAGAGTCACTTGAACAAAACTGAACTTATGTTCCCAGGAAAGCTATCATAACAAGGACTGAGAATTAGTCCATTTTTCCATTACTTTAGCCAAAGACCTGAATCTAGGTAACTTATAAAAGAAAAGGAGTTTTATTTAACTCACGATTTGGGGGGGCTGAAAGTCCAATCAGCATGGCACCTGCTCTGGTGAGGATCCCCTGGCTGCATTGCATCACAGTAAATGGCATCATGGTGGAAACATTAGCAAGAGGGAGAGATAACACAATGAGATAACAAGCCAGAGCATAGAGGGGCCAGTCTTGCTCTTTCATAATCACCTTCTCATGAGGGCCCCACAAGAACTACACCAATTCCTTCTAAGGGCAACACCTGCAGTGGCCTTCTACTAAGCTCTACCTCTACAAAGTTCTGCCATCTCTCAACATGGCCACACTAGGAACTAAGCTTCCAACACCTGAATGCTTGGGGTGGGAGGGGAAGCCCTTAAGCCCCTCAAGAAGGAGAACCTAGGCTATAAACAAAGGGATGAAGTTAAAATCATGAGCCAAAGATTCCAATAAATGGGAAGTCCCAATTAAGAGAGTAAGAGCAGACAGGAAGTAGAAAGCAGCCCATATGGAGTAGAAAGACATGGAACAATCTTTCTCTCAACTACCCTTTGATCCACCACAAGCATTTTAGCCAAAAATATTAAGAAGTAACTTCAGCACTTTCATCAACTGAGATTTTGCAACCATATAATTTTTTTTTTAACTTTTTTAGGGGATGTTAGAATTCACCTCAGTGGTAGAGCACATGCTTATTAGCATATGTAAGTTTCAGGGTTCAATCCCTAGAATTCCATCTAGTTAAGATGGAAGCAATAAATTCAAAAGTGTAGAAATAAAATGGCAAAGCATATAAAATAAAATTTATTGCCATTATGTGTTTTAGCAAGTAAAATAAAAATAACTACTTCAGAAGGAGATTGCATATTCCATTTCCTCATTACATTCATCCAAGAATCCCACATGGGATTGGTAATCTCCTTTCAGAGTTAGGCCTTACAGAACCCTCTGAAGTTCATAATTATCAATGATTATTCCTTCCAAATGCAAAAAAGGGGGGAATGTTGATCTTTTAAATAAATGAGCTAGAATTAAGACAAAACAAAATAAGACAAAAAGACATGGAACAAGATACACATCCACCCTTCTTTTCCTCCTCTTGATTACTGCACAGCTGGCTCTTTCATTCATTCCAATTCCATCAAACATCCTTTCTGGACTAGTGACCTTTCTGGATCACTCCATCTAAGGCAGCCACTTAGCCACTCATTCTATTTTCGTGTTTTGGTGCTGTGCATAGCACTGTTGTACTAGCTGATGTCTTTTCTTTATGTATTTATTTACTGGTGTATTATCCATCTCTTCCCCCTAGAATGTAAGCTCCACGCGAACACAGCTCTTCTTGTTTACTCTGTCTCCCCAAAGGCAAGAATAGTGTTTCAAGTACAATAAATACTCAGCAAATACTGGGTGGATAAATCAAATATCAGGAACACTCTACTTGTTTTTAAAGATCTCCAGATGATTCTGGTTTCAGCCAGGCTGGAAACTACTGGGCTAATAGTCAAATCTCCTTTCTATGTTATTTTATGAATTAAAAAAGGGAACTTGGGGGGTTGAGGATGTAGCTCAGTCGGTAGAATGCTTGCCTCACATGCATAAGGTCTTTGGTTCAATCCCCAACATCGCAAAAAAAAGGGGGGGGGATTTGGGGTTCATTTCTCCTCTGCCCCTGTTCTATATTTCCTAATTCTATAATTAGTAAAATTCATAAACAACAAATATTTTGTAAATAGTGTTTAATTTCCACCCAAAGCAGGCATTAGAGCTAGTATCACAATTAGCCTAAAATTGAATTCTTCCATAATTCTCCTTAGAAATACTATCAGTACTATTTTCTTCCCATAAGTTCTTAAGCTAGTGGTAATTAACTGTGATGAAATATACAGACTATGTTTGAGGAATTAATGACTCTGCTGATGTAGTTTTGCTGTTGTGGTTCTATTCATTTCGCTTTTCATGTCCCAAATTAAGTCAGGTGGTTTCAAGTAAAGAACTCATAGAAATGGAAACTGATGTTGTTTATGTTGTTTTGTATAACCACAGCACACACATATAGAAATGCAGAAGCAGATGGTGTTGCTGAGGAGTCTTTAAGCATACGGTTTCTAAGATCTAGAATGTTCTCTCCCCTACATTCCTAAGCTATTCAGTTCAGATATCATCTTCTATAACAACTGTAAACATTAAGGGCAATTACTTTGAATTATTTATTTTGCTTTCCCCAATCTCAAACACTGTCTGGAATGCAATAACTACTCAATAAATTCTTCTTAAATTGCACTGCTCAGATATTCACCCTAACCCACTGGGCTTGTGGGGTCCTTTGCTATGACTTACACAATATTAACATAATTATCACTTATTTAATACTTATCATGTACCATGCCACATGCTAAGTCTTTACCTATAATATTTCATTTAATTCCCACAAGAATACTTGAAAGAAATGTGTTATTGCTGTTGAAGAAACTGAGATTAAGAGTTTGGATTTTATCTAGGGTTTTGCTTTCTATTCTATACTGCCTTGTTCAATCAATATAATACCGACAAGAAGTGCATCAATATTTTTAACGTACATTATTTCTGCCTCAACTTCTTTGTTAATAGATAATAGAAACTAGGACAAGTTCTTAAATAGTTCTAAAAGAGATAACCCTTAAGGGACTTTGATGAAAACCTATTGTGATTCACTTAACCTCTCTGTATCTCAATTTGCTGATCTTCAAAATTAGTAGGTTTGAACCAAATAATACTTCAAGTTGCTTCTGGATCTGTGTTTTAACCCAAAGGGCATGAAAACCTGGTAAGAAATTCCTTTTAAAATGCAGCTGCAAGTTTGAAAACTCATCCTTAACCTGCAAAGAAGATCAGTTCATAGGTTGAAGGTTACAGCCACAAATGAATTGAGAAGTAAAATTTAATCCTATTTCTAATAAGGGAACAGATGAGCAGTGAAAGCTTTAAAATTCTGAGTCTAACATAGACTAGGAAATGGTTTTGATTCCCAAGCTCTTCTCCACTGAACCTGTGTAGTGGTTTTTATGTATTTCTCTGCTGGCAGTGAAGAGATGAAGAGAAAAGCAAGCAGAAAAGAAATCAGGACACTGAGGTCAGCACAGAGATAGATCAAAAAAAAAAAATTCAGAGTTGAATTAGAGAGAAGAAAATAGGAAATGTAGGACTGAGTCAGTAATTCATAAAGGTGTGATCTTTGTTGTAGTATTTCTTGTAATGAGTTTATCTCCTAGGATGTGATAACCAACTCCATTTTTTTTTTTGCACCCTTCTCAACAATTGTTCAAATGCAGATCACTCAGCCTGTCTGCCTTCATCCTTCCAAACTAAACAATATAAATCTTTGCCTGTTTTGGAATCCGTTTTGATATAAATGGATTCCATTTTAATGTGAGACTCAATGTTTAAATTTTTCTTTCTAACCACTTTTCTCCAGCAAGATTAGGTAGCTCATCTCCAGATTCTATTTTTGTTCATGCCTGATATTTACCGCATTTCTATGTATCCAACATCATTTATCCATATGCTAATCAAAATCCTAAAATTGAGGCAGAGCAGGTTCCTGGTGGGATGACCTAATACAAGAAAATAATTTTAACCAATGTTTTAATACCTGAAATCAGTTATTAGACTTTTAAAAATGATCTTGCTTATGAAATTTTAAAAATTCTCCTTTGAAATGGAGAAGAAACAATTTGAAGAGAAGTAAACACTTCTCTGCCTCCACCTCTACAGCAGTGTGTTCAACAGAAAAAGGAACCAGGAAGAGCAAAAAGACTCACTAAATATTTAAATAGTAAGTTTTAGGTTAGGAAGTTGCAACAGCAAAAGGAAAAGCAGATAACTTGAAGGCCAAGTGTCACCGATTTTTGTCTCTGTCCTTAGAAGATTGCTGATGTAGAGTCACTGTGGCTTGCTCAAGACTCTCTGGAACGAAGACACCGCTCTAAGGTAAGATTCCCTGGACTATCGCCTAGTCCTATCACCTGAATGGACCCTCCAGGATCAGTTTTCTCAGGTTCTGTGGCCCATTCCCACAAAAGCAGCTCAGTGTCCCCAAATGGAAGTAGTGTCTTCCTTAGAGCTGTTTGTGCCAATAAGTGCCATTACATCAACCTTAAGATAACTCCAAATCTGAGAGCTCTACCTGAAGAGACGAACATTGGGATTTTTCAAAACTCTCTGAGGGTACAGGTGCTCTAGTGAGGAAAGAAGTATATCCTGGGGTGTGGCTAAACGGTAGAGCATGAAGCTCTGGGTTCAATCCTCAGCACCACATAAAAATTAATAAAATAAAGGGGCTGGGGTTGTGGCTCAATGGTAGAGTGCTTGCCTAGCGTGTGTGAGACACTGGGTTCAATTCTCAGCACCACATACAAATAATTAAAATAAAGATCCATCAACAACTAAAAAATATTTAAAAAAATAAATACATAAAAATAAATTAAATAAGGGCATTGTGTCCAACTACAACTAAAAAAATTTTTTTTGTTTAAAGAAGTATATCCTGTAGTATTAAAAGAGCAAAATGAAGCTGTTACTGGCTTTAATATAATAAGCTGAGCAAAATAATAGATTAGAAAATTATTGAGCACTTACTGTGTGCCATGAAGGGAGCTCAGTAATTTTAAAACATTTTCTTATTTAGCCCTCATAAAAATTCATAGGGAATGCAGAGCGTAGTGGCTCATGCCTATAACCCCAGCAACTTGGGAGGCTGAGGTAGGAGAATCACAAGGCCAGCCTCAGCCACTTAGGCCCTAAGCAGTTCAACAAGACCCTGACTCAAAATAAAAAATTGAAAGGATAGGGAATGTGGCTCAGTGGTAAAGTGCCCCTTGGATTCAATCCTTGGTATGATAAAACAAACAAACAAACAAACAAAAACACCCCAGCTTAAAGAGTTACTTAAGAGTCTGTAGTCACAGAGCTAAAATGTAGTAGGGATAAGATCCAAACCCAGGACTATGAAACACCGGAGCCTGAACTCTGCCCCATTTATTTATGTTTAAATACTTTAAAACCTTCTTAAAAAATATTTAAGAATGAAGGGGATTGGGGTTGTAGCTCAGCAGCAGAACACTCGCCTAACACATAGGAGGCGCTGGGTTCGATCCTCAGCACCACATAAAAGTAAACAAATAAAATGAAGATTTAAAAAAATGAAAAATTCTCCTGATTGTGTACAATAAATCAAAGTTCCTAGGAAACTTTATATAATATTCAGAATCATTTTGATATTATTCAAGTTCTACAGTATTTTCAGATGCCTTTTAAGAGCTCAGCCACACAATTAAAAATTTTCCTAAAATTCAGTTTTCCACAATCACATATGAAGAGATCCCCCTACACACACACACAAAGCACAAACACATAAACACCATAACATACACCATTCCAAACATAGCCTGCAGACATATATACACAGATCATACAAATATACTACAGATACACATACACAGACCCCACACCAAACAGACATATACAGAAACCATAAACCTATCTGCATGTGCACAAACACACTAGGTATACAGAAAGAACAAAGGCATACCTAGCTTCTCTCTCTCTCTCTCTCTCTCTCTCTCTCTCTCTCTCTCTCTCTCTCTCTCTCTCTCTCCCCCTCTCCCCTGGGAAATTCTCCAGGTGATTATGTTTCTCCCTGGCTACTCAAGCCCCAATATCTATCCAATTTCCATTGCGTGCTTCCTCTCAGTCACATCTCACCTCCTACTGCTGTCTTTTTTCTCTCCATCTCACTCCATTTCCAAATAGGGAACACAAACTCTTTTCTTTTGATTCTCCACAACCACCAACACAAGACAGTTGTGGCTTAATGGGGGAAAGGGACGTTATATTATATCAAAACATAGCAAATAGACAAAAATTGGGCATTAGACCTTATTATTTTTACACCCCCTCTGTCTTTTCTGCTTCTCAAAATATCTCATTGACTTCTCTTCAGGCATCTTAACCTCCTGCTGGCTTCTTCCTGTGCGTCCTCTCTTAAGACTACCCCCACTCCCCTGCCCTCTCCTCTAGGTCTCAGGACCTTAACATGACCTTTTTCTTGAATTTTCACTCTCCATTGCTATCCATTCCATAACCTTTAGACTTTGAGTTTTATTCACAAAGCAGACAACTAAGGGATTTTACTGAAGAGAGAAACTTTTTTCTATTTTAAAGGAAAATTTCACAAGTCCCTTAGAAGGCAGCATTGACTTAAGTCAGTTGTGGTTTTTATATAACAATTATTTTATTTCTTTTCCCTTTATAATCTTAAAATGTTTTTGCTTAGTGAAAAAAAAATGCATCATTAGTCATTTCCATTGCTTTACCCAATTCATCAAAAACCAATTTTTGATATGACTCTTTTATAATAGCTATTTCCAAAACATTTTGGGGTTGATAGTTTTGATACTACAGGAACTGTTATTCAAGAAATTTGATGCTTTAGATACTTTGATATTTAGGTACTCTTGATTCATGGAGCATTGTCAATTGCCAATTTTCACAGACAATATAAAACAATGGTACAGTTCCCCATCTGTCACAACAAAGGCGTGGTGGAAAATGTGGGTGATAAAAGATCTTTAGCCATTTTAAAACTCACTTTCTCCCCTGCTTAAAAATTTGCCTCACAGGCTTGTGAAAAAAAAGAAATGATTTTTTTATGGAATAACACAGATACTAGATAAATGTGAGTTTCTGGACTTTTTTCCTCCTCCTCTCCTCAAGTGAAAATAACTACTCCTTGTATCCTATAACATACTTACCTCTTTGGTTGAAGATTCCACATTCTCATAGTACTCTGCAGCTCTCATATGAAGATTACTGTTATATGCCAAGTATCAGAATACTAGATAATAGTATTTACCAAATATAGATAGCTTATAAGGGAAATCTAATTAGGCAACCCCTAATTTGCAACAGTTGCTATTATTTTTGTTACTCAAGTTTATTTCATTAGCAACATTTGTCCCTGTCCCAACCAAGTCTTAGTCAAGTAACAATGACTCTGAATTGCCTTACTCAAGAAGTTGTGCCCATCAGGAAAGGTCAGAATTCCAGTTAACATCTAAATAGAAGATTTTTTTAGCCTAAATTGATTACTTAACAATTGTCCAAAAATCCCAATATTTTTTTTCTCTTTCACATTTATTTCATCTGTAATACTTCTGTTTTTTATGCTCAGATTAATCTGATCTTAATTCTACATACAATATAAAAGTGTACACCTTAGAAAAACGTTTTGTCTGTATTATTATAGAAATAATATGTTTGCCATTGTTAAAATATTGTCATTTGGACTATTACTATGCAAAAATCACTACTTTAATCTCTACATTTAATATTTTATTTTGCTTTGTTTTTCTCCATAGGTAAATATGAAGTTGATCAACTCTACTGATGACCTGATCAATACTTCTACTTTAGTAAGAAATAGCACTCACTTTTCAGCTTCTGCCTCAGACATGATTATTGCCCTTTCTTTGTTCATGTCATTTATAGTCGGTACCATCACCAACGGCCTCTATCTATGTGTGCTAAAATTCAAGATGAAAAAGACAGTCAATACTCTCTTGTTTTTTCATCTCATTTTCTCATATTTTATTTCGATATTGACTCTGCCATTTTTGGGCATCTACTATCTTCAGGACCATTACTGGATCTTTGGAACAGCATTGTGTAAGGTCTTCAATAGCACTTTGTCTCTGGGGATGTTCGCCTCTGTTTTCTTCCTCTCTGCCATCAGTCTGGATCGTTATCTTCTCACTCTTCACCCAGTGTGGTCCCAGAAGCACCGAAACCCACGCTTGGCTTCCAACATTATCCTGGGAGTCTGGATATCTGCTACTGCCCTCAGCTCACCCTATTTGGTTTTCAGGGAGACACATCATGACCATAATGGAAAGGTGACCTGCAGAAATAACTATGCTGTGTCGGCTAACTGGGAAAGTGAAGAGATACAAACTTTAAGGAGACGGATTCATGCAACCTGTTTCATCAGCCGCTTCTTGCTGGGCTTCCTTCTACCTTTCTTCATTATCATCTTTTGTTACAAAAGAGTAGCCAGTAAGATGAAAGAGAGGAGCCTGTTTAAATCCAGAAAGCCCTTCAAAGTCATGATGACTGCTATTATCTCTTTCTTTGTGTGTTGGATGCCCTACCATATACACCAGGGCTTAACTCTCACTACGAACCAGTCACTCCTTTTAGACTTGAGTCTGGTAGTTACAGTGGTAACCAGTTCTTTCAACAGTGTCTTTTCTCCCACACTCTACCTATTTATTGGGGAGAATTTCAAAAAGGTTTTCAAGAAGTCCATTTTTGCTCTGTTTGAGTCAGCATTCAGTGATGATTCTTCTGCAGGAAAGACGCAAAACCTAAATTCGCAAGTTGAAATTTAAATTCTAGATACTTAAACATGGACTCTGTGACTTATACCACTAGAGCTATACCCTCTGCCTTTATATACTACACTCCCTATATTAGAGAAACATTAGGTGACATTAGGTTGTACGATAGTTAGATCTATGAATATTAAAAGATCTCCAAGGAAACAGGAAATAGGTCATGTTGCAAATGTGAGTTGAAACGTTTTTAATTGTGGTAAAATATATGTAACATAAGATTTGCCATTTTCACCATCTCATTTGTATTAATTATATTCATAATAATGTACAACCATCATCACTATTTCCAAAATTTTTCATCCCTCAAGAAAAACTCTGTACCCATTAATTAAGAGCTCTCCATTTCCTCAGCCCCAGTCCCTAATACCTGCCAGTCTGCTCTCTATGAATTTACCTATTCTAGATATTCTTTATAAGTAAAATCATATATTTATCCTTTTGTGTCTGACTTATTTCACTTAGCATAATGTTTTGGTTTTTTTAATTTTTTAGTTGTGTATGATACAACACCTTTATTTTATTTATTTACTTTTATGTAGTGCTGAGGATTGACCCAGTGCCTCACGTGTATGACGCAAGTGCTCTACCACTGAGCTACAACCCAGCCTTAGCATAATGTTTTAAAGGTTCATTCATGTTACAACATGTATCCGAACTTTATGCCTTTCTATGTCTACTTGTATTCCATTGTATGATATACCACACTATCTAAATCCATTCATCTGTTGGTGAACACTTGGGTTATTTCCACCTTTTGACTACTGTGAGTAATGTTGCTCTGAACAGCTACGTGCAAGTATCTGTTGGAGTCCTTGTTTTCAGTTATTGTAGGGAAGTACGTAAGAGTGGAATTACTGAGTCAAATGTTAATTCTGTTTTAATTTTTTGAGAAACCCTCAAACTTTTCAATGTGTACCTGTTACATTCCCACTAGCAATGTAAAAAACTTTCAGTTTCTCCATATCTTCACAAACACTTGTTATTTTCCTTTTTTAAATTACAGGTATTCCAGTAGATGAAACTGGCGACAATGTGATTCTTAATCTTTGACTGTCAAAAATAGGAATATTAATTTCTAAAGGCAAATAATATCCTGAATTTTAATTTTCTGTCATAGAACCCTATAGCAACAGACAGCATAGGTTTTTATACTTTAATGTTTTAATTATAAAGACATTTTAAGTGTCTCTTTTTAATACTCAGAGATTAGCTGTCTCCAAATTATGAGACTAAGACAATTATAATGTTTAAGAATCTGTCATAGGCTGAGGTTGTAATTCAGTGGTAGGCGAGCACTCTACCTCTGAGCCACAATCCGAGACCTCTTCCCTAGTTTTTAAGTTTTGCTTCTGCAAAATATTAAAGCACATAAGTTATATAGGGCCACATATTATTGTGGATCTATTACTTTTTTATTTAGTTTAGTTGGTGTGTTAGCTTTCTTTCCCTATGAGAAAAATATCTGAGATAAACTTATAATGAGTAAGGTTCATTTTGGCTCATAGCTTCAGAAGTTTCAGTCAAATGTAGACCAATGGTAGAATAGAAGACACAGAGACAAACCTATATAAATACAGTTATCTCATTCTAGACAAAGGCGCTAAAAACATTCATTGAAGAAAAGATAGCTTCTTCAGCAAATGGTCCTGGGAAAACTGGAAAATGAAACTAACCCCTATCTCTCACCATGCACAAAACTCAAATGGATCAAGGACCTAGGAATTAGACCAGAAACCCTAAGCCTAATAGAAGAAAAAGTAGGCCCAAATCTGTATCACATCAGATTAGGCCCTGACTTCCTTAACAAGACTCCTAAAGCACAAGAAATAAAATCAAGAATCAATAAATGGGATGGATTCAAACTAAAAAGTGTCCTATCAACAAAAGAAACAATCAATGAGGTGAAGAGAGAGCTTACATTTTGGGAGCAATTTTTTGCCACACGCACATCAGATAGAGCACTAACCTCCAGGATATATAAAGAACTCAAAAAACTTGTACTAAGGACCTTAACAGACACTTATCAGAAGATATAAAATCAGTCAACAAATATATGAAAAAAATGTTCATCATCTCTAGCAATTAGGGAAATGCAAATCAAAACTACTCTAAGATTTCATCTCTCATGTCAGTGAGAATGGCAGTTATCAAGAATACAAATAACAATAAGTGTTGGCGAGGATGTGAAGGAAAAGGCACGCTCATTCTTTGATAGTGGGACTGCAAATTGGTGCAACCAATCTGGAAAGCACTATGAAGATTCCTTAGAAAGCTTGGAATGGAACCACCATTTGACCCAGCTATCCCACTCTCCAGTCTATAACCAAAGGACTTAAAAACAGCATACTATAGGGACACAGCCCCGTCAATGTTTATAGCTGCACAATTCATAACAGCTAAACTGTGGAACCAACCTAGATGCCCTTCAATAGATGATGAATGGATACAGAAACTGTGGTATATATACACAATGGAATATTACTCAGCATTAAAAGAGAATAAAATTATGGCATTTTCAGGTAAATGGATGGAGTTGGAGAATATCATGCTAAGCAAAGTAAGTCAATCCCAAAAAACCAAAAGCCAAATATTCTCTCTGATAAGTGGATACTGATCCATAATGGGGTGGCAGGGCATGGGGCGAATGAAGGAACTTTGGGCCAAGGGGATGGATGGAAGGAGAGGAGGCTTGGGGTAGGAAAGATGATGGAATAAGACAAACATCATTACCTTATGTACATGTATGACTGCACATGTGGTGCAACTCTATATGGTGTACAACCAGAGAAATGAAACACCTAATGATCTTATTAAAATGCTGGTTCTGATTCAGTAAGTCTGGAGTAGGACTGAGATTCTGCAGTTTTAAGAGAGTCTCAAGGGATTTCATTGCTGCTAGTCTAGCTCAACAACAACAACAACAACAAAAGTATAATTGGAACATAGGCTTGAGACACAGGCTGTGAAAATGAGCTGAAATGGTCCATCAGGACTAGATCCTGAGAGTCTGTACTAAGGTGTTTGAACTTGATCCTGGACTTTATATTTGAGGGCATTAAGAAGCCACTGACTGGTCCTTAGGCAAAAAGTGATAAAATCAGATTGCATTTTAGAAAGATCACTGGCTGCCCTGATAGAGAGAGGTCAAAACTGAGGGTGAGGGGCCAATGGTAGAGCATGTGCTTAGCATGCACAAAGACCTGGTTTCCATTCCCCAGCACTGTAGAGTCCTGTAAATTCTGTGGGTTGAGAGATAGCAAAAAAGGGGGAAAGTTGAGGATGATTCCTGCATCAAGAGTGTTCTTTGTTGCAAACAGTGGATTTTATTTTGGCTCTTTTAACCAAAAAACTGATTAATTAGAAGATATTAATTTATAGAATTATTGGGATAGTCAAAGAAATACTTAAGACTAAGCTCCCAGGAATAATACTGTTTTAGCCAACTTTTTCATTACTATGACTACAAGACCTGACAAGAACAATGAAGAGGAGGAAAAGTTTATTTGGGGCTTATGGTTTCCAAGGTCTCAATCTATAGATAGCCAACTCTATAGCTATAGACTCAAGGTAAAGCAGGACATCATGGCGGAAGGCATAGCACAAGAAAGCCTCTCGGGACATGGCAATCAGGAAGCAGAGGGAGCTCTCCTCACCAGGGAATAGGAACCCCAAAGGCAGTGTCCCCCAGTGACTCACCTCCTCCAGCCACATCTAACCTGCCTACAATTACCACTTGACTAGTCTCCATAAGTGGATTAATCTACTGATTAAGTTACAACTCTCATAATCAAATCATTTTACCTCTGAACATCCTCTCATTGTCTTACACATGAGCTTTTGGGGGACATCACATTATCCAAACTATAACAAATAACTAAACATGCCACAGAATTGTTCAGATTAGAAATATGTCACTGGTATTTTCTATTTCAGTAAAAATGTCAACTGCTGCTATTGCTACTACTGAGTCCTGCAACTGGTTTTACTGCAACTGCAACTTCTACCAATATCATTTCTGTATCAGGTCTCAAGTGCCCCCATCCCTGAAAACTCTGACAATAAGAGTCTTATGCAGAGCTTGTTTATTCACATTGCTCACATCCAAATTTAGTTTTGCATGGTAATATTTTATTCACATGCCAGTATCCCAGCTGCAAAATAGACTGGAATTTGAGTTCTGATTCTACATGGGTGAGAAGGGATTACTCGTAATATGGGAATTTCCCCAAATATAAAAGATGTTCAGATGATGAATCACATATGAAAAATGTGTACATTTTGTCTTGGAGGACAGATAGCAGTGGCATTTTCAGAAATAAGGGATAAGAAAGGAAAGATAAAGTAAGAGAAAGGAAGGAAGGAAGGAAGGAAGGAAGGAAGGAAGGAGAAAAGTGGGTAAAGGTAAATCTTAGACATATGAATTTTCAGATGCTTGAGGGATATATATCCAGGTGGTCTATCCAATAGGTATTTGGTTATAAGGATTGTGTTCATCAGTTTTTCATCACTATAACAAAAGATCTAAGATAATCAATTTTAAAAAATAAAAGAAAGTTTTGGGATTTCCATTCATGGTTGTTCCTGTTGTTTTTGAGCCTGTGGCAAGGTAGCACATCATTGCAGGAGCACATGGCAGAGGAAGCTGCTCACCTCATAGCATCCAGGAAGCAAAAAAAGAAACAAGAAGAAGCCTGGATCCCAGTAGCCTCTTTGAGGACATGTCTCCAATGACCAGACTTCGTCCCACTAGGCTTGAACTTTCAAAGGTTCCACCACCTCCCAATAGCACCATGAGAGGGGGGACCAAAACTTTAACCCATGGGCTCTTAGGGGACATTTATCCAAACCATAGTAGGATCTAAAGTTCAAAAAATAAATTTGTGCCCTACAAACCTGCAGATCCCTTGTTTCATTGAAATTGCTCCGTTGTCATTTCTCCAAGAGGCTCTATTGAAAATTGCACTTTCACTTTGCTTTTTATCTCTCATAGTATTAGTACTAATATTATATTAAATATTTGCTCATTTGTGCATTATCTGTCTTTCTCACTCTGTCTAATCAGCTTTATGTGCATACATATGTGGTACTGTTTATGACAGTATATACATGTCCTAGAACCACATTTAGCACATTGTAGATGCCCAATAACTATGTATTGAAGGAAGAATGAAGTAATGGTAACTAAAACCTCAGGAATTAAGAGATAGCCTCCAGTCAGTGGGCACAGTGAACAACCAAGGTGCAAACTGGGAAACTAACATTCAGAAGCAGTCAGGTAAGCGGATCCCGCGAAGGAAACTTCAGAAGGAGTATGGATATGCAGATGGGTTAAGGAAGATGCCTGAAACACATCCTTTGAATTTAACCTAAAAAACTTTTCAGCATCATTACTTCAGAAAGAAGCAAAATTGCATCCTGCGGAGGAGTGACTGGGAGGTGAGACTCCAGATGCTCTGAGAGCAGCAACTCTTTTAAATTTAGGGAATTAAAGAATAATTCCCCCTTCTCCTTCTTCCCACAGAAAGTAACTCACACATTCTACCAATTAGAGATTACTTTGTGTTAAAGGACTGCTATTAAAATGCAAATATACCTTTTAAGAAGGGTAAGCTTCATTCACAGGATAATGGGAATTACTTCAATCAGCTTCACACCCAGCAGAGATAAACAACAGATAAACGCAGAACTTAGGATATTAGACTTTTGACTGTGGCCCAGTGGAAGGAAACAATTGGAGTTGGAGGTCAAGCCCTACAGGGAATTTTAGAGACCCTGAAGGCAGCATAACACAAGTACAGAGAAGTGCTATGAAAGAAAAAGTAGGCAGAAGTGAGTTCTGAAGAGAAAGTCAACTCTTTTTTTTTTAAGAAGCAAAGTGTTAGTATTTATTTTTTTAAACAAAGAAAAAGACCATCTCTCAGAAAAATGGGTGAAAGACATGAATAAGCAATTCATAGCCAAATTACAAATGGCCCCCAAACAAATGAACTTCATTAAAAATCAGGGAAATGCAGACCAATCCAGGGGTCAAGGCCCTCAGGGAGACCCTAATGGGATGGATGCACAGGAGAGACTGTGGCTGTCACCTTTCTGAATGAGACTCTGCTTGTGATGTACAAGATGAGTTTCCTTCTCCTCCTAGACAGGCCCTGCCCCTGCCCCAGGAGTGGGCGTGGGCTCTGGCTCCCTCTTTCCTTTGGGAATCTTTTTCCTTTTCCTTCCTCATTGCTGGCAGTCTGGGAGCTGAAGCAGGAGCCTCAGGAATTCCACAGATCTTGGACTGGAAAGAAAGTCAACTCTTGATTAAGAAAAAAATTTGCCCAGTGGTGCTATGACCCTGAAAATTCATTTTCTGCCAAACTGGGGTAACAAGTCCTTCCTTCCCTCCAGTCAGGGGCAGTCACCTCTGCTTAGTTTAGTTCAGAGCTTTCCCAGAGTTGGCTCCCCTTCTGAGTGCTGTCCTTCTCTTCTTGGAAGGCGGAAGGGAAGGAAAGAATACAGTGATGTGGAGAGAAATGGGGTTTTTTTTTGTTGTTGTTGTTGTTTGTTTGTTTGTTTTTGGTAGTGGGGATTGAACCCAAGGTTTGCTTAACCATCAGTGATTAAGCCACATACCCAGCCCTTTTTTGTTTTTTTATTTTGAGACAGGGTCTCACTAGGTTGCTTACAGCCACGCTAAGTTGCTGAGGCTGGCTTTAACCTTGGGATCCTCCTGCCTCAGCCTCCCTTGCTGCTGGGATTACAGGCCTACACTACAGTGCCCCACTGAGAAATGAGTTTTCCTAATGCTTCCATTGTTTTCTGTCTTTCACTGAGCTTCTTGAGAAGAAGAACAACATCTTATTCCTCACGTACCTCCATGATGGTCTGGCATGATGACTGAATGTTTATTAACAGTTGGATGAATACAAGAATGCAGTTATTAGTTAATTCTGGAGTTGGACTTTTCCATTTGTGGGTTCTTTAGAATGACCTGACTCAAACACATTGAGGACCTACAATATTTCTTTTGCTTCCCTTGCCGAAAAGAGCAATCAGGGAGCTACCATCTGATGATAATGCTCTCCTTTTTCCCTCTCCAGCAAATACAATTAAAGATTTTGGTGTATTTAAGCAATTCATTATCGAAATCTCTATTATTCATTTATGCTCATTTGGAGTAAGTTTTAGTTATAAGTCTTACTTAGTTATAAGACTCACAGACAATTTTTAAAAGTTCATTTTTATTTCTTCTGTACCATATCGAATCTGATTCTAAGTCCTTTCACCAACAATCTAGAAGATTCCAGGAGAGCCTTAAGAAATAGGTTCTTAGAGGTCTCCTTCAGGACTTCGTTCAAGTCTGCATGATCCCATGCAGGAATGCAGGCAGTAGTCTACCCCTTCCTGCAGTTCCCCATTAGGCTTATAGGGACATTTTCACCAAGGCTAGAAGCCCAGAAGACATTCTCCTGTGATGTCTTGCCATGTCCTCAGCGGCTGGAAAATAAAAAAGAGTTGTCAGGAAAGGAAGGTCAATGACCTTGAGTCATTTTCCACTGATAACTCACTAAGTCAAACTTCACTTCTCTAAACTCTTGGGAAAATGAAAGATTTCTATGAGAAACATTGACTGTAGCTATCTCTGCCTTCCCAGCTTTCATCTCCCAACAAAAGCAAGTCTCAAGCATCTTCACCATAGCCTTTGAGACATCTTAAGTCAGTACGCCAGATATATTTTACTTGCTTTCCAAATCCACATTCAAGCATTTTCTACCTTATTCTCTATCCCAATAAGCTGGCCTCTGTGGATCACATCAATGGGTCCTCATGCCTTTGGCTTTTAGCTGAGTTTTACCAATAGGGAGCTCTGGCAGGAAATGAAAGAAGGGTGAAGAATAGAGCAGATATGTATTTCCTAGATCCCTACTCAAAGCATCACCTGAAGTTGGCTATGCTTCTTGGTGAAGGTCAACTAATCTCAAGGGTCTGTACAAGTCTCTACCTCTGGACTCCAGACTACCTCCCTTCTCCCTTCAGATCAAGGGAATGGTAACATCTCAGCTTCTACTATACCCTGGGTTATTAACCCTCTGTGGTTACTCTCTACCTACACCTTCAAAAATAAGCCCTTTGTAAATAAACTTTCTCAGGTTTCCTTATATGGAGTATGTCGTTTGATTGCTGATTATTATGGTTTAGATATTAGGTGTCCCCCAAAATGTCATGTGTGAAACAATTCAAGAAAGCTTAGAGGTGAAATGATTGGATCATGAGTTTAACCTAATCAATGTGTTAATCCCCTGATAGGGATTAATGGATGGTAACTGTGTACAGTCAGGATGTAACTAAAGGAGGTGGGTCTCTGAAAATGTGCCTTTGGGGTTTATATTTTGTCCTTGTTGAGCAGAGCTCTCTCTGATTCCTAATCATGTCTTGAGCCAATTTTCTCCACTATATACTTCCGCCATGATGTTCTGCCTCATATCAGCCTGAGGGAATAGAGTCAGCCATCCATGGACTAAGACCTCTGAAACCATGAGCCGCTCAATAAATGTTTCCTCCTCTAATTGTTCTTGTTAGGTCTTTTGGTCACAGTGGTAAAAAAGCTGAGTAAAACACTGATGGAACTCTGACCAATATTCTTAAGTTGTGTCTATTCATGCTTTAAGTTTTTTTCTGTACAGAGTGAACTGTAACTTAATTTGATGTGTGAACAGAATATAATCTACCCTTATAATAAATAGCTGAGTCTTACCCAATAAGAAGTGACCAACTATTCAAATCATATTCAAATAAGACAAATGGGAGCTATATTTAATTGGGATCAGCTGGCACTCTCCCTCTGAGCTACAGAGACAAATTGGGCTGTCTCTATAGTTCACTTCCACTTTCTATATGTCACCTTCTTTTCTCTAGCTATAAATATGATGTGGTAGACAAGGGCATTCTTGACAATTTTTGTGTATGGATGGCTGCTTGATTCTAGAATCACAAATAAAGCCAACTAAGATCTACAAAACTAGATTTCTTACAATTTTGCTTCTTAGCAATACAGTCAGTGTGATCCAATAATTTATATTCTTTATTTGACTAGTAATATTATTTGATATCACTTTTTAAAGGATTTTCATGGTATTTATCCATGGATTTCAAATAACTATATATGTTTTTTAAATTCCTATATTTCCTAATTGAAAGAATACATTTTCAAAAAACATGAAATCATAACTCTCATACAAAATAAAATCAATATAGTATGTTAGCACCTCTGGATTCAATCCTCATTATCAAAAGAAGAAGAAGGAGGAGGAGGAGGAGGAGGAGGAGGAGGAGGAGGAGGAAAAAGAATCAAAATTATGAAACAGGCTTGGCAAAAGGGCTGACAGATACATACAAATATTTAAAAGGGCTTGGATTGATTTGCTCAGGTATCACCACGCTATAAACTGAAAAATCACATAAAGATCAAGATAATTTATCAGTCTCCCCTGGGGAAACCTTACCTGAGAAAATCAGCTGAAAGAAAAAAGGCTTAATTTGGTTTCAGTCCATGGTCAGTGGGCTCTGATGCTCTTAAGCCTCTGGTGAGGCAAAACATCATAGTGGAAAACACAAGGTAGAGCAAAGCTGCTCATCTCATAGCAGCCAAGAAACAAAAAGAGAAAGGGTCCAGGGTTTCAATATCCCCTTCAAGGCATGTCCCTAATGACCTAACTTCCTCTTCTGGGTCTCACCTTTCATAAATCCCAAAAGCATCATGGGCTCGGAGCCAAGCCTTCAACACTCAGACTTTTGGGGGACATTTAAGATCCAAACCACAACAATGTGTCAAAAACTTCTTCCTGGGGCTGGGGTTGTTGCTCAGTTGGTAGAACATTTGCCTTGCATGTGTGAGGCACTGGGTTTGATCCTCAGCACCACATAAAAACAAATAAATAAAATAAAGATATTGTGTTCATCTACAACTAAAAAACAATTTTAAAGAATCTTTTTCCATTAATATCTAACCCAATAAGGAGAATACCAATCATAGAGTACAAACAGTTCAAAAGAGAGCTCAGATCTCCTGTACGAGAAGAATTCTAAATAATTTACATAGATATTCCCCACTAAAGGAGGTAGATCTTAATTCCCCATGTCCTGGGTATGGGTTATGCTTGGTGATTTGCTTCCAAAGAGTAAAGCACTAGAGGGAAGGGACATGACTGTATAGTGGAGAAACCTGGCAAACTCTTCTCCATTCAGATGATCAGGATTACCATCGCCTGCAATAAGAGTTGACAGCTTGTACCCTTGATATGATGTGATAACAATGACACTTCACCTCTGTTCTCTTTCTCTAAAACCCCATAACTCTTTATTTAGGGGGAAATATCCAATTTGAATAGAGGGATATCCTGTAATATACCTGACCCATGTTTCTCAAAACCAGGAGCAAAGGTCATCAAAAACAACTAAACGCTGAGAAACTGTCACAACGTAGAGAAACACAATAACTACAGGTAATATGACATCCTGGGTGAGATCCAGAAAAGGAATTTAAGGGAAAACTAACAAAATCTGAATAAAGTATAAAGTCAAAGTCCTGAGTGCTCATTCTACAGTTGTGACAGATGTAACAGTAATTTGAAGTGTTAAAATTTGGTCTAAAGTTGGGAAACTAGGTGAGGGACATATGTACTAAGATTTGCAAACTTTCCTATAAATCCAAATCTATTATAAAATAAAAACCCAGGATCTGGCACATACTAGTCAAGTGCTCTACCACTGAGCTAAACTCCCAGCCTAAAAAAAAAAAAAAAAAAAAAAAGCCAGATTTCAAATAAGAGTGTGAAATCAAAAGTCCAAGACCAATGGTCCAAATCACACATATATATACATATGTTTATGTGCCAGACTCTGGATTTGATCCCCAGCAGTGCCAAAAAATAAAGAAAATAAATCTCTTTGTTTCCTTTTTCTACACAGTCTTAATACATGTGGCAAATGTCTAAAAGTAGAATTCACATGGACTTTTCACACTTTGGCTTGAGATACCCCTGGTAAAGAGTGATTATCTCTTGGTTAATGGGTTGGGTACCCCTCCACACAAAGTGAAATCTGCATGGGCCAAATCACATTACCTCAAATATTCCCTGTGATGTTGATGTGATATAATAACAGACAGAAACTTAATTTCACTTTTATAAATATAGTTTTGTTAGCATTATCTGATTAACCTTAATAGATAATTGTCCTGTATTCTTAAACTAAAATAATTTTTCTTTACGGATGTCTTCCAAAATTTCATTGTTTCACAAAATAATCCTTTGTAATTAAAGAATTGGGTATACAGAGATGAGAGTTAGATTTTGCAACTAGATAATCCTGCAAGATATATGATAAGCATTGACATTTTTCTCTGGCCATGGAAAGATATTAGGGATTGCATTTCTCTGTGGAAGGCCACAGGTCCTGTTAAGTTTCTTTCCTCTAGCTACAACTCTTGCTGGTTCCAGAAGAACACTGTTCCTTCTTCTTACCCCTTCAGAATGGAAAACACTTCCTGTTCTTTGCTACTCCTGGGTCTTTCACTATCCCTTGGTCATTTACCTTAACCTTTAACAAACCTGCTTAATGGTTCCTTCCTTCGTCTCTCTTTAGCCACCCCTTTGAACTATGCCATCTGTTTCCTCTCAGGATAGCTGCTTTGACACTTTCCCAAGTCAAAATTATTTCTGCTTGGAACCTAATTCTCATATGTATATTTTAGAGGACACAGAATTGCTTCTTCAGATATCCTTGAATCCATCCGCATGTGTGTAGAACTAGCATAGCTAGCTATTCATCCAAATGAAAGTTCTAATTTGGCCTTTCACTTTTCAATAAAAAGTATAACCTCACCATTTGCTCTTTTGATCTCTAGCCTATAGTGTCTTGGGTCAGTAATAAAGAATATCTATCCTGCAAGCTCTTGACAGGAACTAAACCTTGAATTGTCCCATTGTTCAACTCTTCTCAAAAAGCCCAGGTGAAATTTATTAGGATCGGGTGCAATATCCTAAGGCTATGCATTGATCTTTAGTAGAATGACTGTCAAGTCAGTACTTTGGGTCCATAATACCTCTGAGGTGTTTTAGGTTGTTTTAATGGATTCTGATTTTGTCAAGGGACAATTTAAGAAACTGCCTTAGAAACGCTAATATCACATTTGATATAGGAACATGGTGCACTATATTTTTTTTTACTGTTTCCAGCGGTTAGTACAGAAATTCAGTTTTTCTCACCCTTTTTGTTCTGACTCCATTCACAAAGCCACATTCTGATATTTTTGTTATTCTGCCTACACAAAAAATATGCTATTTATATAGGCTTCAAGCTTTTCTTATACTAAGTTAACTATAGAAGAAATATGCCAATCATGCCCTCTGTGAGAAATTCCACTCCATGTCATGGAAATTCTTCTTATTATCATAACTAAATTAGTATTCTGGGTCTACCCCAATCTCATGTGCATTTTTGTTGATGTGAACCAATTTCTCAGAACCTAATTATCTTCCTAAGCACTGAAAAACAAAAATAAATCTCAGGGCTTTGAAAAAGGAGGCTAGATTTCATCCAGCCTTTCCTAAAATAAAACATCTACCTCTTGCAGTTGCACTTCTACTTATTAACATACCCACATATAAAGTCTCAGGTAAGAAGCTCATTTTAGAGATAAATCTTAGGAAAAAATCTGTTTATCCAGAGAACTATGAAACATATTATATTTCCCTTCTCCATTATTTTCTCTTTACAATCCAAAGCTTGGTGTCAACTATAAAGGATCTTTTTGAAGTGGTTCTCAAACTTTTCATGTTGGTGAAATATAATGCTTTGTTGTTTGTTCCTGGTTCTGGGCCTTTCATATGCTAGGCAAGTGCTTTACCACTGAGCTAATCCCAGTGCCTCAAGATACTTTTGAATATTAGAATTTTGAGTGGCCAACTTGAACAAAAAATAATTCTGAATCAATTATTATGCCATCCCAGAGGGCCTAAATGTGTCCACAACTAATTCCACTGCCCATATACTCCTCCATCAACATTGTAACTATTGGGAATTATTCCTGCTCAGACAGTGATTTCTCATATACCCACAAGGCAAAGCTCTCTTATGTTCCAGTGAACTACAATCTCTTCTAATGCCAATTGAAAGCTATGCTTTGCCTTTTCTTCTAACTTGAAACAAACTGTACAAATAGCTCCACCTTCATTACATATGATAGATATAACTGCTTTATGAAGAAAATTAAAGACACACATCTATGACAACTTTGCTACATATTATATAAGTACTCCAGTCAGGAACTTGACATAATTCGACTTTCTTTACTTCCAGTACTTTGTTTTTATTTACATTTTACTATTTTATTGCTTGTATGAATGAGAGTAGGTTTCATAAAATAAAACATTTAAGCCATGCTTTGGGGTGCTTACTCTACTGCCCTCTGCCGGTAGGAGGAAAGAATAAGTGAGTCACAAACTATTGCATTACCTACCACAACATCCAGTGATTCTTATCCAATGGGAAGATTTAAAGCAGTTGATGATTTTTGAAAATCTAACCATTACCAACCAAACTTCATTCATTCACAGGAAATGCTTCCAATTTATTACAGGCCCTCCTTGTGGGAAGATTTTTGGCATCATTTTTGTTATTTTCAATAGATTTCTATCTCCTGCAACCATATGTAAATAGACACAAAAGTCCTCTCTTATTCTAGGTCATGGCTGCAATCTCTAGGTAAATTTCCTTCCAGATATAAAATCTGGGTCTGAGATTGAGTAAGAATAGAGACTCAATAGTTTTAATGATATAAAAGTGCAGACATTAAGCAATTCAACGTGTCTGTGCTGCGTAATTATCAACAAATGTTGGAAGCCCTGTAATTCAGCAGTTGAGACAATCTGAGATTTTGCTTTTTTGTTTTTATTAAAAGCGTAAGGCAGCCTTCAGGATAACAAGCAAAAAGCAGGTTCAATTTTGTGCATAAAGGACCACTGATTATGCATGGATTATTTTCTTCAGTCACACTGCTTTGTAGGGATAGCAATACCCGTCAGTGATGTCATCTTCTAGAACAGACCCGAATGTATAGGCATATTGTGCCAACTGGGTCCAAATCAATGACCTAGGTAATGCCATCAGAGCAACACTATTATTTCTTGTCTGAACCCTCCAATCCTGTAGAAATAAATGCTAATCTGATGCAAGTTTAAGGAATGTGTTGTGTGGGAAAGAAAATCAAACCTTTGTTTACTTTGATTTACACTGTAACATGTACTTACAGAAAATGCATCACAGAATTAATAAATACATCATGTGTTGTTTTATTTTTGTATTAGTAGCAGATTAAATAACTTATTAACAACCACATTTCCTCGGATAAGAATATTGCTATCAAGGATATTTCCTAAAGAATCGATACTTAAATGTATATTCACATAGCATGACAGTACCCTTTTGCAACTGTGGAATCAGAGTGATTTGGCAGCATTCTTGATAGAGGAAGCAACACTGTTTCATTGATTGAGGTACGAAAAAACCTGAAAGATTTATAGCTTTTAGTTCCATCTCTGCTTGCTTTGAGATTCATTTGATTTATTCTATTTATCTTCATAATAAGCATAATAAAGACTTAAGCAGATTTAAAGTTTTTCAACATCTGGAAGCCTAAGCTTTCTGAAGTGAAAATGTTTCTTGAAAAGATGTAAAGGAAAGAGATCCAGTCGTTTAAGAGTATACACTGAGCGCCTTCTACAGAGTTGGATAGGTTCTGCGGAGGGACTTAGGGCTGTTTTTGAAGCCTGCACATCCGGGACACCCTAGCGAAAGCCCCTTCCTCGTCTTCCAGGGGGCGGAGCCGCGGAAGGCAAGGGCTGTTCCGTCGCCCCGCCCCCCTCGCCGTTCCAGCCAGTTCCCCGGGGGCGGGGCCTAATCGGCGCGCGGCCTGAATCCCAACGACAGCAACCCGGATTCGAGCCATGGCTGACGGCTGCCGGACGCCTCAGGCTCGGGCGCTTCTGCAGCAGTGCCTGCACGCACGACTACAAGTTCGCCCAGCTGAGGGGGACGCTGCGGCCCAGTGGGTGGAGGTAACGTCGGCCCGGCAGCTCTCGTTATCCTACGGCGCTCAAGGGCCGTTCTTTACGCGTTGTCTCGGTCACTCGGTCCCCGCCCCCACGGGTCCTCCTTGGAACCGAGTAGGAGAGCAGCTAGGTACCGCGGCGTGTGCTATGCGCTGCGCCGGACTTCGGGCCGGTGCGCCAGACACTGCCCCGGCGGTCTTACTGGCAGCGCTTTACCTTTCTGTCCAGCACCACTGTTCCCGGCGCCAGACATTCCGACGAGGAAGAAAGTGCCTCTCTACTGGAGAGACCGCGTTCATTTGAACCTCTCTCAGTCCCCGTACCTGAGCTCGGTGGACTAGAGGCCTAGTAGTTTCAGACGCCCTGCTGCTCTGGCCTGGGCGGAGCTGGACTGGTTCAAGTGTGTAGGTTAGCTTGCTTCAAGAGTTCAGATCTACTTTGATTTATGCCCCACCTTATTATGTTGATTGTGTCTTGACTTTAGCACAGAAATGATATTTTCCAAGACACAGTGCTCTTTCAAGAAAGTTTTTATTTATTTATTTATATTGTTTTGTTTTTTTCTTGCTGGTTGATCCGAACCCTGGCTTCTCCCACGCTTGGGCAAACTTTCTACCACTAAATTACAATCCCCAACCCAAGAAACATTTTTTGTTTGTTTATTTGAATTTCACTAATTTCCACCTAAAATAGATCACTCCTTGTATAATAATGTTGCACTGTTATCAAACACATTTCCTCCAAAGAATTATGAAATGTTTACGTTGAATTCCCCCTACTTGCTTACCTGCCTACCTGCCTTTTCTTGATGTCCTGTCTCCCATTACATTGCAAAAACAAGTAAAATGTTTTTTAAGTCCTTAGTCATATATGCGGAGTAAGTTAAAATATAAGCCGGGGAAGTCCATAATTAAGACTTTGGGTGATACTCAGAATCTTTAATGTTGTAAAATTTCATTCACTGATCTCTGAATTGGGTCCCAGACCTAGCATTTCTTAACAATCCTAGTCATTATTTTAAACACTACACATGAACTATGATGCGTGGGTAATTATTTTTAAGTCAGAATCTATTATCCTATGCTAATTTGGGAATTTTTATGTGCATAAAATTCCTGTATTCTCACCTCTCTTCAGAAATTCTTCTTCCTATTTCTTATTTTTGTTGTAACCTTTTGTTGAGGTTTTAATTTCTCTTGCATATTTGAAATTGTGTGGGTTTTATATTTATATATTTTATATTTATATCTAGAGACTCACCTATTTAAATTGTTGCTTCCTGGCACTGTAAACTTCTAACTTATCATTTAGAGTATTTCTGAGCCTCTTTATTTTTTTATGTTCTTCACACCACATTTTCTTATGCAAAACCAGAGATATTTTATTGCAGCGTTCCAAGCTATCAGTTTGTGTTTATAAACTTTAAAAGCTATTTTTAAAGACTTCCCTTCTCCCACACACAACTATATTAAAGAGATGACAAGTGATTACATGGTGAGAAAGCATAAATTCTTTCATCTTTCTCACACCTCCTCTACCCTGTTCCATTATCAAAGTTCTTTTTTTTTTTTCTTTTTTAGAAATAGCCTTTTAGATGTTGAAAGATTTGAAAGCTGCTTTGCTTGTTCTTAGTTTCATTCATGTGGAACTATGCTGTCACAAATTTAATGTTTTTCTTCCTGGGAATTGAACATTTTTAAGCTACTGTGAGAATTATCTGTACTTTTCTTCATATTTGAAATGTTTTGTAACAAAGAAGCTACAGGAAAGTGACTTTGACTTGAAAAGAGGAATCTGGTTTTTTAATACTTATTTTTTGTAGTTGTAGTTGGACACAATAACTTTATTTTAACATGGTACTGAGGATCGAACCCAGGACCTTGCATGTCTGAGGCAAGCGCTCTACTGCTGAGCCATAACCCCACCCCACACACACATCCCAAAAAAGGAATCTATATATTATAACTTCAGACCTATTATTGGAATAAACAAAAAGAAAATAATGAGGAGGTAATTTGGTTACTGGAAAGAACAGATATCTGTTTCTGGGAATTATTAGGTGCTTAATTCTGACATTGCAAGTGTACAGCTGTGAATGCTAAAGATTTGGGCTCAGTGAAAAGGCTTGTGATAGTAGTGTAGCTTGCCAGCCCATCATTATGGGTATTCATGGGAGGCTCTTGCTTTTGATCCAGGGGCACATTTGCATTTTTTTAAAATGACTCCTTTTCCGGTAAATCAAGTATGATTGCAGAGCTGCATTTATATTTACATAGAAAACCATTTAGATAACACATAGAGCCCAGAAGATACAGTTGAATGTTAATACAATTAACAGATAAATTGAGTCCTATCATATATAAAACAGTCCTATCTGTAAAGTGCTTTGGAAGTTAAAATGTTAAATAAATTGTGTGTTTGCCTTTAAATTTATTTATATATTCTCATAATAAACAGGTAGTATTTACTATGAACCTGGCACTGTGTTAAGCACTTTACAAATATTAACTCATTTAATCTCCATAATAACTTCTAGAGTCAATGAGGCTCCTTAATCAATTAAGTTAATACATAGAATCAAAAGTTGAACAGTTAACTCAGCAGCAGAATCAAAATTATTCTTTCTTATGGTCTCTTACAAGAGCTATTTTTTATACTCCTGATAACAACCAACCTTGTCATGTAGAAGTTATTAACAAATGTTAATAATTATATTTAAAGCAATAACAACAATAACAAAAAATAATCAGGGTTTCCTGGAATTTATACCTTGTTTTCACTATACAAGTAAGCGAATTAGGGGGAATAAAGAGGATGATATAAAAAGACATCAGTTACACTGTTGCTTATTTATCTCCTATCTGATAGAGTATGAATTCATTTGGTGTTGAATAAATGGGCCCTGCTATATAAATATTTCTTAAGTTTGTCATCCTTACTTACTAGGGAGGAGGCTGTCTGAAAGTCCTATTGATTTTAGTAGAGGTAAATTGCTGTTGGTAGTATTTTTAAAAAATATTTTTAGTTATAGATGAACACAATGCCTTTATTTTATTTATTATTTTTATGTGGTGCTGAGAATCAAACCCGTAGCACCTGCAAGTGCTCCACCACTGAGCCACAACTCCAACCCTGTTGGTTGTATTTTAAGTGTAATTTTTTGAAAAATAATTTTGATTGAAACTTTAAAATATTTCATTTTCTCATATATTCATTTAGAAATCAAATCTATTGTAAGTCTTCTTTCTTTTCTTTGATTTGAACCTCCAAGTTTGTAACAGTTATAAAATTTTATTCACTTACCTCTACAGCTCTGTATAGACTTCTTTCTAATCTGAGCTTTCTGTGATGATTTCTTATAGGTTCAGAGAGGATTAGTGATCTATGTGTGCTTCTTCAAGGGAGCTGATAAAGAACTTCTTCCAAAAATGGGTATGTGTTTGATGTTTTTTTCTTTTTTTGAAGATGGAGAAAGAACAGCAATAGACCAAAAAAAAAAAAAAGAGAGAGAGAGAGAGAGAGAAGCACAATTATTTTCCCCCTGGTGATGGGGATTGAACCCAGGGCCTTGCACATGCTGAGAAAGCACTACCACTGAGCTACATCCCCAACCAAGAAGCACAATCTTATTTGTCCTAATATATGTTATTATTCAACTCTGTGTAGTATTGTTGGCTTATTTTTTTGCCTGTTGCAAAATTTAAAGTGTGCATGTATGGTAGAATTCTTTTAAAACATCTACAACATTTCAGATGGCTTATAGGTTGATTTAGAAGAGTAGACACACAGTTCAGCCAAGGATACAGAAAGTTGTTAGAAGCAGGGTGGCCACATAGGGAGAAACAGATGCTGTGTTTCTTAATATAGTTTCCATTATCCCCAGATAACAGAAGAGTCCATTACAAGCAGTGTATGACACTGTATACACAGGATGAATCCCATCAAACCTGGACAGTTCAGATTTACATCATTGTTATCAAAGAACTTACATTGATCATTTATGTACTTCTTTGTAGGAATATGTTTAAATACAGTTCTTCTGGTTCTTGAACCGAATTCAATGTTATCTCAGCCACAACTCCTCTGGCTCCATAGAAAGCAGAATAAATGTTTAAGGACCTCTGAAAAATTTTGCCTGCAACTTTTAAAAATCCTGGATAATTCATAGCACTGCACATTCCTTATGATAATTATATAGGTTCAGATGTACCAAATCAACTAACATGCTGTCTCAATGCAGCATGTCTCAAATACAGTTCTAACAAATATGCGTGTGTGTGTGTTTGTGTGTACTTCATAGATATGAAATAATGGAGCTATTCCGAAGATTGAGGGACAGCACCCATTATTTGGATTAGTAAGTATAAGCTGAACACAGTGGCATGTACCTGTAGTTCCAGCTGCTCAGTAGGATTGCTTGAGTCTAGACGTTTGAGATCAGCCTAGGCAGCATAGCAAGAGCCTGTCTCAAGCTTTAAAAAAAAAAAAAAAGAAAGAAAGAAAAAATGAAATTACACAAATGAGTAGTTGAAGCTTGCAGAAGTTAATCTAGAAGAGGTTCACATAGTAGAACTCAAGGACAAATAGCTTGACAAAAAGTCAAGCTAATGAAGGGAATTTTATATTCATAGATCAAACATGTTTGACAAGTATGTCAAAGCATGAAACTATGCTTAAGAAGGGACTGTGATGAGGGCTGGGGTTGTGGCTCAGTGGTAGGGCACGTGCCTTGCATGCCTGAGGCACTGGGTTTGATCCTCAGCACCACATTTTAAAAAAATAGATAAAATAAAGTTATTGTGTCCATCAACAATTTAAAAAAAAAAAAAAGAAGAAGGGACTGTGATGAGTGAGATGGAAAGCTAGTAACTTTTAAGTTTGAAATTTGAATCCAGAGGATAATAAGGAAATTTCGAAGGGTTTAAGAAGAAAATGAGAAAATATTTTGTCGTTCTGACTTAAAGCTAACTTTCTAAAGTTGTTTCATAGAGATGTTTTGGGGATTTTTGTTTTGTTTTGTTTCACTTTTTTTCCAGTAGTGGAGATTGAACCAGGGGGCCTTGTACGTGCTAGGTAAACACTCTACCACTGAGCTACGTCTCCAGGCCCTCTCATAGAGTTGTAAATAGATCTTTATCATAACAGCACAAATTAAGTCCACCAAATTCAAGCTCTGTTTTGTTTTATAATGATTAAATCCTATGTGCTTCTGTCTGTGTCTATAATTGTGAGTGCACTTTAAATACATGTATAAGATTGTGGTGAATTAAAAATGCTTAGGAGGCCTGCCTTGACTCTTTTAGTGAATAATCTAACACAAAACTTCATGATTTACAGTAAAGAGCTGTATGACTCTCATTCTGATGGTCTGAGTTACAGGGAAAATAAATGCATCCATATTGATAGCATTAGTTTGTATTTCCCTGTATTCCAGGAGGCATAGTAAGCCAATGTTTTGGGATTCTCTTAAATCCCACCTCATATTTATTACATAGATTCAGATATTTCCAATCTAATATTTCATCCCATGGGAACATAACTAGTTATATCCTAAAATCTGAAATAGCATATCCAATATAGAGATGTGTAGAATCGTCTTCAATTCATCTTTAATATAATTGAACTGAGATCCAGGGATCTGTCAAAGCTTGATTCCTATATACATCATTGAAGATACTTGATTGATAACCTGTCTTAGGATCTTTGAGTTTCCAACATGCATTTAATACATTGTCTCATTTTAATTCTACTTACTTATATTTGCATTTGTATTGTACTTATATATACATATTTGTATACCTTCAGCATTGAATTCCCAGTAATAACCAGTAGAGGGAGGTGTGGGGAAGTGTAATAAATTATATTACATCCCATTGCCTGTTATTCCAAAATTGACTACTTAGTCTCTCCGTAGCCAGAGGCCTGCATAGCTGGATAGTGATTTTCATTGGAAAGAAGTGCTCTGGATAGTTATAGTTTCCTTAGAAGCGGTCAATAGGATTGCTGGCTATATAGTAAAGTTCGATTTGTAATAGACAAAATTAAAGGCATTTAAAAATAAGTGATTGTTAAGTGAAAATTGAAGGTGCTTAAAGCATAGCTTGGGAATTTCTTTGCGTGTTTACCTTGGCAGTTTTTTACAAGGTTTTATTTTATAATGTTTAGAGTGGGGTCACCATACCAACTCCTTACTAATGTTTCCTATAAATCCTCCTATAATCAAAATCACTGACTACTCAAAACTGGAAGCATACCTTTTAAAATCTGATTTGAGGGCAGGAATGTAAGGTTTCTTTTATCATTTGTTGTCTTAGAACTTTTCTTTGCAAGCAGAATTCATTTATACCTTTATAGAAGTAGGGAGATACTGAGTCTATTTTAGACACTTATTTATTGTTTTGAAAATGGTTAATGTTGAGGTGTAAAGGTTTTCTAACTGTAGGGTTTAGCTACACTTAGATATTTATAGTGGTTTTGACACTTATTAGCTATAGTCTCATAAATGCTATAAAATATCACTGTTTTATTGTATGTATACAAAGATAATGCTAGTAGCCATATCTTTGAGTTACTTTTTCATTTCTGACAATGAATTTCACCTGTGTTTCTCCCATGGGTTATATTTATAAAATGGTTAGTCTATGTTAATTGTGCCTTTAAGGTTATGAAACTATAAAATCAGCTTTTTTGTAATGAGATTGAACCTGGAAGCTTTGTCATATCTTAAAACTCTAGGTAATTTAAAGTTTAAAGTAAAATATTTTTTAATTGTAGATGGACACAAATACCTTTATATATGTATTTTTACATAGTGCTAAAGATCAAACCTAGTGCCTCACATGTGCTAGACAGGTGCTATACCACTGAGCTACAACTCCAGCCCCAGTGTACTAAAATTTTAATTTTGTTACAGAGCAGAATTTTCTGAGAAGGATTTATAATGTTCTTTTCCAGTGGGATTTGCTTATGAAATAAAAGGAACAGGAAGATAAAATCTTGCCATGTATTCCCCTGAGACAACAATATTTAAGGTTTCATTTTACAGTTAATTCTTGAACTTTCTAGATGACTTATTGTTAGATAATCTTAGCTGTCAAGTCAAATTTTAAACATCATGCAGTTTTCTCCATGAAATTTGCTTTATTTTTCATGCTCATTTAGTTTAGTGAAGCACTTTTTAAAATTTAAATAGAGAGTGGTTTAGGAGCAAGAGCTAACAAACTGGGTTTTCAACATGAGATTTGCTAACTAAAAGACTGATGTTTCTTCTTCATGTTTGTTTTTCACTTCAAATTGTTTTGCCTTTCTTCCCCATCTAGTTAATACACTATTAAATGTGAAATTAAGTGAGACAGAAAATGGCAAGCACGTCTCTGTACTGGATCTACCTGGAGACATTCTTATCATCCCTCAAGCCACCCTTGGTGGTAGAGTAAAAGGAAGAAATATGCAGTATCACTCCAACTGTGGAAAAGAAGAAGGGTTAGAACTTTATTCCCTATTTGTATCTCTCTGTGAAAAAGAATTAGCTGCAAACAGTAAGTGCGCTGAAGCTGGGGTTGTAGTGGAACATGGCACTTATGGGAATAGGCAGGTATTAAAGCTAGATACCAATGGACCATACACACACCTAATTGAGTTTTGAGAAATTAAAAGTTAGTTCCTACAGCTATTTTGTGGTATAAAATGACCTGGACTATAAATTAGATTTTTTGCCCCTTTGTCTCTTGAATATACTAATGTATAGCATTTTCAGATAAGAAAATCTTGGGTCCCGTAAATAATTGCAACATGCTAATCAGATGACCTTGTCAAGTCACCTAAACTCTAGAGCTCAGTCACTCTATCCTGTTTTCTACCATCCTTCCACTCAAGTATTTGAAAAATCCTTGTTTATTCACTTGATGATCATTAAGGAAGCCTTTTAAACCATACTTTAAAGATTATATACATTTTATTTTGTAATGAAGTAATGTGTACAATTAAGAAAAACACATTTCTCTTACCCTCAAATTTATGTACTATGTACTAAAATTAAAAGTCATTGTATGAAAGTTGAGGTGAAATCCAACACAAACCAATTATAACTTTGTCGATTTTGTTTCACTATTTCAGTTTTCTTTTTTTGTGTGTGTGGTGCTAGGGATCAAAGCCAGGGCCTTGCACATGCAGACCACATGTTGTGCCACTGAGCTATCTTCCCAGCTCAGTTTTCTATATTTTGAATGAAATAATATGTAATTTACTATTCCTTTTAATAATATCTATGAAAATGTAATGTAGAAATGTTATTGTACATTATATTACTTTCCAAGGACATCTAAATGCTTTAGATTATTTTAATAATCTTTAGTACCTCATAAATATGTACAATTGTTATGTGTCAATAAAAAAATTTTTAAGCAAAAAAAATATTTAGTTGATATAGGAATTAGGTATAAAACATTCATAGTTGTTTTTATTAAACATATTCACAACGAGAGATTAATGCTCTGTTTTTCAGTGTTCACCAAAACCATGTATGTCTCAGTTTCTATCTTTGGTTTAAATTACTGAGTTCATAAATTTTTTTAGGAATTTCCTTTCTTGTTGAATTAGATTGCTATACAAGGAAGAAAAAGGGAAGCTTTCTCAGGAAGTTGTTTTTAGTTGACTTGTATTGATTGGTTGTTTTTAATCAGTTTTGTATTGATTTAATGATTTGGAACCATTGTCAATTTTTCTGTTAGTAAATGTTAATATACTAAATATTTGTGCCCTCCCCCAAAATTTATATGTTAAACCACTAATCCCCACTGTGATAATATTTGGAGATGAGGCCTTTGGAAGGTAACTAGAGTTAAGATGAGGACTTGGGGGGTGGGACCCTCATGATGGGATTAGTGTCTTTAAAGAAACACCAGAGAACTACCTCTCTATACTCTCACCATGTGAAGATGTAGTAAAAGTTTCTCCAAGGAGATGTATATGTCTTTTAGATGACCACAAGACATATACAAAGCTAGGAAGAGAGCCCTCACCAGAACTGATCATGCTGTTACCTTGATCTTGAATTTCTAGCCTGTAGAGCTGTGAGAAAATAAAATTTTTATTGTTTAAGTCACTCAGCCTATGATATTTTGTTATGGCACCTCACGCGGACTATGACAATGATGTAAGATAACAGCTAACACAGTAAACTTTTCAAAGGAAAATACATGAGAAACTCTTAGAAGAAATGAGTCTGTAAAAGGTAAGAATTGTAATGCAAATAATAATAATAATGAGAGCTCATGTAAAAAAAATAAAAATTTTAAAAATAGGTAATAAATATATGGTTTTTGCATACTTCTATGACCTGATTTAAAAGATGTTATTTAACAGTGAAAATTAAATATTTCTGATTACCAAAAAGATGAAGAAATTAACTTAAACATCTTAAGTAGCCACTAAAAATTCCTTTATGTGATAATTTCCGTTGGTTTTTGTTCCTAATATACTTAAAATTTCTAATTATTACACAATATCCCATTTTCTCTCTACCCTTCCTGTACTATTCTATTTTGGAACTTGAGAATCAATAACTGGCTTGATAATGAACTCATTGTCCTTAACTTTTACTTTATTGATTCACAATACACTTATTGAAATGTAATAAACTATTCATAAACTTGCAAACTCCAATTTTCTGAAAAGCTTCTCCAAGGAGATGTATATGTCTTGCCAAAAGATTGTATTACCTATTTTAAATCATTTTGATTGTATGTCTAGGTAAAATGCTGACTCACAGCCCTAGATTGCTATTTTATAGTCCAAGCAATTCTCTTTTAAAAACTTGATTGAGACACTTGTGGAGAATAGCAATTTCAAGTACACAAAGAGTTATTAAGCACAAGGTGATGTTCAGCTTTCCTTCATTTGCAGGGAGGCTACAACAAGAGGGAAAAGGCAAAAGAAAAGGCATATGAAAATAACTTCGCCTTGGCTCTCTGTAGCTCTTCTGACTCAAGGTGCTCAAAAACCTTCAATATGTTTCTTATTTTATCTTCAGGGTATATCTGTAATGAGGATAGCACTCCTCATTAAATAATGTTCCCAAGGTCACAAAATAGGGAGGAATAATTTCCTTCTTTTAATCTTTCTTGTAATGAAACTTGCTAAAGTTGAAATTGACCTTTGGGAAGGCTTATTGTCTCTCATTGTGGATTATTTAAGGAGTAGTCCATAAATTGGTTTATTTACTAAATTAAATGCAAGTAGGGTTGCATCTAATTTAGGAGCCTTCTGCATCTTTTTTGTTAAGATTTTAGAATGTTTCAAATAGGATACAATTCCTTTTTTAAAAGTTTTATCTGGTGGGGGGCTGGGGTTGTGGCTCAGCGGTAGAGCACTTACCTTGCATGTGCGAGACCCTGGGTTCGATCCTCAGCACCACATAAAAAAATAAAGGTGTTGTGTTTAACTACAACTAAAATAATAATGATAATAAAAGTTTTATCTGTCAATTTAGAAACCTCCTGGGTTTAATTATGAAAATATTGTGTAAAGACAATAGATGTGGCTTTAATATTTTGAATATACTCATAAATTAAAATGAAATACACTTTTACCACTCCTTAATTAGTTCACATTATAACAGAAAACATGCCATTTATAAATAATATCTACACTAATGACTTGTAAATTAGTAATTTGTTGATTCTATAATGAAGGAATTAAACATCAAATATCAAGATCAAATATCATAGAATTCTGTGCCACTTATTTTGGAGAATAAGAAATGTTGGTGTTATAAGAGAACAGTGTCATGTCAAATATTTACTATCTGTGATTAACTGCAGAGGACCTAATGTAACGAAATTTACATAATTAAAAAACTGTACGTGATTATGAAACTTCAGTGTATTTAGAAGTGTATTGTCTATTGATTCATTGAAATACAAGTTTCTGAAAGGGAAGAACTACTAGAAAAGTAACATTTTCATTCTGAAACCATACCTTGGTGATGACTTTTATATTTTATATTATATTTTATTTAGAGACAGGGTTTCGCTGAGTTACTTAGAGCCTTGCTAAATTGCTGAGGCTGGCCTTGAAATCTCAAGCCTCCTGCCTCAGTCTCCCAAACCACTGGGATTACAGGATTACTGGGGTGTGCCACCACGCCTAGTTTAAAATGTCTTTATGTTGATAGTCTCCCTATTAATTTTCCCTCCTATTGCTCCTATCTCTAACTCTTTTCTATAGACTGTCTCCAAGGAAGTGTTCTTAGAACATGTCTGTAATATTCTAATGCTTAGAAACTTTCATAACTCTTCTTTATCATGAGGACAAAGATTAAACTTCTAAGGTTGGTATCAAGGCTCCCAGTGCAATCACTCAGAACTATAGAAAACCAAAGTTAGAATCTTGAGAAATAACATTTAAAAAGGGCAAAGTATGAGAGGTGATTGGAGATTCTAGAGATATCAGAGAGGCCGAGAAAGAGCAAGAAAAATGCATTGTTAAGTAAAGGTATTTGCAGGGTGTAAACAGTGACAAGTTTTTTTGTTGTTATTTATTTTGGGAATAAAGGTTTTCAGCCATCTCAGTCCATAGGTGGCTGACTCCATTCTTTGGGACTCATGGCAGAAGGGTGTGACAAAGGGAAGCTGCACACACCATAATCAAGAAGCAGAGACTAAGCTCTGTTCACCAAATGTATACCTGAAAGGCATGCCTCCAGTGGCCCATCTCTTTCAACCACACTGTAGGCCCACCCTCAGTTAACATTTAGCTAATCCCTATCAGGGGATTAATTCACTGATTGGGTTAAAGCCCTCATAACCCAATCATTTCACCTCTGAATGTTCTTGCATTGTTTCACACATGAGTTTTGGGGAGACACCTCATATCCAAACCATAACACCCAGCAACTCAGGAGACTGAGGCAGGAAGATCATAAATTCAAAGCCACTTTGGCAACTTAACAAGACCATGTCTCAAAATAAAAAAGGGGGCTGAGGATGTAGCTCAGAGGTAAAGCACCCCTGGTGCTTTACTGGTTCAATCCCCAGTACTGCATGGTAAAGGATAGGAAGAATCTCAAGAGTCAAAAATGTGTCTAGTCAGTCACCAATCTCCCACCTCCCAGGCAGTTCTTGCATACACTCAATCCCAGAAACCACTGTTACTCATAATGAAGTCCAGACTTTTAAGACTAGTTTCAATGTTTTATAACCTGGCTATAGTTTAACTTTCTAATCTTTTCTCCTGCTATTCCTGTACAGAAATTTTCCAGTATGGCCCTAAGGATATTTGTCTTAGGTCTTACCCTTACCTAAATTGCCTTCTGAGGCTGTCCTCTAAGTCCATCATTATTCCATGTCTAGCTCAAGTCAATCTCTTTTGAAGGTAGAGATTACCTCTATCTCCCTTGGCATTATCGTTGTGCCAGTCTTGACAGTTGTAATGTGTTTTATGAGATTGAGTACTTTGATTTTAATTTTTTTTTGTATTTTCATATCTTAACTACAAGAGTACAAGTAATAATGCAGAGAAACCGAATAGTGGTAGATAGACTTAGTATAGTACAAACATTTTATCTCTCACAATACTTCTTTAATGCTCTGCCTATTGTATAGGCTGAGTAATTCTCAATATTCTCTGAATTAATATGGAGATACATCAGTGGCTAGAATACTCTTAATTTGAGTTAAGTTATACCAGCAGTTCATACATAGTTGTTAAGGAATAAGTTAGTTGTTAAGGAATAAGGAGAGGTTGGACGTGCAAGAACCAAGTTTAATTCAGCTACATCTTGTATTAATATACTAAATAGCACCAGAAAAGGTGAACGTAACGTACAATGAAGGATTTTTTAATTTCAGCACAAATATGGACATTGTTGCTTCGTTTTTATTTCTGTGTTATATCAAAATGGTCACCCTACATTTTCTAAAAGCTTATTGAATAATATCCTAAAAAAATATAGTACAACTGAATTTATATCAAAGATTTATATCTAAAAAAGGTGTTCAAAAAGCAAATCATTGTTATAGGCATGGAAAACTATTATTTAAGAAAGCTTGTATTTAAGTCTTCCATAAAATAAACTTCTTTTGAAACAAAAATGTCTCTATTTTGTTTATAATAATGAATTTTTGAATCTTTATTAACCCCCCCATATTTAATTATGAAATAAAACAGTTCCATGGGATGTGTTACAAATAGCCAACAATGACATAAGTATGACTCTAGTTTATACTGGACTTTTCCATATGAATGAATTCTTTGCACTGTATTAGCCAGTATTTTTCTCTAAAGCTTCATAAAATTTGACCTATGATCAGTTTTTTATCTGAATGCAAAAAGGATTTATGTAGAGAATATACCCACACCCTTTTTAATAGTATTTGAGAACCATTAACTATTGTTATATCATTTGTGTCTGGAAAAGTAATTGTGGATTTTTTTTTTTTTCCTAGAGGATATGGAGATTTTTCAGGAAATGTCTGAACATACTTGCAAAAAAAATACACTCCTTGGCTCCAACTTTGGGATATTGTTTACTTAAGCTTTGTACTGATATAAATAAACTAGGGCACACTTTTTTTTTTTCTATCTTGTTTGTACTGGGGTTTGAACCACCAAGCAACATTCCCATCACTTTCTATTTTATTTTGAATCAGGGACTCACTAAGTTGCTGAGGCTGACCTCAAAACATGAAATTCTCCTGCTAAGGTACATTTTCTATTCCTGGCATCTTTTGACTTACTTTGTAGTCCAATGTAAGTCTCTTTATGAGCAGATACGATCATCTTCAAGGTTTCTTTTGCTTGGTGCCTGGATTATTTTTTCTCCTGATAAAATTAGATAGTCCCTCTGGCCTTTATTTCATATATACACATATATATGTATATTTATATATACTCACCTTTGTAAACCCAGATGTTGAAAATGTTCTAAAACTTGCCTAATATTGCATTATGGTTAGTTGCTTTCCAGTTTAAGTTGTAGTCTTAGAACCTGCAGGCCCATAGTAGAGCTGGGAGCTGTGTAAAATAGTTTATGATATGACCTATAACCCCAAAGAACTTACTATCTAGTAGGGCACATGTAAGACAAATGTCTCAGGTAGTATGTGGTCTGTGGTATTTGGATGATGCCATCTATGAGATGTAGAATAGAATAGGGATGGAAGATCCTTGTTTTAAAAGGCATGGGAAAAAAAAAAAAAGCATGGCAATTCAAACTATCCTTCAGAGAATGGGGGAAATTTCTATAGGTACTAGGGATGTGGGAGGGCATTTCAAACTTTGGACTAACAAAGTGTCATTGAAGGCTTTTAAAGAGTGACATAATTAAAGGAGTTTTTACAAGTATTTACCTGGTAGTGTCATGGTATATAAGGATTATAGAAAAAGAATCTGGTAGCAGGAAGACAGGCTTTTTTTTTTAAATACCACATAAGTACTTTTTTTAATATTATTTTTTAGTTGTAGTTGGCAGAATACCTTTATTTATTTTTATGTGGTGCTGAGGATCGAACCTTGGGCCTCACAAATGCTAGGTGAGCACTCTACCACTGAGCCACAACCCCAACCCCAGAGAAGACAGCTTTTTTGAATAGTGCAAACATAAAGAGACTGGGGCTCCCTACTTCTCTACAACACACTGGTGAAAATAAACATAATTGGAGATACTGGTTAATGTCTTGAAGAAGAACATACTTCAGAGCAGCTAATTGGTTGGGGTGGAGCTAAAAACAAAGGAAGAATGAAAAATCACTCTGAAAATTCGTGTATGGGTTACTGGAGAAGATGGATTCAGATTGTAATATGTTTAGTTGTGTTGCATCTGAAAGTTTATTCAAGTAGAAATGTGAAGCTGATTTGAATCTTAATTATAAAAATTATAGGTGAAACTAAAACAAAATTTAATCATCTAATCTTCACTGCTTATCAGTATGTTTATAGAGATACACCAAAAAAAAAAAAAAAAAGCAGAGTTCTATCCTCATTAGACACTATAACATAACTGGGATATTGAAATAGTTAACTGGGAATACAAAGAAAGTAATTGTGCCAATAGGAAGGTTAAAAACAGCACTGTGGAGATGGAAGAGATTTCATCCCATTGGGAGAGCATTAACATTTCAGCAGAATTTTGAAAATTAAAATTTAGAGATGGTATAGCAAATAATAGAGAATTTGAGTTCCAACCAAATTGAGAGCAATCGGAAAAACGGAAAAAAAAATGCCAAAGGAAAGAATCAAACACATAATTGGAGGAATACAAGTAAATGGAAACACTGGAGTTTGTTTCAAGAACTGGAAAAATGGGTATAAACCCACAGAAAAGTTGAAAGCATTATAGAGACAACACCCAGATACCCACTATCTGGATCCTACAATTAGCATCTTGCTGTATTTGCTTTATTTGCTATATACCCACCTGTTCATTTCAAGAACAATGTTATTTTGTCAGGGTTTTAAATTTATTCCTCTTATTTCTTCTCATTTTGCACTTACAGTTTAGCTTCTCCTTTCAGAGGCCCAGGTTGTGTGTGAGCCTGCTGCATTTCACAAAAGTGCCTCTCTATACAGTGTGCCTTTCTGTCTTTAAAGAAAGGTCCCCAGTGAAGGGCAGGGCAGGCAGGTGGGACATCTGCCTGAAAATTCTATTAAACATATCCTTCTTGCTGACCTCAAATAGTTGTTGAGACATTCCTTTTATTGCAGGAGACTGTGAAACAAGTCATGGCAATCACGTGCTTCTTCCTCTTTTCCTTCCTCAAGGAAAAATTACCTGGAATATAGAACTTTTTCTTTTACAACCTTTAATTTCGTCTTTTAAAGCACCCAGTTCAAAGTTTTTTGTTGTTGTTTTTCAAAATAACTGTAGATACTTTGCAGGATTTGTGATTTTCTTTTGCTGTCAGAATCAAGGTGGTGTTTATTGACATGATTACTGTAGATTCAAAGTGTTTACACAGAAAACATGTTGGGGAAAATCTAATGAATCAAGGCCACATAAGATTTTTAAAACTAGATAATAAACTCAAAAGTGAATAAAAAAATAAAAAGGTCCCAAATGATGATCGATGGGGGAAATGGTTCTTCTGCTCTCTCAGTAAGGTCAGTGAATTGTCCCTGAGAAGTGTCTCCCTAAGAATAAAGAACCTGTCTAAGTGCATCCTTGATTTATCCAGCTTTCCAGTTATCTCTCAAAGTATGTTCTGAAGACTACCTGAATTCAAAATACTAGGAAAACATGTTAAAAGTACAAATTTCTACATCTCACTCCATATCTACTAAATTAAAATTTCTGAATTTCTGAAATCTATAATTTGTTTTTCTTTGGTTGGTTGGTTGGTTGGTTGTTTTGTTTGTTTGTTTGTTTGTTTGTTTTTTGTAGTGCTAAGGATAGAACCCAAGCCTCCACATAGGCAGGTACTCTACACTGAGCCATATCCCCCACCCCCAAAGTTAACAGACACTTTTCCCATCAGTGATTCCTACACAGACTAGCATGTGAGAAATGGTTTTATTAGTGGTGCTATCTCTGAACGAAGATCTAAGAGGTCTGTGTCTCTGGAGTCTCAGCTTTCTAGGCCCCATAAAAGGGAAGTAATAGTAGTTGATAAATTCCAAGATCCCTTTTCAGCTCTACCATTTTGTGGGACTGTAAAAACTGAATCTTTTATAATTAGAAGGAGTTGATTAAACTTTAATCAAATGAACTAAAAAATGTTTAGGTTTATATTTTTTTAAACTGCTATTGTTTCTTTTGATCCAACTAGTATGTGAATAATTCATACTATTTGCCGACCTAAAATAACGGCATACTTCTGATAGCCCACGTGTTTTCCTTTGGTTTTTAAAAAAGCTGACCAACAGAATGAGCTCCAGGCATTTCACATCACATTTTGCCATTTCATAGTTCCATGTTTCCTTGGTGATTTGGTGTTCACAGTCCTCCGGGCTCACTTTGAGCCTTTGCTACTCCACATTCTTTTTCCATTGTTAATAATATCCTTTTCTTCTTCTTCTTCTTCCTACAAAGAAGACTTATTTTCTCAGGGTTCTGAGCTGGCAGGGGTTACTGCAAATTTCAAAGCTGTTTATTAGGGAAAAAGAAAATATCTATAGTC
Source organism: Marmota monax (assembly GCF_021218885.2). NCBI lineage: Eukaryota > Metazoa > Chordata > Mammalia > Rodentia > Sciuridae > Marmota > Marmota monax. The sequence goes on along the minus strand of NW_026694099.1, from coordinate 8,851,416 downwards.
TTTAAGCAAATATGTAAATTTTGTGCCCTCAGTCACCTTGGTAGTAGTTAGCTTTCTTTTCCCCATTATAAATACAGGCCTAATTTTAGTTTTAAGATGATTTCAGAATATTGTTTAAGATGCTACTCAGTGCTCTTGCCGTAAGCTCATAAATAATGAATATCCATATTTTCCACCAAGGTTTAAAATTTTTCCCCCATAGTGTTATGTAAATTTGCAATTTACTAAACTTTCCTAAAACTTTTATTGCCATATTCTAACTTACTGTGATATGATCAGAATGAAGTTTATCATATATTTATGTTTATTTTAAAACACATGTAAGACAATAGTAATACCATATTAATTCCTATATTTTCCTCCTCCCTTTTTTCTGATATTTTGTTTGGAGACAAGAAAGAGAAATCATGCAAGTGTTTCAAAACTAGTCTTTTATCCTCAATTTGATAAATATTTGAGATTATTACCTATCTTAATCAGATTCTTATTACCTAGTCTGTACAAAGCACTGGTAGGCATTAAAAGCAAACAGGTAATTAGACTTCAGTGCTTACGGTTAAGAAGCTTACAACAGTGATTCAACCTTACTTACATGATAATCAATAAGAAAAATATATATACTTTGGCTCTTCTAGCATCCTTTGGGAGATATACTCAGAATTCAAAAGGCATACTCTTTTCAATAAGAATTTATACAGAATGTACTGTATAGGAAGCACTTGGAAAAATAGAAGATAAAAAATAAGACATATTCCCTTCCTTTGGGGGCTCATACCTTTATATATTTTAGAAGTCAGTGAGATTGGGTCAAGAAATGTAGATTTGAGAATTAACTGCCCATATGTGGTAAAGTCACTAAGATTAATAATATGGCAGTTCCTCTAAAACTTAATAATTAAAACTATTAAATGATGCAGCAATCTCCTTTCTAGGTATATAGTAAAAAAAATTAAAATCTGAGTCTTAAAGAGATATTTGTGTCCTCATGTTCATAGTAACATTATTTCAACTGGCTCATACCTATAATCCCAGTCACTCAGGGACTAAGGCAGAAGAATCCTGACCAAGACCAGCCTAGGCAACATAGTGAGACCAGTTTATATATATAAAAAAAAAAAAAAAAGCATGTGCACATAACAACACTATTCACAATAACCAAGAGGTAGAAGCATCTCAAGTGTCCATTGAAGAATGAATGGATAAACAATGTGTGGTATATACATACAATGGAATATTATTCATACGTATAAAGGAAGAAAATCCTGTTACACACTACAACATGGATGAACCTTGAGGACATTATGCTAAGTGAAATAAGCCAGTCACAAAAAGGCAAATACCATGTGTCCTACTTACATGAAATATCTAAAGCAGTCAAATTCATTGAAAAAGTAGAATGATAGTTACCAGGACCTAGGTGTAGAGGAAAATAGTAATTGTTGTTTAATGGCTATAGAGTTTCAATTTGGCAAGATGAAAAAGTTCTGGAGATCTTTTTCACAAAATGTGGATCTATTTACCACTATTGGACTGTACACTTTTTTAAGAGTCACCAAAGTGGAAACAAAGTGTATAAAAGATGTCAATTAAGATACAGTAGGAAGGTAAATACTTAAGATTAAAAGACACCATCAAGGGGATGACAAGGGATGTGAAGAAAGGAGAAAATTAGAAGAAAATGATGTCCTGGAATCCAAAAGAAGGGAGAATTTCCATTGACATACGTTGTGGTGAATGATGTTAAAACCAAAAGAGAGATCAAATAACAAAGTACAATAAAAAGGCCTGGCTGGGGAGGCATAGTTTGGTAGAGCACTTACTTGCCTAGCAAACACAAGGTCCCGGGTTCAAACCCAACACCTGAGAAGGGAAAAAAAAAAGGCTTTGAAATTGACAGTTAAGTGATCACTATGAATATTATTGAGTGCAGGTTCCTTAAAATTACATAAGCCAAATATCTTCTTGAATACAGGGATACTCTAACACTAGCTACATTCTCAGCCCTTTTAATTTTTTCTTTATTTTGAGACAAGGTCTTGCTAAGTTTCCTAGGCTGCTCTGGAACTTGTGATCCTCCTGCATCAGCCTCAGAGTTGTTGAGAATACATGCATGCACCCCAAACTAAGCCAAATATCTTGAGAATTAAATGTGATGTTTAAAGTTAGTAACTGTAGACAATTCTTTCAGGAAATTAGGAATGAAGGGAAGAAAACAGAGGATTGTTAGCTTTTTTAGGAAGATAATATTAAGGGACTTTTTTTAAGATGCAGAAAAATCCAAGCATATGTTTAGAGGAAGAGGAAATAGAGAAGTTTAAGAAAGGAGAGGCAATAATTTATGGAGCAAAATCCCATATCAAAACAGTAAATAGTGAGGCATCATGGTACAGGCTTTGTAGTCTCAGTGACTTGGGAGTCTGAGGCGGGAGGATCATAAGACCAGCCTGGGAAATTTAGCAAGACCCTGTCTCAAAATAAAAATTAAAGAGAGCTGGGGATATAGCTCAGTTGTAGAGTGTCACTGGGTTCAATCCCCAATATCACAAAACCAAAGACAAAAACAAACAAAATAATCATAGATGAAGGGATGATTTTGGAAAACTGTGGGTGTCCCCTGAGATGAAAGGAAAAGATAGGTGAGTTTAGGATGAAACAGGAGCTCTGATAGACTTCAGACATCATGCCCTCTACTTTTGTTGTAAAACAAAAGAATCATCTGAGAAGGAGGAAGATAGTGTAGAGTAGTGGCTTGAGGAAAGTAGGGAATATTTGACAGAGCCAGTACGGACGGACTATGGGTATGTAGCCAACTAGCTGAGTCTGAGTCATAAATAATGCAGTAAATTGGAAAGCACAGTTATGCAATTTTCTTGACAGTCCAAGAGCAGATTGGAAAAGCAGATGGTTGTGTTGATCCACATTCAGGGACTGGCAGAAGAGACACAATGCACTGAGGTCACAGAGTGGAAGGAAGTGTGAATTCTAGTAAGAAAGTAGTTGAAACAACTGATCTCATAAACCAATCTGGAAAAGGAATAGAATCAGCTAGGAACTAACAGACTAAAGAGAAGAAGTGAAGAAGACTACTGCTTTTAAGAAGTCAGAAGGGAAAAGTTTAGAGAGAGTAAGAGTGGGAGAAGTCAAAGATTGAAGACTGGTCACAGTATGAGGTTAGAGCTATTTTAATTGATAAGATCTAGGGTGAGGCTGTGGAATTGAGTAGTTGTAGTGGAGAATGTCAAGGAATTCAACAGCCATGCTGCTGGAAAACTACTCCATTTGGACAATAAAGATAAATCAAAACAGAGAGAAATACCTATAACCCTGTGCTCAAATCTTTAAGCACTTAGTTAAACTGTGATATGAAAGAGAGAGAGCTGAGGATGAAGAGAGAGTAATGTTTCAAGAAGATGTGAACTTCTCTGGAGGAGTAAAGGAGAATCATGGTCTGAAAACCCTGATACAGAGACAGGGAACTGTCATCTCCATTTCCTGTCTCAAAATAGGCATGACCTTCACCCAAAGGGATCTGTATGGTCAGAGCAAGTCAGGTTTCCCTTATGGCAAAGAGATCAAAGGATTGTGAGAGAAAAGTTATCAGTATAGGAAAGTTTATTAACAGTAGAATGGTATTTCAGAAGAAGACATGAGATTAGTAGGAGAATCAGCAAGTTATTTGTGAGAAAGAAAAGAAAAAGTGACTTCAAGGACTTATATCATGAGATAAGCAGGGCATTAAAAAGTACACAAAATTAGCTGGGTGTGGTGACACATTCCTGTAGAACCAACAACTCAGGAGATTGAGGCAGGAGGATCACAAGTTCAAAGCCCATCTCAGCAATTTAGTGAGGCCCTAAGCAATTTGGTGAGACCCTGTCTCAGAATGAAAAATAAGAAGGACTGGGGATGTAGCTCATTGGAAAGTGCTCGTAGGTTTAACCCCTGGTTCAAAAATAAAAATAATATATATAAAGTCTCAGGGAGATGAGAAATAGAGTAAATGTGAATAGAGTTATAATGCTAATTTTAGGCTGAATCTTGTTTAGGAGAAAAAAAGTAAATGATGGTAATATAAATCAAATGAGACCCTTAATTTTGATTTCATGTTGTTTAGGAAAGGCAAAATGAAGAGGATCTGGAAGACATACGTAGTACTAGTATAGCCTTCCCTTTAAAGTTTTAGACTTCAGGCTAAAATATTTTCTTCTTGAGGAAACATTTGGGTATCTTCTGCATTTTTCTGATTATCTTCCCGAATTAGAAGTACATTGATTGCCTAATCTAGGACCAACATACATTCAGTTGCAGTTTATCCCACTATTCCAGCTTAGCTATCTATTATCTATCTTAATGTTTTTTTTTCTATTGACTTCCAAGCCATAAAATTCACCACTTTATATAATTCAATGGTTTTTCATCTATTCACAAGATTGAGCAATATTGTTGTATTGCACAATATTACAGTTAGATTGTGCATCAGCACTAATTCCAGAACATTTCATCATATAAAAAGAAACCCTGAAGCTGGGTGTGGTGGTGCATGCCTTGTAATCCCAGTGGCACTGGTGGCTTAGACAGGAGGATAGCAAGTTCAAGGCCAGCCCCAGCAACTTAGCCAGGCCCTACACAATTTAGCAAAATCCTGTCTCAAAATAAAAAGGGCCATGGACTGGGATTGTGGCTCAGTGTAGAGCGCTCACCTAGCACGTGTGAGGCACTGAGCTCAATTCTCAGCACTGCATATAAATAAAATAAAGGTCCATTGACAACTGAAAGTTTTTTAAAAAAAATAAATAAATAAAAAGGGCCAGGAATGTGTCTCAGAGGTTAAGAGGGCCTGGGTTCAAAAAAAAAGAAAAGATGAAACACTGTACCCATTAAAATTGTACCTCATTTTATCTCTACCTCAAGCCCCTGCAACCACATTCTACTTTTAATCTCTATTGATTTGATTATTCTGGACATTCCATATAAGTGGAATCATATAATACTTGGCCTTTATGTCTGGCTTCTTTCACTTAACATAATGTTTTCAAGGTTCATCCATTTTGTAGCATGTGTCAGAGTTATATTCTTAAATATTAAATAAATATTCCATTATATGGATACACCACATTTGTTCACCCATTCATTGGTCAATAGATAGTTGCATTGTTTCCATTTATTTTGGAATAGTGCTGCTATGAACTTTTTGTTTTGTTTTAATTGTTTATTTGTTCCTTTTAGTTATACATGAAAGTAGAATGTATTTTCATATATTATACATACATGGAGGATAACTTCCCATTCTTGTGATTGTACATGATGTGGAGTTAGAAAACAATCTGCTTTTATCTTATTTTATCGGTAAAGGGGGTTGAACTCAGGGGTGCTTAACCATTGAGCCACATCCCCAGCCCTTTTTTATATTTTATTTAGAGACAAGGTCTCATTGAGTTGCTTAGGGCTGCATTAAATTGCTGAGGCTGGCCTTGTTCGATCCTCCTGCCTCAGTCTCCCAAGCCGCTGGGATTCCAGGTGCATGCCACTATGCCCTGCTAAATTCCATGAACATTTGAGTGCAAGTTTTTATGTGGATATATGTTTTCATTTCTTTTGGGCACATACCAAAATGATAACTCTATATTTAACTTTTTGAGAAACTGCCGAACTCTTTTCCAAAGCAGCTACATCATTTTACATTCCCACTAATAGTGTATAAGAATTCCTATTCCTTACATCCTTACCAATACCTATTATTTTACATTTTTAAAAATTATTTTGGGGGCTGGGGTTGTAGCTTAGTGGTAGAGTACTTGCCTAGCATGTATGAGGCACTGGGTTCAATCCTCAGTACAACATACATATAAATAAATTAAATAAAGGTATTGTATCCATCTACAACTAACAAAATAATTTATTTTAATAATTTTAGTGTGAGGGTGTAGCTCAATGATAGAGTATGTGCTTAGCATTCCCAAGCCCCTGGGTTCCATTCCCAGCACTCCCCAAAAATTATCCTTAACCTACTGTTTGTGAAATGATATCTTCTTGTTGTTTTGCTATGCCTTTCATTAATGACTAACAGTATTGAGCACATTTTCATGTACTCATTGCCCAATTATATATTCTTGGAATAGGTTTATTCAAATATTTGCCAATTTTTAATTGGGATATTTGTCTTTTTATTGTTGTTATAAGAGTTCTTTCTATATTCTGGATTTTTAAAAAATATTTATTTTTTAGTTGCAGGTGAATACAATACCTTTACTTTATTTATCTCTGATGCTGAGGATCTCGAACCCAGGGCCTCACAGGTGATAGACGAGTGCTCCACCACTGAGCCACAACCCTAGCCCCTGGATACTCTTATCAGATAAATGATATGTAAATATTTTCTCACATTTTATGGGTTGTTTCATTATCTTGATATATCCTTTGAATCGCAATGTTTTTAATTTTGATAATGTCTGACATATACTTTTTCTTTAGTTTTTTTGGGCTTTAGATACCATGTCCAAAAACCTGGTTTATTTATAACTCCTCTTTACACAGTCAAAAATGTAACAGTAGTCAATACATTATCCTACTAATAAATCTCTACCACTAGCTTAAGGAAGCAGGGATAGTCAATTAGTGGACTCTGGGCAGGTGGATGAATAAATTCTGACTTGTTTTATCCTTAACTTATCATCAGATTCCTTTAAAAATAAGCCAAACTGCCAGTAATTTTAGTTGCCACCTTTTATATTTTTATATTATGCAACAAGTTTATGTTGAGCACCTACTATGTGTTAAGTACCTTTTCAAAGGAGTAAAAAGAAAAAAAAAGTACCAAGAAATTGCAAAGAGAAAACTTTTTTAAATGTTTTTATCTTTGTAAAAGCAATGTAACAGTTACACGCATTGGAAAGATTTTATAAAGCTCATGAATCTCATTGTTCAAATATAATTATTTCATTATTATTTATTCCCTTATAGTCTGTTCATAATTATACACATTTAATGTAATTCAGTTAGAATGACAGAGTTATATATTTTACTTTTTTAAAAATTAACATTTTATTATAAATAAGAGAATGTTTTCTTGATTTTGGTTTCATAGAGTATACAGAGAGGAAGCAAACAAAAGGAGAAAAAGTATAAGTCAATAAAATATTATTAAGATGAGCAAATATGGTCTATAAATGGATTTGTGCTCTGGTCTGTCAATCCTCCTAGGTTGGCAAATTGAGTTCAAGAGTATATAATTCTATTCCAAATTATTAGCATTTTTCTTTTTCTTCCTGATCTATGACTCAGACTCCACTGATTACCTTAATCATATTATATGGGTAATTTAATTTCTAGCTATTGTTCCTACTGGTCAGTTAAATAGTTGCATCTAGATAGGGTTCTCTCCTCTAAGTTTGTAGCTGAAGAAAAAGTTTGATGTATAAACTAAACTAATTTTTTACTAGAATCTGCTTCAAGAATAACGTGGCCCAAAGAAGTTAATAGATCTATATTCATAAACGCAACAACTGATAAGAATTTCCTTAGGCTTTTTTTATGCTACTGCATATAGTTTGTCTTCAAATAGACGATTCAGCATGAATACTATTTTTCAACTATGTAGTTTTGCCTAGTTCAATTTTTTGAGCTAGATGAATAATTCTAATTATGAATTTTATAGCAAATTGAGGCAGTGTTGTCTTGTGTATTATTCCAATGTATTTGGTTTTTAAGTGGATCATCATATTCAAATAAATCTCCTGCTGGTGAATACAATTTCTTTGGGGAATACCTTATGTGCTATTTGTAAAGAATGAAGCATCCCTATATGAAAACACAAACTTAGTTACCTGTCTAAAGGTAAACAGGTAACTTGCCTAAAGAACTTGCTTTAAAAATTAAGGGTTTATATAGTATTTAAATAGCATAACCTTCCTCCTCAGTTCTAGCTCTGGCTTGACCTATTCTACTCCTTGGGTTTTGACTGTGCCTGCTAATGTCATTAAATTTTGTTCCTTCACCTTGATAGATTAACTTTGTGATTAATTTGGCATAGGATGGTATGTCCTGTGGTTTCCATCAGGGACTTTGTGGCAGGGAAAAATTGACAAGCAGACCAAGGACTCTTGTAATTCCTTTCCGCCCTACTTTTATTGATTCCCTGCAGACACCTCCTTCCCCCTTCTTAAAGACTGCTCTGGATCCCATTATCCAAAGACTGTTCTCCCTGGCCGCAGCAGGTGTATTGCTGGCTGTTCCTCCCCATCTTGGCTGGAACATTCCTGTCTTGCTGCTCACCCTTTCAGGGTCACATCCTCTTTCAAGGTGAGAATTGTATTAAAGTGTAAGCCAAAGGAGATCTCCAGGGTCTTCTTTCCATCTCAGGTCACAGGAATTTAACATTGGCTTCTTGAAGTCTCTTCCTTGACTTTCTTATGAAAACCAGAGGATTAGTTCTAATCATGAGATTTTTAAGCCAGATATGAGGGGAAAGGGGAATCAGAGCAGACACAGAATCACTTTAAGTGCTCTTTACTCTTTGCCAATTATTTACTCACATGTAGGAGATAACTGGTGTTTCCCCCAGGTGTATTTATTATCATAATAACTTTCCCTTCCCTCAGGCCCTTGTGAGCAACATTATACCCAGAAACTGATATTTATATGGTAATGAAATAACTATGAATACAAAGTTGATATGCCACATTCATATTACTTGTGTGTTCACATATAATTGTTGAAATAATTCAAATAAATGAAAATAATTGTCACATAGAGATAACAGGATTGTTTTTGTTTCCTGAAGTTTTTAAAAATATTACATATTCATGCCTGTAATCCCAGCGGTTTGGGAGGCTGAGGCAGGAGGATTACAAATTCAAAGCCAACTTCAGCAACTTAGTGAGACCCTGTCTCAAAATAAAAATTAAAAAGGCCTGGGGAGCCTGGGATTGTGGCTCAGTGGTGGAGTGCTTGCCTAGCACACGTGAGGTACTGGGTTCCATTCTCAACACCACAGATAGATAAATGAATAAAAAAAAGGTCCATCAACAACTAAAAACAAATTTTAAAGGCTAGGGATATGGCTCAGTGGTTAAGTGCCCCTGGGTTCAATCCCTGGTACAAAAAAAAAAATTACATATTCAAACTGATGTCAGTATTTTAAAATAAATGTATAACTATATCCCTATAAAAGAGAGACATTACAAAGTGTCATCAGCTTAGTATACTTTATACAATTTTTAATACATGTATTAGGATAACATGGAAAAGTTATCCAACAAGGATTCAGATGGCCTGGCTTTAAAATCTAGTTTCTGGAATCTTGTTCCAAACATGAATAAATCACTTGGCTATTCTTGTCTTGGTTTCTATTTCTTCAGAATGATAGCTACACTATTTGCATTGAAGAGATTTTTTAAAAAGTAACAATAGAATATTTGAATTATAAAACTAGAGGAGATGTTAGAGACCACCTTAACACAAAATGCTTATGCTCCATTGGAGGAAAATACAGTCCAACAAGATTAAGCTTGCTTAAAAAGTATGACAGCAACTTTGGAACAAACAAAATCATAAAGATTATGCACGATGTGAAACACTGTACTTCTTGATGTGATCAGAGAATAAGGATTTAGAGAGGATATTAAGTGTCCTAGTCTGGTATATACATAGTTGCAGCCACTTCTTGTGTGAAGATAAATATGGTATATCTGCCTTTGTTCAGTATTCCTGCTTAAAAGCTACCAGCCCTAAATTTAACCACTTCCTCCGAGATGAAATGATCTGCCTGACTTACTTGCCATTGTGGGTCAAGATCTATGCCTCTATGCTTAAGTATTTCTTCAACTGAATATTTATAGTGATAATCTGCCTACTGAGGGAATTCTACTCATGGCCAAAAGTTCTCATTGGAAATTTAGTGCTGAAAGCTGTCACAGATTACAGCAAGCTCAGCAGTACATTGACAAATAATGCTTAATAGAACAAAAAGTGGAAAGTTAAATCACAAAGCGCTTGCGAATCTTTTGTTGGAGTGGAGTATCAGTTACATATCAGGCTTCAGACCACATTGAAATTGACAGAGTGGAACCTGTGCCCAACCCATGAGTTTGTGACATAAGCTTGCCACATATATACCCCATTGTCCATGGTACTTCTGTTAACTTTGAACAACCTGGCATGACTGGAGTGGATAATTAATAACCAGCTTCCAGAGCTGCATTTCCCAAAGTCTGCTCCCAGGAATAGTAGTTCTAAAAGACATTCATGTGCACTCCTTTAAAATCTACATATTTTACTGGTGCATAAGGACATATTTTACTAGTGACATGCCATAGTCCCAGGTATTCAGGAGGCTGAGGCAGGAGAATTACTTGAGCCCAGGAGTGTGGGGAAAGTCTGGGTAACATAGTTGGACTTTGTCTCTTAAAATATGCACGCGCGCGCGCGCGCACACACACACACACACACACACACACACACTTTCTTAACATTTGCATATATTATATTCCATTGTCAAATGAGTTTGGGAAAGACTACATTAAAAGTGCTCTACTACAGGGCTGGGGCTGTAGCTCAGCAGCGTTGTGCTTGCCTAGCATGCGTGAGGCACTGGGTTCCATCCTCAGCACCACATAAAAATAAACAAATAAGATAAAGGCATGCTGTCCATCTACAACTACAAGAATTTTTTTTAAAGTGGTAACAGCACATGATGATTCTCTAAGAAACGACTAAAATATTTTAATATATAGTGCTTCTCAAACTTAAGAATGCCTTTTTAAAGGAACTCCTATTAATCTCTTTAAGGGTAGAATCAAGAGAAAAACCCTAGTTCCATGAATACACTAGAATTCCATTGTTTGGATACTACCATTCTACCAACCATCACTGATTTTTTTTTTAGCATTTATTTTTAAGTTTTAGGTGGACACAATATCTTTATTTTTTTTTAATGTAGTGCAGAGGATCAAGCCCAGTGCCTCACGCATGCTAGACGAGTGCTCTACATCTGAGCCACAACCCCAGACCCTGATTTTTTTTTTAAATAGTACTGGGGATCAAACCTAAGGTCTTGTGCATGTTAGGCGAGTTCTCTACAACTGAGCTACATCCCCAGCCTCCAACACTGAATGTCTGTTGCGTCACACAATTAAACCAATCAGGGTCACTCCAAGTGAATTTGGGGACTAAATAAACACACAGACACAGAAATTACCTTTCCTTTGGGTTCAGTGACCGCTTCTCAGCAGCAGCTCACACAAAGGGGGCAGGGCAGGCAAGAAAGAGAGGAAGGAGCACGTGTTGAACCCTTTTATTGGAGAGAAGCCATTCAAATGAGGCAAGGGGTCAGGTTTCAGGGGGCTGAGTCTAGCTTCCTGATGTCTTGCAGTCAGCAGGATGACTGACATCTAGGAAGGCCACGCCCATCTCGTATGCTGTGTGGGGATCATAGGCAGAGCAACTGAAAAGTCGCTTACATTGTTCGCCCAAACAGAGGGGCAACAGGAGTTCAGTCCACCCTGTGCGCTCAATGCTCATAGTTCACACACACACACACACACACACACACACACACAGCCCATGGCTGGCTTGCCACATCAACATACTCATTGCTCAAAGCTAAGTGGTGCTCAGTTCCCATGTGGCAGCTCCCAACAATTGTCAGTCCTTGACACTGACATAATATTACAGATAATCTACTATTTTCAGTTATGCAAATATGTGCTGGTTGGAACCTAAAATCATTGTATCAGTTGTGTTTGAACAATAAATTAAAGCAGGATATCGCATAGCAAGTTAAATGAGTACTGGATTTATAATTTTCACACACACCAATAAATACCAACAGTTCTACTTCTGAGAATGCTTCGTTTATTGGTGGGGAAATTAATCTGTACAGAAAGCCAAGAAGATGCAGTATAACATTTTATAGTAATGAGTATAAAATAAATAGAAAATGTATAAAATTCTCCATTCCTACAATAAATATCTGATGAGTGCCTTTTGTGTTCCAGACAGTGATACCAACTGAGTTGACAAGTTGGCAGTGAGGAGTTAAGATAAGTACTTATTAATTCCAGCTGTCATTTGACAATGGAAAACATGCTATTTATATTGTATCTCAAATCTTCAGAACACTCCAGAGAAGGAGATCTTATTCTCATGTTATGAGTGAGGAAACTGACCTTCTAAGATAAGTTTTCCCTAGGCCATGCCTACAAGTGGTGAAATTAGAATTTGAACATAAGTTACTGATGTCAAAGCTATGTTCTTTCCACTAATTATAATACAGCTTTCTCTTTATTGTGACTTAAAATTTCAACTTGAGATTGAACAAAGTATTAAACAAAGTATAAGACTAGTTGAAGGGCAGGACACATTTCCATTTAGTTAAGATGATGAAACTGGTAGGGGTTTTGGAGTTCTGCTTTTTTCTCTCTATTTTTTCCCCTTTCATTGTGTCAGTTGTCAACTCCAAGTGGAAGTCTGAATCTTCATCTCTAGCTTTGACCCACCTTCTGAACTGTAGTCCCACATTTCTCCTTGACTGCCTTACTGTGACCTCTAATGAGACATGTTCAAAATTAAACTTACTATTTTCTCCTCCAAACTGTCTCTCCTAATTTCATTTTCATAGTCATTTAGCTGAAAATTTGGAGCCATCTTTGAATCCTCTGTAAAACTAGTGGTAGTACTCAATGATATGTGATATCCCTTCTAACTCTAATAGCTCTAAAATTCTGGTATTATTCTGTGTCACATACTCAGTCACGAGGAATTACTTTCCCTGTGTTGGGCCCCCTCAACTTATTTTTCAATATCTAACACAATGTATCCTATTGTTTCATTCTTATGTAGCATTCAAAGTCCATTTTATCTATCTTGAGATAGATACATAGGGTCTCCTTATGTTGCTCAAGCTAGCCTCAAGACATCCTCCTGTCTTAGCCTCTCAAGGAGCTATACTACAGGTGCATGCCTGTCATCAAAGCCCACTTTATCTTTATTTATCTATCTATCTATCTATCTCTCTATCTATCTATCTATTTATCTCTCTATTTGGTACCAGGGATTGAACTAGGGGTACTCGACCATTGAACCACCTCCCCAACCCCCGCCCCTTTTTTAAAAGGTGGGTACAATACCTTTATTTTATTTCTATGTTGCTGAGAATTGAACCCAATGCCTAATGTGTGTCAGGTGAATGCTCTACTACTGAGCCACATCCCCAGCACTATTTTGTATTTTATTTAGAGACAGGGTCTCACTGAGTTGCTTAGAGTCTCACTTTTGCTGAGGCTGGCTTTGAACTCATCATTCTTCTGCCTCAGCCTCCTGAGCTGCTGGGATTACAGGTGTGCACCACTCTGCCTGGCTCAAAGGCCATTTTAATTGTCATTTCTCTCTTTAAATCTTTCATGTGCCTCCTACATGGACTTTATAGTAATGGCCCTCTCCTCAGGATCCTGTAATACCTTTTTCAGGACACTTTACAATAACCTATATGCACATCCACTATATATGTATAAATGTATCATAGGTATAAATATATTCATATTATTGTTTACACTAACCTATATATACATCCACACCATGTGTATATATATATACACACATGTATATATTATATGTATATATATATATGTATACATATATATATACTATAGGTGTGTATGTGTGTAAATACGAATACTGCAAATTAATATATATAACTATATCTGATATATAATTAATTTATATAGTATGTATATGTACGTGGTAGTGTGAAGAGTAATATAAATAATATACATAAGATATATATGTGTAATCATAGTGTATGTGTATCTATATAAAGTAGAATGAAGAGGATGCCAGGGGAGATGCTTGGCAAGGATATTGCAGACTGAACAGGAGGGCAGGTTTTGAACTAGGCATGAGCACAGGGTGTGGAATAAGGGTTAAGGAAAAGGAGTAGGGGGGTTAAGGTGGAAAATTTAGGTTTCAGAATCTTAATGAGGCCAGGGCAGCATCCTTCAAAGGAACAAAGGGCAGGTAGCTAAAGGTGATTGCTTACATGAGAGGGAATTGTTCAAATAAGTAAACGTCTTTAAGGATATTAGGAACCAGGTTACTGTGTAGGAGAAATGAGTTACAAATGCATAAGGGCAGAAACTAGAATGAACCCCATGATGGTGGATTGGAGATATTACAGTAAACACAGGGTTTTCCAGTATATATTCTTAAAGAAATAAAGGTACAAATATGTATGGAAGTAAATATATGGCTGCACTGTATGAGTATGAAAGTATAAATGTTCCCTAGCTGCATCCACTGAGACACCATGGGCTGTGATATCCCAGGAGCAGTGAACAAACCTAGTACTTCTAGATGCTGTTCTCCAATAAAAGGAACCAAGGCTTTTGGAGAAATGGCTGCCTCCAGGTCGGAACAATATAAACCTTGTAACCTTTGTATATCTTATAACTAAGATACACAAAGTAAGAAAGTGCTCAAAGAATGATAGATGCATGTTTAAAGGGCATAGGACAGTGAAATATCAATGTAGAATCTGGATGATGGGTACATATTATATAAAACACTTTCAATGATCTGTATTTTAAAAACATTTTGCAGTAAAATGTTGAGAAATAATTTAAAACACACACACACACAGATACAGAATCCAAAATGAATGTGGCTCCTAAACTTAGGAGAATTTGAACATCAAAATAAATAACAATAGAAATACATTAAAAAGTATTTAATGAAATAGGAAACTCTGGATCCATGCTGACATAAATTCATTTATTATAAGTCTGAAGAGAAACAAGATTATTTACAATTATCTTGAAACAAGATAGCTTCAAAGAATCTCCCTCACAAAATGCACATTAATTATAAAGGCAAAAAAAAAATCTGGCAGACACATCTTATTCGGGGGGCGGGATGGATGGTGGGGATTTAACTCAGGAGCACTTTACTACTAAGTCATATCCCCAGCTCCCTTCTTATTTTTTTATTTTGAGACAGTGTCTTGCTAAGTTGCTTAGGGCCTTGCTAAGTTGCTGAAGTTGGTCTTGAACTTGCCATCCTCCCACCTCAGCCTCCTGAGTCGCTGGGATTATTGGTTTGGGCCACAGTGCCTGGTGACACTGTCTTATTAAGATAAACATTAGAATGAGAAATTAAAACTGTGCCACCTGGTAGAATTCAATGAAAAGAGTACAGCATCACTTCTATGAGAGTCCTGTCAAAGATACCTAGCCTGAATCTAATCATGAGTAAATAATCAGAAAGATCCAAAGTGAAAACCATTCAATAAAAATAATTGGTCAGGAATCTTTAAAAGTCAAAGAATGAGGAAGTGTTCTAGAATAAAGGCAACTAACGATAGATGATAAGTTAATAGGATGTTTGATTTGAATCTGAATACTCTTACCATAAATAACACTTTTTAGATAACTGGCAAAAAGTGATGTATCATATAAATATTTTTATTTTGATAGTTATATTGTGATCATGTACAAGGTGCTTAGGGACAGTGTGGTCCCAATATCAAATGACTCGGGGGGAAAAATATTCTTTGTACTATATTTGCAACGTTTTGTAAGCTTGCGATTGTTTCAAAATAAAAACTGAAAAATTACATTCAAAACAGATTGGGAAAACGCCCATAACAGGCTGTTAGTCCCAGTTCAACCATCAACTCAGTGTGTGACCTTGACAGAGTCACTTTACTTATGTCCCCAGAGTCAAGGGGTCAAGTTGAGCGGCCCCCTTGGACGTGCAGCTTTCCACCATCTACGCTCTGCCCTGTCTGAATCACTCCCGGCTCCAGCTGTCTTTGCCTTCAGATGCCCCAACGCTGAGCCCACGGATTCTGGCTGGCGATAAAAACGGACAAAAATAGTTATGGCCGGAATCTCCGGACTGCAAAGCCACAGTCCTGGACTCAACTTGGTCCTCAAGTGTCTTCCATCGCTCTTTCGGCGGTGAAACGGTCACGCCTGCCAGAGTGGGCGCTCGATGGCTCGGCGGCCGGCTGGCCGCGCCTCGGACCTGCGGCTCGGCGCAGGGCGCGCTCCCAATCGCTAGCTGCCGCCGCGCTGGCCGCGGCCAGCTTTCCGGCCCCGCCCCGCGCGCGCCCCGCCCGGCCCACTGCCTCGCAGTCGCCACCGCCGGCAAGTCCCGGTGCTGCCCGGCTTCGCTGAGGAACCGGTAACGTGGCGGGACGTGGGCAGGTGCTGAATCGAGAAGACCACCCCAAGGCAAGCAGTCGGGGATCCCGGGAGGCAGCTCCGGGCGCGAGGGGGCGGTGTCGGGCTGCTTGGCTGCGCTGAGGGACAGCGCACCGGGCCCGCACCTTGAGTTGAGCGGCTCTGGGATCACCGGGGTGGTCGCGACAGTGATGTGGTCGCAGAAGAAACGAGGACCTCGGGTGCCGGATCCGGTGAGGTGATTAGGTGTTTTGGCCCACGGGGCCGGAGACCGCCCAGGAAGAACTGACTAGGGCGTGAGGCCGGCCGGTGGCCGGTGCCTACCGTCCTTCCCCCAGACTCCGGGAAACTGGCTTTCCCCTAGCACAACAGGTAGGCGTGGACTCCGTCCGCCCGAGGGAGCCGGGGACTCGGGCCGGGTGTGCGGGGAAGGTCAGGAGGTTCAAGCCCGCCTAGCCCGCGCGCCGCTCCCCGGACCCGCCCTGCGGCGCCCGCCGCACCCGGGGTCAACCCAGACCGGAGCCCCGACCTGGGCTTCGGCTGAGGTTCTTCGGAAGCCCGTGCATTTTCTCCGGGAGCCCGTGCATTTTCTCCGGGCCATCCTCGAGACGAGTGTCCTGAAGAAACAGTGGGATACTGCCTTCTGTGTGGAGGACTAGTTTCAGTCCTTTTCGGGAAACAAGGTTTGCTGGGGTGGCATTTGCTTAGTATAAGAAAACATTTCTTTTTAACTCATCTGACGGCCAACACGACTTCATTTCAAATGATCATAAATCTTTAGAAACTTTATAGAGCTTTTTTATGGTACTTATTAATCACAATAATGTATACCTCGGGCAAATTAAGATAATTCGAACTGTAAAGTCAGATGAAAGATGACTTGAACTTCTTCATTAAAGGTTTTAATTATATATTGTTTTCTGTGCATTTATTCTACAAATACGTAGCACTTTTTATGTGCGAACTCGGCACCCTTAAGGACTTACATTCTGGAGGAGACCTTAAAAGTTTAAGGATGATTAGACAAATACAGACAAGAATTTTCAAAGAAAATACTGTCCGGGACATTATTGAAGGTTAGGGAAAGCAAAAGTGGTATTAGACCTGGGCATTAAATGGATGGGTTGAGGAGAATTGTCTCAATTCATTTTCCAAACATTTTAGAATTTCTCACTTTGACTTTGAAACGATAGTTTTAGGTAAGCATTGAAATTGAGATTTGTGTTCATTTACCATCAACTTTTTTAATAAAGTAGGTAAGCAGACAGGGTTTATAACATTAGTATAGTGACAGTTGGAAAATACACTAAGTTGAATGCCTCATAAAATGCAGTCATTTGCATAGAATAGAAAAAGACCCTCGACTTAAAGACAGGAGACCTGAATTCTAGCTTAAGCCTCTCTCCTAGTATTTCTGGGTCTTAAATTAGGTCACTTTGCCTTTCCTTTTTCTTTGATTATCTAAGTGTCTGACTTTAGTGACAGAAAATACATTACTCCAAAGTGCCTTTTAAGTTTTTAAGTTATTAGCTAAAAATAACTATAATAAATTAATAAACATGTTCTTTTTTTTAGAGAGAGAGAGAATTTTTTAATATTTATTTTTCAGTTTTCGGTGGACACAACATCTTTATTTTATTTTTTATGTGATGCTGAGGATCGAACCCAGTGCTCCACGCATGCCAGGCAAGCGCGTTACCGCTTGAGCCACATCCCCAGCCCAATAATAAACATGTTCTTTATGGGGAAAATTGAAATACTTCTTTACTACTTGTCTCTACTCCATATATTTTCCTTCCTTTCTTTTTTTTTAAAGACAACTTTTTTAAAAAAAATATTTAGTGGACCTTTATTTTATTTATTTGTATGCTGAGAATCGAACCCAATGCCTCACACATGCTAGGCAAGTGCTCTACCACTGAGCTAAAACCCTAGCCATCCTTCCTTTCTTCCATCTAGTTTTATTTCAAACAAGAGATTGAAGCAGTTTATAACAGACTCTCTTAATTATGAGCCTCTCTTAATTATGAATAAATTAACGGGTTAAGTTCTGAAATTCTTTTATCCTAAATTCTGGTTAAACAATTGAATAGCATCTTAAAAAAAAAAAAGCTAATTGAGTCATATGTGGTTTGTTAATTACCCCATAGTGTAATTGAAGGGTTTGAATGATCCTTAATGAGACTATAATTCTCTTATTTAAAAAAAACAAAAACAAAAAAAGCACTTCTGCTTTTTAAGGAGATGTGAAAAAACTGTTATTATGCCTCATTTAAGAAATGAAATTAACTGGGGAATTAGTGAAGACTTGCTTATATTTTTTAGTTGGATTCATTGTCTAGATTTTGTATTAAATTCTTGGATCTGAACAGGAGATGACCATCTATATCATATAGGTCAAATCTATCCTAATGGCAGATATTTTAAATAAAGTTTTACTGGAACACAACCATGCTTATTTGGTTATGTATTTCTTATATGTTGTTTAAGAGTAGTTGTGTTAAAGCTGTATTGCCCACAAATCCTATAGTATTTATTGTTTGGTCCTTTACGGGAAAAATTTGTGGTTCCCAGGACTAGAACTCTGAATGCTTAATCTTTTGTGGGAGGAAATAGATTAAATTCTATTTTAATTCTATCAGATAAATACCTTTTCATCCTAAGGGTATGATGATAGAATAGGGGCATAATTTTTCTGCTACCTTTACCTAATATGGAATTTTTTAATTTCAGCAACTCTGGCCACTTGGAAAGGTAGAGAGAGGGATTTCTGTTTCTCTAACAATTTTCTGATTTTTAGTTTTAATTTAAGTCTGATCAGGAAAAAGTTTTATTTAGTAAACTCTCTTACTATATTATAAGCAACAATAAGTTAAACTTTACACAAAATTTTTTTTTAAGAGAGAGAGAGAGAGAATCTTTTTTGTAGATGGCCAAAACACAATGCCTTTATTTTTATGTGGTGCTGAGGATCGAACCCAGGTCCCACCAGTGCTAGGCGAGTGCTCTATCGCTGAGCCACAATCCCAGCCCAACACACAAAATATATTTAACATGAATTTAGCGTTAGCAATGTGTTATATGGTCAGATAGAGTATTATTGGAAGTATAAAAGTAAACATGAAATTAAACATGTATCTACAGTAAGAACCAAGTAGGAGATGAGAATTATCTGAACAGATATCCAACAGATTAAAAGTGGACTGTGTAACCATAATCATACTTGAACTTTTTTTATTATTAATAACAATCTAAAAGATATTTCTTTCTAGAAAAGACGGAGTTCTTTCTACTCCCGGTGGGTTTGCTCCTTCAATTTAATAGCAATATTAAAATGCTATGTTAGTTACCTGCCTAAGAAATTAGAGCTGCTATGTGATTAAAAAAAAAGAAAAAGAAGGAAAATTTGGAAGAGGTAATAATTGTAAATATTTAAAGCTGTACATACATTTTACTAATCTTAAAATAATAAGATTATTAAGATGGCACCAATTACTAAATAAAATGTCTTATTTTTTTTTGGTAATTTACTTACCTTGGTTGCCTAAGTAATGTTTCTCTGTTTAAATATGCATCAGCATTTACATCCTTTTCTGTTTCATTCATAAGTTTCTATATGTTGAATATATGCATATTTTTGTGCCTGTACACAAAATATCTTACTCAATACAAGTGATTCATTTTTATATAAGCAAAATGAACATAAAACTGAAATTATCCACTTCTAAAATTTCATTAAAAAATACTTTGGGAGGAAATGGAGGGGGGCAAATATATAGGTAGAAAATCTCTTGAGTCTTAATTCCAGAGTCCAAAAGGCTTTGCAAAGTTTTTCTTAACTTATTTGGCAGCAAAACTTAGCCTGAATTGTTGGAACTACTATTTATAGTCATTACTTATCCTATCTTATGTGAATTATGCTTATTTTTTTGCTACAGAAATATCAATTAGTTTGATGACAGAGTACTTCCCAGTCCAACATGGGAATAGGATGAAATAAATGTTATGTTCATTGTATTACATGGGTGGGCCAGAAAGTGGCAGCCAGAAGGCAAAAAGTAATATGGAATTATTCCAGGCAGCTACACTTGCAAAGCTAAGAGCCAAGCTGGACATCTGGTAGGAAATGAGAAGCATTGTCTGGCAAGGAAAGCCTTCAGGTAGGGGCTCCAAGAGCTCAAAAATGTAGCTAAGTTCTAGGGTAGGTATTCTGTAAATTAGGTTGTGAATTAGAGAGGCAAACCATGAGGATGAGCCTAGATGTCAGACATAGTGTGAATTTGTAAATATTAACCAGTTTAAAAGCCATGAACAATATGTCAAAATACATTCTGCTGCCATGTGTGACTAAAAAAAATAAAATAAAAATTTAATTAAAAAAATAAGAATTAAAAAAAAAAATAAAAGCCATGAACAGAGGAGGGGGAAAAAGGAGGATTCTTAACCAAACCAGTGGCTAAACAATGAAGTTCTAGGTGTCAGACTGCAAACAGCAAATAGAAGGATAGCATTATTTTGAAAATTGAGCAGAAATTCCTGTGCTGTTTTATAAATCCTACTGTGCTTAGGAAATAATGGCATCTTATATATTTACTCCTGTACTGAGAGCCCCATATTTTTCTGCTTTTAAAAATATCTATATTAAATAGCACTTTATTCTGTCACTCTATCACTGCTAGGTGTCTGCTGTGAGTTCTTCCTACTCCTGGTGGGTTTGCTTCTTCACTTTTTCTTTTCTTTTTTTTTTTTTAGTACCGGGGATTGAACTCAGGGGCACTCAACCACTGAGTCACATCCCCAGTCCTATTTTGTATTTTATTTAGAGACAGGGTCTCAATGAGTTGCTTAGAGCCTCGCTTTTGTTGAGGCTGACTTTGAACTCGCAATCCTCCTGTCTCAGCCTCTGGAGCAGCTGGGCTTACAGGTGTGCACCACCATGCCCAGTGCTCCTTCACTTTTAATGTGGTGCTCTATTCCACTCTAGTTAGAATCCAGATAACTGGACTATCCATCATGTCAAAACTATGAACAGGGGCTGGGGTTGTGGCTCAGCGGTAGAGTGCTCACCTAGCATGTATGAGGCCGTGCGTTCGGGATCCTCAGCACCACTTAAAAATAAATAAATAAATAGAGTAAAGGTATTGTGTCCAACTACAATTGAAAAATAAATATTTTTTTTAAAAAATATGAACAAATGGGCTTTGAGGGATTTATGTCAGTAAAATCCATCAGTTCTGAAACAACAAATTGCCATATAGACTTTTTTTTGTTGTTTACTTTTTGTTCCCTGGTACACTATTTTCAACTAGGTACCAAGTAGTGAGATTCCCAGATAGTGACTTTTAGATGAATATAGTAGGAGATACAGAAGAGTAAGGTTTCTCTAATCTTAAAATCTGCCTCTGGCATTCCTTGATGTTCAGAATGAAATGTCCCTTCCCTAGAAGAGATGGGAGAATTTGGTGGGTAGATTGGAGCGTAATAAAAGTTGTCAAGAACAGCCAAAGACTAAACTAAACTAAACTAAAACTTTTAGTACTTATTGATTTACCTGTGTAAATGGGAAGGCTCTCTAGAAGCTGATTGTCTCTAGAAGACCTAACACTTTAACAAAAAGCCTCAAAGTACTGGAGACAGGAGAATAAATTGATGAAAAACAACAACAAGGTTATAAGGATTAGATGCTTCAGCAACTATGATAGTAACTCAGTATAGTAGTGATTAGAGACTATGCGAAGTAGTTAAAGGAACATGGACACTGAACTAGACATGGGTTTTATTTAAATAGCATTTAACCTTGGACATCTTTTTTTTTTTAGTGTTAGGGATCAAACCTGAGATCTCAAGCTCTGTACCATTGAGCTCCATACACAGCCCATGGTCAGATTTCAAACTCATCATTTTTTAAAAAAATATTTATTTTTTAGTTTTTAGGTGGACACAGTATCTTTATTTTACATTTATGTGGTGCTGAGAATCGAACCCAGTGCTTTGCGCATGCTAGGCGAGCACTCTACCACTTGAGCCACATCCCCAGCCCCCCTAAACTCATTTCTTTATCTTTAAAATGAGAATAATCATATATAAACTTCAGTGTTATAAGGATTAATAGTATAGTAAATGAAAGGGTTTTGGTAAGTAAATGCTTTAAAAATATTAGTTTTTTTCACTTGTCACTGTTTTATCAGAGTTTGTTTCTACTACTTCGTCTTCCCTCCACCTAGAACACTTTCCTTTTGCACTTCATGGGTTTTTCTCTTTTGTAATCTGGAAAGACAATTGCCAGAACCCTAACATGCAGTACTTTGGGGGGGGGGGAAGAGGAAGGCAAAATAAATTCCATCCCCACTTCTGGCTCTTTCTCACCCCAAACTATAAATTCTTTGTTCCTATAATTCCTATTTCTTCTCTAATCCATCCTAACTTCACTACACTATAGGATGTGCTCTCTGTCAGTTCTTGGAGCTTTTGTATTTGCTGTTCATGTTGCCTTATATTATGCATTAGTGAGAAACAACATTCTTCTCATTTCTATCACATAGGAAAAAAATACTTAGACTCTTCGTACAGTGGATGTGTGATATGTTTGTGTGTGTGTGTGTGTGTGTGTGTGTGTAAGGTATTAGTGTTAGACTTGGTACACGTAATAAGTTAGACTTTTGTGGGCTGGGAATATAGCTCAGTTGATAGAGTGTTTGCCTTACATGCACAAGGCCTCGGATTCAGTCCCCAGCACCAAAAAAAAAAAAAAGCTTTTGTGTGATATAACTAAGGAACCATAGATTCACTTGATTGTATGTGAATTTGCATTCAGAAATCTAAAAATCAAATTTTAAAATTTATGGTATAATAAACTTTTTTTAGTTTGGAAAGAGTGTGAATGTGAAACTTACTTAAAAATATGTAGCACAAATATTACAAAAACTAATAAATATACTAAGTTAATTAAAACTGTCTTTCTTTATTCATATCCCAGGAATAGCTAAGAAAATAATGTTTATATTTAGGATTATGAATGTTATATAATTTGTCTGAAAATATTAATCAGAAGTGGCCTCTTAAGTAGAAGTATGACCTTGACTTGTTACTTATTCTTCTACTTCTAAAGAAAAATCCTATTATAGTATAAACAAAAACAAATTTTAAAATTAGATTAATTGATTAGTATTTTAAAGATTGTGTTCTATAGAATCAGTTCCATTGTGATATTCCCTTTAGGACTGAGAAGAAAAATGTAGGGGTTGGAGGACAGGTCTGAAGTTAAAATATATGGAGATACATCACATGCTATATGTGTGGGTGTATGAAGAAAACCTGGTTAAAAAAACCTGCCGACTTCAGCGATTTTTCCAAAACTATTTCGACTTGGACCCCACATCCGCCCCTACCCGTTAGAATACTTGTTCTCATTCTTTGGCACTGTTGTACTTCAAAGTATACTTTGGTAAAGACTGCTTTAATCTGTATGTCTCTATTAGCATGTAAAAACTCAGCACTTGTAGTTTTCATAATGATACTTTTTATCAGAGCCTAATATTCTTTAAGTACATCAAACTTTAACCATTTTTCTAGTGTTGGATTTATAAGATGTTTCCAGTTTTCACTTCTACAATGATATAATTAACACTTTATTTTTTTGTTATTTCCCTTTTTCTTTAGTTAACTTTCAAAAGCTGGATGTTTTTGTCAAATGGTTTTGATATTTTTATTCCTCCTGATACATTATGTTGTTTTACAAAAGAGTTGAACCATTTGTATTAGTGCAAAACTATCAGTTTTTCTAAAATCTCGATATTAACTCTAAAAGTTTTTGCATTTATATTTAGATTTAATGTACATGTCATGTTGAATCCTCCAGCTAAACAAATTATTTCTCACTGAGCTTAAATCAGTATTATAGAGTTAACACTTTAAAGTATCTATTAATGATAGCCAATTTATATTTACGGTTGTTACAGAGTAATAAGAAAGACTAAGATCATACAAAATAATGTTGTAAGTTTGAATTGCATTGTCAGAGATTTTCCTGAAGTAAGTGATTGATTGATTGATTTTGAGATGGGGTCTTCTAAGTTGCCCAGGCTGGTTGGTTTTCCTGCTGTAGCCTCTGGAGTCACTGGGATTATAGACGTGTGCCATTGTGCCTGACAGAAGTGACTTTTTTTTTTTTTTTTAGCCAAATTTTAAAATAGTTTATTGTGGAAAGATAGTTCCAATTCAAAGATGGAATAAATACAGACAAGATTTTTTAAATTATCAAACTGTAACTTAAGAACTCCAAAATTAGAAAAAAACTTACTTCAATTTCCATTTTAACCCAAAAGTCAGAAAATATTGTGGTAAAGGTATCAGCAAGTCAACTTGAGTATTGTGCCTGGAGATCATGTAAAGTATGGTACTAAAAGCACCTCATTTTCTCTTTTGGGAGCGGGCAAGTCTTCCTTAGGTAACATCTCAAGGATGACCTAATGGTCTGTGTAACTTGTGAGCTCCTGTTTTGTAACCTATCATTTTGCTAAGCCTAAATCACAAATAGAAATCTGAGGTCAGGGTAGATCTCTCCTGCTTCTTTCTAGGTTAAATCTAATTACTGTATTTTGGGAGAAAGTTTGGATTTTAGCATTTATGTATGTTTCCTTAAGTGTGGGAGTTCTTGAGAGTTGTTTTTGTTTGTTTTACTTTATTCTTTTTGAACAAAACTAGAGAAACTAGACTGAAAAGGATAAGGCATACTTTTTTCCCCAATAAGTTTCAACATTGTTTCTATCTCAACCAAAACAGATCTGTTAACCCTAGATAGAGAAAATTATGTAGCTCTTTCTATCAGGACTGTCAGGATTAGTAGCCTGTATCTTTATTAGAGATTGTTGAAGGTGCTTGCCATTACCTTGTGTACATAAATTTGATGTTAACTCATTTTCAGATGGAAAACTAATCCTTATTGATTATACCAGTTACTTTAGACAACCCTGTTCCTGGAAAATTTGCCCTCTGTTGCTTCCTTTTTCTATCATGTGTATTTATACATATGTTACTCTTGGCTAGTAAAGACACTGGGCAGGACTGGGTTGTAGCTCAGTGGTAGAGCACTTGCCTAGCATGTGTGAGGCACTGGGTTCAATTTTTGGCACTGCGTATAAATAAATAAAATAAACTTCCATCGACGACTAAAAAATATTTTTAAAAAAACACATTGGGCATGCTATGCAAAGTATAGACATTAGCCTGTCATATACTATGCCTCATCTTTGAAGACTGAGCATGTGTTGAATCATATAAATCCCAATAATTTGCCTCTTTTTTTGTTGTTGTTGTTGTCCTACACAAATGGAAATTTTGTGTAATTCAGGTTACAAGCTACTTAGGGTTTTGTTTTGTTCTGTTTTCTTTGAGACAGGGTCTTGTTGTATTACCCAGGTTGATCTTCAACTCTTGGGCTTAAGCAGTTCTGCCTCAGCCTCTTGATTAGCTGGAACTACTACACCAGGGTGCTGCACCCAGTTTAGCTTAGTGGTTCTTATTTTTGTGTATATGTGTATGTGAGGTGCTGGGAATTGAACCCAGCTCTTCCTCCTTGCTAGGCAAGTTCTCTACCACTGAGCTATATCTCCAATTGCTCAGGCTGGTCTTGAACTTGGTGACCCTCCTGCCTCTGCATGTTGAGTAGCTTGGATTACAGGTGTGTGCCACTGCCCTGTCACTTAATGGTCCTTAAACTTTTCCATTAAACTAGTATTCTTTTTTTTTTTTAAGTTGTTGATAGACCTTTGTTTATTTATATATGTGGTGCTGAGAATCTAACCTGGTGCCTCACATATGCCAGGCAAGTGCGCTACTGCTGAGCCCCAACCCCAGCCCATAAACTAGTATTCTTACCCACAGAGGGGAATGATTTTGTTTAAGGGAATCTAGGAAGGCATTATCATGTTCAGAATTTCTTTGAAGTCACATGTGTTCTCTTGAAATGTTTTATTAGTTTTGCCTTCTATTACATAGTGTGAATTTATCTTAATATAAATAATGTTTTAAATTATTGTTGGGGCTGGGGAGGTAGCTCAGTGGTAGAGAACTTGCCTAGTGTGTACAAGGTCCTAGGTTCAATACCTAGTACGGGGGTGGGTATGGGATAAATAAATTATTGTTGGGAGACTCTTTAAAGTAAAATTTGATCCTCCAGTAATATGTCTCATATTTATTCCGTTGGCATACTATTAGGTGTATCCATCTGAGAAACATGATTTGGACAGTTCCTTAGTACCTTAGGTCTAGTTCACCATGCTTTTGTCAACAGGTGTTGAACCACAACACAAAGAAAAGACCACTGACTCCAATATTAAATCAAATTAAAGCAAGCTTGTATTGTGTACACAAAAGCTGGCCAGCGACTGTATCTCCCAAAGCCGTGCTAGAGATCAGCCCCCCAGCTCTCCAAATAAAAGGTTTCGTAGTACAAAAAGTTACGAAGGTGGGTGTCATGGGAACTTACAGCTAACAGGATTCTGGCAAGCATAATACAAAGGTAGATAACAGGTTAATAATCTACATGGCTTAACATTTCAAGGTAGGAAGTAAATTGAAATTCCAACATCAGAATTTTTGAGGTGCCATTGACATTTTAGGGAGGGTTGTCATCTGGTCAAGAGAGCCAGGCATGGTTCAGTTCAGAGCACGGACAGGAATTTCGAACAAGTTTAAACATCAAGTTGTCAGGCCAAATAGAAATCTTTGTATTTTATAGTAAAACAGAAATAAATTTTTCATAACTTTGTGACGAGATGACTCGCAGTCTTAAGATGGAATTAGGTTAGGTTCATCACAGGGAACAACTCCAGGATGAAAATTATGACTGAGTAACTATGGGTATCTCTCATATACAAAATACAAGCAGTTTTACTAAAGAAGTATGCCCCAGAGAGATATGTAGTTAAAAAAAAAAAAATCTCATGGATTTTACCACTTAATTATTGGGTGTATGATAGGCACATATAAAGGTTAGCTATAAAGTAACAGAATTAATATTTTTGTATACCTTTTTTGTTTTTTGGTATGGGAATTGAACTCAGCGACACTCAACCACTGAGCCACATCCCCAGCCTTGTTTTGTATTTTATTTAGAGACAGGGTCTCACTGAGTTGCTTAGCACCTCGCTTTTTTTTGCTAGGGCAGCTTTGAACTATCAATCTTCCTGCCTCTGCCTCCCGAACCACTGGGATTACAGACATGCACCACTGTGCCTGTCAATATTCTTGTGAACCTTTTAAAAATATAGTATAAATGGTCATGAACATGTACATTCTAACATTTCTCCTTGGAACAGCTTACATAGGTCTGTTAAGTAAGAAGTTAATCTTGTGCTGGCAGCATTTTGATTAATACTTCATACTATGTTGCATTCATGGGGATTCATAATGCACATTAACCTTGTTAAATATCCTGAGAAATCTTGTAGGTAAAAATCTCTAACTTTATTTTAATTCGAGAATCCCAAATGTATTAAAATAAGGAACCTAGTTACAGGGAGTAGTACAATAAGCTGATGTTTCATAATATTCCCATATTATCTACAAATTCTAAGCTTTTTAAAATTGGCTGGCTTCTAGACATTTGAAGGGTTCAATGAGATCAAAAGGTAGCAGAATAGTATATAGTGGTTAAAGCATATACAGATCTATAGTCAAATTGCTTAAATGTACAACCAAATTTTGTGTGACCCTAGGAAAGGTACTTGGCTTTCTCTGCATCAATATTCTCATCCTTAAAAGGCTAATAAAAATAGCTACCTCATGGACTATTTTTAGATTTTTCAAGAAAATAAATGTAAAGCACTTAAAGTAGTACCTAGACATAGTAGTTGGTCAATAAATATTAGCTGCTGTTTAAAATAGCTGGCATTACAGTTGGAGTGGTAGTTTTATGAAATCTTTTTTCAAGTGGCAACTATCTTTGAAAAAATATATATGTGTATTTTTCATAAAAATACTTGCTTTCAGTAACCTAAATAATCTCAATAGAAATTTTAAAAAATAAGAAAAATAAACATTCCTTAGGTGTTTGTATTGTTGTGATTTTATTAAAACTTATAGCAAGTAACACTTCCTGCATCTGAATCCACCTTCCTAAAGTGAGACTTGAGAGAAGGAGCTTCTGTTATTTGCAGAATGCATTTTCTTATCACATTGATACCACATGTGTGGAGATCTCAGGTACATTTTAGACTTGGGGTTTAGAAATGAGATCACCAATATGGATTGACTGCTTCTTTTAGGAGTAATTTATTTGAGTACTCTATGGAGGGCATTAATGATAACTTTGTACCCTGCTTGTGATCATAGTCTTTTTAGTGAATTATTTATTATCACATTGTGTTAGCTATTTTGCCTCTTGATAGATCATTTTACACCACAATATTGCTGCTGCCTGAGGGAAAAAAATGTCTCTTCAGCAGTCCAGTGACCTCTAAAAAGGGTAATTTGATTCTTAAGATAGTATTTTCATTTGACCTGGTAGTTGTGAGAAATTTTCTTGGTGATACTGGGTTAATATTTTCCTCAAACAATCATAGTTATTGAATGCAAACTTGTTTTTCACCTTCTGTATACTTAGTAGATTTCTTCTAGAAATTATTTCTCTAGCTTTTTTTAACTTTGTCCTTAATTGTGAATATTTTGACTTCTTGATTTTGATAATTTAAGGAAGAAAGGGAGGGCTTTTTAAAACAAAATCTGGAATTCATGTTGTCTTTGTAAAAATAGGTTTCTTGGCAGGATTGTTTTATGTTTGTACCCTAAAGGTGACATTTCTGGGGGCTAGGGTTGTAGCTCAGTGGTAGAGCACTTGCCTTGCATTCATAAGGCACTGGGTTCAATCCTCAGCACCACATACAAAATTAAATTATAAAAATAAAGATAATTTTAAAAAATAAATAAAGATGACATTTCTGAAAATAACCTAAGTTGGGGTTTTCTGTTTGTTTGTTTTTAAGAACTGTCAATGCCAGGTTGTGGGTGGTACTAAGTAGGCAGTAAGGACTCATTGAGAAGAGACCACCCAGGTTGCTAAAGCACAGGTATGAGAAGACTGTGATAGTGAGGTGGAAGTGATTCTTTGGTCCCTGGGATAGTATCCTAGAATCTAGTATTGACCCAAGACTGAGGATACAAGGAAGACATAGGATAGGAGTTGAAAACCTCAAGTCCATAGAAGTTAAATAAAATATAAATAAAATCCCATAGAAGTTGGCAAATAATAATAATTGAATATGGCAGGCTAGGTAGGAACTGACCTGATGGAGAGATCCTGCTCCTCAGATTTAGGTTTGTATGGGAATATGAATTCAATTTTTATGTGTATTCTTCTTGTATTTAAATATTAACAACTTTTCCCCCCAGTGTATTGCAGGACAGATTTGGCCAGCAAAGAACCAGTTTGTGACAACTGTCTTTTAATGAAGCTCTTTTCAGTTTTAGAGTCATTTTATGATGATCTGATATTCTAAGTAATTTTATATCAGTAAACTTTGTGAGAGAAACAATGAAAGAAAGAAAAGCCTTCCCCCAGGTCTCTTATCTGATTTTCTAATATATCTTTACATAAGTGGCTTTTCTATAAACAATTGAAATTTGTTTGGAATATAAGGTATATATTTGAAGTATTTTAGTTTACTTGTAGCAATTTATCTATATTTCTATGAAATGACTGGTTTATTTTTGTATGTTTAGTTTTTTGTGGTGCCAGGGCCTTACACATGCTAGGCAAACAGAAATTACCACTTTCTGTTTAGGTAGGAGTTTTACTTAAATTTATTTTTGCTATATTAGTGAATAGAATACTCATCTTTTATGTGTGTCTAATAGTGCCTTTTCTGTTCCTCCATGTTCCTGATGATAGCTGCTGCGACTGTTAAATAGTAGTTATACTTTTCCCCCCTAAGAGACAGTGTCTCATTATGTTGTCCAGGCTGGCCCCAAATTCCTGGGCTTAAGCCATCCTCCTGCCTCAGACTCCTGACTACAGGTTTCTATCATCATGCCTAAGTACTTCTTTTTTATTTTGAAGCCAGCTGGTGCTTTATTTCTTTTCTTACTTAAATAATTTTTCTACTTTTTATTGTGATCTTTTTATAAATGAAAGAAAAATTAAAGGTAGTAAAATAATCACTCATATACCTACTACTTACATTTGCCTGTTAGTATTTTGCCATATTTTATACATTTATATGTTATGTGTGTTCTAGAAAGGCTTTAAAATATACCCAGGAGATGCTGATGAACAAAAGAAACAAAACTTCCATCTTCTGCTGATTATTTGCTACAGTAATGTTAAGGCCACAGTGGATCTGGGTCAGAATAGATATGATCTATGTTGCTACAATTCCTGGACAACGTCTTCCTAGTGCCGTTAGAAAAAAAGTGTTTGCTTTCCCAACAAGGTTCAGAGATAAGAGGATCATCTGCAAGTTGAGATGGTACTCTTTCCTAAAACTAAAAACTACAAGTGGTGTCTTTATGAGATGGGAAACAGATAGTGATGAGCATAAGTTCCTCTTTTCCTACTTTGAACCTCTGAGTAAAACAGTAGGGCAAAGACTTCTGAAAATGGCAAGCATTACTATAGAATTTTAGTAGGAGATCTGGAAATTTGGTCATTTGTACCTGTGACCCATTTTAGTAAAAGGGTATTTTATTTCATCACAAAGGAAACTAAAAATGTAGCACTGAGTGATCTGACCTTAAAAGTTCCAGAGTTTAAGTGGAATATCTCTTCTGTTTAGCAAGGTTTTAGAAATGAATGCATATGAATGCTATTTGTTTGGTCTGCTCTTTTTTTTTTTTTTTTTTTTTTTAAGAGTAATAAAGCTGGACATAGTGGCCCACACTTATAATCTCATCTACTTGGAAGGATGAGGCAGGAGGCAGGAGGATCACAGGTTCAAGACTGGCCTCAGCAATGTAGTAAGACCCTGTCTCGAAAATAAAAAGGGGGGCTGGGTGGTAGCTCAGTGATAGAGCACTTGCCTAGCATGTGTGAGCTACTGGGTTTAATTCTCAGCACCGCATTTAAATAAATAAAGGCCCATTGACAACTAAAATAATATTTTTTAAAAAATTAAAAGGGCTGGGGCTGTTGTTCAGAGGTACAACAGTCCTGATTTCAAACCCCAGTACCAAAAAATAAAAAAGAGTACTGAATACAAAGATGAATTGGTTGATGTTACTAGAACTTATTGTTGGGATTTTCCCATATTTACCCTAGTGCAGTTATTAAAGATGGATGCATTTAATTATGCTTTTACTTTTCTGTGGAATATTTCCTTTAAAAGGACTGGGGAACTCCTTAAACTTTCTTTTAACTTTTAAAATATGTTTGTT
This sequence comes from Marmota monax, assembly GCF_021218885.2. NCBI lineage: Eukaryota > Metazoa > Chordata > Mammalia > Rodentia > Sciuridae > Marmota > Marmota monax. The sequence goes on along the minus strand of NW_026694099.1, from coordinate 8,819,872 downwards.
TTCTCTATTGCAGGTTTTTGTTCTTAGGTATATTGACTGAAGTTTAATGAGAAGAATCTTGATCAGCTAAAATTTGCTGCAAGAAATGGAATTAGCTCATACCTTACTGCTGAATGAGGAAGCATGCAGTCAACTAAGTGAAGTTCAGAAGGCCGAGTTTATATTTCAGTGGTTGAGATACTTGGAGAAACTCTTACTAGCAACCAGTAGGGTGGGTAAAATTACAAAAGATACTTTTTTGTTGTAATTTAAGTGTCAGTGTTTACTTCTTTGGTTTGCTTTTCTAGTTCTGTCCAAAATGACCCTAAACTTAGCTTTAAAAAGCTAGACTTTGTTAAGACTATTTTATAATGAAATACAGTAAAAAAATTTTTGTCCCCTTCCCAGTTGGCATTTTTAATGTTATAAGAAGTTTGATCTGTTCCAAAAAGCACAAAGAAATCAGCCAATATTTTTTCTACTACACTTTAAAAATGTTTCATTTAAGTACACCTACATCATTTTCATTATCTTCTGCATCATGTGTGTGTGTATATGTATGTGTGTGTATGTGTGTGTGTGTATAGTGTGTATGTGTGTGTGTATATATATATATATATATATATATATACACACACACACATATATATATCTGGTGCAGCATAGTGCTGAACAATCTAGTGGAAATTTCTCTTAAAAAACAAGAAGAGTGCCAGGCACGGTGGTGCACAACCTGTAATCCCCATGGTTTGGGAGGCTGAGGCAGGAGGATTTTAAGTTCAAAGCCAGCCTCAGCAACTTAGTTGCTTTAAGCAACTTAGCAAGACCCAGTCTCAAAATTTAAAAATTTAAAAAAAAAATAAATCTGGGAATGTGGCTCAGTGGTTAAGCAAACCTGGGTTCAGTCCCTGGTACTAGGCGGAAAAAAAAAACATCAAGAGTTTAAGGAGAATATGAATTAAAAGCCTTTGTATAAACATATTTCCTCTTAAAAGCTCGTAAAATAGGTCCCCACCACCACCCAGTACTCATACTGTTCACCTGCATTCAGCAGGCATTAACATTTTGCTTTGGTTATGGATTATAAGTTACTGCTTTATTTATGTGGATATGTATTGGGGAGGTAGGCTTGAAAGCTATAGTTAAAAATACAGTTTACTCTCTTTTTCAAATATATAAAGATTTAAAAGAAATAGAACCCTTGTCTTTTTTATAATAGAGACTAATGTAGTGCTGTTCATAATTTATTTTTTGGAGATATCAAGGCAACAGTTGTTGGTGTGGCAATGTTCCCAACTTATAATTTTTATTTAAAATAATTTTGTGTTTTTCTAGAGCCTTTCAGTTAGTCCTTAAATATGTTTAAAAAATTATATTAGAGGACTCCATGTAATTATGTTGATTTTGAATTTTCTTTTTGTTAACTTTTCTAGAATGATGTAAGGGAGAAACAGAAGACTCTTGTTGAACAGCTCCTTTCTTTGCTGAACAGCTCTCCAGGGCCTCCTACTCGAAAACTCCTTGCCAAGAATCTGGCCATACTTTATAGTATTGGAGACACATTCTCTGTTTATGAGACAATCGATAAATGTAATGATCTTATTCGTAGCAAAGATGATTCTCCAAGTTATCTTCCCACCAAACTGTAAGTTAAACATTTACACTAAATAGAAAACTAAATATTGCTTTTTTATTATGTGATATTTATAAAGTATCCAACATACTTCATAATTGTTTTGAAACTGTTATAAATTCTCACTCCTTTTTTTAATGTTTTAAGCAGTCTAACATTTTTCTGTTGACTGAGAAAATCCTCTTAAAAATTTAGACTCATTTGAAATTGAGATTCAAGATTCAGAACATATTCCTAAAATTTTAGAAGTAATTAAGAAGACATTTTACATTATTCACAATTTGGATGTTCTTTTAGTTTGGGCATCTTAGTAGTAAAAATTGATAGTAAATTAAAAATACTCTTAGAAGATTCTAAGAGCAATTTGGTTTTTTTCTTTGTAGAATTTAGTTTATTTTATTACCTATTGTTATAGAGGCAGTAGTGAGCCTTTTATGGTTCCACAATAATAATGCTATATAAATCGTTGATCTTTCAAGGTTTCAGACTTAATGAGAACATTATCTGTTTTTCTTTTTTATTTAAGTCCATCTTTGATTATCTAATGTGAAGTTCTATTAAAATATTTTGCAGAATTTTATTTTATAACAAATTTGAAAGGGTAGAATCTTTTGACTGAGATGTGGATTAATTGAACATAGCTACATCTATTTAAAATTCTTGTTATTGAAGGTATAATTATTTCATATTCATGCAAGTGTCATGTGTTAGGATTTAACAAAGTAGATTCTGGGAAATTTCATACTTTCACAGTAAAATTGTTGTTCATATCAACAAATGGTGCTAGGAGAGCTGGATGTCCACATACAGAAGAATGAAGTTAGACCCTGACACATCACACCACATACACAAATTGACTCACAGTGGATCCTGAATCTAAATGTAATAGCTAAAACTATAAAATTTTAGAATACTAAATCTTTGTCTCCTTTAATGAGACAGTGGTTTTTTTAGATAGAACATTGAAAGTCCAACGGATGTAAGAAAATACAGATAAATGATACTTCATCGTAATTGAAAACATTTGTGCTTCAAAATGCTCCCAAGAAACTGAAAACACAACCAATAGAAGGGCAAGTTTTTTTAATGGTCGCCTTTACATATTCTGTGTTTTTATTCCTTTTTTTCAGCCATAACTAATTCCAATTTAAATGTTTCAGTGCTGCTGTGGTATGTTTGGGTTCCTTGTACAAGAAGTTGGGTAGAATACTGGGTAACACCTTTACTGATACAGTGGGGAATATTCTCAAAGCTATGAAGAGTGCAGAGGTAAGTAACTGTAAGTTCAACCAACAAATAACATGATAGCATTTTATAGATATTGTACTTTCTTTATATTTATAAATTAAATATTTCTAGACAATGAACAGTATCTGTTCTATATATTGAATCCTTATTACAAAAGTCATAATTCTGTAGCATTTTATATAATTATATAAATACAAATGAACAAAAACTAAGATTATTCTTTTGACAGGCCTTTCTGTGTCTTCATCTCCATCTTTTTCATTTGATATTACTTTGTCAGAGCAAGTGCTTTACATGTTTTTTAATTCTTTTTTTTCCAGCCATGACTAATTCTAGTATAAATGCTGTTTCAGTGCTGCTGTGGTATATTTGGGCTCTTTGTACAAGAAGTTGGGTAGAATACAGGAACTACATATTTGGTAACTACTCAGTTCCCAAAGAATAGATCAGTTATTGTTCCAGCATCAGAGGGAAAAAGGAATTTAGTGAGAAGGAAAGAGCATGGAGAACATGTGACCAGGATCTAGTTGACTTTTTAATTGCTAGGGGAGTGTGTTTTTAGCCTTATCATTTACTACCCTGGAACACCCTTTGTTTTTGAGACTATTCATTTAACTTCCAAAATACTCTAATCTCTCGATTACAACTGCGGTATCAATAGTTTTGGAATTAGAATATTTGTATGTTTATATACAAAAAAATTTCAATCTGTGATTTGTATTATGTAGGGATAACTTATCAGTTTTAAATTTTTTTAAATTTATTCTAATTTGTTATTCATGACAGCAGAATGCATGTCAATTCATAGTACACATATAGAGCACAATTTTTCATTTCTCTGGTTGTACACGAAGCAGAGTCACACCATTCATGTCTTCATATATGCAATTCGGGTAATGATATCCATCTCATTCCACCATCTTTCCTACTCCCCTTTGCCCAATCCAGAGTTCCTCCATTCCTCTCATTCTCCCCCACCACCACCCCCATTATGGATCAGTGTCCACATATCAGAGGGAACATTCGGCCTTTGGTTTTTTTGGGATTGGCTTACTTTACTTAGCATGGTATTCTGCAGCAGCTCCATCCGTTTACCTGCAGATACCATGATTTTATTCTCCTCTAATGCTGAGTAATATTCTATTGTGTATATATACCATAGCTTCTTTATCCATTCATCTACCGAAGGGCACCTAGGTTGGTTCCACAGTTTAGCTATTGTGCATTGTGCTGCTGTAAACATTGATGTGGCTGCGTCACTGTAGTATGCTGTTTTTTAAGTCCTTTGGATATAAACTGAGGAGTGGGATAGCTGGGTCAAATGGTGGTTCCATTCCAAGTTTTCTAAGGAATCTCCATATGCTTTCCAGATTGGTTGTACCAGTTTGCAGTCCCACCAGCAATGGAAGAATGTACCTTTTCCCCCACATCCTCACCTACACTTATTGTTGCATGTACTCTTAATAACTGCCATTCTGTCTGATGTGAGATGAAAAGTTAAGAACAGTTTTGCTTTGCATTTCTCTAATTGCTAGAGATGTTGAACATTTTTTCATGTATTTGTTGATTGATTGTATATCTTCTTCTGAGAAGTGTCATTTAGTTCCTTAACCCATTTATTGATTGGGTTATTTTTTTTTTTTGGTGTTAAGTTTTTTGGGTTCTTAGTGCTCTATCTGATGTGCATGTGGTAAAAATTTACTCCCATTCTATATGCTATGTGTTCACTTCACTGATTGTTTCTTTTATTGAGAAGAAGCTTTTCCGTTTGAATCCATCCCATTCATTGATTCTTGATTTTATTTCTTGCACTATAGTAGTAGTCTTGTTAAGAAAGTTGGGGCCTAATCCAACATGATGAAGATTTGGGCCTACTTTTTCTTCTGTTAGGCACAGGGTCTCTGGTCTAATTCCTAAGTCCTTGATCCATTTTGAGTTGAGTTTTGTGCATGGTGAGAGATAGGGGCTTAATTTTATTTTACTACTTATAGATTTTTAGTTTTCCCAGGACCATTTGTTAAAGAGGCTATCTTTTCTCCAATATATATTTTTGGCACCTTTGTCTAGTATGAGATAGCTATATTTATTTGGGTTCCTCTCTGTGTCCTCTATTCTGTACCATTGGTCTACAAGTCTGTTTTGGTGCCAGTTCCATGCTGTTTTTGTTACTGTTGCTGTGTAGTATAGTTTAAGGTCTGGTATAGTGATGCCACCTGCTTCATCTTCTTGCTAATGAATGCTTTGACAATTCTGGCTCTCTTATTTTTCCAGATGAATTTCATGAATGCTTTTTCTATTTCTGTGAAGAATGTTATTGGGATTTTCATTGGAATTTCATTAAATCTATATAGTGCTTTTGGTAGTATGGTTATTTTGACAATATTAATTATGCCTATCCAAGTACAAGGGAGATCTCTCTTTTTAAAATATTTTTTTAGTTATAGTTGGACACAATACCTTTATTTTATTTATTTGTTTTTATGTGGTACTGAGGATCTAACCCAGCACCTCGCACATGCTAGGTGAGTGCTCTACCACTGAGCCACAACCCCAGCCCAAGAACAAGGTAGATCTTTCCATCTTCTAAGGTCTTCTTTAATTTCTTTCTGTAGCATTCTGTAGCTTTTGTTGTGGATGTCTTTCACCTCTTTCATTAAGTTGATTCCGAAGTATTTTATGTTTTTTGAGGCTATTGTGAATTCCTCTTTTCTATTTCAGAGGATTTGTCACTGATATACAGAAATGTCTGATTTATGGGTGTTGATTTTATATCCTGCTATTTTGCTGAATTTATTTATTTTCTAGAAATTTTCTGGTGGAATTTTTTAGGTCTTCTATGTATAGAATCATATCATCGGTAAATAGTAATAATTTGAATTGTTCTTTTCCTGTCGGTATCCCTTTAATTTCTTGGGGCCCCGCTCCTGTGATGTTGGACGCCTGGTTTTATCTCCTTATATTGCCTATCCACCTTACAATTCCTGGTCTCTAATGTAGTCTCTAGACTGTATCTCACTCACCCCCTCCATTTCTACCTTCCTAATTAGGAACCTCTCTCTCCAGAGGTCTTGTGGACTGCTCTCTGAGGGTTGTGCACCTGTCTGTCGCTGAGAGCTGTTTCTATTGGGCGGTTCAGGACCAGGCTTTGGGAGATATGGACTGGACACGTAGCATTTCTTTGATTGCTAGAGATGGTGAGCATTTTTTCGTGTATTTGTTGACTGATTGTATATCCTTCTCTGAGAAGTGTCTGTTCAGATCCTTGGCCCATTTGTTAATTGGGTTATTTGTTTTCTTATTGTTTAATATTTTGAGTTCTTTGTATACTCTGGAGATTAGGGCTCTATCTGAAGTGTGAGGGGTAAAAAGTTGTTCTCAGGATGTAGGCTCCCTATTTACCTCTCTTATTGTTTCTCTTGCTGAGAAAAAAACTTTTTAGTTTGAATACATCACATTTGTTGATTCTTGATTTTAACTCTTGTGCTATAGGTGACCTATTTAGGAATTTGGAGCCCGACCCCACGAGATGGAGATTAGAGCCAACTTTTTCTTCTATTAGACGCAGAATTTCTGGTTTGATTCCTAGCTCCTTGATCCATTTTGAGTTAACTTTTGTGCATGGTGAGAGAAAGGGATTCAGTTTCATTTTGTTGCTTATGGATTTCCAGTTCTCCCAGCACCATTTGTTGAAGATGCTATCCTTTCTCCATTGCATGCTTTTAGCACCTTTGTCTAATATAAGGTAGTTGTAATTTTGTGGATTGGTCTCTGTGTCCTCTATTCTGTACCATTGGTCTACCCACCTGTTTTGGTACCAGTACCATGCTGTTTTTGTTACAATTGCTCTGTAATATAGTTTAAAATCTAGTATCGCTATACTGCCTGTTTCACTCTTCCTGCTTAGAATTGCTTTTGCTATTCTGGGTCTTTTATTTTTCCATATGAATTTCATGATTGCTTTTTCTATTTCTGTGAGAAATGCCGTTGGGATTTTGATTGGCATTGCATTAAACCTATAGAGTACTTTTGGTAATATGGCCGTTTTAATGATATTAGTTCTGCCTATCCATGAACAAGGTATATCTTTCCATTTTCTAAGGTCTTCTTCTATTTCTCTCTTTAGGGTTCTGTAGTTTTCATTGTGTAGGTCTTTCACCTCTTTTGTTAGGTTGATTCCCAAGTATTTTATTTTATTTTATTTTTTTTGAGGATATTGTGAATGCGGTGGTTGTCCTCATTTCCATTTCAGAGGATTTGTCACTGATGTACAGGAATGCCTTTGATTTATGCGTGTTGATTTTATATCCTGCCACTTTGCTGAATTCATTTACTAGCTCTAGAAGTTTCTTTTTTTTTTTTAAGAGAGAGAGAGAGAGAGAGAATTTTTTAATATTTATTTTTTAGTTTTAGGCAGACCCAACATCTTTGTTCTGTATGTGGTACTGAGGATCGGACCTGGGCCGCACGCATGCCAGGCGAGTGCACTACCACTTGAGCCACATCCCCAGCCCCTAGAAGTTTCTTGGTAGAACCTTTTGGGTCTGCTAGGTATAGGATCATGTCTTCCGCAATTAGTGCTAATTTAAGTTCTTCTTTTCCTATCTTTATGCCTTTAATTTCTTTCATCTGTCTAATTGCTCTGGCCAGTGTTTTGAGAACTATGTTGAATAGAAGTGGTGAGAGAGGGCATCCCTGTCTTGTTCCAGATTTTAGAGGGAATGCCTTCAGTTTTTCTCCATTTAGAATGATGCCAGCCTGAGGCTTAGCATAGATAGCTTTTACAATGTTGAGGTAAGTTCCTGTTATCCCTAGTTTTTCTAGTGTTTTGAACCTAAAGGGATGCTGTACTTTGTTGAATGCTTTTTCTGCGTCTATGGATATGGTCATATGGTTCTTATCTTTAAGTCCCTTGATGTGATGAATAACATTTATCGATTTCCGTATATTGAACCAGCCTTGCATCCCAGGGATGAATCCTACTTGATCATGGTGCACAATCTTTTTGAAATGTTTTTGTATCCGATTTGCCAGAATTTTATTGAGGATTTTTGCATCTATGTTCATTAGAGACATTGGTCTGTTGTTTTCTTTCTTTGAAGTGTCTTTGTCTGGTTTAGGAATCAGGGTGATGTTGGCCTCGTAGAATGAATTTGGAATAGCTCCCTCTTTTTCTATTTCCTGAAATAGCTTGAAAAGTATTGGTATTCGTTCTTCTTTAAAGGTTTTGTAGAACTCTTCTGTATACCCATCTGGTACTGGGCTTTTCTTGGTTGGTAGTCTTTTGATGGCTTCTTCTATTACCTCAATTGATATTGGTCTGTTTAAGTTGTGTGTATCCTCCTGACTCAATATGGGCAAATCATATGACTTAAGAAATTTATTGATGTCTTCACTGTCTTCTATTTTATTGGAATACAAGGTTTCAAAATGATTTCTAATTATCTTCAGTATTTCTGTAGTGTCTGTTGTGATATTGCCTTTTTCATCCTGTATGCTAGTAATTTGAGTTCTCTCTCTTTTTCTCTTCGTTAGCATGGCTAAGGGTCTGTCGATCTTATTTATTTTTTCAAAGAACCAACTTTTAGTTTTGTCAATTATTTTCAGTTGTTTCTTTTGTTTCAACTTCATTGATTTCAGCTCTGATTTTAATTATTTCTTGCCTTCTACTACATTTGCTGTTGTTTTGCTCTTCTTTTTCTAGGGTTTTGAGATGAAGTGTGAGATCATTTATTTGTTGGTTTTTTCTTTTTTTCAGGAATGAACTCCAAGCAGTGAATTTTCCTCTTAGAACTGCTTTCATTGTGCCCCATAGATTCCGATATGTTGTGTCTGTGTTTTCATTTATCTCTAAGAATTTTTGGATTTCCTGCTTGATGTTTTTTGTAACCCATTGATCATTCAGTAACATATTGTTCATTCTCCAAATGATGTAGGATTTTTCCTTCCTTCTTTTATCGTTGATTTCCAGTTGCATTCCATTATGATTAGATAAGATGCATGGTATTATCTCCACTCCTTTACAATTTCTAAGAGTTGCCCTATGGCATAATATATGGTCTCTTTTTGAGAAGGACCCATGTGCTGCTGAGAAAAAAGTATATCCACTTGATGATGGTTGATATATTCTATATATGTCAGTTAAATCTAGGTTATTAATTGTGAGTTCTATAGTTTCTTTATTCAACTTTTGTTTGTAAGATCTGTCCAGTGGTGAGAGAGGTGTGTTAAAGTCACCCATAATTATTGTGTTGTAGTCTATTTGTCTCTTGAACTTGAGGAGAGTTTGTTTTATGAACGTAGCAACACCATTGTTTGGTGCATAAATATTGATAATTGTTATGTCTTGTTGGTGAATGGTTCCCTTTAACAGTATATAGTGTCCTTCTTTATCCCTTTTGATTAACTTATGCTTGAAGTCGATTTTATTCGATATGAATATGGCCACCCCTGCTTGCTTCCAAGGACCATGTGGTGGTATGATTTTTCTCAACCTTTCACCTCCAGCCTGTGTATGTCTTTTCCTATCAGATGAGTCTCCTGAAGGCAGCATATTGTTGGATCTGTTTTTTTAATTCAGGTTACCAGCCTATGTCGCTTTATTGGTGAGTTTAAGCCGTTAACATTTAGGGTTACTATTGAAATATGGTTTGTACTTCCAGTCATGTTTGTTTGTTTATTTATTTATTTATTTTTAATTTGGTTTGTTTTTCCCTCTTTGATTAGCTCTCCCCCCCCACTTACTGAGGTACTTCCCACTGTTGGTTTTGGTTGTTGTTTTTCATTTCCTCTTTGTGTATTGTTTTACCCAACATGCTTTGCAGTGCTGGTTTTCTGGCTGCGAATTCTTTTAACTTTTGTTTTCCGTGAAATATTTTTATTTCGTTGTCAAACCTGAAGCTTAATTTTGCTGGATACAATATTCTTGGTTAGCACCCATTATCTTTCAGCGTTTGAAATACGTTGTTCCAGGATCTTCTCGCTTTCAGCATCTGATGAAAAATCAGCCATTAACCTAATTGCTTTACCCCTGAATGTAATCTGCCTCCTTTCTCTTGTAGCTTTTAATATTCTCTCCTTGGATATCTTCATAATGATGTGTCTTGGAGTTGGTCTATTGTGGTTTTGTATGTTTGGCGTCCTGTAGGCTTCTAGGATTTGGACATCCGGTTCATTTTTCATGTCTGGAAAGTTTTCTAAAATTATTTCATTTAACAGATTGCTCCTTCCTTTGGTTTGGACCTCTATACCTTCCTCTATCCCAGTGACTCAATTTTTTTTTTTTATGATATCCCATATCTCTTGGATATTTTGCTCATGGTTTCTTACCAGCCTTTCTGAGTTGACTAGACTCTTTTCGAGATGATATATTTTGTGTTCATTGTTTGATATTCTGACCTCTACTTGATCTACTCTACTGGTAATACTCTCATTTGAATTTTTAATTTTGTTTATAGTTTCCTTCATTTCTAGGATTACTGTTTGATTTTTTTTTTTTATAACCTCTATCTCCCGGTAGAGTTGTTCTTTTGCTTCTTGAATTTGTTTATGTAATTCATTGTCAAAGTGTTCTTTCATTGTTTGCATTTGCTGTCTAATGACCTCTTTAAGATTCCATTCCATCTGAGTCAGGTATGCCTTGAGTTCTTTATCTGACCATTTTTCTGATGCCTCTAGTTTCTCCTGTAAATTTAAGCTATCCTGCTTTGTTTGTAATCCTTTTCTCCTTGTTTTTTCATGATGCTCACGTTACTTTCCAGCTCTGTTTGACTGCTGTGTTACTATTTTCTCCTATAAATTTGTTTTAGTTTTGTATATCTCCGGGATCTGTCCTTTGTGATGGGAGACAATGTCTAGAGATGTTGGATTTTGTTGTAATTTAAAGCAAATTCATTCATTTCATAAAAGGCATACAGATTCTGATGTATAGCGATCTGCAGTTTGTTCTTGGGACTTTATGTTTCGGTTGGGTGATGTGATGGTATGGGGGTTAGTATATCTTAGCTACCTTGGAATATTGCTCTACTGAAGGGGGATATTAACAAGAGAATGGACTGGACTATTTGGGGGTAGCTAGGGACTTGGGAGCACTATAGACAGCCTCGGAACATTCACCTATTTGCATTTAGTAGATTACATGTAATAGAAATCGTAATGCTTGGGAGGAAAGGTAGAGGAAGGGGAAGGAAGAAGTCAGTAAAGAGAAAGAGAGAGAGAAAAATACGTAGTATAAAAGAAAAGGGAAAAATAAAATTTGAAAAAAAAAGATAAATACAGTCTTAGAGTTCTATTATCTTCTCTTCCAGTAGGTGGAGCTGTGCCCTCCGGGCCAAGCTTCTGCCCTCAAAATGCAGGAAACAATCCCTGTGAGGCGGCTCCTCTTCCCCAGCTGGGTGACTCTCCAATCCTGGTCGCCCAGGGCCTTTCCTGGTCTCCAGCTCCCCTGCTTCTCCTGCCAGCCAGGCCCCACTCACCGGTGCCATTCTCCATAGATCTAGCTACATGCTGGGCCTGCAGCCCCCTGGATGCCCTGTTCTCTTGAACAACTGGGCACTCTCTCTGTTTGCCATTCACCCAGACCCCAAGGTTGTAGAGCACGGGGGCTGGGGGCCATCAGCTTAGTTTGCCTGATTCCCTCCAGTAACCACGTCCCCGAGAGCTGGCCAAAAAGGCCTCGGCTGTCACCGCTGATGGGAGGGGGAGTTGTAGGTCAGGTGCCCCTCCTGTTTCCCTTGGTTCTGATAATCACGCCCACGGAGAGCTGGGGAGAGATTTTTGAGATTTCCCAGCTGTATGGATATGGTGGGGTGAGGGTCACACACCTGTTGTAGCTGATTTCGCTGCAAAGTGATCCCATCCGCCAAACTCTGATGAAGTCAGTTCTCTGTTATGGTGGATACCGGTCTCCTTGCCTGGGTGTCTGATGGGAAGGGTGGGTCTGGTCTGTCCTAAGTTCCTACCTCAGATTTTGGTCTGCTGACCCATGGAGGCTCAGTTGGCACCTCCTCAAAGGATCCGAAGTTTTGTTTCTCTACACTGCTTGCGGGTCTCCGTAGCGCTGAGTCACCTCTGACTGCTGCGGGTCGCCAATCAACCAGCCAGTACCTCCGGCACAGGGTGGCCTGGATTGACCCACGCCCGAGCACGCTGCCGCCTCTGAGAAGTTCAAACTCCTGGCTTAGGTTTCACCTCAGCCTGACTTTGCTGGACATTCCTTAGCAGACAGCATCCAGTCGTTCTGAAGTCTCTCTCTGCCAGTGTAGCTGAGGAGGTCATGGGAGTGTTACCTCCCCACCCGCCGCCATGTTCTTCCCCCTATAATTCTGTAATCCCAGCAGCTCAGGAGGCTGAGGCAGGAGGATCGCAAGTTCAAGGCCAGCCTCAGCAACTTAGTAAGTCCCTGAGAAGGAGGTTCAACCAAGAGATTTAATTGGGGGGCTGCCCAAAGGGGAAGACAAGAAGAGGCAGAGAGAGGAGAGGAGGAGGGCAGAGACAAAGAGAAAGAGCAGAGAGCAGAGAGAAAAAAGGAAGAGGGCAGAGAGGAGGAGAGGAAGAGGGCAGAGCTGATTCATGAATTTTTTAAGAACTGAAGTCTCTAGCACTACTGCTGAAGAAATCTATTAAACATATCACTTCTCAGTAATAGTTTCCTGAAAGATCAAAGATGATGATTGAGGAGAAGATAATTTTTAACAAACGTAGTTTGATTTTATTAAAAAAGTGGATGTCAGTAAAAGATTTCATTTACTAGAATATAGCCATTTTAAGTTTTGTTTCCCACTGGACATCCATAGGTAGTAGAACAAACCCCTCTCTCTCACCCTACACAAAACCCAACTCAAAATGAATCAAGAACCTAGGCATTGGAACAGAGACCTGCATGTACTGCAAGAAAAAGTAGGCCAATTCTTCACTATGTTGGCTTAGGAACCGTATTCCTCAATACAACTTCTAAAGCACAAGAATTAAAATCAAGAATCAATAAATTGGATAGTATCAAACTAAAAAGCTTCTTCATAGCAAAAGAAATAATCAAGAACATAAAGAGAGAGCCTACAGAATGGGAGAAGATCTTTGCTACCTGCACTTCAGATAGAGCATTAATCTCCAGAATATAGAAAGAATTCAGAAAACTTAACACCAAAAATTAAAATAAAATGAAGTAACCCAATCAATAAATGGGCAAAGGAACTGAACAGAAGAACTTCACAGAAGAAGAAATACAAAGAATCAAAAAATATATTTAAAAAAATGTTCAACATCTCTAGCAATTAGAGAAATGCAAATTAAAACTACACTGAGATTCCATCTCACTCCAGTCAGAATGGCAATCATCAAGAATAGAACTAACATGGGGTGTGGTGGCATATGCCTATAATCCCAGTGGCTCAGGAGGCTGAGGCAGGAGGATCACAAGTTCAAAGCCAGCCTTAGCAAGGCACTAAGCAACTCAGTGGGATCCTGTCTCTAAATAAAAATACAAAATAGGACTGGGGATGTGGCTCAGTGGTTGAGTGTCCCTGAGTTCAATCCCTGCTACCCTCCCGAAAAAAAAATAATAATTCAAGTAATAATAAATGTTGGTGAGGATGTGGTGGAAAAGGTTCACTCATACATTGCTGTTGAGACTACAAATTAGTGCAACCATTCTGGAAAGCAGTATGGAGATTCCTGCGAGAACTTGGAATGGAACCACCATTTATCCCAGTTATCCCACTCCTCAGTTTATACCCAAAAGATTTAAAATCAGCATACTACAGTGATACACCCACATCAATATTTATAGAAACTCAATTCATAATAGCCAAGCTAAGGAACCAACCAAGGTTCCTTTCAACAGATGAATGGATAAAAAAAAAATGTGGCATATATACACAATGGAGTAGTACTTAGCCATAAAGAAGAATGAAATTATGGCATTGGCCAGTAAATGGATGGAACTGGAAAATATCATGCTAAGCAAAGTAAGCCAGCCCAAAAAAACCAAAGACAGAATGTTCTCCTTGATTGTGGATGCTAACCCACAACAAGGGAAGGTAGAGAGGGAAAGAATAGAAGTTCGTTGGATTAGACAAAGGGGGTTGAAGGGAAAGGGGGGATGGGACTAGGACAGATAGTAGAATGAACTGGACATAACTTTCCTGTCCTTATATATGTACATAACCAGTGTAACTCCATGTCATGTACAACCACAAGAATGAGATTCTGCTTAGAATAAGTTACATTCCATGTGTGTATAATACATCAAAATATACTGTTTTATATATATATATATATATATATATATATATATATATATATATATATATAACAAATAAAAATTATTTTAAAGTTTTTTTCCTCCTCTTATTTCCATTGGTTAAGCTATACTATGTTTTAGGCCTTATGGTTAATAGATTGTTCTATAGGCATCAAAAATTTTTAAATTATTTGTAAATTTATTATCGCTTTCTTATTTTTTACCTTTATGTGTTGGTTAGTCAGGTACCACAACAGTTCAGCAATATCAAAAGGAATTCCTACCTTTCACCCATTTTCATGCATGATACTCAACATTTGAGATTGGTATAAAGGAAAATTCAGAGGTTTCTCATTAGATCCCATTTTATTTTGTTCTACCTATGACTATTTTGCTTTTTTAAATAAAGCTAATAGCTTTACTATGAAAATGATGCTTGGTACTAATCTTTGTCTTCCTCCAGCTTTATCTCCCCACGGTGCCCTTAACTTCTGGGGATATAAAAATCATTTTGGGCATTTGGTAAAACATCAACAATATAAGCAGCTACTATTTCTTGACTGTTTATCATGTGCCAGGCACTGTGATGAATGTTTATCCACAGGAGCTTATGTATGTCTCCTACTGGCTCTCTGAGGTTCATCTTACCCTCATTTTATAGATGAGAAAAATAGTAAACTTATAGTCACATAGCTACTGAGAGTTAAAGATAAGATGGAAAATGGGTCTTTTTTTGGAGGAGGGGGGCAGATACCAGGGATTGAACTCAGGGACACTCAATCACTGAGACACATCCCTGCCCTATTCTGTATTTTATTTAGAGACCAGGTCTCAATGAGTTGCTCAATGCCTCACTTTTGCTCAAGCTGGCTTTGAACTTGCAATCCTCCTGTCTGAGCCTCCCAAACTACTGGGATTAGAGGCATTTGCCACCATGCCCTACTGAAACTCAGGTCTTTTTAATTCTAACTTCTGAGATAAACTATCCCAGTCTGTAATTAATAACAGAACATGAATAGCTGCCACATCTGTTGCGATTTTACTTTATGTCCACATTGTTCTAAGTACTTTACATGTACTCATTTGCTCATTATAACAGTCTATGAGTCAGATACTGTTACCTCTGTTTTACAGGTAAAGAAACAAATTTACCCAAGGTTTTATAGCCAATGGGTAGCAAAGCCTGTATATTTATTGTGTTACCTCATCTTATAGCCACTATTTATTAAATGCTTAATGACATGCAAGCTTTATGCTAGGCACTTTTCATATAGTTCCATTTAATCTTCACAGTAACCCAATAGTATTGTGTTGAAATGTAATATGTACAAATAATACTTTTCAAATAGTAAATAGAACTGTTCACGTTTCTTGATGTCAGGATGGGTTGGTTAGTATATACAAAAAAACTGAGTGTTTTTCTAATATGTGAGATAAACATCAGTGCTGAATGCTATTCTTTATGGTGGAATTTCTTTTCTTATTCAAGTTTTTTCTTGTTGGTAGTCTCAAGGTCGATATGAAATTATGCTGAGCCTACAAAATATATTGAATGGACTTGGCGCTGCTGCTACACCATGCCACAGGGATGTTTATAAAGCTGCTAGATCCTGCTTAACAGATAGATCCATGGCTGTTCGTTGCGCTGCTGCAAAGGTAAAATGGTTTAGTAGTAAACTTCCTAAAACTTACATTAAGAAAATTAAAACTGATTATATCTCTGTGAAAAAACTACTAGTAACAGCTACATTATCTTAAAGCTGCAACGTTGGTAATCAGCTAGGATTCTAATTTTAACAAATGAGGAAACTAAGGCCCAGAAAGTTTCATAATTTCTCAAGCTTTATCTCCCTGCAGTGCCTTTAACTTCTGGGGATATAAAAATCATTTTGGGCATTTGGTAAAACATCAATAATATAAGCAGCTACTATTTCTTAACTGTTTATTATGTGCCAGGCACTGTGCCAAGCAAGTAGTTCATAATATATTGTCAGTGTGTGGGAGATTTAAGTTTCCACTTACAAAATATGCATCCTACCTTAGCATGCTTCCTCTCCATATGTGTATAAACTAAAATTTTTATGTAAGGTTTATGTGATTATGTTCAAAGTGATTTTTATTTTGTTTTTAATCATGCTTTATTAACATAGTTGATTAGATAGTACATTGAAGTTACTTTTTTTTTTTGGAATTATTCTCACAATTTCTCATAGCCAATAAAGGCATTTTACATGGCCTGCTGAATTAGATGTGAGTGCTTCTCCCATTTTTTAAATGGCTTTATATAATATAACCTTTATAACTTTTAATAAGTTTATTATTTCTGCAATCATATAGACACTTTGAATTCATGTGTGTGTGTATTTTGTTAAGACTCTTATATTTTCCACAACTTACGTAGATCTGAGCCTGACATTTATATTTTGTTTTTCATTAATTTGTTTGTCCAATTGAGTAGTGTCTTCTTGAACTTCAAAATGAGGCCATCTTTATGTGGAGTACTGACCTGGACAGTGTTGCCACACTATGTTTTAAGTCCTTTGAAGGTTCCAATTACGATGTGCGGATTTCAATTTCAAAACTGTTGGGCACAATATTGGCTAAAGCTATAATTTCTAAGCATCCAGGAACAGGTAAAGTCATGTAATTATTTTCAGAATATCTTCTATAATTTTTCCTCATTGATTTAAACAAATACAGGTAAAATTACAATTACCCATTATTAACTTTGGAAAAGAAGCAGAATATAAATCAACTTCAGTTCAGAAACATTGCTGTTAGTCCTAAGAATTCAATGTCAAACAATTCAGTAAAAATTTGAGGAAAAAATGTAAGAACTCTTGAAGTGAAGTATGCTTTATTTTGTCATTTAAAAAAAAATTTATTGTGGGCTGGGGATATAGCTTAGTTGGTAGCGTGCTTGCCTCACATGCACAAGGCCCTGGGTTCAATCTTGAGAACCATAAAAAAAATATATATATATATATATATATATATATAGATAGATAGATAGATAGATAATTCCTAACAGATATACAGATATTTGAAATTTACTGTTTCTGGACAGTTTGCTTTTGTGTTGGTTTTTATTCACTTTTTATACACCTCTAGGCAGTAAGCAAAGATGAGCTAGTTTTGAAAACAAGGGAGTTTGCTTGGATTATATTTATAGTGTATATTAAACACTGATGAATAATTGAATTTTCTTTATCATTCTATCTCAAAAGATTAAACAGACTCACACAAATGAAAATGGAAGTGTTCCATAGTCCCTTGCTCCTCAAACATCCACAGACCAAAAGCACTGGCATCACCTAGAGGTTTTAAGAAATGCATTGGGTCCCACCTAACTTACTAAATCAAAACTCTTATTTTAACAGAATCCCTATATAATTTGTATGCACATTAAATTATTTTGATAATCATTGCTCTGGAAGTCATTCATTGTTATATATAAAGGAAGATTCTAATTTTTTCTAAAATAGTTTTTCTCAACCATAGATGAGAAAGGACAGAATCAGATTCTGTGAGAAACATTAACAAACGATTCAACCTTCTCATTCTCCAGTTGAGACCTACATGCTTAAAATTTATATGAAAATTTTACTTTTACTTTTGTTCTTTTAATCTAGTAGCTCGCTAAGACTTTCTGTTTTATGGAGCAGTTGTGGGTGGGGAGTACAGGGGAACAGATCGTAAAAAACACAACCAGAGGGCTGAGGTTGTGGCCCAGTGGTCAAGCGCTCGCCTCATGTGAAGCCCTGGGTTCGATCCTCAGTACCACATAAAAATAAATAAATAAAGGTATCATGTCCATTTACAATTTAAACAACAACAGCAACAAGAAAAAATCCAGCCAGAAAAAGAGTTGCATTTTAGAGGTAAAAATCTCAAGCTATCTAATAAATTGAAATTAGAAGATATGTTTAATCAAACCTACTTGAAAATGTGAATTGCTCATTTCTACAAATATTATCATTAGTGATAGCACACAGTTGTAGTATAAGTAAGCAAAATATAGAATTGCATAACATGAATAACATTTAAACTTATACCCTCCCGTAATAGCAGAAAACCAGTACCACCATTTTTGTAATTAGGCTAAACAAAGTGAAGAATAAGCTTCACCCACTTTAAATCCTTTGGGCTACTTGTTAGAAATGCTTTCATCTTGCATCTCTAAGTCCTACCTTGTGTTATAACTAAGTTATTTTCATGCAGTTAAAAAAGTGATCCAGTTGTCATAATGGATTTTTTGAAGTAGGTAAATAAAGCAAACACTGATAGTTTGAACCACTCAAATAATGTATAAAGATTATAAAGAACTTAAATTATTTTCCTAGTAAAACTAAAGGGTTCAAACATATAGCATATCATATCATGGCAATTTTTTTAAAAAAAAGAATGAGTAAGGATGTTTTCCTGACTTTGTGATAAGCTGATGGGAATTTATGTAATCTTTTAAGATTACTTCATAACAGTGGCTGGCGATTCCCCTAGTCCATTCACTCACATACTTTCTTATGCCTTCTGCTAGCCTCAGTCCTCTTCTCCCATCTTACTTTTGTTGAATGGTCTATCTTCAGTTAAGTCTTCTACCATATCCCACTTACTAGGAGGCATACCTGTATACTCTTAACTTTCCCGTTGATACTAAAGATGAAATAGCTCCTTTCTTAGAGTTCATCCTCTCAAGGACAGTGTTCTAAGAGGTCCCTAATCTTTCTTCTACATCAGTTTTTCCCTCTGCTGAATTGTTCCCTACAAAAGCATACTTTTGTTTTTCCCGTCTTTAAAAAAAGTTTTTTCTTATACCTCTACTTCCCTAGCCAGCAAGAGCCCCTTTTCTTTCATTCATGTTGCTAGCTATCCTTTTTTTCTCTCTTCCTCTTTCAAATGCATTTTGAATAGGGTTTCTCCCAATCACTCTATCAAAATTGTTCTTATTTAGATCATCAGTGTCCTCCATGATTCTGTATCCATAAACAACAACAACAAAAGATTATTGTGTTAAGAACACTTAACATGACATCTGTCCTCTCATAACAAATTTTAAGCATATAATGTAGTATTATTGTCTTTGGGTGTGCAGTGTTGTCCAGAAGGTCTCTGGAACTTACTCATCTTGCTTAACTGAAACTTTTTGTCTGTTTAGCAACTCTCCATTTCCTTAGCCCTGTGCAACTACCATGCTATTCTTTGATTCTGTTTTGATTAACTTTGATTAACTATCATAAATAGTTCATTTATGTGAAATCACAGAGTATTTGTCACTGACTTATTTTCTTTTGAATAATGTTATGTTTATTTATGTTATTCTATATTGCAGAGTGTCCATTTTTAAGGCTTACTAGTGTTCTGCTTATGTGTATATGCCACATTTTCTTTACCCGTTCATCTGTTGTCACCGTATCTTGGCTATTCTGAGTAATGCTACAGTGAACATGAGAGTACTAATATCTCCTTGAAGTCCTGATTTAATTTCTTTTGGATAAATACCTATAAGTGAGATGCTTAGATCATATGGTAGTTTTGTTTTTAATTTTTTGACGAACTTTCAAACTGTTTTCCATAGTGAATGCACCATGTTGCTTTCCTGCCAGCCACCTACAAAAGTTGCAGTCTCTGCACATCCTTGCCAACAGTTGTTTTTATTTTTATTTTTTCATAATAACCATCCTAGCAAGTGTGAGGTAGTAATTGTGGTTTTGATTTTCATTTCCCAAATGATTGAACATGTTTTCATATACCTGTTGCTCACTTGTATGTCTTCTTTTCATTCAACAAATATTTATTGAGTACTTATACTGAGCCAGGACCTGTTCTGAGCACATGACATGGTGTTGAACAAAACAGATAAATGTTCTTGCTCTTGTGGAGCTTATTTTCTTATACTAAGCCTTTCTAAAACCAGTGGGCAGTTCTCAGTCATCTTGACCATTTAGCAACATTTAGTTCAGTTGATCCTCCTCTGTCCTTTTTTTCTGTTGCCTTTTACAATCCCATGCTCACTTGGTTTCCTTCTTCCTCACTAGAAATTCCTCTTCATTCTAGTTTGATGGTTCCCTGTCTCCTGAAGACGTGTGGACTGGTACTTGGTCTTCCGTTCTTCTCTACATTTTCTCACTCTCTTGTGACCTTATACCATTTCATGGCTTCAGTTCCATTATATATTTATATATAGATATAGGAATTCCTGGATTGTTAGCCCTGCCTTCTGTCCTGGACATCACATTCTTATATTAAGATGCTCATTTGACATCTCATTTGAATGTCTATCTAATATTTGAGATTAATTTTCCCTAAACTGAGTGCTTGACCTTTTCATCCCCATTATCCCCATCCCCTGCTCTACTTGCATACTTGCCCATATAGTAGGTGACATCTCTGTCCAGGTGTTTAAACCAAAATTCATGAAGTTACCCTTGCCTCCTGTGAGTACATAATGAATATAAATAAATATAAAGAAAGAAAGCAAAGCCCCCCCCCCTTTTAAGAAGGGGAATGCTAATCATTACCTATAGAAGGACTAGTTGTTAGAAATTACCTTTTTATAATCATAGTAATAAATTTATGCAGGTTGGAATCCTCAGTGGATTCTTGAGTGAAAATTTGGTGGGTTGCAGGTTATATATGCTCTCTTAAAATATTTCCTCACAAATCATATAGTAGTTTCAAATGATAATTTTATAATTGGACATACCTGGTGGACTCACCTTATTCATATGTTCAAAGCTATTATCACTGATGTGGGCACAGACTGACACCATGCTTGGGACTGCTTTCTGATGTTATATATTAAGGAAGATACAGTGTCATTTAAGTAGTTTTCTTCCAAAATTCTGAGGAAATACCAGGCATTCAAATCAAGAGCCATTCTGTGAAACAAGTGGCTATAAATTTGTTCTTCAAAAGCAAAAAAAGTAATGAGGGAAATAGGATGCATCCAGGTAAATGGTATATGGGATATAGTCTTGCTTTTTTAATTTTTTGTAATTTTGAGGACTTTTTTGAAATAAACATTTAAAATATATATGTATTTATATCCATATTCCATCTACTCTTCTTCGCTGAACTAGTACATTGATCCTCCTGCTTAAATTAATGAATCAATCCTGGTGGGTCTCCCTACTTTTCTACTTTTGTTTTCTCTATAGTCTGCTCTAAGCACAGCAGCAAAATGACAGATTTCATTATTCTTCTGCTCAAAGTTGTCCATTGGCACTTCATTTGAGTCACATCTTATTATAATAATCTGCAAGGTTGTGCCTCTGGCCTGTTTCCTACTAGACCTTCATTGCTCCCTCCCTATTGCTCTGCTTTAACTCATTGGGCATCATATCCACCCCCAAGCCCTTTCTGCCACAGCTGTTACTTCGGCTTAAAAACTTTTTCTCCAGTTATCTTCATGCCTCATTCCCTTATTACACTCAAACTGTTGTTCACATGTCACCCTTTCAATGAACCTTCCCCTGATAACCCTATTTAAAAATCACAAACTTCCCTCTATCCCCAGTATTCCTAACCTCATTTACCCTATTCCAATGTATTGTTTTGAATCATTGTTTAATGTTCTACTTAGTCATTTATTATTACTTATTGTTGTCTTGTCTTCCTAGAAGTTGTTATCCGCAAGGGCATGGATTTTGTACTATTTACTAATGTTTCTCTCCAAAATGCCAGTGTAGATTTTCATTTGTCTCAGATTGTTTTCTCCTCATTAGGCTAGAGACTAGATTTTTGATTATAACATTATCAAAAGTTTATTTCTCTACTGCTGTATGATTTGGGTTCATAACAAGTGACAGAGCTTATTACTATTAATTTTTAGGAGGATGAAAAAGGGAATTTTTTTTTAGAGTAGATAGTTCTTAGATGTTCACAGTGAGAAATTTTAACTGTATCAAACTGAAAGCAACCTTCTATATTCCTGCTGTAACTCATCTTCTTGTTATTATAGCCTGAAAGCCAGATGGGTAGTGTTAGTAGTATTCAGCTTTTATTCCTTCAGAGACTGAAGGAATAACAAAGATTGTATTGTGAGTTGACAGTTTTTAAAGCTGAAAAGTGTTGATTACTTTATTTAAATTTCCTTTAAAGTTATAGAGCATTTAAATTATGTTTTGGCATTTTTAATATTTCAAAAGAAAATTTAAAGTGTTATATAGCATTTTCACTTGTAGAGAAGTAAACTGGTTTTATTGATGTTTTCCTGTATTTTAGAAGACTACTATATTAGCCTTTTAATTCTTTGAAGAAAGGGAGCAATGGAGCAGGATCTTAAAGTGACACCAATTGTAAGAAGTTCTTGATGTGATATTTTAGGACTCATTCTCATTTGACCTTTGAAACCGTGTGTGACTTGTTGTTGTTGTTAGTGTATAGAGTGTCCTGTTAATTTTGCATTTTGCTTAAATTTTTAGTTTATTTTTGTTTCTGCTATCATGCTGGCTTTTTGCAAATCAAGATCATGTATTAATTAATATTACTGGGCTTGTAGCTCAGGGACAGAGTATGTGCTTAATGGGCAAGACCCTGAGTTAAATTCCGAGCATCAAAAAAAAAGATTATGCATTAAAATTAGTCTATAAATTATGAATCACAGTTTTGTTTTGTTCTTTGTCATAGCAGCCTTACGTCAAAGCATTCGCAGAGTATCTTTGGAAGAAGTTCTGGAATTACTAGGAACAGGGTTTCTACGTGGGAGTTCAGGATTTCTTCGAGCCAGTGGAGATATGCTGAAAGGAACCAGTTCAGTCAGTAGGGATGTTCGAGTTGGAGTTACTCAGGTTGGAATCACAAATTAGTATCTAAATGTAATCCTCAGTGGCATAATTATAATGAAAGCTTTAGTATCTGACTCTGCAGAAGCGATACTATGTGAGTTCACTACTTGTACTGTCATATTTCTAAATAGATGTGGTAAGGCCAAAACAGTTTTTAAAAACTAGGTTACATGTAAGGGACTCTAATGTCCTATAGTGGTTTTAAGTTCCTAGTAAGGGGGGATTTTTATTGCCTTTGAAACATAAACAACACTTTTTTTTTTCCTAGTAGCCCTTGTGCTTTTATGTATCTTGTTGTTTAATATGTCTTCCATTGTGTTTTTGTGTGCTCTTAGAGTTCACTTTAAGCCCTTAGGTACATATTATTTAGCATGCACAAAACAAATTTTATAAGATTTTAACTCTTAAATAAAGGTTACATCATGCAGTCTACTTTCAGTGCTTCAATTTTTGGTTCTAAACAAAATTTAAAAGCTAAACCCTATGGCACATGCCTTTAATCCCCTCTACTCGGAAAGCTGAAGCAGGAGAGTTGCAAGCTTGAGGCCAGCCTCAGCAATTTAGCAGGACACTGTCTCAAAATAAAAAGAGCTTCAGATGTAGCTTGGTGGCAGAACATCCCTGAGTTCAATCCCCAGTACTGCCAAAAAACAAAAATAAGAAGCTAAACCCTTAGAAAAGGAATCAGAATAAAAACACAGAGATCTTCTGCATTCTTTCCTGAATTAATTTTTTTTCTAAGTACTGGTATGGTTGAAGACAAACTTGTAATTTTTAAAAATTCACATATATCCTCATTGTTTATACCAAATTGTAGACTTTATAAAAACATGAGCTTCCCAGTGCAATTGTAAACTGTTTTTCCAGGCTGGGGATGTGGCTCAAGCGGTAGCGCCCTCGCCTGGCATGTACGAGGTGCTGGGTTCGATCCTCAGCACCACATAAAAATAAAATAAAGATGTTGTGTCCACCAAAAACTGAAAAATAAATATTAAAAAAGAAAAAAAAAAGAAACTGCTTTTCTTTGTATCTCTGGAGTAAGACAAACGATTCATGAAAGTAAAATGTAATGATTCATCACTGTAAACTTTCCTCAGATTTATAGAACTGAATTCCCTTTGAGTTATGGTTTTGGAGCATAGTTAATTCTTAGAATGTATTCATAGGTTTGAATTTTCTTATTTAGAATGTGAAATAGCTTGAAACGTTTGGTTAGAGAAGCCACAGACACATTTTACAAATTAGCTGGCAATACCAATTCTGAAAATTTGCAGAGTCTGACTGAAATAAGTTAAGACACTATGTTCTTCAGTTTTGCTATTAAGCAAAGAAATAGCCAAAAATAGTGGTACTCTTAAATATAAAGTAGCTGTAAATGAGGAAGGAATACAGTTTGTAGAGAATAAAGAAATATTAATAAATTCTACATATTTATGGAAAAGAAAATTCAGAATTGAGATTATTAATTTTGAAGATAAAACTCCTTTCTTTTTTAGGCTTACGTGGTATTTGTTTCAACATTAGGAGGAACTTGGCTAGAGAAAAATTTTCCTGTCTTTCTTTCTCACCTCCTAAGCCTTGTGTCACAGTCACACCCTAAAGCTACCCAAACTCAGATTGATGCTGTCTGCTGTCGCCGGTGTATTTCATTTATTCTTCGAGCTACGATAGGAGGCCTTCTTGGAGAAAAGGCTCAAATTGCTGCGGCAAAGGATATCTGCCAGACCATCTGGAAGCTAAAGAAAGTTATGGGTATGAATATACTAACACAGCCTATTTGAACAGTGACAAAGGAATTGTCCCTTTGGAAAAGCAAGACTGGGGGCTGGGGATGTGGCTCAAGCGGTAGCGCCCTCGCCTGGCATGCGTGCGGCCCGGGTTCGATCCTCAGCACCACATACAGACAAAAAATGTTGTGTCCCCCGAAAAACTAAAAAATAAATATTAAAAAAAAAATTCTCTCTCTCTCTCTCTCTCTCTCTCTCTCTCTCTCTCTCTCTCCATCCATCTCTCACTCTCTCTTAAAAAAAAAATTTTGGAAAAAAAAAAAAAAAGAAAAGCAAGACTGGTATATTACCATATTAATACAAATCCTAAGGCTGAAATAATTGTTCCTTAGAATTCATGTTGAACTTCCTAGAGAAGTTAAAATTATTTTTTAAAATAGTCTCTTAGGTCCTATGGTGTTCACTCTGCTTAAGTCTCAATAATATTGAAATATTTTCCATGTATTATCCTTTTCAGTGCTTCTTGCTAAAAGAGTAATGTTAGATCTCTAATCAGGTTGCTTGAATTGAATTAGTTATATTAATTCGGTTATTCTTTATTTATGCAGTTTCTCATTTAAGCATTTCAATTACTGCTTCAGAGATTTCATAATGATCAAGTGGGTGCATTGTATTAATTTTTGCTGTTATACTTTTCTTCTCCTAACACCTACCCCCTACAATATATTTTTATAAAATAGTGATGCATAGTTAATTCTTGTGTTTCTGTCAGATGCTGTATTGAGTGATGGTAACTTGGAAACCCGACTTGGTTCCACAGATGTAGCAGCCAGCCAGCATATGCTGGTGTGTGCTTTACAAGAACTTGGAAATCTCATACACGGTCTTGGCACCACTGCTGCACCTTTGCTGCAAGATTCAAGTATAGGTACATCTGCTGTTTTTAACTCATCTGAATACCTTAGTTTTACTTGTACTAATGGAAGGAAATCTCCTTGATATAGCTTCCTTGTCCTAGAGTCCACTGTAGACTTATTAAAAATTTATAATCAAGATTGTTTATATAATTACTTGAGGGTTTTAGTTTGGTGTTTTGTTGTTGTTTCTTTTTTTGCTTTTGTAAATAAAAGTTGTTCTTAAGTTTCTCCCTACCCCCTCTGGAGACATTTAAGATAACATGGAAAAATGAAAAAGTAAACATGATCTCACATTTCTCATCTGCAGTGAAAATACTAATATCTATATGGTACATGTAACTCAATTCCTCAAAGGTCTTTTCAAACTATTTTCTTTCTCTCTTGGAAAATATTTAATTACTTTTTAGAACAATTTTATTAAGATATAATTAATATACCATGAAGTTCACCCTTTTAAAATATACACTTCAGTGTAGCTTTGGTATATTCAGAGTTTCACAACCCCTAATCACTGCTTAATTCCAGAAATGTTTTCATTGCCCCAGAAAGAAATACATTCAGTTACTCCCATTTATCCTTCCCCCAGTCTCTGATAACCACTAATTTTCTGTCTGTCTTTGAATTTACCTAAACTATTTAGGACATTTTATAAAATGGAATCATATAGTATGTGGTCTTTAGTGACTGGCTCCTTTTTTATAATTACTTTTTAAAAATATTTTTTTGTGGCTTTGTCCTTTATGGTACACATTTCCTGCTGACTGAGAAGCTCTGCATTTTATTTGTGTTTTTAAGCTATTTAAATATGGCACACATATTGTCAGACATTTGACCCTGAAGGCAGGTAAGCACTGAGCCACATCCCCAGCCTTTTTTATTTATTTTGAGACAGGGCTGGCCTTGAACTTGGGATCCTTCTGCCTCAGCCTCCCACGTCGTTGGGATTACAGGTGTGAACCAATGCACCCAGACTTTTAAGTACCAGTCAACATGAAACTTACTTATTTTCATGAAAGTATATCTTGAATCATATCAAGAATAGACTTTTTCCCCATTGTCTTTTTAATGGGTTAGTAGCCTATTGAGGATCCAATGAAACCTTGATTTTTTTTTTATTGGTTGCTCAAAACATTACAATGATCTTGACATAGTCATGTTTCATACATTTGAATCAAATGGGGTATGAATTCTTATTTTTATCATGTGTACAGATTGCAGGATCACATTGGTTATACATCCACGTTTATACATACTGCCATACTAGTGTCTGTTTTATTCTGCTGCCTTTTCTAGCCCCTTCCTATCCCCTCTCCCCTCCCCTCCGCACCCATCATCTCTCTCTACCCCATCTACTGTAATTCATTTCTCTCTTTTTGAAACCTTGATTTTTAACATTTTGTTCTCAGATAAGAACAATACAATGAATAAAAAGTATATTATTATGTAGATATTGTGCTTAATTTCTTGTACCAACTTAGTATATGTTCTCAAGGTAAAGTAAACTTAGGAAATTAATTTTTTTTCTTTTGTATACTTACTTAATTTAATTCAGTTTTCATAAGTAATTCTTGGGTTCAAAAAAAAAAAAAAAAACTTTATGGGGCTGGGGTTGTGGCTCAGTGGTAGAGTGTTTGCCTAGCATGTATGAGGCCATGCATAGTAATGAATAAAATAAATGTCCATCAATGTTTAAAATATGTGTGTGTATGTGTGTATTTTTTATTCTTATTTGGCTTT
This sequence comes from Marmota monax, assembly GCF_021218885.2. NCBI lineage: Eukaryota > Metazoa > Chordata > Mammalia > Rodentia > Sciuridae > Marmota > Marmota monax. The sequence continues at coordinate 8,792,609 of NW_026694099.1, read as the reverse complement.
TAATAAGAATAATGTATTTTATATCCAAATAGCTATTCATTCTTTTTTTTTCTTGTTTGTGGTACTGAAGATTAAACCCAAGACCTTGTGCATGCTAGGCAAGCTCTCTAGCACTGAGCGATAGCCAGCCTTTTTATTTTTTAAGTTCCCCAGGCTGGTCTCAAACTTGAGATCTTCCTGACTCAGCCTGCTAAAATGCTGAGATTACAGGGTTGGCACCACTGTGCCCAGATCATTCACTCTTTTGACTAATTTATTACTAGGTGAATTTTATCTGTGTACCTAAGCCATCATTTGTTTGTTTTGTCATTCTAGGCCTTCTCGACAGTGTCATTTCGGTTATTCTTCATCCTAGCATTTCTGTTCGACTGGCAGCAGCTTGGTGTTTACACTGCATTGCTGTGGCCTTACCTTCCTACCTAACGCCTCTCTTAGATCGTTGCATTGAACGCCTTACTGTACTTAAGTCTTCACCTGAAGCTGTGACTGGCTTTAGTTTTGCTGTGGCAGCTCTGCTGGGAGCAGTGAAACATTGTCCTCTGGGAATTCCTCATGGAAAGGGCAAGGTAATAATTTCATTCTCTCTATATAATGATGGCATTTCAGGTTTTTCCTAAAAACATTAAAGTCTTGTATATTACTCAGTGAGGGCCATGCAGGACAACTTTTTGAGTAATTAGCTGTCCCACTCCTTAAGTATTAAATATTATCAATAATTATAATTGTTCTGAAAAATGGAAAAATAGACTATTGCCAATGCTATTGGAAAAAATGTAACTGACAACTTAGGGAGGTAATGTTATTCATTTAAGCTTAGTACTTTAGTTATTTTCTGAATTAATACCTAATATTTTGCTAAAGAAAGAATCATCCATTGCATGTATTTAATTAAATTTATCCTCAGATAGCATTAATTCAGACGAGATTCTCATCCCCTCATTGTATCTGAAATTTCTTTCCACTTGTCCTGACTAGAATGGTTTGTTTCACCTTACTTTTTTTGAATGCCATTGTCCTTGCTTTTTTTGAGTACCATCCATTGACTGTATAAGCTGCATGTACCCCTAAATTAGTAAAAGTTGGTCGGTTGTTTAAAATGCACTAGTCTTCCTCTTCAGAAAGTTTATTTGCATCTCTTAATACTTTCTGCTTTTCCAGAAAGTAACAGATATTTTTTTCAGACATATTACATGCTTCCTGTTCTTTGTACTAATATATAAGCAAAAATCATAAAAATCTTATTTTTTCTGTTGTTTATAACACTGCCTATTTCATTGACTTTTCTAGCATAACATTTTAACAAATTCCACACTATTTATGAAACTTATCTCAATATGATGCTATTTTGACTACTTTTAACCATGATAATATATTGCCGGTGGGAAGACTGTTATCAGCCATTGAGGTGTCAAAGTGGTAGGTAGAATTTTAAAAAGAGAGACTCCTATAATGAAACTTTTTCTGGTAATTCCTGATCAAGGAGGATAGTTTCTTAAAACTGAAAGTAAATTCAAGTTTTGTACAACTATAATTGAACTGTCTTAAATGTTGTCACATATGCTATACAAAGCATTGTAGAGTTACTATGTTGTATATTTAATATGCCAACATTTAACCTTTAGAACTTCAGTTTTTTATAGTTTTCTTGAGACATTGTTCTATCATGTCTAAATGGGAGTTCTTCGTCACTTTCAGTTGTTATATATTAATTTTTCAAGAGATTACAATCAATTGCTGTCATTCATTCACTAATTTTATAAAGTGAGTTTTTTAAAATTATCTTGTTCTGTACATTAACAGATTATTATGACATTAGCAGAGGATTTGCTATGTTCTGCTACTCAAAACAGTCGCCTTTCAGCTCAGCGCACACAAGCTGGATGGTTGTTGATTGCTGCTCTGATGACATTAGGTAACAGTCTTATGGAAGGTTTACATAATGAGGACATACTTTGTGATTTTTAAGTGAAAGGATTCTTACATAGGATTTGATAAGACTAGCTTTTAATAAGTATTAGAATTTATATAGCCACATAAATATTTTCCTCATAGTGGTCACTTAAAGAAGGCGATTATGATCGGGTACCCTAATTACATACCTGTAGTGCCAGACATGTGGACACTAAGGCAGGAGAATCACTTGAGCCCAGGAGTTCAAGGCCAGCCTAGACAACCTTGTATTAAAAAAAGATATTTACTTACTTTATCACTAAAAATGTTTTCAGATTTTTTTTTTCAGTACTGGGAATTGAATCCAAGGGCACATTACCACCAAGATACATCCCCAGACCTTTTTATTTTTTATTTTGAGACAGGATCTCATTAAGTTGCCCAGGCTGGCTTTAAACTTTTTTTTTTTTTTTTGGTTATCAAGAATTGAAATCAGAGGCCACACTGAGCCACATCCCCAGCCCTGTATTTTTGTATTTTATTTAGAGACAAGGTCTCACTGAATTGCTTAGTGCCTCACTTTTGCTGAGCCTAGCTTTGAACTCCTGCCTCAGCCTCCTGAGCTGCTGTATACCACTGTGTCTGACGGCTTGAACTTTTGATCTTCTTGCTTCAGCCTCCTAGGTCACTGGGAATACGGGCATGTGCCACCATGCCCAGCTTCACATATCTCTTTTCCGATCAGTTTATAAATGTTAAGGAGAACAAACCAACTTAGTCATTTTTTAGGCTTACAATAGCTTGGACATTTCCAAAAGTCCTTCACATCTATCTTCAGGAAGAAAAATTTTCCTCTGTATAAGGATAAGCAAGAAAACTTACCATAGCCCATGAATCCAATACTATTAATATTTTTAGGATTAGTGATACCCAATAATATCACAACATTGAAGGGGGTGGGTGAGGCTTATTTAAATTATATTTAGTAAAAATTAGCAGTTGGGATCTGGGATCCTGGCTCAGTGGTAGAACGCTTGCTAATTATGTGTGAGGCAATGGATTCAATCCCAGCACTACATAAGAAAACTAAATAAGCAAAATAAAGGTATTGTGTCCATCTACAACTAAATAAATAAATAAGCAATTGGGGGCGGAGTTGTGGCTCAGTGGTAGGGTGCCTGCCTAGCAAATGTGAGGCACTGGGTTTGATCCTTAGCACTACATTAAAGAAAAAAGAAAAAGCTGCTCATGACAGAGCTTGTATTGAAAAAAAAAAGTAATTGCTTTATTGTCATGACTGTTTATATCCTATACCTATAAAACAATTTTATCACACTTATCTTTAAGTCTCTACTGTATGAGTTAGTGGTAGGATATGAAATATAGTTGGTTGGATCTGGCCTATAAATGGTTTTGACACCTGGCTGGTTAGGAAGTTGTTTTTTGGTTTTGGTTGTTTTTCTTTTAGTACCTAGGATTGAACTCAGGGGCACTCAACCACTGGCCACATCCCCGGCACTATTTTGTTATATTTTATTTAGAGACAGGGTCTCTCTGAGTTGCTTAGTGCCTAGCTTTTGCTGAGGCTGGCTTTGAATTCAAGATTCTCTTGCCTCAGCCTCCCGAGCCTCTAGAATTACAGGTGTGTGCCACTGCACGTAGCTGGATATAAAGTAATTTTTTAAAAATATTTTTTAGTTGTCAATGGATCTTTTATTTTATTTATTTATTTATATGTGGGTGCTAAGAATAGAACCCAGGGCCTCATGCTGTGCAAGTGCTCTACCACTGAGCCACAACTCCAGCCCAATATGAAGTAATTTTATCTAAAGGGAGCTTATATTAAAAAATAAGTAACCATAAATGAAGAACTACTTTAAATAATAATATGAAGATATTCTTGAGATAATTAAAGAAATTTATTGGATTTATACCAGTTTCAGTCCAAGGGCCAAATCTGGCTTGACATATGTTTTATTTTATCTTACTTTATTTATTTATTTTGCTACCTGTTTTTATTCAATAGTCTGTGAGTTTAGAATAACTTTTACATTTTTTTAATGGTTGGGGGAAAATTGAAATATTTTGTGATATATGAAAATTATATGAAAGTCAAATTTTAGTGCCCACAAATAAAATTTTATTTTAGTACAACAACACTTATTTGTTTTTATATCATCTGTGACCTTTATGTGCTATAGTGATAGAGTTGAGTGATTGCAAGACTATATGACTCTCAAAGCCTAATATGTTTACTTTGTGATCCTTTCCAGAAAATGTTTACTAGCCCCTAGCATAGATATCATTTCACAGTATGATGGGTATAATGTAAGCAAGGTTTCATATATCTCTTTGGTGTGTGTTTCATGCCTGCCATATTGCTGGTGGTGAATTAAAGGAGAAGTAATCAATAAATGCTCTTAAACTTGATAAAAGCTCTTAAAACCAGTGTTGTTCCATTGGAGGAAGATTACAAGAGGTCCTTTTTCCTTTAAAAAAGATATTAGTACATCGTATCTTATTACATATTTATAATTACTATACAGAGAGATTAAAATATTTGACGAATTTTCAGTTACTTATATTTGTATGTTTCAATCCAATGTAGTCATGATTCTTTTTGATTCTCATCTTTTGGTCAGTGGAAACCCCTTCAAGTTGAATTACATGTCCTTTTTACATGAACCTAGAATTCTTTAATAATACTTGGTTTTGACATGATAAGACATCCAAGGTTTAGTGTATATTTCCTGTCCCAGGCTTGCCATTGGCCATTTCTTCAAGGAGGCTTGATTCTTTTTTTGAGGGAAGTGAATTTTAGCTAATAGTCTGAATGTTTTATTAATTTTTCCCTTAAAGTTTTACTAGTTCTTGTATTTTCATCATTACTTTCACAACATATAATTTTCTTCATTATTTTTAATACAGTCACTACGGTGAATTAACATCAACTTAAGTAAATCACATGAAATCTACTCCTGGAATGTGAACTACAACCATTTTTTAACCTTTCTTTGCTAAACTTCTCAGTTTACCTGATGCCATATAAAACAACTTCAATTCACCTACAGATATCTCCATATTTTGTTTATCTGTGGGTAACTCATCAAGTGTGTATGCATATTTTCATAGATACAGTTTTATTTTTGGTGTGATAATACAGTTTTATTCTTGGTGTGAAAAATGCTTGGTGTTTTAGCTTTGCAATTACTATGAACTCTTTTTTCTAACTTAATTCATATGTGTCTGAAATGACAATATCTTAGCACCTTTCTAGGAAAAAGATGCTGTGCTGTCTACTATTAAGTTAGTGAGATATCTTAAGGAAGGTATAATGGCAAATATATGTGAAACTTTTCTCACCTATGGATACTTTCAATGACTGCATGCTTTTTTGTTTTTATTTTTTGTTGTTGTTTTTTGGTATGTGATTAAATTTTGCTTTCAGAATTTTCTATTTCTAAAATCTGTTGTATATATCAGTGTGAACCTGCATGCATATGCTCTCATGCATTCATACAAATCTCTTGCAGTCAGTTACTCTTCATTGCCTTTTTTTTACTCTAATTCTGTTTTGTTGTTGTTGTTTTGGTTTTTTAAACTACTACCTCAAAAAAAACACAAAAACAAAAAATAGCAGGCTGGGGATATAGCTCAGTGGTAAAGATCTACACTATGGTGTATGCACGTCCCTGGGTTCAGTCCCAAGCACCACAAAAAAAGGAAAAAAAAAAATAGCAAAGAGTATTGTATGTTTTACTATGGGGATTAGCATAGTGCCTCTTCCTAAAAATCAAGTCAGAAGAATAACAGAAAATTTCTTTTTTAATCTTCTAAATTGCATTCATTTAAAAAAAAAATTGACTTGCAACTGCTTTTTCATTTTATTCAGCTCACCTTTCCCTTTAAAAATAAGACATATTTTTAAAGCCAGGAATAGTGATGCACACCTGTTATCCCAGTGACTCCAGAGGCTTAGACTGGAGGATTGCAAGTTCAATGCCAGACTCAGCAACTTAGCAAGACCCTAATTAACTTAACAACACCCTGTCTCAAACTAAAAATAGAAAAGGTGTGGGGATGTAGCTGAGTGGTTAAGCTCATTGAGTTCAATTCCTGGTACCAAATAATAATAAGGCAAAATTTTTAATGATAATTGCATGTCAAACATTATACAAACATGAACAAAGCACTATCCCATGTAAATGCAGATAAGCCTTGAAACTCTCCTGTATGGTAGATACTGTTATTATCCCCATTTCAAGATGGGGAAACAGGCCCCCCAAAAGTTAAGTTACTCATTCGAGTTTGCACAACTAATAAGTTTATACAAATAGGATATTAACCTAGTCAGTCTCCCTCCAAACTCCAGTGCAGTTCTTAAGTATTTTGTTCTACTGAAGAAGAAAGATTTACAGGTAGCAGAATGTGGAGCTAAGAAGAAAGGAGGGCTTGTTTGTAGGAGAATTTGAAGATAGCCCCAGAATTTAAATAAAATAAATACATTTTAATTGACTACTGCAATACTTTGTCTTTTTTCTACTAAAGAATACTACTTGGAGGAAAAAGCTGTGGGTTCGGGTTTTTATGCTGCCTGTTTTTCTTTTTTCTTTTATTTTTTTTTTTTAAGAAAGAAAGGGAGAGGAGAGAGAGAGAGAATTTTTTAATATTTATTTTTCAGTTTTTGGTGGACACAACATGTTTATTTTTCTTTTTATGTGGTGCTGAGGATTGAACCCAGCACCCCGTGCGTGCCAGGTGAGCGCGTTACCGCTTAAGCCACATGCCCAGCCCTCTTTTTCTTTTTTCTTAATAATATTATCATTCATTGCCTTTTCTTATTGGATTTTTGTATTCATGATACCTCAGTTTATTAAAGTTGTTGCTGTGAAATTTTTAAAGAGGTAATTCTATTCAGATACTTTACATCTGGGTTTTTTGTTTTTTCTTTTGTTTTTGGGGTCTGGAACAAGTTGTTATCAGAAGTTAACATTGGAGTATAGAAGTGTAGCTCAGAGTGTGCATGCCACTAAAGCCCTGGGTCCAATCTCTAGCACCCAAAATTGAAGAAGTTAATATTATTCTGAAGATCAGGGATACCAGTGTAATTTGTCACATGGCAATTGTACCTTCCAATTATGTGACACATTATAGTTTTTCTAGTTATTCTATGTACTTCAAAGTGTATTCTATCATTTGTATCTGACAAACCCTTGTAGACAAGCAGTGTAGATGAAATTAGCTTCATTTTATACATATAATGAAGTGAATCTCGAAGGGAACACACAATAGTGAAAGAGCTGACACCTGAGCCCAGACTTTACCAGTTGTTCCTTGTTTTTCCTGTCTGTACTCCAGAACCTTCTGATAGTAATTTATACAGTAGTAAATTTATGTGAAATCAAAAGATAAGAAAAACGACAAAGTATTACAACAATCAATTAAAATGTATTTATTTTATTTTAAAAGGGAAGTTTCTGCTTATTAATAGTTTTAAATAGCAGCCTCTTTGGGTTCTTCTATAAGTGACAAGTTGAATAAATTGCAGGTTCTGCAGTTGTCAGTCATCACCTTGCTCGAGTTCTGCTGTTGTGGAAGTGTGTCTTTCCAGCATCTCCTAAAGATCTAGAAACAGAAAAGAGCCGAGGAGATTCATTTACTTGGCAGGTTACCCTGGAAGGACGCGCTGGTGCACTGAGTGGTAGGTTGAGTTTAGCATTTTTTACCCTTTTGGCTTTTCTTCACCCTATGTATATTGTATGTTTCATTTAATGTAAGAGGGTGGGGAGCCCTGCCTGTAACGATTTTTGTAAGTGAATGTGATTGATTATTTCTTTTTCTTTTTTTTTTTTTTTTAGAGAGAGTTAGTGAGAGAGAGAATTTTAATATTTATTTTTAAGTTTTCAGCGGACACAACATCTTTGTTTGTATGTGGTGCTGAGGATCAAACCCGGGCCGCATGCATGCCAGGCGAGCGCGCTGCCGCTTGAGTCACATCTCCAGCCCGTAATTGATTATTTCATAATGATAACTGAAGAATGAAGCAATCAAGTTTGAAGTTGTAAATTCTTAGGCTAATGTGTATTTTGTTAGATGCAGTCTAGTTGAAAACTGTCAAAATTACTTTCTCTTAAACAGATATTTATTCCATTTTTTAGAAATACTAGATTTTTTATTTCATTAGCAGTGATAAAGCATGGTTTCTATTTAGTCTATACACATATGAAAGTTGTTCCCTTTGAGGATGTAGACGTTGTTGAAAATAATATTCTACCAGAAAATTTGAACTAAGGAAGGATAGGTTCCCTGGAAAGATTAGGAAGCAGTCTGATGGCATCTTATTCTTAAAAAAGAAAACCCAACTTTGAGTTTGATCTTAAAACTCAGTCTAACTTTAAAATACTTTCTCCTCATAGGAAGTAACTCCCAATAAAAAGTTCTTTGTTTCAGGTGACATCTGTAGAAATCCTAACATGATGACTTGAGTCAACATGATTCTATAGAACTAGTCTAAGCTAATTTCTTTTTTTTTACTTCTGAGCTCTAGGGCTTAGTAAAACCCCAGGACAGCAATATTTTATCAATTTAGTTATTAGTCTCTTTTAGTAATTCTAGGAAGGTTGTTATTATTAGCTTCATCATCATCATCGAATGTGATTGGAAGTGGCAGATTCTAGGCGCTGGGGTTGTGACTCAGTGGTAGAGTGCTTGCCTAGCATGCATGAGGCACTGGGTTCCATCCCAGGCACCACATAAACAAATAAAATAAAGGTATTGTGTCCATCTATAACTAAAAAAAAAAATATTTTTTTAAAAAAAGAAGTGGCAGATTCTAGATTTCTTTTTATACTAGAATTTTAGTAATATTTTTGTTTTTGGTGCATTTCTTATTCTGCTAATAAAATTGCTTATGCTGTACCATAATCAAGTGCTCTTTTCATGGTCACTTATGCTGTGCTGAGTTAAAGTCTGTTCTCTTTTTCAGCTATCAAGAGCTTTGTTTCCTACTGTGGTGATCTCCTTACTGAGGAAGTAATTCAGCGTCTTCTTCCACCACTTCCTTGTGCTGTGGATTTGCTAATTCAGTAAGGATCAGCTGTTTAGATTGATAAACTTTTGCAACAGCAATTTAGTTAACCTCTGATTATGTAATATCCCTTAAGTACATTACTAAAGCAAATTTCTGTGGTTGGTGAATGATTTTTCTTTTGCAGAGGAAGGCAATCATTTAGTTGTGTGACTTTATTTTAGGCTAGGATCTTGAAAGAAAAATACATATTAAAAGGGAAGGAAAATTACTTGGGTGAATAGTATACCTTTCAAACAGGCAGATTTTACAAGAAATTAAATATTAAGCCTGTTAATCTTTTCAGGTATGCATTTTATTGGTTCGTTAGTGCTGTTCTGTGTTCATAATAACCAGATGCATGTTAAAAGTTTCAGTTTTTTGTTTGTTTATATTTTTGAGTTATACATAAACAATAATGAAACAGAGAAAAGCCAGTATTTATCATGAGCATTTATAATTTCCAAATTAATGTAATATACAGAGAAATTCTGTCCAAAAAGTATTTAATGATATATTTTCTATATATATAAAAGTATATTTAAGATATAGCTTATAAAGCATGATCAAGGGGCTAGGATGTGGCTCAAGCCGTAGCGCGCTCGCCTGGCATGCGTGCGGCCCGGGTTCGATCCTCAGCACCACATACAAACAAAGATGTTGTGTCTGCCGATAACTAAAAAATAAATATTAAAAAAATTCTCTTTAAAAAAAAAAGCATGATCAAATCAACATCTGTGATTTAAAAACAATTAAAGCAGGGGCTACAAACATTTCCTAAGAAAGGGCCAAATAGTTAATATTTTGGGATTTGTTAGCTATGATGTCTATGTTGCAATTGCTTAACTCCTATAATTGTAGTTCAGAAGTACTCATAGAAAATACACAAATTAATGAATGTGGTTGTCTTCCTGTACAACTTTATTTACAAAAATAGTTGGTAGACTATATTTAGATGCCACTAAACTAGAGCATTAATAACTCCAGAGCATAATAGGCATGTCTTTAACCTAATTTTTTAGGTCATTTATCTTTTTTATTGATTTATAAGAATTTTTTTCATATCTTCAACAGTTGTTTTGCTATTCATCAAAATATTAAAATAATTTCTACATTTTTAATTAATAGGCATTCTTAATTTAAATGCCAGTTTATTAATTAGTCTTTTGCTTTTTTAGATAATACTTTTTATCTTTAAAAAGTCTTCCTTACTGGAAAGTTTCTTTCTTTTCTTTCTTTCTTTCTTTTTTTTTTTTTTTTTTAACTACTGGGGATTTAACCCAGGGCTCTTAACCACTGAGCCACATCCCTGGGCCTTTTTATTTTTATTTTTTTATTTTGAGACAGGGTCTTGCTAAGTTGCTTAGGGCCTTGCTAAGTTGCTGAGGCTGACTTTGAACTTGAAATCCTCCTGCCTCAGCCTCTTTAGTTGCTGGGATTACAGGCATACGCCACCATGCCCAGCACAAAGTTTATTTTCTTATAGTTGTCTCTGGAATAGAGTTTTCTGTTTGGAGTGAGGTAGAGATCTATGTTGTTAGGCCATGCATGGTGGCACACCTGTTACCAGCAATTCTGGCAGCTGAAGACAGGATTGCATGTTCGAGGCCCCCTTCAGTCACTGAGCAAGACCCTTTCTCAAAATAAAAATTTTAAAGGGGGGAGGATATACTTTAATGGTAAAGCATCCCTGGGTTTAGATCCCCAACACCAAAAAAAAGGAAAAGAGAGAGAGATCCGTGTTAGTCATTTGGGCTGCTACAACAAAATATCTCAGACTTGGTAATTTACAAAGAATAGAAATTATTTCTCATAGTTCTTGAGGCTAGGAATCCAACATCAAGGCACTAGCAGGTTTGGTGTTTAATGAGAGCCTGGTTTTTGCTTCCAAGGTGGCACCTTGTTGCTGCATCCTCTGAAGAGGATGAATGCTGTGCTGTCATGTGGCAGAAGGATAGAAGAGCAAAAAGGAGCCAAACTCCCTCTGTTAAGCTCTTTTGTAAAGGCATTCACGTACTTATTGCATTTTAAATAAGTGTGTGTGTGCGCGCACACGCGCACAATGTATGCTGTGAATCTGTTTATTCCTGCTGTATAAAAATGTAATTGAAGACTGGGGAGCACTTGCCTTGCACATGTGAAGCACTGGGTTCGATCCTCAGCACCACATAAAAACAACAAAAAAATAAAGATATTAAAAAACATTTTAAAACTGTAATTGATGCAGCCACCTTGCTAAATTCTCGTATACTAAAAATTAATTTGTAGAATGTTCTAGAGTTCAAGGACATCCTGGTTCGAGGATATCTCATAGTGAGACCTTGTCTCAAAAAAAAAAAAAAAAAAGAAAGAAAGAAAAGAAAACCTGAAGAAACCCTTCAGTAGATGAATGGATAGGGAAAATGTGATATATATACACAATGGAATATTACTCACCATTAAAAGAAAACAAAATCATGGCATTTGCAGGTAAATGGATGGAGTTGGAGAATATAATGCTAAGTATAGTAAGCGAATCCCAAAAAACCAAATGCTGAATGTTTTCTCTGATATGAGTATTCTGATCCATAATGGGAATGGGGGGTGGGGGCATGGGAGAAATGGAGGAAACTTAGATAGGGCAAAGGGGAAGGAAGGGGGCCTACTATTTCAATTTCGAGTATTTTAAATTTTATAATTCCTTTGAATGTTAGCAGTATGTTCTTAAACTTCTCAATGTGTGGAATGATTTTTAGTTTGATTTTTAGTCTGGTAGTTAATTATTTTTAATGCATTATAGTTAATGGAATATAATCCGTATGTCACCTGCTATGTTTTTATTTAATTGTTGATGGACCTGTATTTTTTTTTATTTATTTATATGTGGTGCTGACAGTCGAACCCAGTGCCTCACATATGCTAGGCAAGTGTTCCACCAGTGAGCCACAACCACAGCCCACCTGCTATATTTTTGAGACTTTCTTTGTGACAAATGTTTTGTTTTGTTAAGCCGTCTTTCTTTCTTTTTTAATACCTTTGGTTTATTTATTTATTTTTATGTGATGCCGAGGATTGAACTCAGGACGTCCCATGTGCTAGGCAAGTGCTCTATGGCTGAGCCATAACCCCAGCCACTGTGGGTTCCAAAAAGTTCCATTTTGCTATTTCATTAATATTTGCTTAACCTATCAGTACTTTACAGTGATGTATTAAAAACCTTCATTATGCTGAATTTATCACTTTCTAATGGTATTTCTATTTTTACTTTTTTATATTTTGAAATTATTAATCAGGTGCATTAGAGTTTAGAATTATGTTTTTTCTGATGAATTGAAATTTTTGTCATTATACATTATACTTGAAACTTTTTTATTATAATCTAATCTGTATGATTATTATGTGTGGTTTGTTTTTCTCATGACTCTATGTGTTTAGGTATGTCTCATAAATTACATAGAATTGGATTTTTTAAAAAATTAAAACTGGGCACAATGGTACACACCTATAATCCCAGTTATTTGGAATGCTCAGGCAGAAGGATCGGAAGTTTGAGGCCAGCCTGGGCAACTTAGTGAGACATTGTCTCAAAAAAAAAAAAAAAAAGAATTAGGTATATAACTCAATGGTATAGCACTTTCCAAGAATGAATGAGCCTAGGGTTTCAATCCCTAGTACCTACCACCAAAAAAAAAAAAAAGAAGAAGAAGAAGAAGAAGAATCTGACAGTCTCTACTTTAAACTGGCAGTGTGTGATGGGTTTCTTTATCCTACTTGATATGTTTTATTGGACTCATGCATTGTAAGATTTCAGAAAACTGGTTGTTATCTCTTCAAATATTGCCTGCTCTCTGTTCTCTTAAAACTTTTCTTTTAGACTCTAATTAGATAGATTTTTGTTGTTGTTGAGTTGGGATTGATGGCATGCACATCTGTAGACCTACCTACTTAGGAGGCTAAAGCAGTAGGATCAGTGGAGCCCAGGAATTAAAGGTCAACCTAGACAACATAGTGAGACCCTGACTCTTAAAAAAAAAAAGAAAAGAAAATTTTAAAATAAAGGTATTTCATATTTTAGCTATAATCTTCTGATCTGGCTAGAGAAATACAAAAATGCTGTAGATTTATTGTAATTTCTGTTACTACAAAGTTCTACCAAGTTTTATAAATGTTTTTTGCACAGTATTTACCAAGCTGAAAGATATTTTAAAAAGAAGCCTGGAACTGGATCTGGTAGTTTATTCCTATAATCCCAGTGATTTGGGAGGCTGAGACAGGAGGATTGTAAGTTCAAGGCCAGCCTAGGTAACTTAGCAAGATGTTGTCTCAAAATAAAAATTAAAAAATAAAAAAGAGAGATCTGGGAATGTTGCTCAGAAGAAGAGTACTTGCTCACTAGGTGTGAGGCCCATGGTTTACTCCTCAGTACTGCAATAAATAAATAAATAAATAATTTTAACATGAAATGGGGGCTGGGGTTTAGCTCAAGGGTAGAGTGCTTGCCTAGCACATGTGAGGCACTGGTTTTGATTCACAGCATTGTATAAAAATAAATAAATTTTAAAATAAAGGTATTGTGTCCATCTACAACTAAAAAAATTTTTAGCTATATAAAGAACATACACGATCTATTACATAGGCTTTAGGAAAAGCATAAGTCAGTAGATAACTCTTTTCTTCTAAAAAGGAGAAATGGCAAACAGTAGTTTCCTAGAAAATATGAATAAGTAAACATCACCAGAATTTCTTAGAGAATGTAGACACCTATGCAATGAGTTTGACAGATATAGTCCAGGAGTACAATAAAAGCAGCTCCATTGAATTTCTGTATGCTAAAAGAGTTCAAAACTGTACTCTAGTTGATGACCTGGTACTTGCAAAGAATAGTTGTCCAACAATAAATGCTTTCGAAATGATGTGCATTGATAAAGTAATGACTTAACACCAGTAGTAAACAGAAGATAAAGAGGAGTAAATGTAAGTAAAAGAAGGAAGTAGAAAGATAACAATTTGTGAATGAAACTTCTAGGAAAACTGGCTCAGTTTATATTTTATTAAAAGAAAATTTGTTTCATGATTTTGTGGGGTTTGGTCATTTGTTCTTATTGGTGATCTTATTTTCAGATCAAATTTCCAACAGATGCTTGGGTTTTCTCTAGCAATTTTTGTCTCCTATTCGTATGTATGTTTGGATGATTACATTTTTACATGTTAGATTTATTTTTGACAACTGCCAGGTTGTAGATTTTGAAATTTTATAGTAAGAATTTCAGTTTCCAGACCTAATACTTGTGGCCTTAGAAATCGAAACTGGCTACATAGTTTTGTTAAGTATGTTAGAAAAGTTAGAGTGATTTCCACATATGATACTGTAGCCCCTTTTATAATCAATCCTTATTAAAAAAACTAAAGCGTCACTAATTTTCATTAATATATATAGCTAATTTATGTTTATATCTCAGCCTGTTCAATACTTGTGCATTGACCTCTAACCTACACACTTAAGAGAATACTTTTATTTTTTATTTCAAGGCTTTCTTCAATACTAAAAACATATGGAAATCCTTTGAAAACACCATCAGTAGTTTATAGACAAAGGCTTTATGAACTGTTAATTTTGTTACCTCCTGAAACCTATGAAGGTATGTGCCTTATACCAAAATTTTTTATTGTTTGTGCCTTGAAAGTAATAATTGCTCATTAAATAGTTGAATAAATGAACCAAATGTCAACTATTTAGTACCTTGTTTCTAGAAATTTAAGACAGTCTAATCTTAATCCATGTGTTCACCATTTTATAGTAAATAAAATATATTATTTAGAAAACCTATTTATTTTTTCATTTATTATTTTTGTTGGTACATTAAAATTATACATAATAGTAGAATTATGCAGAATATGCAGTATTCATATATGCATATGACTTAATTCGATCACTGTCATTCCCCAGTACCCTTTTTTCCCTCCTCTTCTCCCTCCCCATCCACTTGCTTTAATCTCCTTTCTGTTGTTATTTTGCACAGTATTATTACCTACGTGGGAGGCTAAAGCAGGAGGATCAGTGGAGTCCAGGAATTAATTCGTGCATTGTGTGTATATGATTTATTGTGATTTATTTGTGTATGACAGAGCATTATTTGATAGACTTCCAAAAACTTCCCTATTCTTTTCCCTACTCCCTCCTCGTCCCCTTTCTGTACTAAGGGGACAAAATTAAAATGTTGTTTTGCCTAATGCTGTCCTGCCTCTTTACTTATGAGTAACCTACCAGAGAACTAATAAACAATCACAGTTTAGTGGTAGGTTGATCTTATTCTCTGCTATCTCTGATTATAAAAGTGACCTGTTAAATATCTAACAAAAACTGAGAGATAATTTCTGTGTTCCACAGCGTAGATACCTGTTAGATTGTGGCAAAAGCAATTCCCCTTGGATTTTTACTATAGTACTTTGAAATTTATTTTCAAGCTACATTTGAAAAATATAGACCTTTTTCCCCTCAAGTCTTCTTTAAACATTTAGGAATACAAGAATATCAGCTCAAAATTTTCAGTGTATCTTCTGTTGAATGATAGTGTAGATCTATCCTTAAAGAACTAAAATTAGGGAAATGAAAAAGAAGTTTTGTACTTTTTTTTTACTTATATTTTCTTAATTGGAGTTTGGGAATACAATCAGGAATCCTAAAGAAATAATAAGCATACACTATATATTATTTTAAATCAGGTCCAGAGTGTTCATTAACAGATATAGTCAAGAATTAACTGTGAGCCGGGCATAGTGGCACATGCCCATAATCCCAGCAGCTCAAGAGTCTGAGACAGGAGAATTGCAAGTTCTAGTCCAGCCTTAATAACTTAGAAAGACCCTGTCTCAAAAAAATTTTTTTTGAAAAGTGGGGGTGGTAGGGTTTGGGTATGTGGCTCAGTGGTTAAACACCCTGGGTTCATCTCTAGTACTCGGGGAAAAAAAGACTATGAATTTAAGAACTAATGAGTATACACTTATATATATTTTAAATCAGGTCCAGAGTATTCATTAACAGGAAAAGTCAAGACTTATTATGAAAAGAAAATCTGAATATACCTTCTTTGTCTTTTTAATTGTATATACCTTTCATGTTTATCTATATGAATTAAAAATATAAAAATAATAATATGGACATTTATATTTTTATATTTCAATTAAAAATAACTTGCCATTTTTCCATCTTTATAATTATAACAATAAAAGTAGTAAGGGTCCCTCTATCCCTTAGGAATATTGAATTTAAGAGCAAAATTTTCACTTTTTGTGTGTGTGTGTGGTACAAAGGATCAAATTCAGGGCCTCACTCATGATATGCTAGGCAAATGCTTAATGAGTTACATCCCCAGTCCTGTTTTCTATTTTTAATAGATTTGTATAATATGTATGAAGTACAATAGTAATATAGAATCACACCAATTATGTAATCACATATACACATAGGGTAATAATATCCGATTCATTCTACTATCCTTCCTTCCCCACACCCTTTCTAAATTCATGATATGATGGGGCTTATGTTCTAACTGCACCATTAAAATATTCATTGTCATTTCAAATAATATACCTTACATAGTATAGTAACAACCTTCAGCAACTTCTAAATCTGTAACACAGAGGAAATAGTAGTCTTTAGATGAATTTACCTAATTAATTTGAAAAATAAGACTGAGTAACAAAACAGGTTTAAAGTTCTGATCTTAAACTCTGATCATATCAGTTACTCTAATGTCTAAAAGTCATCTGACAAGACATGAAAATTGTTTTTTTTATATGAAAAGTATTTTAAGAAATTAAAGTAATTTCCTCATGGTTATACAGCAAATACTTTTCAGAATGACAGTTTTCTGTAGGTTGTGGAATGAAAATTGAGTTCTTAGTTTTAACTCTCTATTCCTCTTTCCTCATCTATAAAATAGCAGTACTGACCTGACTGCATGAGGTTTATTATGAGGATGATGTACAAAGGTTTTAAAAGGTTTCCTGACACATTAATTTACCATTTTGCCTTGTCATCCAAGATATGAAACACTTAAATTAAGCAGTAGATATACCACTTATAGTAACTGAAATAATTAATTTCATTAAATTAATTGAAAACTTGGGTCTTGAGTCTTTAATAAATATTTGTTGTTACTAGCATTACTAATACTGGTGGTGTAGAAAAAAATGCCAGGTGTGGTGTCACATGCCTGTAGTTCCTTCTACTCTGGAAGCTGAGTCAGGAGAATGAATTGAGCCTAGGAATTTAAGGTCAGCCTGAGCAATATATAATAAGACCCCTTCTCTGAAAAAAAATTAGAATAGCTACACACTTCCTGATGTATTCTGTCACCTGAAGTAGGTACAAATCAACTCTATCCCTCATTTCATCCTTATGCTATTGCTCAAACAATTGAAAAAGTAAATATTTTTCTAAGGCAGTTTTTACTCATTCCTGCAATACTTAAGTTACAAACTGGCAAAAAAAAAAAAAAGTTCTATGTAGATAAAATTTTCTATGATAATCCGTCAGAAATTAGGGCAAAACATCTTCGAGATGATAATTTGGGCAAGTATGATAAATAAACCAGTTTTTCAAAATGTAAATATAGAGAGAAAAGCATATGCTGTCTTGTGTCTTAGAAAAGATCACGAAATACTTCCTTATGAAAAATTAAACTGCACCAGGGGGCTATAATCATCAAAATCCAGAGTGTAGAAAGTTCTACACTTTGTTGCTTCAAATGAATCACAGTGAGGAGAAAAAAAAAAAAAACAGGTAGAATGAGAATATTGAATTGATAAATATTTAAATATCAACTAGCTGCAATGTGTAGACCTTATTTACATCTGCATTTAAACATAGAATCAAACAAAAACAGGCACTTATGATAAGACAGTTGGAAATTCGAACACTTACTAGATATTTGATTTCTAGTGTTTTTTTTTAAACATGAGATTTTGATAGTTTCAAATAAAATGTCTTTTAATGGTAAAACATTCATGGATAAAGTGATATGCTATCTAAGATTGCTTCTAAATAATATGAAGGCCAGGTGCAGTGGTGCATACCTATAATACCAGCAGCTTAGGCTAAGGCAGTAGGATCAGAAGTTCATAGCCAGCCTCAGCCATTTAGTGAGGCCCTACATAACTTAGTAAGACCCTGTCTCAAAACAAAAACTAAAAAGGGCTGGGGATGTGGCTTATTCCCAGTACCAATCAATAAATAAAATGAAGGATGGTGTTATAGTGAGCAGGGATATAAGTGAAACAGGATCATTCCACCTGTGTGGAGGATAGGGGTCATGATATTATTGTCTCCTTTTAATAGGTTTGAAATTTTCCATAATAAAAACATATCTAAATATAAATGTTTTCAGGCGATGCTTCTTTTTTCTATTAAAAAGTTCATTTAACAAAAAATTTAATATGAAAGTGTACATGATCTGATTTTTATGTCATAGTTAAACAGGCCCTTTGAAGAAGGGACATGGATTTCTCTGCTGAACAGCCATTATTTATACTCATTCCAAGGCTTCTAACATGATGATACTATTTACTCATATTACCACCATTCCAATATTGTTCTGTTGCCCACTAGTTGCCATCTCCATACATTCATCTATCACAAGTTTCATAAAGGGATCAAATCCCACAATATTCCTTAGACTTATCTGCCACCATTTAATTTCAATGATAACTTCTTGTCCATAAATTTTATCAGTTCGGGAGCTTTGTTCATGTTGTCTATTTGGTAGACTCAGAGATGCTTTCCAAGCCATGCTTCTTAAAATCCAACATAATTCTCCAAAAAAAATTTAAGAGGATACTTGCTATGTTGCTCAGCCTGGCCTCAAATTCCTAGGCTCAAATGATCCTGCCTCATCCTCACCAGTAGTTGGGACTAATAGGCACACACCACCATGCTAACTAAATCTATTTTGTTTAAATAGGAAAAGGAAAAACAAACAGAATTTATTGCATGCCTAAGGAATGAGAGTATTAGATGCCTAAATTTATTTTTGTGCTTTGTTGGGGGTTTTTTGTTTTGGTTTGGTTTGGTTTGGTTTTTGGTACCGGAGATTGAAGTAGGGGCATTACACCACTGAACCACATCCCCAGCCCTTTTTTGTATTTTATTTGGAGACAGGGTCTCACTGAGTTGCTTGGGTCCTTGCTAAATTACTGAGGCTGGCTCTGAACTCCCAATCCTTTTGTCTCAGCCTCCCAAGCCTCTGGGATTACAGATGTGTGCCACCACACCAGGCTTATGCTTTTTTTTTTTTTTAATTGATCGTAGTATTCACTCAGTATTATGAGGCATATATTTTAAACTGTCTTTTCACTATTCGTTCTTGACCTTGTGAGCAGCAACACATTGATTTGTAGGGCATTTTTCAAGGACAAGGATACAATATTTGGCTACAATATAATAAAATTGGCCATTGTGTGAATTAAAGCTCAATCTGGGCTTGTTTTATCCTGTAGTCTAACCAGTTAATTGCTTGTTCTTATTGCTAATTGCTTTTTCCCTGTGATTCAATAGGACACCTCTGTGCTATCCTCAAAGAACTGGCTGCTGACCTTACTGCCCCTGATATTCAGGTGGCTGCATCTACATTTTTACTTCCACCTCTTTGTCATCAGGATGATCTTTTGATATTAAGTCCTTTGCTACAAGAGACTGACCATAGATTTATTGAAGAACAGGTATGACCGTTTTTTTAATAACGCTTGAATAGATTCAACTGATGAACAATGATATTTTTTAAAATCCTCTTTTTTTTTAATCCTCATTTTAGCTCCTGCTTGGTAATGGGGGTGCCTGTGGAAGTCTTGAATATGACCCTTATTCTATTTATGAGAAGGATGTAGAGGGAGATTCTGTGCCTAAGCCCCTGCCTCCTACACTATCAGTTATTAGCTCTGCAGCAAAGCTCTTTGGGGTTGTCTGTGCTCATGTGGGAGAAGCTCAAAGGTAAATCTCTTCACTTATCCTAACATAATATATAACTGGTTCAGTGAATGCATAGTAGAGAACTAACTAGTGGGTAAGAAGAATGTTGTCAGAAGATCTTATTAACAAAGAAGATTTCTCATAAGTGACAAATGAAGGTGAGATAAAGGTTCTTCATTTGACTAATACTAAATAAGGAATTATTAAATACCCCAAACCACTAGGTATTATTGTGGATACAGTTCTTTACCCACAGTTAGTTTATAATGTAGCTGAAAATACAAATGGAAAGGTCATTAGTGACAAAAGAATATTGATTTATGAGCAATTGCTACCTTTTTTTTTTTTTTTTTTTTGCTTAGACTAAGGTCTTATAGGCTTTCATACTTTGGAAATTTTACAGAACTATTTTATAGGTTCAGGGATTAGTCTTCATTTAGGTTGGTTTCAAAATGTTGGTTTGGTACTGGGGATTGAATCCAAGGGTGCTTGGTCACTGATCTATATCCCTAGCACTTTTTATGTTTATTTTTCTTGTGACATCACTGAAATTTATTTGTTTTAATTAGTGACACATGACAGTACAGTGATCTTGTCATATCATACATTTGAATCATATGGAATATAATTTCTCATTTTTCTGAGTATACAGGTTACAGATCACATTGGTCAGGCAGTCACATATATACCCACAGCAATAGTAATGTCTATTTTATTCTGCTGTCCTTCCATTCCTTTTGAATCAGGGTCTCACTAAGTTGCATAGGGCCTCACTAGGTTGCTGATAGCTTTGAACTTGCTGCCTCAGCCTCCCAGATTGCTGTGATTACAGGCGTGCACTACCGCATCCAGTTAGATTTTGTTTTAATAAAAATGTTGAGACATGATAAAAGCAAAACCTATCTTCCTATTTGGATTCTAACTAAACAAAAGTAGTAGACAGTACTTTGGAGAGTGTTTAAAGGAAATAGTCTGGCCCCATCAAAAAGTAGGTCATAGCTATTATCAGTATCCACCAGTGGGTGTCATTAGAGAGCCTTAGGAGAGAAATACATGGCTAGGAAAGTTAAGTTTCTAATTTCCTGTTATCCCAGATATATTTGTTTATGGCAGCTGTTTTTTTGTTTTGTTTTGTTTTTTTACTTTGGAAGTAATTTTTTTATGAGAAATTATATTTTAAGCTAGTTGGTTCTTTTCTGACTATAGAATTCTACAAATAAGAAAATTTAATATTGTGTTACTAATATTAAAAAGAATATAAATATACTAATATTAATACTAATATTACTAATATTGAATAAGAAAATTTAATATCGCATTGCCAATATTAAAGCACTAAAAAAGCTAAAGCCCTAAAATATTGAAAGGTTGAGAAGTTGATATTTTGTACAGAAAGTGTTATTGATCTTGTTCATGTGTTGTTTGTGGAGTTTTTGTTTGTTTGTTTTGTGTGTGTGTGTGTGTGTAGCATAAAAGAGTAGGATTTATTCAAATGAGAAGAAAAGAGAGAGCTCCTACAGGGTGAGAGAGGACCCAATAGGGGTTGCCTGTGGTTTTTGTTTATTTGTTTTGCGGTACTGGAGTTTAGACCCAGGGATGTTTTACCACTGAGCTACATGCCCAGCCGTTTTTTATTTTTGATTTTGAGACAGGGTATTACCAAGTTGCCAAGACTAGCCTTGAACTTGTGATACTCCTGATTTAGCCTTTCTGGTGGCTGGGATTATAGGCATGTGTCATCATGCCCAGCTGTTTATGGTTATTTTTAAATATGTTTTGCATCTGATTGCAAGAAAAATGAATAATTCACATGAGGATTTTTCATCCTTGGTTTGTTTTGCGGTCCATTGTAATCATCTAAACAACTTTTAAAAATACTAAAGATTCTAGCTGGGCATGATGGCACATACTTATAGTCCTAGCTACTCAGGAGGCTAAGACAAGAGGATTGTAAATTCAAGGCTCAGCCTTGACAACTTAGTGAGACCCTGTCTCAAAATAAAAAAAATAAAAAGGAATGGGGATGTAGCCTAGTGGTTGAGTGCACTTGGGTTCAATCTTCAGTCCTGTAAAAACAAAAAACTAAGGATTATGATTTATTAGTATGATGTACGTTCTATGGTAGGCACTGAAATTTTTAGAAACTTCTTAGATGATTCTCATAGGCAGCCTAGAGTAAGGACCACTGCTGTAAATGCATTGCTTCCAGAAATGCTATTACTCTTGAGTAAAGAGAGAGGAAAAGTTTAGCAGTTCTCAGTACTTTAAAAAAAAAATGCCATTATATACCCTCTCTGGAAGTAAAAAGTAAATCAGCATTTTCAGGTGTATATTTTTGCCCTTTATCTAAGTGCCCTTTAACTAAATGTTTGTATTCCACCTGGACTTAAAACTTTTTTATCTAATCATTTTCTTACAAACTGATAATTATATATTATCATGGATACTACTTAGGAATACCAGTTGGTATTACTAAGAACAAATCATCTCCATCTTCCTGACAATTCAATTGTTGAGGTCTCTAAAGGAATTAGTGTCGTTATTTATCCTGAACTCTTGTTAATAGTATATTAAAAGACTGTCAGGATTAGGGGGCAAAAGATAGAGAAAAAGTTTTGGGTCTCCAGCAACTCTCTTTTATAGTTTGACCCATGAGTGTGAGCAGGAAAATAATGCAACTCAAATTATATGGTATGAAAAATTCTCCAGCTCTAACATTATATGTTTTTCCTACTTTCAACATGATACATTTCCATTTTAACAGAGATACAGGATATGATCTAATAATATGATCTAATATGATCTTTAAGTTTATAAACTTATGCACTGGACTGTATGGTTGTCCCCTTGATGTCACATTTACCCTCTACAATCTTCCTGAAATGTTATTTGGGTATAAATATATCCTTTAAACAAAATGCCTTAAATATGTTTTTGATCAATGGGCAGAAAATTGTTCCACTATAATAGTTAATAAAATGGGGAAATCCCTGATAATATTGTTTAGGAGATATTTAGAAAAGAAACAAGGTCATCAGTAAAGTGATCCCAGATTTCAGCTTTCTTTCTTTTTTTTTTTTTTTTTTTTTTTCTTTTTTTGCTGTCCTAGGGTATTGAACCCAGGACCTCACACATGCTAGATAAGTGGCAAACATGCTACCACTGAGCTACATCCTCAGCCTCATCATCTCAGTTTTCTAAAAATTATTTTCATATGCCTAGGGGGGGAAATGATAAGAACAAAGGTGACAAAATATTAATGGTGGCTCTTTCTAGATGGTAGGATCATGGGTGAATATTAGAGTGGTATGGTTTTCCCAATTCTTAGTGATCTTCTATTTTTATTATATGATATGAATTGATATGTATAGTACTTTTTCCAGTGCACATAATATATAGCCTAGCTAGTACCTTCCTTTTTTCTTTGACTTTTGCAGTTGGACTTTTTAAAGGCACAATGCCCATATCTATGTTGCTTTGATAATAAAATTATCATTTGGAGTAGAATTATATTAAGCATGTGGCCTCAACATAATGATAAAGATCTAGCTAAGAACGGGGGAATTTTATTAGAAATACACTAGGGTCAGATAAAAGCATACCCATATGCCATCTTCAGGCAGTCACACCCTGTTTTACCTGTTCAACACAATTAACCTTTGTGTTTATTAGACAAGTAGATTTGACTGCCTACTACCTGCCAAACACAAGATGTTAAAAAAAATGAAGATAAATTATAAAGCATTATTCCTGCTATCAAGATAATTCATAAACCTCAAAATAATATTCAATGTTATTTCAGCTTTCCTTAATTTAATTGGAGAGTTGAGGGGAAAGAAAATATTGAGATTAGAGACTATGTCTGTAAGAAGAAATTGATAGAAAAATGGGGTGACTTGTTTCATGGCTATATATCTTTAATCTCAAGAAATTCAAACCTCTGAGGGCCTGGGTTATGACTCAGTGGTAGAGCTCTCACCTAGCAGGTGGGAATCATTGGGTTCGATCCTCAGCACCACATAAAAATAAGTAAATAAAGGTATTGTGTCCAACTAAAATTAAAAAAAAAAAAGAAAGAAAGAAAACCTCTGTGCTATAAAGACATGAAAAATGATTCACAAAAGACATACAAATAGTTAGTAGACATGCAACCCCAGACCAAAAATAGTATGTATATTTATTATAAATTGTGATAATTGGAAAACTACTCGCATCAGAGAGACAATGGTTAAATAAATTGTGGAGCATGTGTTTAATGAATTTCAGGTTCACAAAAGTTACCAAAGAATAAAATTAATTTAAAAATACTAAAGAGGTAATATTAAATGAGAAAAACAAGAGTTAAAATTGTGTTATATTTGGTATGATCCCAAATACATTTTTGAATTATGGGTGGGGGTTCGAAGAATTGTGCCTCTTCTACTTAACTATCAATGACATATGTTGGTGCTAAGTTTAAGACAAAGCAATGTATTTGACTTTAATAAGTCTTAGTATTAAGAACCAAGGAGGGCTGGGGATGTGGCTCAAGTGGTAACGCGCTGGCCTGGCATGCACAGGGCACTCACTGGGTTCGATCCTCAGCACCACATAAAAATAAAATAAAAATGTTGTGTTCACCAAAAACTGAAAAATAAATATTTTTAAAAAAAGAACCAAGGGGCTGAGGCTATGGCTCAGTGGTAGAGTGCTTGCCTAACATGGTGTGAGACACTGGGTTCGAGTCTCAGCACCACATATAAATAAATGAATAAAATAAAGGTCTATAAATCTAAAAAATGTATATTTAAAAAAAAAGAACCAAGGAATCAGCTAACAGTGACACTTACTAGACAAATGTTCATTAAAAGAAGACTCAGGAGATCCCTGTAATCTGCTTCTGTGTTGAATTTGTTGCAACTTGATATGAATTTGATAATTTGGGGGTAATTTTTTTTTCATCTATTTCTAAAAGGTGGAATTGTCTGTTCTAAGCATTTAGTCAAAAGCTATAAGGGCTGGGCTTGGCGGCACATACCTGTAATCCCAGACACTTGGAAGTTGAGGCAATAGGATCACAAATTTGAGGTCAACTTGTTGAGAACCTGTCTCAAAATTTAAAAAGGACCCGGGATGTGGTTCAGTGGTTAAGCACTCCTGGGTTCAATCCCCAATACCAAAATTATCTACTTGCTTTTAAATTTTGTTGATTCTTATTTTAGGCTTCTTATATTGGAACAGCTTTTGAACAGTATGAAGCACACAAAAGGAGCTCGTCAACAAGTAGTTCAGTTACATGTTGTTTCTTCCATTTCTAATTTTTTAAAGGTAATTCTACTTTTTTAAATTCAAATATTTGCTTAATTCTTTTTAAAAAAATGTATGGCTAATTATGGAGAATAATATTTTTAAAGAGCTTTATTTTCTAAATTTGTCCTAATCTCCTGATGGTAGTGTTTCAGGATTTGAAATTCTTCTACTTTTTCTTTGTATAATACCAGCCTAGGGATTGATGGTCTGTGGCCTATGGGCCAAATCCAGTTCACTGTTGCATTTGTGACTTATTGTTTCTAAGTAAAATATTACAGGATTCATTCAGATGGTTCCTTTTAGACATCTATTAATGTTCTTTGGAACTCATTTATGCCATAGTGATAATTGATTGCTATTTTGTTTGCCTGGTGGTAAAATTTTAAAGTACTTTGTGAGAAAAAGATCGAATTTTGTTTGTGTGATCAGTGTTCATTTTTGTATTCTGATGTTTTAAAGTATTAACATATATGAACTTACATGTTAACAAGAATATGCATTCTCAGCTAGACAAGAGAATTTGCTATAGTTATAAATTTGAATTTTTCTTTATGTATTTTAGTATGTGGCTGACTCAAAGGGAAGTTTAGGTCCAGATGAAATGAGAAGACTTGCTCTAACATTAGTGATGGGAGCCCTAGAAAGTGCCAACCCCCTTTTGAGATGTGCAGCTGCAGAGGCATGGGCTAGATTAGCCCAAGTAGTTGATGATGGAGCTTTTACTGCTGGATTAGCTCAAGTTAGCTTTGACAAGTAAGTTAATTTTTTATTTAATACCAGGGGCTATGTGATAAAAGTGGTAATAGCTTGCTGATTTGTTGGAACTAGTAAGAAATCTGATTCATAGATTTAACTAAGAAAAGAAAACTGACAAATGTGGGTGCCAAGAGCATGAAAGAAGAACCTATAGAATGGGAGAATATCTTTGCCACCTGCATCTCAAATAGAGCATCACTCTCCAGGATGTATAAAGAACTCAAAAAATGTAACACCAAAATAAATAACCCAATCAATAAATGAGCAAAGGAATTGAACAGGCATTGCCCAGAAGAAGAAATACAAATGGTCAACAAATGCATGAACAAATGTTCAACAGGGGCTGGGGTTGTGGCCCAATGGTAGAGCACTGGCCTAGCATGCATGGGGCACTAAGTTAGATTCTCAGCACCAAATATAAATGAATGAATAAAATAAAGATCCATCAACATCTAAAAATCTATTTTTAAGAAAATGTTCAACATCTCTAGCAATTAGAGAAATACAAATTAAAACTACACTGAAATTACATCTCACTCCAGTCAGAGTGACAGTTATCAAGAACACAAGTAATAATGAACATTGGTGTGAATGTGGGGGGAAAGTTTCACTCATATATTGCTGGTGGAACTGCAAATTGATGCAACCACTCTGGAAAACAGTACAGAGAGTCCTGAGAAAACATGGAATGGAACCACCATTTGACCCAGTTATCCGACTCCTCAGTATATACTCAAAGGACTAAAAATTAGCATACTACAGTGATGCAGCCACATCAATGTTTCTAGCAGCTTAATTCACAATAGCTAAGCTATGGACCAACCAAGATGCCCTTCAAATGAATAGAAAAAGAAAATGTGGTATATATACACGCTGGAATATTAGTCACCCATAAAAAAGAATGACTTTTGCCAGTAAATGGATAGATCCAGATAAGTAAAATAAGCCAATCCCAAAAAACCAAAAGTCAAATATTCTCTCTGATATGTGAATGCTAACACACAAAAAGTTGGGCGGGGGTGGAATAGAAAAGACAATAATAAAGGAGAATGAAGGGAAGGGAGGAAGGATGAAATAGGAAAGATAGTAGAATCAATCAGACATAACTTTCCTATGTTCATATATGAATACACCACCAGTGAAACCCCACATCTTGTATAACCGCAAGAATGGGATCCTAATTAGAATAAGTTATACTCTATGTATATATGTCAAAATACATTCTGTATATATACTCTGGTCATGTATGTATAAAAGAAACAAAAAAAAATTTTAAATAAAGAACTCTCATGGCCTGCTGATCTTTTTTTTAATATTTATTTTTTAGCTTTAGGTGGACACAATATTTTTATTTTATTTTTGTGTGGTGCTGAGGATCGAACCCAGTGCCTCACACATGCCAGGTGAGCGCACTACCGTTTGAGCCATATCCCCAGCCCTTGGCCTGCTGATCTTGAAACACAAAAATATTACTATTTCAGCTTTAGTCTTAAGTAGTAAGAGAAAGATCACTATCTAGAATATGAAGTGACCATCAAGGGAATAAACTCTAGGACAGTTAGATATTTAATGGAGTTTTATTATGTAAAATATAGATGATAGGTAGTAGCACCAATCTACAGGAGAAGGAAAAACTATAGACTGCAGATTAAAAAAAAAAAAAAAAACATAAACTGTACTTTGATTTCTGTAGTTCTATCATTTTGGGTAGATTGCTTAATCCTCTCAGCCAGTTTTCCTCTATTTCAAATAGAAGGTTATTAATACTGTCTTTTCTATTTAAGAATATTAATATAGGCACCATACACAGTGGTCCTGGAGCCTGAGGCAGGAGGATCATGAGTTCAAAGCCAGCCTCAGCCAAAGCGAGGCGCTAAGCAACTCAGTGAGACTCTTGTCTCTAAATAAAATACAAAATAGGGCTGGGGGATGTGGCTCAGTGGTTGAGTGCCCCTGAGTTTAATCCCCGGTACCAAAAAAAAGCTTCCTCTAAGACTATTAATGTAGGCCAGGCTGATGCTAACCTCAGAATTGTTGAGAAGATTATAAAGAAAAATTAAATATCGTGGCACAGTGGTATACACCTATAATCTCAGCTGCTCAGGAGACGTGAGTCAGGGATCACAAGTTTGAGGCTAGCCTCAGGATTTAGCAAAACCCCCTCTCATAATAAAATTTAAAACAAAAATGAACTAAGTGTAAAGTGTTTAAATTAGCTGAGAGTTGTAGAATCTATCACACATAACTTACCTATGTTCCTATGTGAATATACAACCAGTGAAACTCCACATCATATATAACCATAAGAATGGGATCCTAATTAGAATAAGTTATACTCCATGTGTATATGTCAAAATATATTCTGTATACTCTGTCATGTATATATGCATGAGTTCTATGCCCAGGACTGTCTTTTTATCTATCTGTCTATTTATTTATTTATTTGGTATCAGGACCCAGGGATATTTAACCACTGAGCCACATTCCCAGCCCTTTTTATTTTTTATTTTGAGAAAGGGTCTTGCTAAGTTGCTTAGGGCCTTGCTAAGTTGCTGAGGCTGGCTTTGAATTTGTGATCCTTCTGTCTCAGCCTAATGAGCTGGAATTATACTGGAATTACAAACATGCACCACAGTGCCTCCCTCACGGTTCTGTCTTTAAAAATAAATAAATAAAAATTTAAAAAGGTTGTCTAAATGACAGAGTACATATGTTAGGCTTGATTTTGTTTTTTCAATGCTTGTCATTTATTTTTATTCCCATAATTACAGATTGAAGTCAGCAAGGGATGTGGTTACAAGGACAGGACACTCGTTGGCTTTGGGATCCCTAAATAGGTATTTAGGAGGAATAAGTTCTTCTCAGCACTTGAATTCTTGCATTGGGATCCTTTACACTTTGTCTCAGGACAGCACTTCTCCTGATGTGCAGGTGAGTACCTCACACAATGCCTTCCTTGAAATACATGATTTGTAGATGATGTTGATTATTTTTAATGACCACTGATAATTTGTGAATAATATTTCCCCCATTAATGTTAAGGCAAGTGTTAACTTTGATTAACTTTGTTAACTGGATTTTTTTAAATGAATTTATTTCTTTTAATTAGGTATATATGACAGCAGAATGCATTTTGATTCATTGTACACAATTGCAGCACAACTTTTCATTTCTCTGGTTGTACATGTTGTAGCATCATACCATATGTATACTCATACATGCACCTTAGGGTATGATGTCCATCTCTGTTAAATGGATTTTTAAAATTCAAATTTATCTATATTCTTTCAACTAGAGTGTCTGAAGTCATGTCCAATATCTTTTATTGAAAAACATCGCTCTTCTATAATAAAATATCATTATACTCTTCTAAATATATTAGCATATTTAATCCTCACTGTAATTTAGGGTGTATAGGCCCTTACAGCAAAATAAAACTGAAGCTTACAGAAGCTTAGTTACTTGCTCATAACTGAAAAGCCAATGAGCTGTGAAATCAGGACACGAACACCAATCATGGAATCAAAATCCAATTTTTAACCACTAGACCATATTTTTGTACATATCTTACCCATTTCAGTCAGTAAAATCATTCTCCTGATATTTTAATGATTTTTATTGTTCATGTTCGTTTGCTTTCCTTATCTCTTCCTTAGTATAGTAACCTCCAAATGAGTTATTTTTTTATATTTTTAGATTCTTTTCTTTCCAACCCTCTCTAAATATGAAACCAATTTATTTTTCTAGAAACTTTCATTTTGCTGCTTCCCAAATGAAAAGGTGGGCAAACTGCTTATTGCATTTTTTTAAATATTTTATTTTTTTTAATTGTAGTTAGACACAATACCTTTATTTTATTTATTTATTTTTATGTGGTGCTGAGGATTGAACCCAGGGCCTTGCACGTTCTAGGTGAGCACTCTACCGCTGAGCCACAACGCCAGCCCTGCTTATTGCTTCTTAATCAACTTCTTATTCTGGTCTTATCCACTGACCCAGAAAGTCTGTCTGTTCTTACACCAATGTACTTACTGTCTTCTCTCCCAGATGTTATTCTCATATCTGCATTTACATTTTTTCCTTTTGTCATTCTCCCTCCCTTTCTTATCTGATATTTTAAATTTTTTAGTGTTTTAAGAACCAATTTAACCACTATCTCATTAAACTTGAACATCTCTAATCCATAGCTTTCTTTTTTTGAATTACCATATTTTTAATAGTCTCCTCAACATCATTGAATACTTGATTGAATTGACTCAAAAAGTTTTCCATTTTTCAACCATCTTTAAATACAGTACCTTTTCTTTCTGTTGTATTCTTCTTCCCTTTCAAGGAAGTCTAGGTTTATGTTGAATACCTTTTTGTTGATTAATTTAAATGCTTCTTTCCATAGTTTCCAGTGTAATCAAACCTAAGTCATCTTGGAGCTGGGGGTTGTAACTTAGTGATAGAGTTTATGCTTAGCATGCACTGCACAAGGCCCTAAGTTGAATCCCCAGCTTGAAAAACAAACAGACAAAAAAGCCCTGAGTTTTCTTGATTGCTATTATCATCACCTAACTGATAAGAACTCATTGTTGTACTAAAGTATTTTAAGCTTTCTTACATATCCATTGATGAGAGAGAGAATTTTTTTTCATTTCATTTCCTTAAGGGGTTGGAACTTTTTATTAGCTTCTTATTGTGGAACATTCAAACAGTCACAAAAGTTGAAAATACGATAATTGGGGCTGGGGCTGTAGCTCAGTGGTAAAGTGCTTGCCTCATATGTGTGAGGCACTGGGTTCGATCCTCAGCACCACATCAAAATAAAGATACTGTATGTTCATCTACAACTAAATAAATATTTTTTTAAAAAAGAAAATACTACAATGAACTTATTTTACTTAGCATTCAGTTTCATTGGTTATCAGTGTAATGTGTAATGAGTATCTGGATCAGAAGACATTATCAGTACCCCACACCTTCTTATCATGCTATCTTCTAGTTAACTATCTGCCCCATCAAGGATAACCACTGTCCTTATTTGCAACAGCATAAATCAATTTTCTTTCTTTTATAATTTACATAAGTGCAATTAGACAGTAGGTAGGTACTCTCTATGTCTGCCTTTCTTCATTCCATGTTTTGTTCAAGAGATATGTCCATATTGTTGCATATAAGTTGTAGATTTTGTTGAATCCTTTTTAAAATTTGAATTTTTGTTCTTTATATAGGTTTAAAAAATGAAATTTTCAAAAAACTGTATTTGATTCAAGCTGTTAGCTAAAGTACCAAACATTTATCTTGAAATTCTTAGCACTGAGCTATATCTACATTTGGTGATTGTCTCTGAGTTGGTTTTATATTGGGTATTTAAAGAGAAAAATTCTCTTTTTCTTTTTGTTTTGGGGGGTGGGCAGTAGTAGGGGTTGAACCCAGGGGTACTTTACCCCAGTTCTTTTTATTTTTTATTTTGAGATAGGGTCTTGCTAAGTTGCTGGGATTAGCCTCAAATTTGCAATCCTATGCCTCAGCCTCCCAAGTGGCTGTAATTACAGGTGTGCCACTGTACCAAGCCAAGAATTTTCTTAATATCTCTCTCTCTCTCTCTCTCTCTCTCTCTCTCTCTCTCTCTCTCTCTCTCTCTCTCTCTCTCTCTCTTTGTACTGCTTCAGTCAATGTAAGGAAAATTTTATTGAGGTCCCAAGGCCATATATGGGGCTTGGGCAGGAGGCCACCCTTTGGGGAAAGGAGCCAGTGAAGGGCTTTATTTCACCTTCTTTTTGGGCAGAGATTATTGGTGTGGCCACACTTCTTGCAGCAGCTGACAGCACAGGGGGGCAGGTGGGCATAACACTTGTGACAGATCATCTTGTCATTGTACTTCTGAGTCAGCTGGCACAGGGAGGGCTCAGTGATGCCACCTGGAAGGTGAAGCACCAAGTGCAGGGAGGACTCTTTATGTTGTAATCTGAGAGAGTGCAGCCAAATCTTCCAGCTGTTTGCCCACAAATATCAGGCGCTGCTGGTCAGTGGGATGCCCTCCTTGTCTTGAATTTTGGCTTTGACATTCTCAGTGGTGTCATTGGGCTCAGCCTTGTGGGTGATGGCCTTGCCCGTCAGGACTTCTTGTTTGCTGGGGTGTACAGTGATGCAAAAGATGGTCTTCACAAAAATCTGCATCTCTGTGTCTGCCACTCGGGAGCTTTGTTGAAGAGAAGGAGCTTAAACTCTTAAGGTTCTCCATTTCTCTTTCCAAATTATTTGTAGCATACACTTACTTTGCCATTACTTAAGCCCTTGCTTCAACAAAGAACAGTTTAATGTTTTGTATGTTTCTTAATGCTACTATCACATTTTTAATTGTTGTTCTCTGTCTTCACAGACCTGGGCACTGCATTCTCTATCATTGGTAATTGACTCTGCTGGCCCACTCTTTTATGTGCATGTGGAGCCTACCCTTTCTCTCATTATAATGTTGTTGTTAAATGTGCCTCCCACTCATGCTGAAGTTCACCAGAGTCTTGGTCGATGTTTGAATGCCCTTATTACCACATTAGGTCCAGAGCTACAAGGTATGGATGGGTGGCTTTTGTAATGTTTTACATTAAAAATATACACATAAAAAATTGATTACTTTCCCAGTCTATATTTGGCACATGGTGGTTGCTCAGTATGTTTTTGTTAAATGAATGTATAAATGTCATTCAGCCTGATTTCTCTTACCTGGAAAAGACAAGGAGTACCATAATTAGAAAGGTAAGATATATTCCTTAATAATTAAAATGACAGACATAGAATAGTTTAAGGAGCTCTGACCTATTTAAAAAATAAATGACTAAATTAAAAAATCTCAAATATGCCAGTCTGTTCAAATGAATAGTATGTGATTATAATATATGAAGGTAACTCGTAACTACTATAATTTCTGTTTATTGGTAATTCTTTTTTTATGTTTTTTTTCCTATAGTTGTAGATGGACAGCATGCCTTTATTTGTTTTGTTTTTTTATATGGTGCTAAGGATTGAACCCAGTGCCTCACATATGATAGGCAAGCGCTCTACCACTGAGCTACAGCCCCAGCCCTTTTGATAATTTCTAATTCTACTTTTCATGAAAATTTGGTGAAATCTCTTCTAAGATTTTTCATTGTCTAGTGATGTGTGTTGTAATAAACAGAAAGAATAAGTTAAAATGGGGAGGAAAAAGAATAACCAAGGTAATCTAAAAGTTTGTTACCTAGGTTGTCCCTGCTTTGGGTGTATGTGTATGTGTGCACAGGTGTTGTGTACCCAGGAATTTTTGTATGCCATGTGCTCTAGCACTAAGTTATGCCATCAGTCCCTGTCCTCACTTTTGCAGTAGAAATTTTACTTCATAGATCCATAAAGATAAAACTGGAAATAAATTTTAAAACCTAGTAATATATTTAAAGAGTAGTGATTTTATAGGTCGATTATTAAAAGCATCCGGTTTTTTATTTTAGGTAACAGTACTTCAGTTTCTGCCTTAAGGACTTCTTGTTTGCTGGGTTGTGCAGTGATGCAGGATAACCCAGACTGCCTAGTTCAAGCTCAGGCCATCTCTTGCCTTCAGCAGCTTCACATGTTTGCTCCTCGACATGTCAACTTGTCTAGCCTGGTTAGCTGCCTCTGTGTGAGTATAAAATCATAAATGAGCCCTTAGTTTCTTTTGTTTGAAACTTGGATTTATTCCAGTTTGATTATTCTTCATACTATGTTCAGAATTAGATGTTATATATGTAACTATTTTATTTCAGTCTTTTTTTTTTTTTTGAGGGAGACAGCTCTCACACATTTACCTCTTAAATGAATGCACATGAGACAGATTTTTTTCTCCCATTAATATTGAACTTAAGATTTGGAATATTTGCTGGGCGTGGTGGCACACACCTGTAATCCCAGTGGCTGGGGAGGCTGAGACAGGGGATCGCAAGTTCAAAACCAGCCTAAGCAAAAGTGAGGCACTAGGCAACTCAGTGAGACGCTGTCTCTCTTCATTAATCAGTAAACAATACATAGTGGGTGCTTATAATGTTTCAGGTAATATATAAATGCTTTAGTACATGCAAATATTTATGTGATTTCTCTTTTTTTCTTTGTCCTCTATTCTAAATTATTGCATAAAAGTTCTTTTCATCTCAGATGGAGAAATAATACTTTTTCTCAATATGTGTGTCAGAATCTGGGTTCTAATAATGTATCTAACATTTAGAAAGATGAAGCAATGGACTAGAAGTTCTGATGAGGTGATTCATAAGCATCATTGGTGTTAAGGTTTTTCTTGAGCATAACAATTTCTATCTGGGCTTGCCTCAAAAATTGAGTTGCATTTCAGTTTATAACTTGACACCCTGGCTTTTCAACTTTTTCTGCCTGTGTGATATTACAGCATACTCCCATAAGTAGTATGGCAGTTGAGAAGCATTACTACAGACAGTCTTTTGTTTTTTATCTTTTAAAAAAAGTACCAATAGCATGCCATACTATTAATTGTTTTTTTTTCTGTCTTGACGTATGTCTTAAATGTATATTGTATTAATTATTGATATATTTAATATTGAATCCAGAGCAATTAGCCACCGAGCCACATCCCCAGTACATTTTATTTTATTTTATTTTGAGATAGAGTCTTGCTAAATTGCTAAGGCTGGCTTTGAAATTGCAATTCTCCTGCTTCAAGCCCCCTAAATTTCTGGGATTATTGGTAGTGCATCACTGCTCCCAGCTATTTTTTTTTTTTTTTTTTTTTAAGATAGGGTCTCACTGAGGAGCTGGAGATATAGTTCACTTGGTAGAGTGCTTGCCTCACATGCAAAAGGCTCTGGGTTCAATCCCCAGCACCACAAAAAAAAAAAAGAAAGAAAGAAAGAAGAAAATCTGATTCCATCAATCCCACCTTTAGAATAAAGCTTCTAAAGTTTTTGTTTTTTTAAAAAAAGAAAAAAGAAAAGAAAAAAAAGATAGGGTCTCACTGAGTTACTGAGACTGACCCTGAACTTGTGAACCTTGTACCTCATCTTCCCAAGTTAGCTGGGATCACACACATGCACCATTGTACCTGGTTTCTACTTTTGTAGATGATGTTTGTATCATTAAATCCAGTCTTAAACTGGGTACAGTGCCACCTGCCTATAATCCCAGCTGCTCAGGAGGCTGAGGCAAGAAGATCACAAGTTTAAGGCAAGCCTGAGAAACTTGGTGAACCCTATCTCAAAATAAAAGGGCTGAAGATGTAGCTCTGTGGTAGACAGACACTGGGTTTAATCCACAAGGCCAAAAAAAAAATTCTAAGTCTAGGCTCTCTTTATCTGGACTCCTCATCCAATCATTGTTTTATTATTTAAAATTGTCTTTGATGTATAATTTATGGCTAGATCATGTCTCTATCACCTCCTAACTTTGTGGCTGTAGGGAAGTCCCATAACCTCCTAAATTCTTAATCTGTTAAACATGTGGATTATGCAAGATGCTCCATTTAAAGGCACAGGTCTGGGCATTTAATTAGCACTTCATACTATTAATTTTTTTCTGTCTTGACGTATGTCTTAAATGTATATTGTATTAATTATTGATATATTTTGTATACTACACTTAAAAAAGAAGACCTGACTCTTTTTTTGACAGAAACTTCTGTTCCTGCATTTCTTAGATCTGAGTCAATTGTGTATTAGGAAAAATAGCATTTACAAAAAAAATGATTTTTACTTTTAACACGACTTTTCTCTTGGAATATTACTTTTCATATTTGAGGAATCAAAATTATTATGGAAAATGTTTCTATTAGGGGATGGGGGTTTAGCTTAGTGGTATAGCATTTGCCTAGCATGCATGAGGCCTTGGGTTCAATCCCCAACACCACCAAAAAAAAAACATTAAGAAAATTTTTACTCCTTTGTAAATTGATTTTATGTTTACTTTCCATCTAAATATA
Source organism: Marmota monax (assembly GCF_021218885.2). Taxonomy (NCBI): domain Eukaryota; kingdom Metazoa; phylum Chordata; class Mammalia; order Rodentia; family Sciuridae; genus Marmota; species Marmota monax. Next base: position 8,756,726 of record NW_026694099.1, on the reverse strand, counting down.
GTGATACTCTCTTTTTTTGGTTATTGAAGTATAGTAGAAAATATTCAGTAATGACCTTTTAAATTTTCTCCTTTATTTGAGCAAGAATTCACTTATTGATTAATGCTTATTGAGAAATGAAGAGTAAGACTTTCATTAATTCATGATGAATAAGATCCAATCAAACACATTAGCTTTTTTCCATTTCCCAGACCAAAAAAAAAGTTAATAGAGACTATTATGCTGTGAGATGTTTTTTAATACCTTGAGCATTTGAGAAAATCTGCAGTAAAGCTGTTATTAATCTTATTCGTGTTATTCACAGTATTAAAGCTGTAAAGTGGTATTGTTGCTTACATAGAAATCATATTCAAAGTGGATAAGGTGTGTATGAGAACTCTACTTTTCATTCAGTGTTGCTGTGAATCTTCAAACTGCTTTAAAAAATCTATTCAAAAAGATATTCAAAAATTACTATCACTACAGTGCAATTAATTTTGTGTCTTGATATTTTGGTTAGTAATTCTAAATTAGGTTGGATTTATTATATTTTAAAGTGTTCTCTCGAGTAAGGAAATTGCATTTATCATTAGGCAAGAATCCTGTAAAGGTTTTCTTCTAACTGCATGCTGTTTAACTTGCATTCTCAACTTGGCCTTAGCTACACCAGCAATTCTAGTACTCTGTTTTAAAAACTTGGCTTCCAAGAGTAAAAACTATCTATAATTAACTTATGATGAAGTAAACCATTAACTTTGTCTGTTGCTGGACACCTGCTCATGTGAATGCAGTCCAGATCACTCCTCTCACAGACATGTCTACTTAATCTGGTTTTAATACTGAGGCGTAATTGGATTCCAAAATAAAACCTGATTTCTCAAATATACAACTTAAAATTATTGTGTATTTTATATCTTTACATCTAGAATTTTTATTGACTCTTTTCACGATCTTAATTCATATTTTATATTATCTTAGAAATTAAAGTATTTGTGCCACATTTTTAAATTGAAGCTAAGCCAATTTAAACAATCACTGTATCAACATTTATATTTTAATGCTTAGCTGACTGTTGTCAACTCATCCTAGTGTTTATCTTTTGGTTTTGTCATGACTGGTCTGTCATTTGTTTTTGTACAGGAGATCTTGTTGGATAATTCTGTGTTGGTAGGTCCCTGACCCTTGATTCCTAACTTTTTTTGAGGTTTGCAGTGCTGTTTGTGGCGTTTTTATTTGTAGATGTTCTTGTTTTCCTCTGCATCCCTGTGCTTAAGCTAATCATTGATGCATAGTCCTGTATGTATAGCATGTTACATGGTGTTTATTTAATACCAATGTAAGCAAATCCTTCCTAACCTTCTCCAGCTGATGAACCCATATCTTATACTGAATTTTGCATCTTTTTGATTTAATATATTCATCAGAAAGGAATTGTAGTTACAGTTTTATTTAATTTCTGTGTTTTGCCTGCTTTGTTTGCCTTAACCTACTCTATTCTTCTTCCAATTTAAATGCTGGAGAATGACATGGAGATATTAAGCCTCCCATTTTGCTTTGTGTGACAGTCTTTAATCTTTTTTCTACCAAACAGAGTGCTTCTAAGCATGCTTTTTTAGAAGACTGTTTGACCAGCCTGAATAAATGCTGCACCTGCCTTGTATTATATGCTTGTAAAACTTCAATTAAAATAACTAGTAGATTCATTTATAATTGTCTTGCAGAGTGTGTTTTGTCATTGTTAAATATAGCAGTAATCTTGGGCATGAATAAACTTGATCTTTTTATATTTTAACTTCTTTGTTATCTTCTATACTCGTTTTAAACAACAGAAGTTCGTAAACTTGACTGGAATGATATTACCTTGAGACTTTTGTGAATGACATTGCTCTCTCCATTTTTGAATTTGTGATATGGCTTAGGGGTAAAATAGAACATTTACTAAAAAGTTCTCACCCACATGTTTCATTCATGATATGTTAACTTTTTCTGGTTTCTGGCTTATGAGAAAATTTAATATTACACTCTCTTTGCATGACATTTCTTCTTATACATTGAAAAGTAGCTGCTGCGACCTTTCTCAACCACTTCCTCATCCATTCTCTCCCCCTCTCCCTCCCTCCCTCCACCTCTCTCTCTCCTTCTCTCACTCCCACTCTCTCAGAATTTAGCCTCTGCTGTTTACAAAACTTCTACTTCAGTTCTGTTTTTTTTTTTTTTTTTTTTGCATATGCCAAGTCACCATAAGAGCACTGTCAGAATTATACCATTATTTCTCAAAATTTGCTTTGAAAATCACTGTAAGATACATACTGGCCTAGATGTGTAGTTCAAACGGTGGAATGTATCCTAGCATGTGCAAGACCCTAGGTTCAAAACCCAATACAAAACAAAACAACAAAAAAATACGATAGATCACACCAAGCTTATCTTTACTTTCTGTGTTAGAACAAAATAAATTTAAATCTCTAGATTTTATTTCACTTGTGAAATCATGGGAATTTGCATCCAGAAACCTCTGACTTGTAATTGATTATGTAAGTTATATCACTAAGTTTATCATTTGCCATAAGTAAATACAACCTATTTATTACATTGTAGCTCTAAAATATATTTATATATATATGTATATCTACATATAAGTATGCATATATATGTACATTTATGTATATATACATGTAATTTGCTGTTCTGTATTTTTGGTGAATGTTTTCTAAGTAAAATTTCTGCCTTTATTTGAGAATGCATTTACTTACTCTATATGTCTTCTAAATAAAATAACTACAGAATAACTTGTTAGAAACTACATTAATAATAACTAATATTTATTGAGCATTACATTTGTCGGGTTCTATGGTAAGCACTTTGCATGTTACTTTGTGTTAATTTCACAACATCCTTATGAGATGGGAGAGTGTTATAAATAAGGAAAGTAAGGTACAGAGAGGTTAAATAACTTGCCCCAGATCACCCAGCTAAAAATGTTGTGGATCTAGTACTCAAACTGAAACAGTTTTACTTTAGACCTTCCAATTTAACCAATATGCTATATTGCTAAATTTTTATACATTTCTTAGAGAGTCATAACTCATTATGATAGAGTTATAATTGTATAAATCCTTTAAATTGTTTCTTTAATCTCTCAAAACTATTCTTATTCAAATAAACTGTCTTCTAACACTGGTTAAGAGGCTTTTGCTTGGATTTACTTATGAATAGTGCATAATCTAGTGTGTGCATTATTCCTTAAGGTTTTTCTAAGTTTCATGATCATAAATATATACTAAAGTAGTTTTAAGAACTTTCTGTGTATTTAATAAATTGTGATCAGAAAGAAATCCAATGAATGAATATCTGTTGGATTTACTGAATGCCACAAAGAACTGTAGCTCTTTCATTCCCCAAATGATATTTTTCAGGTAAATCTTTGTAGTCCCTACTTGTTATTGAGAAGAGCAGTTCTGGCTTGTTTACGTCAGCTTGTACAGAGAGAAGCATCTGAAGTTTCAGAACATGCTGTTATGCTTGCTAAGGATAGCAGAGAAAAGTTGACCCCAGGTAATTCTTTTTATCAACATATGTCTAGCTTAAATTATTGTTTTAACCTTAAATTTTCATTATATACCTGAGTCTTTTTAACAAAAACTTAAATTACTACATAGTATGTTTTAAACCTACTGCAAGAAAGAATGACTAGGTCTGGGGTTATGGCTCAGTGGTTGAGTGCTTGCTTGGCACGTGTGAGGCATGGGTTTGATCCTTAGCACCACATAAAAATAAATAAATAAAATAAAGGTATTGTGTCCATCTACAACTAAATAAAAATAAAAAGAAAGAATCACTAACAATTATCATTTCATCCCTTGATTTAGAGCAATGGTTCTCAGACCGAAGCCCCTTAACCAGCAACATTCACCTCACCTGAGAACTTATTAGAAATATCCCTGACCTCCAGAACCATAAATCTGGGAATAAAGCCCAGCAATCTGTATTTTTATAGTCAAAAGTTTTTATAATCCCTGTGTTAGTAGTGAAGTTTGCAAGTTATTGGTTTACAGCAAGTTTTTTCATATCAGTCAACTAGTTGAATTTAGCCTTTAAGTAATTTATCATACATAATTCCCTTTGCCAAAATCTCATTTTAATAAAACATTTTAGGTGAGTCTGCTAAAAGTTAAAGTGTTTTTATGCCCCTTCTACATCTTAGAGCTAAATTTAAAAAGACTTTTTTTTTTTTTGTATCAGGGATTGTACCCAGGGGCACTCAACCACTGAGCCACATCCCTGGCCCTATTTTGTATTTCATTTAGAGACAGGGTCTCACCAAGTTGCTTAGCACCTTGCTTTTGTTGAGGCTGGCTTTGAACTTGTGATATTCCTGCGTCCGCCTTCCCAGCTGCTGGGATTACAGGCGTGTGCCACCACACCCAATCCAAAAGATTTCTTAACACCAAGTGCAGTAGTTCACACCCATAATCCAGCAGCTTGGGAGGCTGAGGCAGGAGAATCATAAGTTCAAAGCCAGCCCCACAACTTAGCAAGACCCTGAGCAACTTAGTGAGACCTTAACTCAAAATTTTAAAAAGGGGAGGAGGTGGGAAATGGGGATGTGGTTCAGTGGTTAAATGCCCCTAGATTTAATCTCCAGTACCAAAAGAAAGAAAAAAAGTGTTCTAACTTGCATGTAAATTCAAAGAAACTATTAGCCTGCAAAAATAGTAATAATGTCTCACATATACATATGCATAGTTTCCAAAATACTGTCATACTTTTAGAAAGTCACAAAGCCTTCACAAAGCTATCCAATATCTTAAAGCTTTCAGCTCCATAATGTATTTTACTTTCAATAGTCTGGTTTTTTTAAATATTCATTTCTTTTAGTTGTACAAAATGCCTTTATTTCTACTTATTTATTTTTATGTGGTGCTGAGAATCAAACCCAGGGCCTTGCACGCACCAGGCTAGTGCTCTACCGCTGAGCCACAACCCCAGCTCAACTTTCAATAGTCTATTCTTTATTTTTTTTAATATTTTTTTGTTGTAGACGGACACAGTATCTTTATTTATTTTTTTATGGTGCTGAGGATCCAACCCAGTGCCTCACATGTGCAAAGCAAGCGCTCTACCACTGAGCTACAGCCTCAGCCCCTCAATAGTCTGTCTATTCTTTAAATTGCAGTTTTATTATCATATTAAAACTTTTGTGATCACTTGAATTAGTCAGCATGACTGAACTGATAACATTATTCATCAAATAGGGTTGTAGAATTCATTTGAAAACTATTCAAACTATATTCATGGTTGTTAGCTTTAACCAGAGAAATTTTAATCTAACAGTGTCAGATGTTTTCCCCAATGGGACATTCAATTTGTATTTTCTGTTGCTTTAGGCTCTAATCATATAAACATGCTAGTAGTACATGTTCCTAGAAATGTTAAATTAGCTATCTGATTAAAATTATAGTAAATAATTAATTGTGTTAATCTTTTTTTAAATATTTTAATTTTTCAGACCCATAGAAAAGTTGAAAGACCCATATAGTGAACACATAGATTCATTACTTTTTTGTAACACTTTTTTTTTTTAATATATTTTTTTAAATATTTATTTATTTTAGTTATTGGCGGACACAACATCTTTGTTTGTATGTGGTGCTGAGGATCGAACCCGGGCCGCACGCATGCCAGGCGAGCGCGCTACCGCTTGAGCCACATCCCCAGCCCCATTATTTTTTAATAATACTTATTTTAGTTCTCTGTCTATAAACACAAAGGTTTTTAAATAACTTTATTTTGTTTTGTTTTGTTTTAATGTGGTGCTTAGGATTGAACCCAGTGCCTCACACATGCTAGGCAAGCACTCTACCACTGAGCCACAACCCCAGCCCCCTAAAAGCAGTCTGCAGACCTGACAATTCAATTCTAAATACTTTAATTTGCATTTCCCAAGGACATTTCTTTCACATAACCAAACCCCATTTATATACATAAGAAAACATTGATTTAATAGCATCATGGACTTATAGTCTTCAGATTTCTCCCATTATCACAAAAATGTCCTTTGTGACTCCTACCTATCCTTTTTCCCCCAACCAAATCTAGGATCCAGTCATTACGCATGTGATACATTAGCTGTTAAATGTGTGTGTGTGTGTATGTGTGTGTATTACTGAGGATTGAACCCAGGGATGTTCTACCACCAAGCTACATTCTGGCCCCTTTTTTTATGTTTTATTTTGAGACAGGATCTCTCTAAATTGCTGGAGCTGGCCTCAAACATGTGGTCCTCTTACTTCAACCTCTCCAATGGCTGGGATTATAGATGTGCACCAACAGGTCCAGCTATTAGACATACTTTTAGACTCCTAATCTGAAATATTCCTATCATCTCCTTCTGATTTTAAAAACTAATTCCACTTTTAAAACAGTCTAGCATAGGGCTGGGACTGTAGCTCAGTGGTAGCGTACTTGCCTGACTTGTGTGAGGCACTGGGTTCGATTCTCAGCACCGCATATAAATAAATAAAATAAAGGTCTATCAACAACTAAAAAATTTTTGAAAAAAACAGGCTAACATGATCTTTAGCATCTAAATTATTTCATAAGTTCTAGATGAATTAAATGTTCAAGAGAATATTTATTTGGGACATTTTCAGGACTAAAGACAATAGATGATAAACCAAGCCTTATATTTCTTCTTAGAAATGATTTGTTACTTTACGTAAGAATATTGTATAGTGATTTATGTTGGTTGATAGTTCATAATAGCTTAGCTGTAGTAATTAATTTTCCTACAATTATTGTTTTTTATTTACTTTGTATTCTCATGTTGAAAAATTTAGAGCCTTTATACCAAGATGAGGAAAGTCACTGATTATGTTTATTGATTTGAAATTAACTTTAGAGAAAAAATAAAATAATATGTGCTGTGTTGAACTTTAATTGGGTGATATTTACCTAGTTTAAAAAGAAATATTGGGCTGGGGATGTGGCTCAAGCGGTAGCGCGCTCGCCTGGCATGCGTGCGGCCTGAGTTCGATCCTCAGAACCACATACAAACAAAGATGTTGTATCCGCCAAAAACTAAAGAATAAATATTTTTAAAAAAAAGAAATATTAATAACTCTTACTAAAGACTTATCATTCAGTGACATTACATAAAAATATACAGGTTCATAAATAATCTCAAAATTCAGTTATGAACTAAACTCAATCTCAGTAGATTAAGGCACAATAGTTCTTTAAAATATATTTATGTAGTAATATTTAATAACTACTGAATGTGTGTACTTCTCATATGGCAGTTTTGTTTTCTGTATTACTTAGATCATCGGTTTTCTTCTTGTCAGATGCTAACATTGGAGAAATGGGCCTTGAAGGGGCATTATTGGCTTTACTAGACAAAGAGACAGATCAGAGATTGTGCCATGATATCAGAGAGACTTTAAATCACATGCTAACATCTATGGCGGTGGAAAAACTCTCTCTTTGGTTAAAGCTTTGTAAAGAAGTACTTGCTGCATCAGCTGGTAAGTACTGGTAATTACCACATGAAATGATAAAATTGAAAGTAAAAACTATAGAAAATTATTTGCCACTGACCATTCATTAGTTTTTTCTACTTGAATTACAGTTGTCTAGTCATTGCTTTCTTAAACTGAAGATTCTGCTGTAATGTTTTAGAATTCTCTGTAATTTGAACAGTATAAATTTTAAGGCTGCTTTTTTTTCTGTTTTTATTGTCTTAACATTCTTGTATCAAACAGTTAAAAAGTAGAGTCATTATTTATAATAGGAAATACCTAACTTATAATGGATCCATTATTTTTTTGGTACATGTAATAAATATTTGAGGGTTTGCAGCAAATCAACATAATAGAAAACTTAGCAAGCAAACTAATTCCTCCATATTTAGTAATGTTAATTTAAAATAGTATTATAAAATGTTATTCCCCTAATGTCTTTGCTAATACAAGACAATTATAAGAATGTACACTTGATTCTTTAAAGTGTATATACTTAAAGAGAGAAAATACATGAGAAGAAGAAAAAAGGTAGAAACCAGTTCTATTCCAGGAACTGTATATATTCTATCTGATTTAATCCTTTAACTCATCCTATGAATAGACAGTATTATTCCTTTTTGCAGAAGAGGAAAGCTTAGAGAGGTAAGTACCTTGCCCGATGATACAAATTCAAGCCTAAGCCTACATAACTTTAAAATCCATAAATTTTCCACTAGGTTTCATTAGAGCCCAGTTTAGTTATATAAATGTTATAATTTAATGTGGTTCTGATCTCTGAATTATTTGAAAGGAAAAGGATGCCATATGATTCCTGGAATTTTTTTGTATTCTCTCTTCATCTCTTCCGGTAATTTATACCTGTTCTTTCAACCATAGCTCTGCATGTTTTCTTGCTCTCTTCTATCCTCACTACTTGAGAATTAACAAGGACTTTTCCTTTAGAAAAAAAAAAAGTATATGTGCACATTTAGACTGGTCATTTTTTTTTTGGTGTCTCACCTTTTTAAAATTTTTACATTTATACTCCCTGGAAACACCTTTCAGTCTATTGATTTCTTAGTCATAAGATAGCTTTGCCATAACTTGATTAGTGATATCTTTACTATCTTAACACCAAAAAATATTGACATGTAAGATAGTTTAGAAGAGCAAGATGGTTTGTTTGATAGCGTTAATTCCATTTTAAGTTGAATTTAACAGTAAATAAGAAGCAATACTTGAGTATGGCTCCAGCCATAAGCATAACTTTGAGATAATGACAGCAGAGGGTAATCTCTAGTAACAAAAATATTTTAAGATAGTTTTTAGTGTATTTAAGATAACATCTTTAAGTTCATTCAAAGACCCAGTGTTGTAGGGGCTGGGGTTGTGGCTCAGTGGTAGATCACTTGCCTAGCACTTGCGAGGCACTGGGTTCGATCCTCAGCACCACATAAAATAAATAAATAAATAAAAAGACCCAATGTTAAAAGAGCTCAAGGGACTGGGTACATGTAATAAATATTTGAGGGATTGCAGCAGATCAGAGATAGTGCCATAATATCAGAAAGACTTTAAATCACATGCTAACATCTATGGCAGTGGAAAAATTCTCGCTTTGGTTAAAACTTTGTAAAGAAGTAGCTCAATGGTAGAGCGCTTGCTTAGCATGTGTAAGGCACTGGGTTCGATCCTCAGCGCCACATAAAAATAAATAAAATAAAGGTATTGTGCCCATCTACAACTAAAAAAATATTTTTAAAAAACAGCTCTGCAGTAGACCCCACTCATACTCTCTACTATAGAATTTTTAGCTTCCTTTAGTTTAATCATCTGTGGGCTTGGGGTTGATAATTACTGCATTATCTAGTATTATACTTGGTTTTTCACTTTGAGTATATTTTAACAACTTGATTATCAGCTCTCATAGCATTTCCTTTAGACATCACTGTTATCTACTACTTATTAGACATAGTTATTCGATGTTATTATAAAGGTATATGCTTGCTATCCATGGTGGCACACACCTTTAATACCATCAACTTTGGAGATTGACAATTCAAGACCAGCCTCAGCATCTTGGCAAGACCTATCACAAAATTTAAAAATAAAGGTTTGGGAATGTAGCTAAGTGGTAAAGGACCCCTTGGCTCAATCCCTGGTACCAAATGATTTTTTTTAAGTGTATGCTTGATTAATAGTAATTCTAGTGTGCATTTGAACTCATTTTTTGTGTTCTCTAAAAATATACCTTTTGTGGGGCTGGGGATGTGGCTCAAGCGGTAGCACACTCGCCTGGCATGCATGCGGCCTGGGATCGATCCTCAGCACCACATATAAATAAAGATGTTGTGTCCGCCGAAAACTAAAAATAAATATTAAAAATTCTCTCTCTCTCTCTCTCTCTCCCCCTCTCTCTCTCTTAAAAAAATACGTACCCCACTTGAATCAAATGTATGATATGTCTAGATCATTGTAATGTTTTGAGCAACTAATAAAAATTAATATATATATTATATATATATAATATATATATACCTTATATATATATACAATAGAATATCACTCAGCCATAAAGAAAAATTAAATTATGGCATTTCCCAGTAAATGGATGGAACTGGAGACTATCATGCTAAGTGAAATAAGCCAATCTCAAAAAGCCAAAAGCCAAATATTCTCTCTGATAAGCAGATACTAACACACAAGAAGGGGTGCAGGGAATAGAAGTACTTTGGTTTAGACAAAGGGAAATGAAGGGAAGGGAGGGAAGTTGGGAATTGGAAAGACAGAACAGACGGACATTTTTTCCTGTGTTCATATATGAATACATGACCAGTGTAACTCCATATCATATACAACCACAAGAGTGGAAATTTATACTCCATGTATGAATAATAGGTCAAAATACATTCTGCTGTCATGTATAACTAAAAAGAACAAATGAAAATTTTTAAAATATATACCTTCCAATTGATTGTAATCCTGTGTATTTTCCCTTGATAAAAGATTTTGCAACTATAACTTGTGTGGATACGATGCAAGAGGAAGAAGGTCATAAGCTTGATGATGCCTCAGTCCTGACCACCAGAAGTGATGAAAAACCCCATCCTTTTACCAATCCCCGATGGGCTACTAGAGTCTTTGCTGCTGAATGTGTCTGTAGGATAATTAACCAGTGTGAGAATGCAAACAGTGCACATTTTGACATTGCTTTAGCACAAGAAATGAAAAAAAGGGATTCAAGAAGTAAGTGGCATAGTGATGTAAAGACAAAGAGATACACATAGAAATGCTGCCTGCTTATGGTTTTCATATATATTTTAACAATAAAGCCAAAAGATTATTTTTATCCTTCCAAATCAGGTATGAAGTTTGATTACAGTATTTATGTAAGCTACCGGTTAGTACCTTTTTTAATGTTTAAATACATTTTTCATGATAAGCTTCTTAAATTTGCATTCATTTTTGACTGTACATGCAATGAGTTAAGTTTATAGAGAATGATCATATTCTTGGGAAGTAAGGTGTGTTGGCTAGTTCCCAAAATGAATTTTCTGAATTGTAACTTTTAACAATTTTGCTTATAGTTTATTTCAGTGTCATGAATATTACCTAAAAATATTTGAACCAGTGTAAATTAAGCCTAATTGCAAGACCATTTTGACTTTGTTCAGTTTTATTTTTACCTACAAATGTGTATGTGTTCATGGTTTGGTGTCTGATTTTTAGAATTCATGTAAGCATATAATTATTCAAAGTCACAATGCACTTTTATGAGTAACCTAGTAATATTCTTTATCAGACAAAAGAATTACAAAGCAGAATGTTGCTGTCACCACTTGAGTATGAATTAGACATCTCTGATTTAATTATTTTTAAGCAAGCATCTTTTAAGATCTTTATTTGGGATGAGCATTGTGCAAGATATTTATCCGTGTAGAATTATTATGTCATAGATATTTACTGATTCCTGTGCTCCCAAACAAAATATTAGTGAGGTCTTGGGGATGTGACTCAGTGGGAGAATGCTTATGTAGCATGAGAAAGGCCCTGAGTTCAATCCCTAGCACCACAAAAATAAATAAAATAATAGAATGGAATAGTAGTTAACACTGACTACATTTCTCCAATGTGAGCTATAACTTTGTTCTTTGAATTAGTCTCAGATATATTCTGGGTAAAAGTTAGCTGTGTTCAGAAATATTATTGGAACATCTAAATAATTTTCTAATGCCTCCCCCCAAACTTTTGTACCAAAGGATGTTTTGTAGTCATAAGAGGAATTTTATCATTTCTATAGCTAGAGATTTTTTAATATTCCCATGATTTGTGTATTTAGCAAGATATGTAAAATAAGATAATCTGGTGCATGTAGAGTCACACAAAGCTTTTTTTTATTGTTGTTTGTATTAGGGGTTGAACCCAGGGGCACTTTATCACTGAGCTACATTCCCAGTTCTTTTTAATTTTTGTTTTGAGACAGGGTCTCACTAAGTAACTTAATTTGCTGAGGCTGCTTGAACTTGTAACCCTCCTGCCTCAGCCTCCCAAGTCACTGGGATTACAGGCATGTGCCACCATGCACAGCCACAAAGCTTTTTTTAAAGCAACATTAAGGCCCTTGGCTTCAATTTGATATAAAAAGAATAAATTACTGTTTAATTAATCAAAGCCCAAGGTCTCCTAAATACAAAGTAATGTACTTTTATCAGAAAGTCTGAACAAAATATTTATTGAGACTATTAGCATTCTTTTAAAGGATGCTAATTCTGCCTTTGGTTTTTTAATAACTGTATTTAATTATTTGGTTTGAAGTAGTTTTGTGTGTATGCATTTGAGCATATTAAATTCAGCTTTAAAGTCTCTATTTGTTGCAGAGTAAAACAAAACAGTAAATCAAATCAGAACTACCGAAAAAGAAAGTCTATCCTATGAATTTTTTTTTAAGTATTTATTTTTTAGTTGTAGTTGGACACAGTACCTTTATTTTATTTATTTATTTTCATGTGGTGCTGAGGATCGAACCCAGGGCCTCATACATGCTAGGCAAGCGCTCTGCCGTTGAGCCACAACCCCAGCCCAATCCTATGAATTTAAGGAAGAGAAATTATCACATCATAAATCTTAGTTCCAATGTATTCTATTTCTTAATAAGGCATTTTTTAATCTTGTAGATGACTTTTTGGTGTTACATCTTGCTGACTTAATTCGCATGGCTTTTATGGCTGCCACAGATCACAGTGATCAACTCCGTCTTTCTGGCCTTGAAACACTATTAGTTGTTATTCGGCGATTTGCAACTGTTCCAGAACCAGAGTTTCCAGGTCATGTGATTCTAGAACAGTATCAAGCCAATGTAAGCATTTTCTCTTAGAAAAATTTTTAAATTAAAAACAACAATAAAATGTGTATACAACTATTTGGCATGTACCTTTCAAATTATATAAGTGAGGATATTTCTCTTCTAACATATCACCAGTATCATCACCATGTAGAAAATACATACATTTGTGGAAGAAATCTGACAGCTATTAGTTTATAAAGTTTCAAGTACAAGCAAAATGGTACATAAAATAGGTATTTTATAACTTTAAGGATTAATTTTCATAATTAAAACCTTGCTAATTTGAGGGAGTGGAGGATTTCAGAAATGAAATCGTATACAAAATGTCTGAATAAGTAATATAACACCAAATATCCAGATTACATTAAATCATTACTCCTAGAATAAATAGAATGTGATACTTAACATCCTTTTTTAAAAAAAAATTATAATTTTTTTTAACTGATTGTGTTTGACTGGTACATTATAAAAGCTAGAAAAAGAAAGGAAGATAACAAAATCCTTATCCGTCTTATAATCCTCTAACAGCATTCATCCAAGCATGTCTCTCATTATGATTTAGAGGCAAGTTGTGATAACTAGCAATTAAGGAGACCAGAGCAATTCACTAGTTGGTAAATAATCTTATCCCTTTTTCCCAGTAAGTAATGCTAGTGCATACTTAGGGAGAGAGCAAAAAGAAGGAATTGAAGTTACATACAACTGTCATATTAGACTAAAATATTATAATTCAGCTTAATTGAAGGGAGTTCTTATATTTTTATCTTTTTAAAAATTATAAGTATTAGAAATACAATTACAACTCATTTAGGCAGAAAAAGGAAAATTATTGTCAGGAATCTTTTAGTTGGCTCCACTGTCTTCTGCATGGCTTTATTCTGAGATTTGTCTTTCTAAGTGAGATTAAGATGACTCTCAAGTGCAAAAAATAAATCCTCTTTTGCAATTCAGAACTCATTGTTCTGAATTGCAGGAATACTATATCTAAGATAGCTTAAAGTGATGGGATATTGATAAATGAAAAGGTTGGTTCTAAGACTAAAAAGGTAATAAAAAGCACAGGTCATGAGAAGGGGGGAAAAATGATTGCTCTCTCAGTACCCAAGTTCTTTTAAAGAGACAGTACTTCTTTTCCAGTACTCCCAACAAAAGTCTTAAGAGCTTTCAGTATACCAGTGTGGGTCCCTGGAGCACATGGACTACGAGGTAGGGGAGAAATAGTTCCCCTAAGGAAAAACAGGAATCCCATTATCTAAAAATAAGGGGAAATATGCAGAGCAGGCAAAACCAACAGGTGCCATAATACCTATTAAAAATACATGATTTTAAAATCAGATTAAAAAGGAGAACTTGTGCTCTCTTATTGATGTTTGATTTGTCATATAATTTCTCTTCAGGTAGGAGCAGCACTTAGACCAGCCTTCACTTCAGAGACACCACCCGATGTGACTGCCAAAGCATGTCAGGTAAATGGTTTAAAAGACACAGCTTAAAAATGGTCTTAGGAAACAGTTCAGTTAGTGATTGAAGCCATGGTTATCTTCTCATTGATCTCAACTTACCATTTTTCTTTTCTTAAGTTTAGAGAACTTCCTTTTCCTTTTTTATAATTGCATGGTAACCCTATCTATGAATATGTCATAATTTATTTAAACAGTTTTATATTGATGGACATATAGGGTTTTTGGTCTTTTGCTGTTATAAATAGTGCTATAATATTATGATGTTCTGGGCTAGGGTTGTGGTTCAGTGGTAGAGTGCATGTGTGAGGCCCTGGGTTTAATCCTCAGCACCACATAAAAAATAATAATAATAAAGTTATAAAAATGTTTTAGAAAATTATAAATGAGAGATTAAATTTTTAAAAATATTATGATCTTCTGCATAGGTCCTTTTTTGAGGGAACTGGGGGAAGGGTCCTGGGAATTGAATTGAATCCACACCCTGGCGCATGCTAGGCAAGCTCTCTACCACTAAGTTACACCCTTAGCCTTTTTTCTATCTACATGATAGAGTAAAAAGGGTATCTCATAAGAGATTGAACTGGTATTTCAAATGAGGCTGAACTTTTTTTTGATATGTCTAAGAGCCATATAATACACAGTCTTAAAAACTTCTTGGAGTAGATTGTCAAACACTTGACATAAAATAATTAAAAGCAGGACTGTCATGAATAAATTAATTATAAACATAATGGAAAAACCTAATTTTAGTCAGTTCTTTCTAATCTTTTTTCTAAATCTAATTTTTAATCGGGTGCTGGGGATTGAACCCAGGGCCTCAAGCATGCTACCTGAGCACACACTCTAACTTTGAACTGCACCCTAGTGCCTCAGCTTTCTTTTACAGATTGTATTTACAAAACTTTGAGTGCCTTCAATATTCAGAGAACTGTACAAAATATTGTACTGAGTCTCTAATTTGTCATCACTTAATTATATGTGTTCTTATTATAAACTACTTGAAATCTTCTGTGAAATGAGACAAAAAGTAATACAGACGCTCCTCAACTTCCAGTGGGTTTGCATATTGATAAACATAAGCTGAAATACCATAAATAGAATATGTATTTAACATACCTAGCCTACCAAATATCATAGATGTAGAGTGCCAGTTGATTTACAGAGTAAATCTCACTACTGTGAAACTGACTAGGAGCTATGGCTCCCTGCTGCTACCCAGCATCATGAGGGCTAGTGTTGTGCATATCACTAGCCAGGAAAAGGTCAAAATTCAAAATACAGTTTCTGCTGATGCATACATATCACCTTTGTATCATTGTAAAGTCAAAAAAATATTAGGTTGAACCATTATAAGTCAGGGACCACCTGTGTATGGAGGGGAGCAAATGAATTTCCTCTAGAAAAAGAGAAGTACCATGATACCTGGAAAAAAAACATAGACAACACCTGATAATTTAGTAAAGTTTCTGCATTGCAGAATTATGAATAAATTTTGTTTTTAAAATTAAAAATACAGGGTTGCGGTTGTTCCTCAGTGGTAGAGTGCCCGCCTAGCGTTTGCAAGGCCCTGGGTTCAGTCCTCAGCACCACATAAAAATAAATAAAATAAAGGTATTGTGTCCAATTGCAACTAAAAAATAAGTATTAAAAAAATACATTTTCATCAAAAGAATCAAAATTCATTGGAGTCTTGGGATGTAACTCTGGTAGAGCATTTGTCAAGCATGTATAAGGCCTTGGGTTCAATCCACGGCAACCCAAAAAGTTCTTCATTGGAGTTTTGTATGTTAAGTATTTTATCTTTTAATCAAGTTACAGTACCACACAATGTCTAGTTTTAAATAGAGAGATGAAGTAGTCAAGATTAAGATTTAATTAAAAATGTTAATCCAAACATTAAGACATGATTTCATAATTTCATTTTTCCAAACTAGTAACATCTAAAATTCTCAATTTATTTACGAAGTAGCACTTTTGTTTATTAAGTTGCACTGATTTCCTTGCTTACACTTCCTTCCCTTTTGAAGTGCTGACTTTGATCACTGTTACCAGCTGTATTCTATTGGGTATATCAATGACAAGATGGTTTCAGTGACTAGATTCCTGATATGCCATTGAGCTCTGCTAAACTCACAAGAGAAATATTTATTTTTAAATCTAACTTTTGATTTTCTCAAAAACCAGGTTTGCAGTGCCTGGATAGCAAGTGGAGTTGTAAGTGACCTTAGTGATCTCCGAAGAGTTCATCAGTTGCTGGTTTCATCATTAACAAAAATACAGGCTGGAAAAGAAGCTCTAAGTCACTTATATAATGAAAGTGCTTCTACCATGGAGATCTTAGCTGTTTTAAAAGCCTGGGCAGAGGTTAGTACTTTTTAATTTGTAACTGGAATTTTGAAATTTGTTAATAAACACCTTAGGATATCAACTGAAATTAACTTTTATGAAACAGTAAATCTCCAGGCATGGTGGTGCACACCTGTAATCCCAGGAATTTGAAAGACTGAAGCAGGAGGATTACAAGATTGAGGCCAGCCTCAGCAATTTAATGAGTCTCTAAGCAACTTAGCAAGACCCTATGTCAAAATAAAAAATTAAAAGGGCTAGGGATATGGCTCAGTTGTAAAGGACCCCTTAGTTCTATCCCCAGTACCAAAAAAAAAAAAAAAAAAAAGACTTCCAACATGACATTTACTTATATGTTAATTAACATGTTGATCAAAATTCAGTAATAGTACTCTTACCTAGCATGTACAAGGGGGGTTTGATCCACCACACAGAAAAAAGAGTCCTCATTGTCTGCTGCTTTAAGCAGGAACAATTATGAACCAGAGAAAGGTCCTAATAGTCAATGAAAATAAACTTTTATTGAAGTCAGTTCTTGAATATATGCAACTGCTTGTATGTTCTGTCAACTCTATAACACATACTTTAATGTTTGTTAATGCTCTTTCATAGAATGACATTCAGATACTAAGTAGCAGTCACTCATTTTTAAGAATAAAGGAATCTTATAATAATATGTTTACTTTATATTTATTTAATTTCTAATCAGGAGCAAAGTTATATCATTTGTTAGTTTAGTATGGAAATTTTAACATATACAAAAGCAGACAGAATAGTATAATGAATATACATATAAGCCAGCTTGAATAGTTATCAAACATGGCTAGTCTTGGTTTATGTATCATTTTAATGAATATATGAAATCAGATTGCAACTCAGAAAATTAGCCAACTGTACAAAAGGGTTTCCTCCAATAGTGCTATTTTAAGCCTTAAGGTTATAGACTCTCAATGTTTGTCGTCATTTACTGTTGACAAGACTTTGGTTAGGAAGTAGTTATGCCTACATTTAGTAACTGGATCTAATTGTCTTTAACAGTCAACTCTTTATGCTTTGAAAGCATATGATTTTCCTAGAGGAAACAAATTTTGTAACCTATTTTATAAATAAGTCTTTGGAGTAGGCACAGTGGCACACGCCTGTAATCCCAGCAGACCAGGAGGCTAAGGCAGAAGGATCACAAGTTTGAGGCCACCTTCAGCAACTTGTTGAGACCCTGCCCAAAAGTAAAAAATAGAAAGGGTTGGGAATGTAGCTCAGTGGGTTCAATCCCCAATACCAAAAAAAAAGAAAAAAAAAAAAAAACAGAAAGAAGTCTTTGCTCATTGGTGTTATTTATAATAATTTAAGTCTGTGGGCTCTTGATTAAGCCCATTAACTCCTCTTATTCTTTCCTCAGTAAAATAAAGACTAACCCACATTCTATGAAACTGAAGCCCATAATTCTTCATCTAAAATCCTTGGAGCCAGATATATCTGGAATTCAGAATTTGGAGGATTTTAAAAAACTATTATGGTATATATTCTATGTCTCCATCTGAGAAGTCTGGGGCAATGCCATAGACTCTATAATCAAACATATTAGTATATCTATATTACAATTTTTTGTATTTGTACTACATTCTATCTAGACATTATACATGAGTTAAGTCAGTTTTGCCACTAGATTAGTTTATCATGAACTTATATTTTTCAGATTTTTTTTTAGTGTTGCCGGTAAAGGGACAGTACATGTTATATATGTTATGTACAATGTTAATTGTTTACCATTCTGTGGACCATGTTAAATCCATTTATGTAAATGAATTTTAATGAAAACATTTTCAGTATTTCAGCTTTTCAGTTCAGAGATAGCTGCCTGAAGCCATCTTTTGAGATTCATCCATTACCTGGCTTAGTGAGAAAGAGTGCTATGAAAAATTATTTGTAGCTATCATGGTTGTTAAGTACACAGTGGTAGCGTATTTACCAGGTGTATCTTTTTACCCCAGTTTTGTGTGTATGGTTACACATGTATGCCTTCTATATATTACAATACTTTCCAAATTCATTATGTTCACCTTTTCATCAGACACAAAGATTTTCCTGTTTATAAATTAATCTTTAACAGGTCTACATAATTGCTGTGCAAAGACATAAAAACAACAAGCAAACTTTGAAAACTACCAGCTATTCAGAAGAGAGTGTCAGAAATGGGTCAAATTCATCATATGGACTGCTTGACTTGGTCTGCACAGATCTTGGCACACTAAGCAGACTCTGGCTTGCTGCACTTCAGGATTTTGCTCTTTTAACTTTGCCTTCAGAATTTGCTTCCCAACTTCCTGTTGATGGTAAGGAAGTAAAATAATTAGGTATTTCCTAGAGTGACAATAACTAACATTTCCAAAACTTCTTCCTTAGCAGATAATGTTTATCTGAAGCATTTTCCTCAGAACAATTTTCATTCACAGGATGAGTCTCCAAGAGTTGCTTCAGAGTAGACACCCAGGAGTTCATTCCTGAGGTCATAAGTCATGCATATCACCTCATAAGGTATTGCCAAATCACTTTCTGAAGTGATTATAACCATTTTGTATGCTCACCAACAATATGTTTCTATTTCTTTCCACCTTCCCAACATGATATATTATCATTATGATTATAAAATAGTATTTCATTGTTTTTTTTCCTTTGATGATCTTTTTTGTATATTTACAGTCTCTGTAAGTTGCTTTTTCCATAAATATCCTAATCATAATCTTTTCTTTGCCTGTTTTCTCTTTGGTGTTTGTCCCTTTCTTACTGATTCATTAATCCTTTTATATACATTTTAATACTGCTCCTTTATAGTGTGTGTCTTATACATATTTTCTCAATCTTTAGCTTGTCCTTTTATGTCTTTAAAATTAATTATCAGTCACTTATAGTTTGTGGTTTTGTGTATTACCTGATACCTGAATAAGACCTATCAGCTTTAAAGTTTTGCCTTTTAGGGCTGGGAATGTGACTCAGTGGTAGAGTGCTATGACTAGCATACATGAAGCCCTGGGGGGATCCCCAGCACCAAAAAAAAAACTTTTTTTTTTTTTCCTTTTACATTTTAAACTTTAGTTGAACTGAATGTGTAAGTGTGGAAGGAGATAGGAATCTAATTTTATAGTAAGTTAGTAATGCCATTTTATGTGTTGGATATTTGGTAGCCACTCTTACTCTTCCTAATGTTATCTCAAAGCATCTTGGCTGTTATTGTCTCTTTATTTCATGATATGTATTTTAGATTCAGCCTGTTGAGTTCTATTAGAATTTTAATGGTATTTAACACAAAGAAATGTTAGAGTATTTATTGTACTTTTTAGTAGCATAAAGATGGAAACAAAATACAAGTAAACTGATTTATTGTCAACTCAACCACAAAGACGAATGACTTACGTATATCAACATAAATAAATCTTCAAATCATAATGTTAGGTTAAAAAAATGCAAGACCCAAAAGGATGCATATAATATGCATTCTTATTTAAAGTTTTGAGTAAACTTTATTGAACACACAAAATAATAGCATGTACCTGGGTAAGGTAGCACATGACTATAATCCTAGAGATTCAGAAGGCTAAGGCCAAAGGAATCCAAGTTCAAGACTAGCCTGGGCAATTTAGCAAGAGCCTGTCTCAAAACAAATAATAAAAAAGGGCTGATTTGGGGGATGGGGCTATAGCTCAGTTGGTAGGGTGCTTGCCTTGCATGCACAAGGCCTTGGGTTCAATCCCCAGCACCACAAAAAAAAAAAAAAAAAAGTGGAGGAGGGGCGCTAATTTGGGATGTAGTTTAGTGGTAGAGTGCCCCTGGATTCAATCTTTGGTACAAGGGGAGAAGGAAAATGTATATGTATGTGTATAAATACGTATTTTTGATAGTATAGTAGCATGAATGAATCTCTGTTGTAAGGCAGCATAAGTCAATTACAGACACATATATACTGTAGATGTGATTCCTCAATACCCAAATCCTATCATAGAAAACAAGTAGTGATAGGATATTATATAAAACTCACCTATCCTGATAAAAATTAGAAAGTAAAGCTAGATGCAGTGGTGCATTCCTGTAATCCTAGCAGCTCCGGAGACTCAGGCGGGAGGATTGCGAGTTCCAAGCCAGCCTCAGCAACTTAATGAGGCCTAAGAAACTTAGTGAGACCCTGTCTCTAAATAAAATATAAAAAAGGGCTGGGGATGTGGCTCAGGGGTTAAGCATCCTTGGTTCAATCCCCAGTATGAAAAAAATAACAATCAGAAAGTAACTTCCTTGGGACTTGAGGGAACTGATAGAAAAGGATGAATATGAGTGAACTTTGCAAGTGATAGAAATGATCTTTATCTTGAAACAGAGAAAAGAGGGGCTGGAGATATAGCTCAGTTGGTAGAGTGCTTTTCTTGCATGCACAAGGCCCTGGGTTCAATCTCTAGCACCAAAAAAAAAAAAAAAAAAGAAACAGAGAAAAGAGAAAATGTATTGTAAACTAATCTTTTATTTATCCTGAAACAGTTTGATTCCCTCTTTTTTTTTTAACTTATTTTTCTTTAGGTGGTGCTTTCTATACAGCAGAGACTAGTGAAAATGCAAAAATGCATTATTGCAACTCCTGGGCCCTTATTCTCCATGCTACAGCCTTGTGGCTTACAAGCACAGGCTTTGTTGTTGCTGACCCAGATGAGGGTGCATCTAATCTCTCAAGGCCTGTGACACCAACTTCCATGTGTCAGGATTCATCATCTGGGGCTACAGTAAAGTCCCCTGAGGATGTCTACACTGATAGATTCCATCTTCTTTTAGGTGAGTAAAAGAGCTTACAAGATGACAATGCCAGAGGGGTTTTTCTCCTTCTCCTCCTCCTTTTCCTCCTTCTTCCCCTTCCATCCTCCTTCCCTTCCCTTCCCCCTTTTCTTCCTTGAGGGGAGAAGGAAGAAAAGTAAATATCAAATTTGTTTATAAACTACAAGTTTATTTATTTATTGTGTGTGTGTGTGTAGTTGTTGATGGACATTTATTTTATATGCAGTGCTAAGAATCGAATCCAATGCCTCACATATGCTAGTTAAGCCCTCTACCACTGAGTCACAACCCCAGCCCCCAAGTTTTTGGTTTTTGTTCTTTAATTTTTAAATTTTATTTATTTTTGGTACTAGGGATTGAACCCAGTTACACTTAACCACTGAACCACATACCCAGCCTTTTTTTAAATTTTGAGACAGGGCCTCACTAAGTTGCTAAGGTTGGCATCAAACTTGCAATCCTCTTGCCTTAACCTCTTGAGCCTCTGGGATTCCAGGCATGTGCCACCACGCCCATCAAATCTTTGTCTTTTTGTTGTTGTTGTTGTTTTGTTATTTTTTAGTCAAAATTAAGCCTTATACTACGCTTTGCCACATAGAGGAGTTATTCTCTTTTTTCTTCTCCTTTCCATATTTTCTATTGGCACATTATATTGTACATGTGATGGGATTTGTTGTTGTTTTCAAATATGCATATAATATAACAATATAATTTGGGCAGTATTCCTTCCCAGCACTTCCAGAGGGGTTACTCTTTTTTTTTGGCAGGGGGGTCCCAGGGATTGAACTTGGGCACTTGGCTACTGAGCCACAACTGGCCATATTTTGTATTTTATTTAGAGACAAGGTCTCACTGAGTTGCTTGATGCCTTGCGTTTGCTGAGACTGAGTTTTAACTCATGATCCTCCTGCCTCAGCCTTGCAAGCTGCTGGATTTACAGGCATGTGCCACCACACCCGGCCCAGAGGGGTTATTCTTCAGTTGTACCTTATTGCCTGTCTCTTCTTGTGACTGTCACGTCATTGTTAAGTATTAGTGAGAACTTTGATGTCACTGGGTAAATTTGTATATATTTTATAAAATTAAAAACTTTATTATATTAAGTCTAGAATTCTGTATCCAGTCAAATAAATTATAGTAATTTTTGTATGAAAAAAACGTCATTCTTTCCACATGATTTTTAAAAGCTCCATGTCATAGCTACAAATGTTCTGAATTTCTCACTATATACATTAAAAATAGCAATATTATGAGGGACAATTCCCTGTTCTCAACAATTTCAAATTTTAAGAAAGCATGCTTGCTGGGCGTAATGATGCATGCCTAGAATCCCAGCAGCTGAGGCAAGAGGATCTCGAGTTCAAAGTCATCCTCAGCAAAAGTGAGGCACTAAGCAACTCAGTAAGACCCTGTCTCTAAATAAAATACAAAATAGGGCTGGGGATGTGGCTCAGTGGTTGAATGGCCCTGAGTTCAATTCCAAGTACCAAAAACAAAAACAAAAAAAATCAGTAAGATTTTTAGATTCATGAAGTTTAATTAATCCATTATTTAGCTTTCCCAGAACTGATTTTATTTTATATTTGGTGATGTTGCTGGGATTGAACCTAGGGCCTCATAGATGCTAAGCAAATGTTGTACCAGAACTTCATTTAAAAGTGAGGTGTTTTGGGGCTGGAGTAGTAGCTTAGTGAAGAGTGCTTGCCTCACATGTATTAGGCCCTGGTTTTAATCCTCAGCACCACATAAATATAAATACATAAATTTTTAAAAATATATCCATGCACCACATACAAACAAAGATGTTGTGTCCCCTGAAAACTAAAAAAAAATAAATAAATATTAAGAAATTCTCTCTCTCTTTAAAAAAAAAAAAGAAAGAAAATGAGTTATAAAGGTAAATGATTAAATGAAGTAGATTTGTGATTCATAGCTGTTATTTTTTATTCCCAGGTCAGAAATTACTAGATTCCTATATCCTTGAGCCTATTAAAAATTTTCTAAGGGGCTGGGGTTGGGACTCAGTGGTAGAGTGCTTGCCTAGCATGTGTGAGGCACTGGGTTTGATCCTCAGCACCGCATGTAAATAAATAAAAATAAAGGTTAATTGACAGCTAAAAATAAATAAATAAAAATTGTTTCTGGGGGTCTGGGGTGTGGCTCGGTGGTAGAGTTACTTGCCCTGCATGTGTGGGGCACTAGGTTCAATCCTCATCACCACATAAATAAATAAAATAAAATAAAACTGTTGTGTCCCTACAACTAAAAAAAATTTTTTTTAATTTAAAAACATTGTTTCTAGTGGCTGGGATTATAGCTTGATGGAAGAAAATGTACTTAGCATGTGCAAGGCCCTAGGTTCAATCTCTAGCCACCCCCCAAAAATAATTTTTTTTGTTTCCAATTGCCTTAGGATGAGAGCTTTTTAAAAATCAACTTTAGGGCTAGGGTATGGCTCAATAGTAGAGCATTCTCTTGGCACGTGTAAGGCACTGGGTTCAATCCTCAGCACCACGTAAAAATAAATGAATTAAGTAAAAGCATTGTGTCTATCTAGACTAAAAAATAAAAAACTTTATAGTTTTGGGGGATGTGGCTCAGTGGGAGAATGCTTGTCTAGCATGTGCAAGGCACTAGGTTTGATCCCCAGCACTGGAAAAGAAAAAAGTAGTAATAATAGTACCTACTTCATCTCATATTATGAAAATTGAGTAAAATGATATATGCAAAGTATAGTGCCTGATACATGATAATCACTCAAATTTTAGTCAAAATAGAGTTGTGAAGTTCTACATACTAACTTCCCTAATACAATTTTATTGTAATTTTTGCATCTTTGAACAACTTAATAGCAACTGAGCAAATTGTACACAAGCCTAGTTGAAATTATTCTTTGTATATGTATAGATAACAAAATTTAAGAGACTTAACATTATTAATTTATGGGTTTTGGTCTTAAAGTTATTGTAATTTAATTTGTACTACCTTTTTGCTAAGTTTACTTGTATCTTATAAAAAAAACAGGATATTACTTATTTAACTTCATGATGTAAGAATCTCAAAAGCGACCTCCTTCTCTTTTTGCTTCCTATAGGAATCAGTGTGGAATTTCTATGTTCATTGCGCTCAGATGCAACCATGGAAAGTATTACTGCTTGTTTACATGCATTACAAGCCCTTTTAGATGTTCCTTGGCCCAGATCTAAAATTGGCAGTGATCAGGTGATTTCTCGTTTTGGGGGGGCTTTTGTAGACCTCAAGGAATACAAATAAGTTCAGATTACTACAGTAAGCAGAAATTAACACAAAAGTAAAAAGAGAAGTCATTTAAGATTACAAGGCACAGCTGGGCCTTGGAACCAGAATGCCATCAGCATGTGTGATGACCCAAGAGCTATCATACTTCTGGCTGCCACTTCTGTTTCTGCTTTTTGCAGTGATAGGAAGGTTCCATATTGAATTGTCCAGGACAGTAACTGCTAGGTATACATGGTATTCTTTCTTTGCTCTGTTTCTGTGAACCCCAATTTTTGCATTCACTTGAATCTTATGTTCCATTTTCCCAAGAAAGTATCGGATTGGGTCTTATAGTTACTATCCATTTTAAAGTATTCTTGTTGGCAAGTTCTCCTACCAGGTCTTTTCAAGAGACTGTTGTCTAACCTGTAGGTGGAGTTGTGGCCATGGTAAAATAATTGCTATACAAAGTGTGACTCTATTTTTTTGCTGCTTCTCTCAAGGGTAAATATGCATTCAGCAGGCACTGTTAGCTTCATGTATTATCCAGTATATTAATTTTGTTGCCATTGACTCAGGTGTTAAGGTAAACAGGAGATCTGATTTCCTCTCTACATAGACTATTATTTAATACTATGATTTGCTAGGTTTAAAGCATTAGCAGGTTCTTACCAGACTTGAGTTGGACATAAGTAAATCATAAAGTCTGTTGTTTTCTCTATTAAAACAAGTATTATAATGACAGATTGGGGCTGGGGATGTGGCTCAAGCGGTAGCGCGCTTGCCTGGCGTGCGTGCGGCCCGGGTTCGATCCTCAGCACCACATACAAACAAGGATGTTGTGTCCGCCGAAAACTAAAAAAAAAAAATAAATATTAAAAAATTCTCTCTCTCTCTCTCTCTCTCAAAAAAAAATAATAATGACAGATTTACTCTATTATTTTCAAAAATAAAGGAAAGCAATCAGAGTAACTAATAAAAAAGAGAAGGAGAAATGAAATAGTATCTCTGCAGTGTATTTTATTCTTTAAAAAAATAGATCCAGGGGCTGGTGATGTGGCTTAAGCGGTAGCGCACTCGCCTAGCATGCGTGCGGCCCGGGTTCGATCCTCAGCACCACATACAAACAAAGATGTTGTGTCTGCTGAAAACTAAAAAAAATAAATAAATATTAAAAAAAAAAAAAAACCACTCTCTCTCTCTCTCTCTCTCTCTCTCTTAAAAAAAAAAAAGAGATCCATTTTAACGCTCTACTTCTCCTTCATTCTTCATTATTAGTAGAAACTTTAATGTAAATTTAATAATCTGCATGTCAGCCTTTGTGTTCTTTAGTTGTTTCCCATCTTGTTTTGGAAATTTCCTTTCCATTTTTCCCAGTTTAGGACGTATGTGGAAATGATCTTTTGTCATAGTACCATCTCCCACAGAGACTGGACAAAACAGTCTGGAGTTGGTTTAATGTTGTTTGTAACTTTATTACACTAACATCCTTATTTTTTATAAGCAATATGTCATATTCTCTTTTTCTGAATTTTGTCAAAATGACATTTAACACTGGTATATTTTACTGAAAACAAAACACAATGATATATAATATCCTATCCACTACTTGTTTTCTATGATAGGATTTGGGTATTGAGTTGCTGAATGTGCTGCATCGAGTAATTTTAACCAGAGAATCACCTTCCATTCAATTGGCTTCACTTGAAGTGGTAAGGCAGATTATCTGTGCTGCTCAAGAACACGTGAAGGAGAAAAGACGAAGCGCAGAAGGTAAGTGTTAACCCTTAATGCCAAATGAATGACATAGCATCATTAACTTTTAAAGTATTACTTTATGTAGTCTTGATAATATATTGTGTATAGGATAAAAATTGAGCATCTATAGACATGGCTTTAAATCCTCTCATTCTCTTCTTCATGTTAGCTTGGATATTGTCAGTAGGCAAGCCATTATTCTTTGGGAAAAAGAGAACTTTAGCCAGGCACAGTGGTGCACATCTATAATCCCAGTGGCTCTGGAGACTGAACAGGAGATTTTTGAGTTCAAAGCCAGTTTCAGCAATTTAGTGAGGCCCTAAACAACTCAGTGAAACCCTGTCTTTAAATAAAACACAGAAAAGGACTGATAATGTGGCTCAGTAGTTAAATGCCCCTGAGTTCAATCCTGGGTATCAAAAGAGAGAGAGAACTTTAACAAAACTTGGGAGGAAAAAAGTCCCTTATACCGCTAAAGTGTTTGTTTTAGTTGCACCAGTGTACATGGAAAGAATTATTAATGTCTTGGGTACACAAACTGTTGTTTACAAGTCCAACATGACTTTTTTAGATTTGTCCTTTAAGATTTCATTTGACCATAGAATCTCCTTCCATTCAATTGATTTCTACATATATTAGAAAATTCCATATAACCATAGCCAGGCGTGGTGGCCCACACCTGTAATCCCACGGACTCAGGAGACTGAGGCAGGAGGATTCCAAGTTCAAAGCCAGGCTCAACAACTTAGTGAAGCCCTAAGCAACTTACGGAGACCCTGTCTCAAAATTAAAAAAAAAAAATGGCTGGAAATGTGCCTCAGTAATTAAGTGCCTCTGGGTTCAGTCCCCTGTACCAAAAAAAAAGAAAACCCGCCACTACCAGTACCTCAGGTGACAAACTCATTGTTAGAGCTCCAGCACTTGACCATTGAGCCATATCCCCAGCCCTATTTTGTATTTTATTTAAAGATAGAGTCTCACTGAGCTGCTTACCACCTCATGAAGTTGCTGAGGCTGGTTTGGACTTGAGATTCTCCTGCCTCAGTCTCCTGAGCTGCTGGGATTACAAGTGTGCGCCAACACGCTTGGCCATATTCACATTCTTAATGGAAAGAGGTTTAATAGGCAATATTTAAGGGCTGACAAGGTTGTAAGGATTTTTTTATCCATAACTTTTTTAATACCCAAGACTAGCTATAAAATATATTACTTAGGGGCTGGGATTGTAGCTAAGTGGTAGAATACTTGCCTAGCACATGTGAGGCACTGAATGCATTCCTCAACACCACATAAAAATAAATAAATAAATAAAGGTTAAAAAGAATGTGTTACCCGCCTTCTGATAGAAGAAAAAGTTGGCTACGATCTACATACTGTGGGGTCGGGCTCCAAATTCCTCAATAGGACACCCATAGCACAAGAGTTAATAACTAGAATCAACAAATGGGACTTACTCAAACTAAAAAGTTTTTTCTCAGCAAAAGAAACAATAAGAGAGGTAAATAGAGAGCCTACATCCTGGGAACAAATCTTTACTCCTCACACTTCAGATAGAGCCCTAATATCCAGAGTATACAAAGAACTCAAAAAATTAGACAATAAGAGAACAAACAACCCAATCAGCAAATGGGCCAAGGACCTGAACAGACACTTCTCAGAGGAGGACATACAATCAATCAACAAGTACATGAAAAAATGCTCACCATCTCTAGCAGTCAGAGAAATGCAAATCAAAACCACCCTAAGATACCATCTCACTCCAGTTAGATTGGCAGCCATCATGAAGTCAAACAACTACAAGTGCTGGCGAGGATGTGGGGAAAAGGGTACACTTGTACATTGCTGGTGGGACTGCAAATTGGTGCAGCCAATTTGGAAAGCAGTATGGAGATTTCTTGGAAAGCTGGGAATGGAGCCACCATTTGACCCAGCTATTCCCCTTCTCGGTCTATTCCCTAAAGACCTAAAAGGAGCATGCTACAGGGACACTGCTACATCGATGTTCATAGCAGCACAATTCACAATAGCAAGACTGTGGAACCAACCTAGATGCCCTTCAATAGATGAATGGATAAAAAAAATGTGGCATTTATACACAATGGAGTATTACTCTGCATTAAAAAATGACAAAATCATAGAATTTACAGGGGAATGGATGGCATTAGAGCAGATTATGCTAAGTGAAGCTAGCCAATCCCTAAAAAACAAATGCCAAATGTCTTCTTTGATATAAGGAGAGTAACTAAGAACAGAGTAGGGTCGAAGAGCATGAGAAGAAGATTAACATTAAACAGGGATGAGAGGTGGGAGGGAAAGGGAGAGAGAAGGGAAATTGCATGGAAATGGAAGGAGACCCTCAGAGTTATACAAAAGTACATACAAGAGGAAGTGAGGGGAAAGGGAAAAATAATACAAGGGGGACAAATGAATGCCAGTAGAGGGGGCAGAGAGAGAAAAGGGGAGGGGAGGGGAGGGGAGGGGGGATAGTAGAGGATAGGAAAGGCAGCAGAACACAACAGACACTAGTATGGCAATATGTAAATCAATGGATGTGTAACTGATGTAATTCTGTAATCTGTATATGGGGTAAAAATGGGAGCTCATAACCCACTTGAATCAAAGTGTGAAATATGATATATCAAGAACTATGTAATGTTTTGAACAGCCAACAATAAAAAATTTAAAAAAAAAAAAAAAAAAAGAATGTGTTACCTATACAGAAAGGAATTAAATTGTCATCTACCAGAAATAAAGCTGGCACAAAGTATTTACTAAACTCTATTTTTCCTGTCTTTTAGTTGATGATGGGGCTGCAGAAAAGGAAACCCTACCAGAGTTTGGAGAGGGAAAAGACACCGGAGGACTTGTGCCTGGGAAGTCCTTGGTTTTTGCAACACTTGAATTGTGTGTATGCATTCTTGTTAGACAGCTCCCAGAACTAAATCCTAAATTGACAGGTAGCTCAGGAGTAAAAGCTTCAAAGCCACAAATACTGTCAGAAGATGGAAGTAGATTGGTTTCGGCTGCATTGGTTATCATCTCTGAACTTCCTGCAGTGTGCTCTCCTGAAGGTATGGAATTTAATTGCTAATCTTTTCCTCGTCCTCCTCTTTTTTTTGGGGGTGGGGAGGGAGTGCCAGGGATTGAAACTAAGGGTGTTTAACCACTGAGCCACATTCCCAGACCTTTTTATATTTTATTTAGAGACTGGGTCTCACTAAGTTGCTTAGAGCCTCGCTAAATTTGCTAAGGCTGACTTTGAACTCATAATCCTCCTGCCTCATCCTCCCAAGCCCCTGGGACTATAGGCATGCACTACTGCACCTGGCCCTTCTCCTCTTCCTCCTCTTGTTTGTGTGTGGAGGCGGGAGGATTGAACCAAGACCTCACACACAAGCTAGGAAAGTGCTCTACCACTGAGCTCTGTCCCCAGCCTCATATACCTTAACACAGGATTTAAGACTTTCCACATAGCTCTACTGAGCTGTTGCTTTTTTTTTTTGTAACAAGAGTTGAACCAGGGCCACTTAACTACTGAGCCACATCCCAGTCCTTTTTTATTTTTTATATTGAGACAGGATTTCACTAAGTTGCTTCAGGCCTTACTAAGGAGTTTCTTCCTTTCTTCCTTTGCCTGATTGCTTCTGTGGAAATCCTAAACCCAGATGTATTTGTGTTCATCCTTGTTCTCTGCTGTTATCCATGCTATTCCTTGATCCAAAATTACTCTATCCCATAGGACTGGGGATTGAGCCTATCACTCAATGAGGTGCTCTATCACTGACCTTTATCCCAGTCCTTTTATTTTTTTAGATAGTGTCTCACTACATTGCTTAGACTGGCCTTCCAAGTTGGAATCTTACTGCCTCAGTTCCCTGAATCTCTGGAATGACAGGCAAGTACCACCATGCCTAGTTCCTCTACTTTATAAATTGTTTTCTTTCTTCAAAATTCAACTCCAGGGCTGAGGATGTAATTCATAGGTAAAACACTTGCCTAGCATGCTTGTGGCCCTGGATTCAATCACAACACCCTCCCCCCCCCCAAAAAAAAAAAGAATAGTCCAATTTCAGCCCTAGATCATCTGTAAAAGCTTCACTATTTAGCACATACTGAGTTTTGTTTATCAGGTATATACACTTTTTTTTTTCTTTATATTGATCTATAGCTTTTATCTGCCAATGACATTTTATGTCTTTGATTATTACTTATACATATATATATATACATATATTTGTGTCTTGATCAAAACTAAATGTTGTGGCCTACAAAATCTAGCACATAACAGGTACTTAGTACTTAATATATACTTCTTAATTGGTAGCCATATTTCTGCTTAAATGTGTTATGACCAATTTATATGCTATTTATTTTTAACCTCATGATTTTAAACTTCAATTTGAATTAAAACTTTTACTCCTTGTTCTTTCACACATATTTGTACTTTGCCAAGAGTAGTGGCACACGCCTGTAATCCCAGCAGCTTGGGAGGCTGAGGCAGGAGGATTGCAAGTTCAAGGGCAACCTCGGCAATTTAGCAAGACCGTGACTCAAAAAATAAAAAGGGCTGTGGATATGGCTCAGTGGTTAAGTGCCCCTGGGTTGGGTTCAATTGCTGGTACAAAAATAAAAAAATAAAAAAATTTGTACTCCCACAACAAGAGTAACAAAAAGAAAAGTGACTAGCAGAGGATTAGAGGTAAAAATACACTATACAGGCTTGTTGGTCTCCAGGAAAGTTGAGTTGACCATTTTAACTTTAGTTTCTTCATGTTCATTTTAATTAGAACTGACTTTTCAGCTTCTTAGTGGACTGAAAAATGAATAATTCATATTGAGTGGATCTCCACAATCTCCTTGAAAAAGAGTAATAAAATTCAAATGGATAGTAGTGACAGTTATACAACATTGTGAACATACTTAATGCAACTGGATTGTACACTTAAAAATGGTTAAAATGGGGTTGGGGTTATGGCTCAGTGGTAGTACGCTCGCCTAGCACACATGAAGCACTGGGTTCGATCCTCAGCACCACATAAAAATGAAATAAAGATTTTATGTCCACCTACAACTAAAAAATAAATAAATAACTACTTTAAAAATGGTTAAAATGGGGGGCTGGAGTTGTGGCTCAGTGGTAGAGCCCTTGCCTAGCGTGTGCGAGGCCCTGGTTTCAATCCTTAGCACCACATAAAAATAAATAAAATAAAGGTATTGTGTCCAACTACAACTAAAAAATAAATATTTTTTAAAAGTGGTTAAAATGGTAAATTTTCTTATGTTTTACCACAGCAAGAAGATAAAATAAATTTGTTTATCAAATACCAAATAAGATAACAGTATATAATGATTTCATTGTACTGTCATGTGTAACTAATAAAAAAAAAGATGACAGGGGCTGGGGATGTGGCTCAAGCGGTAGCGCGCTCGTCTGGCATGCGTGCGGCCCGGGTTCGATCCTCAGCACCACATACCAACAAAGATGTTGTGTCCGCCGAAAACTAAAAAATAAATATTAAAAAAATTAAAAAAAAAAAAAAAGATGACAAATTCATACTGATACTAAGATACTAAATGATACAATTTAAATATCTCCAGTTATACCTATCAAAATTTATTCCAGGGCTGGGGATATAGCTCTGTGGTAGAGTGCTTGCATGGCATGCATGAAACTCTGGGTTCAATTCCTGTCACCACAAAAAATAATAATAATGCAGCAACATCTGAGAGTGATAGCAAATAAAAAGTGAATTTAAAAAAAATTTATTCTAGCCTTAAAAATCTTATGAGTTATTTCAATTATCTTATATAATTATAATCTTTTATGAAAAATAACTTGCATGTATGCTGGGTTTTTTGTATACTAAGCATATACTCTTCCACTAAGCCAATTCCAAGAAATAATTTAAAAGCTAGAAATCTCTAACACTATCTTATTTATTGATGACTTTTAGGAACTGTATATATTCATATTGACTAAAATCTAGATTGTTTTAAAAATTTTATCTTATAGGAAGCATCTCAATTCTCCCTACTATATTGTACCTCACAATTGGAGTCCTCAGAGAAACTGCAGTAAAGTTACCTGGGAGCCAGTTATCTTCAACGGTTGCAGCTTCACTTCAGGCTCTGAAAGGAATATTATCTTCCCCCATGGCCCGAGCAGAAAAGAGTCACACCGCTTGGACTGATCTTCTTCGCAGTGCTTTAACAACAGTTCTTGATTGTTGGAATCCAGGTATTAAGGCTCTTTGGAAGCATTTGTTCAGTTTGTTTAAAAAAGTGAGAGGAACAGTTTTTTAAGAATAAGGTATTTATTTGATCATGGTTGTCATTTTTACCTAGAGAAGACAGTATTATGTGTTTAGAAGGTATGTATACATTTTAGTATCTTTAACCTTTAATGCAAGTAAATAACAGGGACTTTATATATTGTTGTGAAGGACCTTTAGATGTAGTGCTTATTTAAAATGTGAGTAGCTGGACACAGTGGTGCATACCTGTAATCCCAGCAACTCAGGAGGCTGAGGCAGGAGGATTGCAAGTTCAAAGCCAGCCTCAGCAATTTAAAAAGGCTCTAAGAAATTTAGACCTTGTCTCAAAATAAAGCATAAAAAGGGCTGGAGGCAGCTGGGGGTGTGGCTCAGTGGTAGAGCACTTGCCTAGCACTTGTGAGACACTAGGTTTGAGTCTCAGCACTGCATATAAATAAAGATCCATTGACAACTAAAAAATATTTTTTAAAAAAAGGGCTGGGGATGTAGCTCAGTGATTAAGCACCCCTGGGTTCAACCCCCTGTACTAAGATAAATAGATAAATAAAATGTAGTATGCTTCAACTTTTCAATACATGCCATAAACTGAAAAATACATAAGACATACATTATACATGTAAAATAAGATAGGGCTGGGACTGGGGCTCAGTGGTAGAGCGCTTGTCTACCAAGTGTGAGGCACTGTACTGTGTTCCATCCCCTGAACCACATAAAATAAATGTATTGTGTCCATTTATATTAAAAATAATAGATAAAATAAGATAAATCTAACCCAACATCCCAGGATTTACTAGCTAAGGGACTGGACAAGTTACCCAGTTACCCTGAGCTATAGTTTTCTCATTAATAAATCAGGATATTATGTTTTTATTTTGGTTTGGGGTTTTTTGTTTGTTTGTTAGATGGGCCATCACTAAATTGCCCAGGCTGGCATTAAACTCACTATCCTCCTGCCTCAACCTCCAGAGTAGCTGGGATTACAGATGTACTCACAGGGAACCCAATAATGATATTATGTTGCAGAAAATTGTTAGCACAGTAACAATGTATAAAAAGCATCTTGTTTATTACTTATCATTTATCAATAAATGATAATCAGTATTATTTTCCCCATCCACTAAATATTTTTATCTTATTGTTATGTGAATTTTGTGTGTTTTGTTTTTGTTTTTGTTTTATCTTGTTTTTTCAGTGTGGTGATAAAATCCAGAGCTTTGTGCAGGATAGGCAAGTGCTCTACAACTAATATGCACCCGCAGCTCCAGTTATGTAATTTTTATTTTTAGTAGTATATTATAGTGATTGTAAAAAGTCTTCAGACATACTTTATCCCTACCTTCCTTGTCCTGCTTATAAATATTACAATTTACCCAATTTGAGTTTATGGAAAAAGAAAAGAACCAGAATTAAGGTAGAAAGAGATTCAGAAGATAGTGCAGTCAGAGAAGTCAAAGAAAAGAGAGTTTTAATAGAGAGAGAGTGTTCAGCAGTATGAGATGCTGTAGAGAAGACAAGCAATATGGCAGTAGGACTCTGTTGAAGAACAAAGGAGAGCTGAGGAAAGGGGAAGACACACACAGGTTCCTCTTCATAGGAAAAAGAGAAACAGCTAAAGGGAATGGATAGGGTTAAGGAATTTCTCTGAAACTCTAGCATGAGTTCATATTTAATGGGGAGAAAAAAACGTAGAGAGGGGTCTGGAATTTGAAATACCAAAAAAGAAAGCAGCGTCCCTCTTTAAGCAAGAATAAAATTCACAGAGCATTTAGGAAGATTAATCTCTGCTGAAATAGGGGAAAGAACAGGAGGTTAAGTATGGAAAGTAGGGTTTATGTTGAAGGTTATGGAGAGCTTACCTCTTTGATCACAGACACACACACAAATGGGGTTTTTGGTTGTATTTGAGGGAATGAGACTAAGACTGACTATTAAGAAATTTAAAGGTACCAATAATGATGTGAAACATTTGCTGTATAACAAATGCCTCAAAATTTAGTGACTTAAAACAGTAGACATTTATTATCTGACAGTTTCAATGGATCAGGGATTCAGGAGCAGCTTAGCCAGATGGTTCTAGCTCAGGGTCTCTCATGATGTTACTGTTAAGAAAGCCAGAACACCAGGCAGAGAGGCAGTTTCCCAGATGGCTATTAGCAAGAAGTCTTAGTTCCTTACCACCCAGGATTCTTCCATAGGGCTACTGCTAAGGGAACTTTACATTTATTCTAGAGAAAAGAGTGGGAGTAAGCCAAACACAGTGGCTCCCACCTGTAATCCTGGCAACTCAGGAGACTGAGGCAGAGGGATCACAAGTTCAAAACCAGCCTCCGCAACTTAGAAAGGCCCTAAGCAACTTAGTGAGACCCTGTCTCCAAATAAAATATAAAAAGGGCTGGGGATGTGGCTCAGTGATTAAATGCCCCTGCGTTTAATCCCCGGTACCAAAAAAAAAAAAAAAAAAGTGGGATTAAAGAAATTTTGGAAAAAATGGAAAGAGGAACACAAAAGAACTTTATCTTACCAAGAATAAAAAGACATTTTTACTAAACTGACTGAGTATGTTGCAGTTTCAAGTTGCCATAAATAATGACTGAAATTAACTGTGCTGTGTGGGTAGCAATATAGCCACATGGTGTAAATAGTTTACTGTCTGGAATCAAACTGTCTGCCTTACTAATTGTGTAGTTTTGGGGGAAATGACTGAATTTCTGTTTGTAATCCATAAAATGGAATAAAGAAGCCAGGCATGGTGGTATATGTCTGTAATCCCATCTATTCCAGGAGCTAAGGCAGGAAGAATCCAAGCCATCCTCAAAAAATAATAATAATACTAGCCAGGGGCTGGGGTTGTGACTCAGTGATAGAGTGCTTACCTCACACCTTTGAGGCACTGGGCTTGTTCCTCAGCACCACATAAAAAAAGTAAAGTTATAAAAAAATAATAATAAAATGAAAGCCAGGTGCAGTGACACATATCTAAAATCCCAGCAACTCAAGAAGCTGAGGCAGGAGGATTGCAAGTTTAAAGCCAGCCTTAGCAACTTAGTGAGGCCCTAAATAAACTGAACCCTGTCTCAAAATAAAAACTAAAAAGGGGGCTGGGGATGTGGCTCAAGCAGTAGCGCGCTCGCCTGGCATGCGTGCGGCCCTGGTTCGATCCTCAGCACCACATACAAACAAAGATGTTGTGTCCACCGATAACTAAAAAAATAAATATTAAAAAATTCTCTCTCTCTCTCTCTCTCTCTCTCTCTCTCTCTCTCCCTCTCCCTCTCCCTCTCTCACTCTCTCTTTAAAAAAAAAAAAACTAAAAAGGGCTAGGGATATACAGACATGACTCAGTGGTTCAGTACCTCTGGCTTCAATCCTTGGTTTCAAAAATAAATAAATAAATAACAAAAAGGGGTTGAAGTTGTGGCTCAGTGGTAGAGCGCTTGCCTAGCATGTATGAGGCACTGGGTTCAGCACTGCATATAAATAAATAAATAAACAAACAAACAAGTAAAGGTCCATTGACAACTAAAAAATATTTAAATTTTAAAAAAAAAAGGACTGGGGATGTAGCTCAGTGGTAGATTACCCCTGAGTTCAATCCCCAGAACCACCAGAGAGAGAGAGAATGAATAAGAATACCTATTTCATGATACTCTCTGATGTAAGGGTTTAGGGTACAGTTAAGTACTTACAGCAGTGCTATAATTTTAACTTTAAATGTTACCCATGTACCTGTTTTATCTTAAAACTGCTCTGATGTCTAAAAGAAATAGATTCCACTCATTCATAAAATTTTGCTTTCATTGCTAGTGTCTCTTAGAGGTATCAGCCCAGGTATTATCTCCTCAAGGTTTTCTCTGACCACACAATATCAGTTAGTCTAGGTTGCTTTCTATGATTTGTTTGTTTGCAATGCTTGGGATGAACCCAGGGCCTCACACATGCTAGGCAAGCACTCTACCACTGAACTACACTCCAGCCCCTCTATGGGTTTCTTAATATAGTTTTTATATGCATGGACCTTGTTGGTAGCTGGAAATTATTTATTGACTTCCCAGTTTATGGTATGGCTTCTTTGTAATTGTATTCTCAGTGCCTAAAAGAGGGCTAGCTGAAACATAATATTTCTTAATTATTTTATTTGTTGAATGAATGTGACCAGAGCTACTATTTGTTTATGTCATTTCTTCACAATTAACAGCCTGTTCCTAAACAATTTAATGAGTTGAATTTGTCACACCCTTTCTTTTCAGATAACATTAATTTTTCACAATAGGTTAGTTAAAATTATTTAATGAGAATATGATTTTGGAAAATGAAGATAGATTACTTCTAATACAGAATCCCTTCAAGTAATTGTGGCATCCACAGCTATTTTCAGGTTTTTCTCTGCTGTTGATAAATAATATGTGTAGACTGAGTGCTAAGGCATTTTCACTTGGTATATGTTATTGTCAAAATACTTAACAAAAAAACAATTGCCCAAGTGTGTTAGTGTTGCTGCACAGAAAAAATAATAAGTCAGCCATGTTGGCACATACCTGTAGTCTCGCTACATGAGAGGCTGAGGCAGAAGGGTCCCTTCAGCCCAATTCAAGGCCAACCTGAGCAACACAGTGAGATACCATCTTCAAAACAGAAGAAAAATAATTAAAGCTAATACATATTGAACATAATGTATAGCACATATTCTAACTCATTTAATCCTCAAAGACAGATTTAAATGTCTAAAATCACAAAACTAGTAAATGTACATATGTAATTTTTTTTAAATATTTGTTTTTTTGGTTGTAATTGGATATAATACCTTTATTTTATTTTTATGTGATGCTGAGGATCAAACCCAGGGCCCCCGCACGTGCTAGGCGAGTGCTCCACCGCTAAGCTACATCGCCAGTGCTAGTACATATGTATTTGTTGGTGTCTCTACAATAGCTTTGGTAATTTTTGGCTCTTAGAATTATTTATAATTCACATATTAAAACCTACAATATTTGTCAGAGTTTTTAACTTTGTCAATCAAAATTATCTATATCTGTTGTAGTCACAAAGAAAATTATTGCTACCAAGCTAAAGACAGCTTCTCACAGATACATAAAGCAGTCAGTATAATCTGTTCTAATAGATCATTTCTCTTTAGTTGATGGAACACATCAAGAACTTGATGAAGTCAGTCTACTTACTGCTATCACAGTATTTATTTTGTCTACCAGTCCAGAAGTAACTACCATCCCATGCCTTCAGAGGAGCTGCATTGAGAAATTTAAGGCTGCTCTTGAGATAAAAGATCCTATGGTAAGTGTCTTAGTAGAGAGATGTTTGTAAGGCTTTTACAAAACCTTTCTTTGTGATTTTTTGGCTTCCAAGTATCAGACAACAGTTTTTTTATTTTTAGATTTGATATTAATGCCTGTTCTTGGAAAACAAAGCCAAATAATACTGGTCTTTATTCCTCTACCCTAAGGGGGAGAAAGTGAGAAAATTATAAAAAAGCAAAATTTGAAATGAGGGCATTTTAAAATTGATGTCACTCTAGAAATTTTATTGATATAAAAATTTTATTGGGACTGGGGATATAGCTCAGTTGGTAGAGTGCCTGCCTCACATGCCCAAGGCCTTGGGTTCAATTCCCAGCACCACACACACACACACACACACACACACACACAGATAGATGGATGGATAGATAGATAGATAGATAGATAGATAGATAGATAGAGCTATAGAATAAGAGGCTTTTATAAGATATTTTGTGGCTTATAGTAGATTTCCTTTTTAAAAAAGAGAGACTCTAGCATATGCTTTTAGGATTTTGATTGTGAAATAATAATTGTTGCAGAAACAGTAAAACAAATTGATTCCATTCCTTTATGGCCATTTCATTTGCTAGATTAATTTTCCTTTTCCTTTATGTGCTACAAAAGTGTTTGTAGGGCTGGGGATATAGCTCAGTTGATAGAGTGCTTGCCTTACATGCACAAGGCCCTGGGTTCGATCCCCAGCACCAAAAAAAGAAAGAAAGAGTTGTAGTCCATACCCAAAAAGTACATTTATTCCCAAAGACATAGGAACCAAATTATCTCTCACTAAAAAATGACTTATATATCTGATGTATAGTCATTTCTTCTTGTTCTGTCCGATTTGTTGCTGCTGCCTGCAGGAGCTTTGTGTAGCCATCTCCAAGAGGTGGTTCTGACATGTGATGACACATAATTAGTACAGTTTAGTCAGGGTTCCTTAAAGCCTTCAGACCATGACATTTGTACATCCAATGTATGTGATTTGTTTTTGGTCTATTCTTATTGTACTTTATGGAGAGTAAATTTTTTAAAATGAGCAAGAAAATGGGAACTAGAGAAAAGAAGAAAAAGTAACCACTCATAGTTATCCTCCCCTACCGCTTCTCACTCCACATTGTTACAGTTCTTCTTAGCATCAGGTTTGAACACTGTTATCAAAAACTTGGTCCTTGTTCTCATGCCAATCCAATAACGAGGACATGTTTTTGAGAAAAAGGAAAAAGAAGGTTTTGTTTTGTTTTTTAAATGATTTTTTAAAATACACACACACACATATATATATATATATATATATATATATATATACATATATATATTTAGGTGTTGATGGACCTTTATTTTATTCATTTATTTATATGCAGTGTTGAGAATCGAACTCAGTGCCTCACACCTGCTAGGCTAACACACTACCACTTAGTCACACTCCCAGCCCAAAAAAAAGAAGTTTATTGCTTTGCTGGCAGAGACACAGGTGACTCCTGTCCCAGAGGCTGTGATTCTACCCACCATGGGGAACAGGGAGTTTTTAAAGAGGTGATTCAAAGGCTACATTCCATACATTCTCTATTGGAGTTATAATTCACTTCTTCATTTGGGAGATAGTCATTTCTGAGATCTTCTGGTGCCATTCCCTAGTCTGCATTACTTCATACCTGTGATGGGTATGTGCTCAAGCACAGATTACTCTGCCTGGGATGGGGAAGAAAGGTAATCCTGTTTCCCCTGAGATTAAGGAGGGGGAGAGATTAGGGAGGAGCACAAAGAGAGGAAGAGAAAGAAATATTTTCTTTTGAAAATAAATTATAGGGTTGGGATGGTAGCTCTGTGGCAGAGCACTTGGCCTAGCATATGTGAGGCACTGGGTTTGATTCTCAGCACCACAAATAAATAAACAAAATAAAAATCTATCAACAACTAAAAAATGTATATATATATATATATATATATATTTTTTTTTTTTTTTAAATTGCAGTAGCAAAGCAGCAAGGGCTGTGTTCAAAGCATAAAAGTGGACCACTGTTACTATACTAGCTTTGCACAGTGGCAGTATTGTAGCCAAATGAGGTTTATTTAAGGTGTGATTATTGCTAATTAAAAACTCTCCCCAAATTTCAATATCTGTTAATACTTGGACTTCCAAAATTAAAAGTAAATTAGAAATAAATTTAAATACTTCTGCAACTTTAATTTCAAGGAGTTTTTTTTTTTTCTTTTATTGGTGCATTATAATTATACACAATAGTGGAATTCATTTTAAGTACCAGGAGTCTTCAGAGATTTGTTTGTTTGTGTTAGGGACTTTTCTAAAATTTACAATTTATATTTTTCTTGTCTCTTTCCTCATTAGGTACAAGTCAAGACCTATCAGCTCCTCCATTCCATTTTTCAGTATCCAAATCCAGCTGTTTCCTACCCATACATTTATTCTTTAGCATCCTCTATTGTGGAAAAACTACAGGAAATAGACAAGAGAAAACCTGAAGATACTACTGAGCTTCAGATTTTTCAAGAAGGAATAAAGGTCTTGGAATCATTGATTATCATTGCTGAAGAACAGCATCGTAAGTGCCAGCATTCTAATATTTCAGAATTCCTCTAAAGTCAGAATTTCAATGTTATTTAAATTATAAAACATTCAGTTAGTCACATTAAGACAGGTGTTATATTAATCCGAGGTATTAATATTTTAGTAGTGATTTGGGAGAAGAGATGAGAAAAATTGTTTTCCTCCCTGCAAGAAAAATGTGGGAAGATCAAGTCCTTTTGCCACCTTGTACAATGAACATTTTTGTTTTCTGAACTTCTTTGTTTATTTTTTAGGCTCTCAGCTGGTGGCCTGCCTTCTGCCCATTCTCATTTCCTTCCTTTTGGATGAGAATGCCCTGGGATCAGCAACTTCAATAATGAGAAATCTACATGACTTTGCTTTGCAAAATCTCATGCAGATTGGGCCTCAGTATTCATCAGTTTTTAAAAATGTAATGGCTTCTTCTCCAGCCCTGAAAGCCCGCCTTGAGGCCGCTATTAAGGGCAATCAGGAAAGTATCAAAGTCAAGTTACCATCATCTAAACATACTAAGAACCCTGGAAATAATTCAAGCATCCAATTAAAGACCAATTTTCTCTGATGTTAATTGTTTTTGAAACAGTAAGCACCTTAATCTAATACTTGATTATTTCCTTTCCTTTGGGGACAAAAGTGAAATTTTAGACACAAGTGCACTTGGAGATCTAGTGGATTGTTTTAACTTAAATAGCTGTGACTTTGCAAAGTGACAGCAAACTTAACAATTTTTGTGGTTGTTTTTGTTTGTCTGTTTTTCCATTTCATAAGTGAGTAGAATTGTTATAATTCTTGCCAGGAATTTCAAAAAAGTGCTAAAAAGGGGCTAGGGATATGGCTCACCTGGCATACATGAGGCACTAGGTTCGATCCTCAGTACCACATAAAATAAAGATATTGTGTCCACCTAAAGCTAAAAAATAAATATTAAAAAAAAGTGCTAAAGACCTAAACAGTCCACTGCTTCAAAAATGAAATGAATTTCTTCTGTCAATCCATATACATGTGTTATGCTTAATTCTTGACAGATATAGATTCACTCTAGTATAAATTATCTGTACTTATATTGTATCCCAGTTGCTAATTGAAAATTCTGCTTTATTCAGTAATAGTATTAAACTTTATTGGATTTGTCCAGGAAGATGAATGACTAAAGAGCTATTTAGAAATTTGTTTTCAATTATCCGATATATAATGATACAAATTAATTATAGCCCCAAAGTGTGACATAAGATCTGGTATCTACAAATATCAGGATCTCACATATTTTGGGTTAATGTTTATTGCATTCACAAAATGAAAGCTTTACTCATTTTAAATAGAATAGGGCTTGTCCACTGCACTATTTCTCACATGTATTTTCTGTGACCTTTGTTCCTAACAGTTTTTTTAATTTTCATTTTTGGCAAATGTTTATATTGATGAGTTTAATAAAGACTCTTATCTATATTATCTATATTATTATTAGATAAATTATGGGTTTATATAAATGCCAAATTTAGTACAACAAATTTAGATCATCAGTGAATACAAGTATGTTTTTTTAACATGAAACATATTTTAATACAGAAAATAAACTAATGATAAAGTATTGGTTGAAAAATATTTTTTAACTCTGTTCATGATAATTGATTCTCCTTCCACTTCACTGTTATTATACTGTGTGAATCAAACACTATGTCAAATAAAGCATTTCCCTGTTAAAAATTACAATCTGAAGTGATAGAGGCATGTGCAGAATTGAGAAACACTTTGATTCAAGGAAGAACAATGTGTGATGTACTCTATTTTATTATGTTTGTATATAAATACTCTTGTAAATTGTTCAGAATGGAAAAGATTTGACAAATTCTAACACTACAAACAATTTTTCTAAATTACATAAATAAAGCTACTTTTCTTTATACTTCTTGTATTTTAAATTATTTTATTCAGAAAAGATAACTATTTAATCTTACAGATTCCAGAAAAAAGTCAATACTACTGTTGCTGAAAGCTCCGTCCTTGTGCCCAATGCCAATCCAATAAGGAGGACACAGTTTTGAGAAAAAGGAAAAAGAAGGTTTATTGCTTTACTAGCAAAGGAGAAACATAGGGGACTCCTGTCCCAAAGGCTTTAATTCTGCCCATCAACAGGAACAGGGGACTTTTAAAGAGGTGATTCATAGGCTACATTCCACAAGTTGTAATTCACTTGTCAGTTTGGGAGATAGTCATTTCTGCGATCTTCTGGTACCATCCCCAAAGTCTGGATTACTTCGTTCCTGTAGTGGATGTGAACTCAGGGACTGATAAATCTGCCTAGGATAGGGGAGAAAGCTAATCCTATTTCCTCTGAGATTAGGGAGAAGGAGAGATTAGGGAGGAACAGGGAGAAAGGAAGAGAAAGAAACATATCCAGTTTAAAAATAAGTTGCAGTGGCAGAGCACCAAGGGTTATATTCAAAGCATAAAGTGGACCATTGTTACACTACAAAGTAAATAAGATCCCTTTATAATTTGGCCTTTTTTCTCAGAAGAGCCCTTTGGAGTATTCTTTGCAATTGTAACAGATTTGTTAATAGAGTATTGAAGTTAAATTTTACTTCTATAAAGTAAACCACCATCAACTCAAAGGAAACATTAATACACTTAAAATAATATACATATAAGCGCTATAAATGGGTTACAGAGCTCAACAGAAGAA
The DNA here is from genome assembly GCF_021218885.2 of Marmota monax. Lineage (NCBI taxonomy): Eukaryota > Metazoa > Chordata > Mammalia > Rodentia > Sciuridae > Marmota > Marmota monax. Next base: position 8,713,467 of record NW_026694099.1, on the reverse strand, counting down.
AACTGGGGCTTCCAAGGTGAACTTCATGGAAAGAGTTCCATGATATAGGCTGAGAAAATAACACTTGATGGAATAGATGCATAATAACCCAGGAATTTTTGTAATAATTTTGAAGGGAAGAATTCCCTTTATCCTTTTATTATAAATAGATTTGCATTATAAGGAAAGAAATTTAACTTTCAAACTAATCAACTGATAATATAAAACTGACAATATGTGAATTAACTGTAGATGCCACAAAAATATGAAGTTAAACTGTTGAATCATGTCTGACAGTTTAAAGATTCATTACCTTGCACGGGCCACAGTCCTGAGTCCCCAGAGCTCATTAATATTCATAACTGTAAAATCAGGGTAATTACATATAGTGCATCTTCTCCATCAATTGAATGTACTTTCCCTTTTACAAATAAGCTTGCTACCCTTACAAGACCTCAATTTATCAAGAGAAATTTATCTCCATGTGCACTAGAAATAAAGTTACCCAACTGCTGGCTGAATGGCAGTTGTCAGCTAGTTAGTGAATTGTGCCCATGTTGATTTCTCAACTTTTTACCAATCTATTTAGCTATGTCTGGACTTTCTAACTTTGAGGAAATGGGAAATTTTGTGTTGAGATTAATAGAGCTGAACTATATCCAGCACAGACCACAAACAGTCCCATATTGTTCAAATTCAAAGACATTAGCTTCTTTTTATTGCATTTTTCTTGTTTAGTACTCCTGTGCCATTTCATTGAGGGATTATAAAATGATTCCCCAAGGTTACTTATGGAAAATTTTTATTGATAGTCATTCTTATTATATTCTTAGATTACTCTTAAAGTAGGCAGTGTATTATTTTAAAAATAAATTTAGGGGCTGGGGTTATAGCTCAGTGGTAGAGCACTTGCCTAGCATGTGTGAGGCACTGGGTTCGAGTCTCAGCACCACATACAAATAAATAAAATAAAGCTCCATCAACAACTAAAAAAAATATAAAATAAAAAAGCTTATTTTGGGGTTGGGGTTGTGGCTCAGTGGTAGAGCACTCGCCTAGCATGTGTGTGGCCCTGGGTTTGATCTTAAGCACCACATAAAAATAAATAAAGGTATTGTGTCCAACTACAACTAAAAAATATTTTTTAAAAAATTAAAAAGGATTCTATTTTAAGAATCCTATATTTTTAAAAAATATTTTAGTTGTTGATGGATCTTTATTTATATGCAAATTTATTTATATGAGAATTTAACTCAGTACCTCACACATGCTAATCTAGTGCTCTACCACTGAGCTATAACCCCAGCCCCAAGAATCCTATATTTTTAAGAAAATAAGAGATCATTGCTACCAGTCAAAAACCGATATCAAGATGGGCACAATGGCACACACCTATAATCCCAGTGGTTTAGGAGGCTGAAGTAGGAGGATTGCAGGTTCAAGGTTGACCTCAGCAATTTACCAAGGCCCTAAGCAACAACTTAGCAAGACCCTATCTCAAAATTTTAAAAGGCTGGGGATGTGGCTCAGTGGGTTAAGTGCCCCTGGATTCAATTCCTAGTATCAAAACAACAACAATATTGAACAAAGTATGGTAGTACATACCCATAATCCTGGCTACTGGAGAGGCTGAGACAGGAGGATTGCAAATTCAAGGCCAGCCTCAGCAATTTATTGAGACCCTGTCTCAAAATAAAAAACAAGCTGGGGAGCTGGGGCCATAGCTCAGTAGTAGAGCACCTGCCTTGCACGTGTGAGGCATTGGGTTCAATCCTCAGCACCACATAAAAATAAATAAAGATAACTGTGTCCATCTACAACAACAACAACAAAAAACAAGCTAGGAAGCTGGGCGCCGTGGAGCATACTTGTAATCTCAGCAGTTCAGGAGGCTGAGGCAGGAGGATCACGAGTTCAAAGCCAGCCTCAGCAACAGCGAGGTACTCAAGCAACTCAGTGAGACCCTGTCTCTGAATAAAATACAAAATAGGGCTGGGGATGGGGCTCAGTGGTCAAGTGCCCCTGAGTTCAATCCCCAGTACAAAAAAAAAAAAAAAAGACTAGTGATGTGACAGAGTGATAGAGCATCCCTAGGTTCAATCCCTAGTACAAAGGTTGAGGGGGGGCGGGGGGATATTGACAGTGTTTTGCTTAACAAGATCAAAATTTTAAATCTTTTTTCTGAAAAAATATCTACAGGCAAAAATATCTTTATAAGCAGAAATTTTATATAGACAGACATAGAAACACATATACACTTGCCAGAAATATCAGACTACTTTATAAAATATTCCCAAAAGAATAAAACAAGAAATTTTTAAAAGCAGTTTTAAGTATGCCAGGGACCCTGCAGGAACAGGTTCGTTAATGCAATTGTTGGAGGAAGTACCAGTGTCTGAGAGGAAAATGTGTACAGCCAAAACTGAGGCTCTCACGTAAACAATGAGACCTACGAACCCCAATATTTCTGTGTGGATACTTGTTTCTGATCTTGGTTAAGGAAGTTTGGGCCTGCTTTTATAATCGGGATCTTGGAGCGCTGGAGCGCTTAACCACTCCCTGAATTGCCAGGGCAACTGCCCTTCCCACATCCTTTCTGCCCTAGTGGTGTCAAGTACTAGCTAGACACACATCATCTAGGCCTTTGTTTAAACACAAAAGCTACTTAAAAATAGGTTTTCTAAATTATAAAATCGCTTTTCTTTCAGTGGTCAACAGACTCATTGTGAGTCAACACCCAATGAGAGGTGGTGAGACATGCACTTCCTAGTCTCTAGTCAGCTGTATTGTTACTGATGTTTGCTAAGGTTTTCATTCCAGATGCCTCTTTCCAATCACAATGTCACCACTCTGATTTCTCAACATTGTGAAAAAACTTTTTTGTAGAACCAGGGGTGGGTGGGTATGCCTATAATCCCAGCAACTCTGGAGACTGAGGCAGGAAGATCATAAGTCAAGGCCAGCCTCAGCAATGGACCCTAGGCACTAACTTAGGACCTGTCTCAAAATATAAAACAAAAAGGGCTGGGGATGTGGAACATTGGTTAAGCACCCCTGGGATTAGTTACATCCTCAATGGACTTTTCTCAAAATAAAATCACTTTCACAGGTCCTAGGACTTGGATATATCTTTGGGGGACCAGCATCCAAAAACTAGAATGCTCTAAAATCCAAACTCAGCATTGCAGTGAATACACCAATATTTCTTATTCACTTATATCATTTATGTTCATTACTCAAGCATATTTCAACTGAGCTGTTCAAGAATTCAGTTACAAGCCAAGATAACTGGATAGTCAAAAGTTGGACCCTTATTTCACACCATGTACAAAAGTTAAAATAGATTAAATACCTAAATGTAAACTTAAATTATAAAGCTCAGAGAGGAAAACAGATGTAACCTCTATGACTTTGGATATGACCAAAAGAAAAAAAAAATGTCAATAAATTGTGGAGGACCAGAAGGTAATGTAGAGGAACTAGGCAGCATCCCCCAAACCCTCCACAGCACAGAAAGGAAGTAGCAAAAGAATAGCTGGTCAGAGAGGAATCTGCATGAGATGGACATGGCACAATTGAGGTGATCACTCACTGTGTGCTTCTAATTATGTTATCTTGAAAGTGTAAATTTACACACATGGTGATAATGTTTATGAATTATTACTATTATTATTATTTATTTTATTTGTTTATTTTTATGTGGTGCTGGGGATCGTGCTTCGCAAGCACTCTACCACGGAGCCACAACCCTGGCCTATTATTATTATTATTATGTTTTTGGTACCAGGAATTGAACCCAGAGGCACTTAACCACAGAGTCACATGCCCAGCCCTTTTATTTATTTATTTATTTTATTTCGAGACAAGTTCTCACTAAGTTGCCTAGGGTCTTGCTAAATTGCTGAGGCTGGCTTTGAATTTCCAATCCTCCCGCCTCAGCCTCCTGAGCAGCTGGGATTATAGGCCTGCACCACCATGCCTGGCTAATAATAAAGTTTTCAAAAAAGAAAAAGGAAAGGCAATTACCCCTGGGTTTGAACCCCAGTACCAGGCCAAAACAAAGAAAAAGAAAAAAGAAAACCACAAGTGTTGGGTAGGATGTGGAGAAATCAGAACCTTTGTATATTGCTGTAAAAATTTAACTGTGCAGTTGCTTTGGAAAACAGTTTCTCAAAAGTTAAAAGTTAAACATAATTATTATATGATTCAGCAATTCTACTCCTAGGTTTGAAAGAACTAAAAGCATTCACACAAAAACTTAAGTATGGGTATTTATAATAGCATTATTCATAATAGCCAAGATGTAGAAACAATCCTAACATCCATCAACTGATGAATATGTAAATAAAATGTGCTGGGTGTGGTGGTATGCACCTGTAATTTCAGTGACTCTGGAAGCTGAGGTAAGAGGATTATAAATCTGAGGCCAGCCTCAGCAATTTAGGGAGACCCTGTCTCAGAAAATTTTAGAAAGGGCTTGGCATGTAGCTCAGGGGTAGCACTTGCCTAACATACATGAGGCCCTGCATTTGAGCCGCAGCACTAAGAAAAAGAATGTAACTGCTAATAAATATAGGACTTCCTTTTGGAATAAAGAAAATATACTGGATTAAATGGTGCTGATTGCACAATTTTGTGAATATAACAAAGTTAGTGAGTAGTACACCTTAGTTTTGTTTTTTTTTAACAGAGGTCTTTTATGGAATCATAAAAGTATCACAAGCTGGTTTTATAATCCAGGATATTGTTTGTATAGCTGGACAATTAGGGGGCTTTTTTGTTTGTTTGTTTTTTACTTGTTTTTCTTTAATGCTGGGCATCAAACCCAGGGCTTCATACATGCTAGGACAAGTGCTCTACCACTGAGCTACAGCTCCAAAGTGACTTAGATCCTATTTATCAATTTTTTCAGAGACAAATAGATACTATCCCAAAGTTTTCTGATATTCTTTTATTAACAGTTATGGCTTGCTGAATCAAAGCAGCTGAATTCAAAACAAGTTCTATGTCATTTCTTTCATGGAGTAACTCACCTTACTGAACTTGAGATCCTGAATGAGCAACACCTAGCCTCATCCAATTCTTGAAGATGTATTTGTCACTCATGGAATTTCAAAGTCAACAAGAGGCCCAGTCTCCTGAATAACAACTTTGATGGGGAAGTGAGCACACACAGACCTTGTAAGACACCCTTGACCATGTGCTGTGACTACAAGCAGTGTGAATGATAGCCAGTTCCCTTTTTCTTGTCAAGAAAACTAAGTTCCACAATAATATGACTCAAGTCCCTTAAGTCCCTCTGGAGCCTTTCACAATAATTGTCCTTTCAGAGTGATGTCAGATCTGGAATGTTGACAGTCTACTTGCTGAAAATTGTCTTCATCCTTGCCATAGATGCAGGAAAGGTGAATGGTACATATTTTTTTTTGAATGGTATACTTTAAGGATTAATTTATGGCATGTAAATTTGTTTTGGTTTGAATTATATCTCCCAAAAAGAACAGGTTGAAGTCCTAACCCCCAGGACCTCAGAATGTGATCTTATTTGAAATAGTATTAGGTAGGAGTTCAGGGAGATCAACATAGCTGAGGCAGAATACCAGAAAAATGCTGTCTGAGGACAAGACAGGAAGATGAGCCATCATGTCCCTGTTTATAATAAGTCCCATTACTATGACAACTCCCACCACTGAGGACTTACTGCTCATGATAACTCCTGCCACAGTTTCAGTATTTTAAAATAACTAATGGGAGCAAATGGGATAAGGTCTTTATTCAGGTCTGTAGGGGGAAGAGAACACCACAGCTCAGCATGTAAGACAAGAAATTCCAGACCTTGGGCCTTGAGCTTATCTCACTAGGCCTACTCTACTCTACCTTACAGAGTGCTTCTTTCACCTCCACCATCAATAAATCTGTACTTTAATCAGGGCACAGTGGAGTATGCCTGTAATTCCAGTGGCTGGGGTGGATGAGGCAGGGGATCGCGAGTTCAGAGCCAGCCTCAGCAAAAGTGAGGCACCAAGCAACTCTGTAAGACCCTGTATCTAAATAAAATACAAAATAGGGCTGGGGATGTGGCTCAGTGGTCGAGTACCCTTGAGTTCAATTTTCCCACCCTCCACTAAAAAGAAACAAAAAAGTTCTGACTCAGCACAACTGACATAAGCTCCAACAATTTGCATTTTTTCCCAACCTTCGTTTCCCATCCCCCTTGCTTCCAATGGGTGGCCATGAGTCCATTCTTTAAGAACCATTCTCAAGTAAATCCAAAGCAGAACAGCTATGAGGCTGTGTGACCACTGCCTCCAGTAACACTGTGACAGGTATTTGAAAAGTAGGTCAACTCAGCCTCTGCTCCCCTGCATTTCTGGAGATTAGTCAGAAGATCTGGTAACCTGTCTCTGGTCACTAGCAGGAAAAGGTGTGGTAGATAGAAGAGGAGGTACCTGGCTTCCATCTGGAGAGTGACACCCATCTTAATGAGTGTCAAAACACCTTAGTCACTTATATTTTGTTTATGGCTGCCTTTCCAAGTGCCATTTCCTTAGGCTCCATCTCAAATAGAAGACATTAAATGCCAAAACACTACCCTACAAAAGGAGTTGCCAAAGCTTGCCACAGTAAATAAGATTGTTGCTGGACCCTTGTTCCCAATAGCCATTTCTCCAGTTTTGATCTTCAGTAAGTCACGTATCCCTATGCCTACCTGTTCCCTTATGTGTATCATCCTATCCATGAGAAGATTGCTTGCAACATGGAAGAGAACACAAGAGTGTCAATCTAAGTGATCATAAGGATCTATGCATAACACACTAATGATTCCTAGCAATTTGTGCAACTTTATGATTAATTCAGTATCTAGGAGAGAATATTGGCAAGGCAAAAAGGGCAAATCTCAGATCTAGAAAGATAAAGAGTACCACTTGGAGCTCGGTTCTTTTGAAGACCATGAAAAACTTATGACTATGAATATCAGATGATATCATTTTTCACTAAATGGTCGTTACCACATGGAGAGCTGTATCTCCAGGATTACCTTTCCTTCCTTGTCAGAGGAACTAGAATGCCCTCCTTTCTACCATGTTTTTCCTGAGAACAGGAAAGTAATACTTCCTTCTCTTTGGTGTTTATACCCCATACCACATTCCTGTTACAATGTTGTTCAGTCAACCTGCACACATTGGTCTCTTCATCTTTCATAATCTGTTTACTCAACCACTTCTGTTATTACTCACTAAGCTTTCTGCCCCTTTCTTCACACTGTTCCATTCAGAGTCTAGAAGTAGAGACCTGATTTCACCACTGATTCATGATGACTCTGAGATCCATTGCTAATTAGGAATGATCACATCAGTGAAAAACATATCCTTGAACTCACAGAGCAACCACAATAGAACTGCAAGCACCTATTCTGTGCAAATTAAAGTTCTGTGTACACTCACTGTGGGAATTAAAGTTCCCGCTTAGAGAATTAAACCCAATACGCAATAGATCTCGATTCTAATCCTAGATTTTCCACTGACAAATTGTGCTAGTTTGGGCAAGTGATCCTCCTGGGCCTTAGGTGCTTCTCTGCCAAAAAGCTGGGTACAAGCCAGGAGCCTGTAATCCCAGCAACTTGGTGGGCTGTGTCCAAAGGATCACTAGTTTAAGGTCAGCCTCAGCAATTTAGGGAGACTCTGTCTCAAATAAAAAATAAAAAGGACTGGGAACATAGCTAATTGGTAAAGTGCCCTTGTTCAATCCTCGGTAATGGGAAGGGGAAAAAAAGAATACTTGGGTACCATGTGACCAACTATTTCATTTTGCCTAGGATGCCTAGTTTTAGCACTGAAAGTTCTGGGTCTCAGGTAATTTCTCAGGACTAAGTAAGCCAGGGAGGCAGATAGCTAGTTCCCCTATTAAACAAGCTGAGATTCTTCCTGATTCTGAAAATTTAGGGTCTAAGTCTCAGGTGTTTTTCAAGATGTGCTGATTGTATACACTACTGGAAAGCGTGGATTAAGTCACGAGGAGGGTGGCTGTATGCAAAGAACTTGGAAAGCATCCTTGCCTCCTGACCTCTGACTCACAGGGTGCTACAGGACCTCATTCCTAACATCTCACAGGAAAACATATCAGCTGAGAATGGTAGACTCAGGCATGAGACATTCTTGGATTTCCCAGTGGAAAAGAAATTTAAAAACAATTGACTAATGAGAAGAATTTGCAGCAAATGTTGAGGCTGCCAGCATTCTTGCAACTGAGCCATGACCTTTTAAGCTATGTTTACAACTGACAAGCTTCTTGGCCATTGTCCGAATGAAGGCTCCTTTCCCGGTTTAGACTGTATTCAAAACTGGCTTGGCAGTAAGACTTTTAGCATCCTCAGATATAAATTTATTCCAGCACAGATCACATGAAATCAGCTTTCTAATAAAGGCCTTAAAAAACAAAAAAGATAAACAGAGACCACTGTCATGCCTGGTGTTGACTATGGAACCTTTTGTCCTATTGTCATGCTGATCAAGAAAAACATTCTCAGATGACTTGAATCAAAGGGGAAAACAGTGAAACACAAGGTCTTCAGCACATTTATCATACTGCAAGGACCTATTAGGCTGCCAGTTGACCCTGAGCTGACTCTGAAAAAGATGCAGCTTGCCACAGATTTATATTTAATTTAGAAGCAAACTTCATAATCACCTTGTGCATTTTCTGTGGGCCTGATTTTTCCTATTTCAATCTCACCTCATAGCATACATTTGGCCCAATTGGCTAATTCTTAGTGATTTCTTTTTCAGCAGCTAGAGCCAAAATGCAACTCCAAATAATTATTGAGCAGTGATAGAATGCTCCTGGAGAAAGTCAAAAGAGCCAGATTAACACAAGCTATTTAAGGAACTAAGTCACAAATCAAAGAACTTCCCTAACTCAGCAAATTAAGAAGCAGTTCTTTAAAGGCTCTTCCCACTTTTGGCCCATCAAAAATGCAGTAAAAAATCAAGTCAAACTGGTTCAAATACACAGTTAAAATCAAGTTAAACTGGTTTAGGAAGTATATCAAATAGTAATATTTTCCAGCCAAGTGTACTCTTCTCTCTTTTCTGTGAGCTCAACTTTAGAAGAATCTAGGCTATTTTAAAATATATATATATATATATATATATATTTTAGTTGTAGATGGACACAATTCATTTATTTATTTATCTTTTTGTGGTACTGAGGATCGAACCCAGGGCTTCAAACATGCTAGGTGAGCCACAAACCCAGCCCCCTAAGGCTATTTTAACAAAGAAAATTTTAAGCCACAAGTTCATGAGTTAATTATCTAGAAACTAATTATGACTCAAATGAAGATTTTCCTGTTTACACATAACCAAGATGTAGAATCATAAATATCCACAGAAGGTATTTTTGGTGATACATGATCAACATGGGAAAGACAGGCTAAAAAAGAAGGCTCCAGGCATGTGACTGAATCCTTCAGTTGAAGGGTGTTCTGTGTTACCTAATGAACTGTGAAGAAATTAAGATATGTGTTCCTGTGCTTTGTACACCCAGGCAGGCAGCCAAGGTTCTCATAATTGGCAAGATTGGGCCACCTGCCCTGTCCCCTGGCCTTTGAGTTTGTTCACTTCTCATCTGCGGAGCTGGGGGAGGGGTGGGGAGAATTTCTAACTCCTTTAAACCCTGTCCTGAGTTTCTGACCAGTGGTTAGATGACTCCAAAGGGTTCCAATTGAAGCCTGATTTAGCCCTATGTGTATCAGGAACACCATACCCATGGTTGAGTTTGTGCTGGCCAGATATAAGTCAGCTCTGACCCCCTCAAGGCTGTCCTCTGGGCAACCACTGTGTTCCAGGGACATTTAGCTCTGAAGGTGTACAAACTCTTCCCTATGCTTTCTTCCTGAAAGATGGAGAGTTTGTTGGAGTGTGTGAATTCATGAGAAAGGCTTATTTTTGTCCAGGACCACTTTGTGCTTTTAATAGTAAAGTTATGTTTATTAAACTGAGCTCTGACACTTTATGATACTCGGGGGTTCTGTATGCCACTTCATCCTGGTCTTATGAAGCCGTTGTGTTTCTTTAAGTTGTTCATCCTGAGGTTAGTTTGCACTTCCTACTTTGTTCCCCTCCAAATAGAGGGCACCATTTTGTAAAGAGGGGAAACAAGCAAGGCTTGTGGCCACAGTGACTGGAGATGAGGAGGTAAGAATCTATTACAACCAAAAAAATGGCATTTGTTCTGAGCCCAAAAGCTAGGAAGAGGGATGTGGTATTCCTGTGGCAAATAAACCTTAGAGCTCTAGGGTCTGGTACCAAAGAATAGTAAATATAAGGAATTGGATCTACACTTTGCCTCCTAAATAGGAACACTTTTTTTTTTTTTTTTTTTTAGTGTGATTCCAACATTTCCAGGAAAATCACACATTTTTTTTTCTGGTCAGTGATTTGGCCTGTTTGGTCTGAAAGTCCTCCTGTTTCCTCTAGTTGACTAACAAAATTGGAGGTTACTGGAATTGATCGATACGAAGGCAGAGCTTAGCAACTGAACAGCAATAAGACAGACTGTGAAGCTCAGTAGTAGAGTAAATGTGATGCCCTGGCTTCAATACCCAGCACTGAGGCAAAAGGAAGAACACACAGAGAGGATTTCTCCTTCCCAAGAAATCAAGGCTTTTAAAAGTAGAATAGTCCTATAAAGAGAAAGGGAAAGGAACTGAATCCTCCTCTTAGCAGTGTCTCTGGTCCCAAAGTTCAAACTTTCTGAATCTTTTTTATGAAGAAGTAGGTTTAATAGTTTACCTTGACTTAAAGGACTTAGGTTTACTTATTTTATAAAGTTTATTCTAGCTGTGCACTGTGACACATGCCTATGATCTCAGGAAGACCTCAAGTTCAAAACCTCAACTTAGCAAGACCCTGTCTCAAAATAACATATAAAAAGGACTGAAGATGTTGCTCAGTGGGTAAGTGTCCATGGGTTCAATCCCCTCCCCCGTACCCATACTACTACTACTACTATTACTACTACTACTACCACTAATAATAAAGTTTATTCTATATTGACATTGTAGATTGAGTGGACTAACATGTAAAAATGCCCAACATATACTTTAATTGTATTAAAAAGGTTACAATACAGTGTATAACATAATCCTACTTATGATTTTTAAATACGTTATACATATACTTGTATATAATTTTTATATTCATTGAAGCACATATTTCTGTGTGTGTGTGTGTGTGTGTGTGTGTGTGTGTATGAGCCCCTGGGTTCAATCCCCAGGGAAAAAAAAAATCCAGAATTGGATCTGAAACTTGACCTTTTGATGGAAATGTTTGACTCCCCATTGGTCATTCAGCTACTGAAGCTTTTGCAAGAAGCATTAGAGTGCTAAGCCCTTCTACTGCTTCTGTATTTGAGTAAATTAGTGTAACCTTCATGTCTGGAAATGAGAACATGTTCATTGTGCTATTATAAACCATCATACATACACCCCATACACAAACTCTTGTTTTTTTGTAGTGCTGGGAATTGAACCCAGGGGCCTCGTGCATGCAAGGCAAGCACCTTGCCAAATAAGCTATATCCCCAGCCCCCAAACACAAACTCTTTAATTTAGATGTTTAGATATTTTTAAGGCACTTCCCATGGGATAACCAAGTGAGAAGATCCTTCTGGATTTGTTTCTTAGAGAAAGGAGGCCAGTCTGGTCCCAAGGTGACTCTAGTGTTTTCTAATTGCCATCTCCCTTCCAGCTAGCCACTGAAAGACTGAGAGAGTCAAAAGGACTGGGGACAGTCCATATTGTTGAGTCCTTTTAAATATATCCTCCTTTTTTTTTTAAACAGGGAGAGAGAGAATTTTAATATTTATTTATTTTTTTTAGTTTTCGGCGGACACAACATCTTTGTTTGTATGTGGTGCTGAGGATCCAACCCAGGCCGCACGCATGCCAGGCAAGCGCGCTACCGCTTGAGCCACATCCCCAGCCCGTATCCCCCTGTTTCTAAGGCATCATTTTATCAGTTTCCTCTGTCCCTGAATGATGTTTTTACCACGGGTTATTTATATAATGATAACCATTATTTGCATGAAGTGTGCTCATGGTCCCTGGGAACCCTGTTGATTTAAGTGCTATTATCAAGGGAAGAGGCTCACACTCTGTCCCCTAGTTGCCAACAAACACAAGCTCAGAGCCAGGCTCATGACTGAAGAGAGTAGGGACTGGCACCCAGAAAGCTAGGGAGCACAAACCCAGAGCCCATAGCAGGGCCATTGGGTGAGGGAGGAAAGCCCAGAGGAAGCAGTTACCTTTGTCCCCACCTTAGACTCTAGAGGTTATTGGGAAAAGTCTCACAGAGGAAGTGACAAAATCACACACCTGCCCACTGAGCTATGCTAATGAGCCAGGCCCTTGTGTACCAGGCTTGAAGCTGGCAATAAGCCGTAGTCCGCCCAACACACCGGCTTTTTTGGATCTATCTTTCAAGGACTCCAGATGATCGTAATCTGTTTTTGAACTGAGTTGTTAACTTGGGCAACAGAAAAAGTAACTGAGATCCTCATCTGAAGGTCTCATATTACTGACTTTATTATTTAAGTCAGGATATCCTGTTCTGCTAAGAGTATGTGTGTGCCTGATCTTATATACACATTGAACAGTCAAAGGAGGAAGTCTCCCCAAAGAGTTTTTCCCTCTGGCCTCCTGACTACACACACATAACACTCCTAAATCTTTTGGATTTTGGACCATAGAATTTAGTACTATGTTTTGTCTTTGTTTTCCTTCTGAAGGAATGACTTTTTTACTATCCTTAGTATACATAGTGTTCTGGGGGAAAAAAAAATATATAATAACAGGTAATCCAAAAACAAAGGGCAGTTCAAGAAACCAATCAATCTGAAAAATTCTTTTTTTGTGGGGGTGAAGGAGTACCAGTAATTGAACTCAGGGGCTCTCAACCACTGAACCACATCCCCAGCTCTATTTTGTATTTTAATTAGATATAGGGTCTCACTGAGTTGCTTTGCTGTTGCTGAGGCTGGCTTTGAACTCGTGATCCTCATGCTCAGCCTCCCAAGCCCCTGGGATTATACACTGCTGAAAAATTCTCTTTCCCTGTAAGGAGAGAGGGTGCCATTTCTCAGAGCATTACAGTATCATATTATGCATTCGGTTCTGTAAATTTTTTTCTTTCCATCTCTTTATTTTTTTGCTCTTTTTTCATTTCTTGCCTTTCATTTCCTGGACTCCTCTTTCTTTTGCTTTCATCCTCAGTATTTTGAAAGAGAAAAAATAGCCTCTATTCTCAGATCAGAGTAACAGCCTCAGAAATAATACATACGTTGACAATTTTTTTTTTTTTTTTTTGGTGCTAAGGATTAAACCCAAGGCCTTGTGCATGCAAGGCAAGCACTCTACCAACTGAGCTATATCCCCAGTCCCTGACAAAAAATATTTTTAACCGTTAAAAACATAGAATCTGACAGATGCTATGGCACATGCCCGCAATCACAACAACTAGGGAGGCTGAGGTAGGAGACTCACAAGTTTGAGGCCAGCCCAACATCTTAGACCCTGTTTCAAATAAAAACTAAAAAGGACTGGAGATGTAATTCAGTGGTAAAGGGTCCCTGGGTTCAATCCGTGGTACCAAAAACAAACAAACAACCTTACAGATTCTTAGGACTGGGATTGTAGCTCAGTGGGAGAGCACTTGTTTCTCATGTGCAACGCCCTGGATTCAGTTCCCAACACTGCAAACACACACACACACACACACACACACACACACACACACACACACAAGACTCTGGACTGCTGGGGTTCATTCCCACCTCTACCAGCACTCCAGCAACTTTTTACCTTCTATATGTCAAGTTTCCTTAGCTTCAGTGTGGTGGATTGCATACTAATAATATCTCTATTAGATGGGGACATTGAGTAGATTGAGAGCATACTTAAAGCAGTTAACAGAAGTGCTCAATATATTTTAGTTGTTTTCATTTACAAAGAGCTTTTCTTTCAATATCTGCATGTTCTAAAGTACAGTTCTCTTTTAAGTTACCTCCTGTTACTAATATGACTTCTTTCTCCTCTTGTAGGCTTCTTCTTCCTCTTTTCCTTCTTCTTTGATTCCACAGATTCTTCTGCTCCTCTTCCTTCTCTTAAGAATCTACTCTTTTCCCATTTCCTGGGGAAGATACAAGCCCTAAAGAGCATCACAGTCACCCCAGGTCATTGCTGTACTCAGGGTCTCCCAACATCTTCACCCAGCCCAGCTCAGTCTCTCTCCAGCCTTCTTGGCAAGAGGAATGCCATGGTGGATGGCACAGTGCCTCTGCAGCCCCAGAAATGATTTGTCCAAGGGTATGGGATACTTGCTTCTGAGCTCTGAAATAATTACAAGTTTGTGTAATTTTGTTGTTGTTGTTGTTTAGGTACTGGGATTGAACTCAGGGGCACTGGACCACTGAGCCACATCTCCAGCCCTATTTTGTATTTTATTTAGAGACAGGGTCTCACTGAGTTGCTTAGTGCCTCGCCTTTGCTAAGGCTGACTTTGAACTTGTGATCCTCCTGCCTCAGCCTCCTGACCCACAGGGATTACAGGCATGAGCCACTATGCCTGTCCAGTTTTTGTTACTTTTTAAGGACTTGAGTCCATGTTCAAGTCACTGGTTTAGGGAAGGGAAGAGGAACATGGTAAGATTAGCAAGGTACAGAGGAAGTACTGTATAAATATTAAATTCATGAATGGTAACCTCAGGAAGAGCAATCAAGGGAGAGGTTGGAGTTTCCTCTGCCAACCAAATGCCAACCAAATGCCCCAAACTTTGCAGTGTAAAATAACAATCATTTATTATAATTCTATCATATGGTTCTAGGGCTTGACTGAGTTTCTCACTTGGGTTTTCTCAAGCAGTTGAGGTGATCACTGGGACTACAGTTGTCTTCAAGATTTCTCTCATGTTTGGTGACTGATAGGGTCAGTATTGGCTGTAAAGACCTCTGCAGGGGCTGTTGGTAAGAATAAAAACACATGTCTCTTCATGTGGCCTGGGCTTCCTCACAGCATGGTGGCTGAACTCTAAGGGTGAATGTCCCCAGGGACAACCATGCAGAAGACATATTGCCTTTTCTGACTTAGTCTTAGAAGTTACACACCATCACTCAAAATTCTCATTTCCATGGAGGTAAATCAGTAAGGTCTGCCCATATTATAGGAAACAAGGATTAGAATCTACTTTTGATGGGATGATTGTCAAACTATTTGATTTATAGCCATATTTAAAAAAACACACAATAATTTTCTAAGTTCTGGATTGCCATGGAATGGGGTGTACCAGCTAGGGGGGTTTCTATAATTAAAGGAATACCAGGCAGGGAGCATACTGACACCATTAGATAGGCTGCATTTTAATCCTGTGTTCGTAAGAGCTTTTAAAATTTTCTTTCTTTGCAGTACTGGGGATTTAACTTAGGTCCTCAAGCATGCAAAGCACACACTCTACCTCTAAACCATTTCCCTGGCTCTTTCCACAGATTCTGATTACTTCTCAGAGCATTCCAAGCCAACACTTCTCAGATCATTAGCCTTCCTTTTGGATACTAACATTTACCATTTTCCATTCAACATACATTCATTCTCTCTCTCTCTCTCTCTCTTTCTCTCTCTCTCTCTCTGAACCCAGGGGCACTTAACCACTGAACCACATCCCCAGCCCTTTTATGTTTTATTCTGAGACAGGGACTCGATAAATTGCTTAGGGTCTTACTAAGTTGCTGAGGCTGGTTTTGAACTCAAAATCCTCCTGCCTTAGCCTCCAGAATAGCTGGGATTACAGGTATGCGTGACAGCCTGGCTACCATCTCTTTTCTAGGGACTTTTCCAACCAAAAGAATTCAGGATCTGTTAGGTAATTTCTTGCCACGGATAGAAAAACTCAAAAATAACTGGGCAAATACAGGCCTGCCAAATGCCTGCCTTGTTTTCTCTCTCAGATCCTATGATCTAAGTAGCTAGTAGGTAGATGGATACAAAGAAAGGGAAATCACCTATATTAAGTCACACATAGAGTATACCAGCTAAGAGCACAAGATTTCAAAGGGCCATTTTTTGTTTGTTTTTGGCATTTTGTTTTGTCTTTGTGGTGTTGGGAATGGAATGCAGGGTCTTGTGCAAGTGTGGCAAGTGTCCATAATACTGAGCTACATCCCCAATCCTCAAAATGCTAGTTTTAATCCTGACTCAGTTACCTACTAGCAGTATGCTAAAGGAAATCATCTCTCATCTAAGGTTCCCATCTACAAAAATGATAAAATATCTGCCTCATAGGGTTGTCAAGGATTAAACAAGATAATATGTGCAGAGTTACTAAATTTAGGACTACAAACTTAGTTTTAAGAAGTAACTTTTTTTTCCATAGGGATTAAACTCAGGGGCACTTTACCACCTTAAATTTTGAGACTCAGTCTCTTGCAAAGTTGCTGAAGCTGGCCTTGAACTTTTATTTTTATTTATTTATTTTGGCCTTGAACTTTTGATCTTCTGTCTCAGCCTCTGAAGTTGCTAGGATCATAGGCATGCACCACTGCACCCAGAGAAATAATATTTTTAAAAATTTATATCTGAGGGGCTGGGATTGTGGCTCAGCAGTAGAGCGCTCGCCTAGCACGGGCAGGACCCAGATTCGATCCTCAGCACCACATAAAAATAAAGGTATTGTGCTGTGTCCATCTACACCTAAAAAATAAATATTTAAAAAAATTATATCTGAGCCAGGACTGGGGGTGAATGCCTGTAATCCCAGCAGCTTGGGAAGCTGAAGCAGAAAGATTTCAAGTTCAAAGCCAGCCTCAGCAACTTAGTAAGGCCCTAAGCAGCTCAGCGAGACCCTGATTCTAAATGAACACACACACACATACACACACACAAAAAAAAAACAAGCCAAAAAACAAACAAAAACAAAAACAAAACCAACAAAAGTCAAGGATGTGGCTCGGTGGCTAAATGCCCCGGGTTCAATAATCCCTGG
The DNA here is from genome assembly GCF_021218885.2 of Marmota monax. Classification (NCBI taxonomy): domain Eukaryota; kingdom Metazoa; phylum Chordata; class Mammalia; order Rodentia; family Sciuridae; genus Marmota; species Marmota monax. Next base: position 8,696,454 of record NW_026694099.1, on the reverse strand, counting down.
TACCAAAAAAAAAAAAAAATCTGAATTTAATATCAGTACATTTCCCCTACTAACTTAGGTGGGTAAGCCCAAATTCTAAACACCCTTGAGTTACTGGTCACTCAGCACTCCCATGTGTTTGCATGTGAATAAACTCATCTCTTTCTTAGAAATCTGTCTGTCAGCTTAATTCATAGTCCCCAGAAGCCGAACCTAAAAAGAGTAAAGTTTTTCCTCACCTACAATAGCAAGACAAGGAAAGAGCTTAATACACAACCTTCCAGGTTTCCTGCCATCCCTGAAACTGGAGGATTATCAGGTTGAAAGTTCATAACTTTTATTTATTTACTTTTTTATGTGGTGGTGAGGATTGAACCCAGTGCCTCATGTATGCTAGGCAACCTCTGCTTTACCTCTGAGCTACAACCCCAGCCCTGAAAGTTCATAACTAAGAAACAACTATAAAGAATATGAAGCTAGGGCTGGGGATGTGGCTCAAGCGGTAGCGCGCTCGCCTGGCATGTGTGTGGCCAGGGTTCGATCCTCAGCACCACATACAAACAAAGATGTTGCGTCCGCCGAAAACCAAAAAATAAATTTAAATTAAAAAAAAAATAGAATATGAAGCTGGGTTCAGTGATGCATGACTGTAATCCCAGCGACTTTGGAGGCTGAGGCAGAAGGATAGTAAATTCAAAGCCAGCCTCAGCAATTTAGCACAGCCCTAAGCAACTTAGCAAGACCCTGTCTCAAAATTTTAAAAAGGGGCTGGGGTTGTTCCTCAAGAGTTAAGCACCCTGGGTTCAATACCATGGTACCAAAAGAAAAAAAAAGTAATTTCCAAGAGCCATTTTTTTAATGCCAATTGTGACAATATCAGAAATAGGTAATTTAACTAGTAGAAACTAATAAAACGAAAAGATGAAAAAAATAAGTTTTGATGGGGCCAAAAGTGTTCAGACATTTTTTTATTTCAGATTTCCAAAGACAAGTTGGAGGTGGTCTGGAACAACCAGGTTGCCAATTTTATATTTTGACAAGTAACTTTTTTTTTTTTTAAAAGATGGACACAATATCTCTACTTCTTAATTAATTTATTTTTTAAAGAGAGAGAGAATTTTTTTAATATTTATTTTTTAGTTTTTGGTGGACACAACATCTTTATTTTATTTTTATGTGGTGCTGAGGATCGAATCCAGTGCCTCATGTGTGTGAGGAAAGCACTCTACTGCTGAGCTATAACCCCAGCCCCTGACAAATAATTTTTTAAAAAACATAGCATTTGGGACTGGGATTGTGGCTCAGCAGTAGAAAGCTTGCCTAGCACAGAGGGGCCCTAGATTCGATCCCAGCACCACATAAAATAAATGAATGGAATAAAGGCATTGTGTCCAACTACAGCTAAAAAAATAAATATTAAAAAAAAATACCATTTCTAGGGGCTGGGGATGTAGCTCAGTTGGTATAGTGCTTGCCTCACATGCATAAGGCCCTGGGTTCAATCTCTAGCACTAAAAACAAACAAACAAACAAACAAAAAAACAACCAAAAATTCTCATACCATTCTTTAAAAATATTTATTTGTTTGTTTGTTTTAGGTGGACACAGTATCTTTATTTTATTTTTATTTTATGTGGTGCTGAGGATCAAACCCAGTGCCTCATGCATGCTAGGCGAGCACTCTACCACTGAGCCCCAACCCCCACCCCCCCATACCATTTTTTATTACCATTAATTCATAAAAGAAAGGATATGGTAACACTAAAAAAAGTGTTTCAGATGCAATCTCAAAAGAGATTTTCTCCAAAAATGACAGTTGTTATCTTACTCATTGTTTTCACTAGAGACTAGAAAAATTTAGTTATGGATTGGCAACTATGTATTCTATGAATATACACTATAATTAAATTTAACAGAATTTTTATGGTGCTAGAGATTTAACCCAGTGGTGCTCTACCACCATACTACACCCCCAAATCTTTTTATTTTTTATTTTGAGACAGGATCTCACTAAGTTGCCCAGGCTGGCCTGGAACTTGCAATCCTCCTGCCTCAGCCTCTTGAGTTACTGGGTTTATATACATTTGTCACCATGCCCTGTACAAATTGACATATTTAATTAAAGTGAAAATTAAGACAATAACCATCCTCCTATATCTCCACTATTTTTTTTTACTAAGACAAAAATTTTAACAAATTTAGTTAAATGATCAAATTGGCTTTTATTTCCAACAGGTGAATCTGTTAGTACCTTACCTAAAAACAGAGGACTGCTGTACTGGGCATGGAGGAACAGTTGGTTGTGATAAGGTAGCTTGAGCAGGAACAGGAAGAGCATAATACAAAAATCCAGAATGGCTAACATCAGGTTACTTATTTCAGGTTACTTTCCTTGTAAGGATTGAGGCTGAGGGGACTGCCTATCATGTCAGCTAAAACTGGCCTATTTGGGGATTTGGCTACTTGATTTCTTGGAAAGTTAGATAAGTAGCTTAGTTTCAGTTTGATGATATGGAATTTTAGCATGAGTGACTCCATTTTGGTTTGGGCTGTTGGGGTCTAGTATAAGGGCTCAGTCAATCAATGGCCTCCTATAAATTTTCGTTTAAAAGTCCAATGCATCTTGGTTAAATCTTTGAAAACAATTCCCCACGTTCATCTTCAATGAATAGGAAAATCTCCTTTGCCCAAAGCATTCCATGAAAATTAAAATGTAAGAAGCATTGCTAGCTTCAGAATTAGAATTAGAGTTAGGGAGATCCTTATGGAAGTTTAGGGCTTTTTGTTTCCCGTGTCTTCTTCTGTGGTTCTAATGCTATCTGAAGTTTGCTATTGTTTTTTAGAAGGGTCTAAACTAAGGAGAGAGACAGAGACAGAGTGTATACGGGTGTGTTGGAGGGTCTGGCATGGAACAAAGTTTCTATCAAGTGAAAGCATGCACTGCATTACCTCCAGCTTCCACTCTCCAGAAACCCTTAATCTACTACAACAGCTCTTAATTTTAACATAGATCAGGATTTGCTTAGAAGCGAGATTTCCTTGTAAAACAGAAGCAAAAAACTTAATAATTTGAATGTCATTTTGTTAAAAAGAAAGTTAACTGCTATTGTTGTTTAACATAAACTTTTTTTATTTCAAAAGTTATGTGTGTTTATTTATTTTATTTTTTTTTTAAATATTTATTTTTCAGTTTTCGGTGGACACAACATCTTTATTTTATTTTTATGTGGTGCTGAGGATCGAACCCAGTGCCCCGCACATTCCAGGCGAGTGTGCTACTGCTTGAGCCACATCCCCAGCCCCTTATGTGTGTTTATTGAAGGAAAATTAGAAAAGGATAAAAGAAAATCAAAATAACCCATAATTTCACCACCTTGAGAAAACAACCATATTAAGTATATTCTATTATTTTTCTATGAATATATATATATATATATATATTAATATGTTCAAAACAGTGATAAGACTTGATTTTTTTGTGTGTGTGGTATTGATGAAGGAACCAGAATAATCTCACCACTGAGCTGCATCCTCAGCTCTTTTTTTTTTTTAAGTTTGTTTTATTTTTAAATTTTTAATACCTCTATTTTATTTATTTATTTTTAAGTGGTATTGAGGATAGAACCCAGGGCCTCGCACTTGTTAGGCAAGCACTCTACCGCTGAGCCACAATCCCAGCCACCTCAGCTCTTTTTACTGTTTATTTTGAGATAAGGTCTCCCAAGTTGCCCAGGTTGAACTTGAACTTGCTATATTGCTGCCTTAGCCTCCTGAGTCACTAGAATTACTGGGGTATGTCACCATGCCCTGCTGTTATGAATATTTTTGTACAACCTTTATTCATGACCCTAATTTCTCATTGGAATAAATTTCTTATTAGAATAAATGCCAGTGGAAGAATGATTAAATCAAAGGGTTTGTATTTGTGATATCTTGAAACAAATTGCTCACTAGAAAGTACATTCTCCAAGCTATTATTTTTAAGTTATTTGCCTTTATCTTTTTTGTTTTATTAGGAAAATTCCACCCTGTTATCATTCTTATATTCATATAGACTCATATTTATCTATAAGTTCTTCTAAATATACATGATTTCTGTTTTTGAACAGTATTTAGAATTTCCCTTACAAGATAAATAAAGTAGGAAGTCTTACTTTATCCCAACTTTAATTGGTGGTTTTTTAGAAACATTTTTTTATTTGTAGATGAACACAATACCTTTATTTTATTTTTATATGGCCCCTGGGATCGAACCCAGTGCCTCATACATGCTAGGCAAGAGCTCTACACTGAGCCACAACCCTGGCCCCTAATTGGTGTTTTATTAATTAGTATGATGTTGGCTATAAATGTGAAATTCCTTAATTCCTAAATTATTTTATTACTTGTTGTGTCTTATAGTTTCTCTCTACAATTTTTTTTCTTTTCTTTTCTTTTTTTTTTTTTTTTTTTGAGACAAGGTCTCACCAAGTTGCTGAGGCTAGGTTCCAACTTGATATCCTCCTGCCTCTGCTTCCGGAGTCACTGTGGTGTACCACCACACCCAGCTATCCAAAGATACTTTTTATAGCAATCTGATATTTTTCTGTATCTACAGATAGAATTTAAACCAAAGTATTGACCAGCAGCCAACCAGCACATTGTATTTAAAATATATCCTGAATATGCAATTTTGATTTGCTATTTTAATAGCCTCCATAAAATGCATGATACACACATAATCTATGACTTGTTTCTTCTCCCTTATTCATGTTGTTACTATGATTCTTGTCACTAAAATTGAATATTCTTAGTACATTTGCAACATGCTTGACATTTTGCCAATTAGCTCATCTCCACTTCATTTTCTCTGGGTTAAATATTATGTTCAAATTTTAGAAGAGTGTAAACATATTAATTATTGAAATGTATAATATCCCTAATTATTATTCTTTAACATGGCAAATTTCTGACAGCCAGGGTAGAAAAATGAGATGAAAGAAGCCAGAGACTCTGTCAAATATCATGTAGTTTCAGCAGTAACTATTTTAGTGATGATCATTTAAACAGATCACTTGTCAGATAGAGGGAATAATTTTCATTGTGCCAGATAGCAGGTGAGATTTAACTGGAATTTCAGCTTCATTTTCTGAAGGGTCGGTCATTTAGCTTAGCAATCTCCCAAGCTACATTATTGGGTGAATATGAATAGGGACCATGTCTCCTAGACTGCTTATGATATTTCTTTTGTGATTCCACTTGGCTTTCTACTTCTACTTTTGTGTCATTTCTCCAATTCTCTTCTTTTCGTTTTTCTTTCCAAACACCTGTTTTCCCCATGTCTCTTCTCTGTAAGTGCCTCTAGGCTTGGTGATTCCTGCTTCAAAGATAATTATTGTACAACCAGTGCTATGCAGGCCAAATTGTTGCATGCAAAACAATGTCAAGTATCAAGGTCATAGCCAAGGGCACTACTTAAAACTGAGAAGAAGACTGTGCTTGGCAAAAACTAACTGAACTCTAATCTTTGCTTCAGACAAAATGGCTTCATTTGTATCTAATTTTTGCTCTTGGCCAATAAAAAATGAAAATCTACCACTAGTTTAATATAAATAGTTGACATGATTCCTAGACTCCACTCAAAGTGTGACTTTTTCCTCAGCTATTAACATTTTAATGTAATAGAAGAGTTTTTCCATTCTCATCCAGCAAAACACGTTACAATAGATTCTATACAGAGGATCCCTAAATGGATGCCCATGCCACACCTCAGTGCTAAACAAACACAAGCACAATGGAGAACATAGAAATTGTTGCTGTACCACTTTTCTTTCAGTTTGCTGCCCCTGGTCTAGGATGATGTCTCTGAAGAGTTGTCCTTGGTGCTTACTAAACTGCAAATTCTGGCTGGGGATATAGTTCAGTTGGTAGAGTGCTTGCCTCACATGCACAAGGCCCCGGGTATTTAAATCCCCAGCCCCCCCCCCCCCACACACACACACAAATACACACACACAAATACACACACACACACACAAAACAAAACAAAAACAAAACAAAAAAACAAGCAAGCAAGCAAGCAAACAAACAAACAAAAAAACCTAAATTGCAAATTCCCGTGCCCCACACCCATAGACTCTGACCCAGTAGTTCTGAAATGGGGTCCATGAATCTTTTGAGTTTACTAAATATCTCAACTGATGCTGATACAACTGGTCAAAAACACTAGTTTGCAGTGGCACACTCCTGTAATTCCTAATCAGGAGCCTGAGGCAGGACAGTCAGAAGTTCCAGGCTAGCCTCTACAACTTAGCGAAACTCTAAGCAACTTAGGCAAGAATCTCTCTCAAAATAAAGTGAATAAACAAATAGGACTGGGGATGTAGCTTAGTGGTAAAACACTACTGTGTTTAATCCTAGTACCAAAAATCAAAAAACAAGTGCTAGGCCAACTGTCCTTATTGGTTCTACTATTGACCAATTATTATGATTATTTTTTATTTGGTGCTGGGGATTGCACCTAGGATTTTGCACATGCTAGGCACATGCTCTACCATTGAGTTATTTCCCCAGCCTAATTATTATTTTTTAAAATTATTTTTTGTAGTTGTAGATAGACAGAATGCCTTTATTTTATTTGGTTCTCTTTATGTGGTGCTAACCTAGTGCCTCACACATGCTAGGCAAGTGCTCTGCCACTGAGCTACAGCCTCAGTTCTAGATACCAATTTTAATTTCAGAAATTATCTACAAAAAAAATCTCAAGAGACAGCCCCAGCCCAATTATTTTTAAATCATTTTAGTTTCTCTATTTTTGAAACCAATAATATGAATCTGATCAATCTTATTCCTTGGAGTTACATAAAGATGAAGATGATTATGTTGGAATTTATCTCAAAAGATGGTCACCAATATGCTCAGTAAAGAGAACTGAGCTTTTTGTTTGCTTTTGTAATACTAGGGCTTGAACCCAGGGCCTCATACTTGCCAGGCAAGTACTGTACCACTGAGCTACATCGTCAGACCCAGAACTATCTCCACTCCCCTGCCCTGGTAGGGGGTCAGGATTTAATCCAGGGGCAATCTACCACTGAATTATACCCCCAGTCCTTAATTTTTAAAATTTTATTATTTTGAGACAGGGTCTCACTAAGTTGCTGAGGCTGGTTTCAAACTTGCAATCCTCCTGTCTCCATTTCTCTGGTAGCTTGGATCACAGGTGTACACTACTGTGCCTGGCTTGAACTGCCCATTTTTTAAATAAATAAGTGATTTTAAAAATATATAAAAACAAACAAACAAAAATCAAATAACTGAGGAGGGGAGGGAGGACAGAGACTTACAAAGGTATACCAGAATGACCCCGCTCTTGGGTAAAGGTTCTCAGGTCTAACTCCCGAATATCCTCAGGCCACAAAAAGCAGTCACTGAGCACACCTTCTCACCAGGGCAATGTCTCTCTGGTCTGTGGGCCCACCCTGCCTACTGGAATGTGTCAAGCCTGATAATTTCTGGAGCAGAAATGCAAGCCAGGGCTTTCCACAAACATCAGAAACTAACTTGATAGACATACAGTCTACTTACCTTAACTATTAAATTCTCCTACAAAGAATCTATCCTAAGGAAAAATCTAAAATACAGAAAAATTACGCAACAAACAAAACATTTAGGATGGTGGTTATTCTCTTGAATGAAGAAGAAAGCAGGTTGTAACCAAAGAGTAACTAACACTCAAAGGGTTTCTAAATTATACACAGTGTTTTATTTCGTATGTACATTATTCTAAAAAAAAAAAGCTATATTTCAAGTTATGTTCATGTCAGTTTTATTTACAATAACAACATAAAATGGAAACATAACATAAAACAATTTATTGGAAGGATTAATGTGAATATTAGGGGATAAGTTCTGGCATAGTAGGTAGAGTGCTTGCCTAGCATGTCTGAGACCCTGGGTTCAATCTCCAGCACCACAAAAATAAATAAATAAATGCAAATTTTTTAAAAGTTTATTTTGATATGGTATGAGGTAAGGATCTGTTTTTCCCCTAGACATTCAATTTTCTTAATATCATGTGTTTTTCTTTCTTTCTTTTTTTTTTTTTAAGAAAGAGTGAGAGAGAGAGAAATTTTTAATATTTATTTTTTAGTTTTCGGTGGACACAACATCTTTGTTTGTATGTGGTGCTGAGGATCGAACCCGGGCCGCACGCATGCCAGGCGAGCGCGCTACCGCTTAAGCCACATCTCCAGCCCTCATGTGTTTTTCTTAATACATTTATTTTATTTTATGTGGTGCTGAGGATCGAACCCAGGGCCTCACACATGCTAGGCGAGTGCTCTACTGCTGAGCCACAACCCCAGCCCCAATAAATGCAAATTTTAAAAGTGAACATTAGTTCAATCATATGCTGAATGGAATATTCAATTATTAAAAATATGGTTAGGTAGCTCTATAAAGGAAAAAGTTTTCAATAAACAAAAACAAAACAAACAAACAAAAAAATCAATGAAGCAAAAATCTTATAACCACATGACAACAAACATGTAAAACAGTTCAAAGAATAACAGTATGCTCTCTGGGCTAGGGTTGTGGCTCAGTGGTAGAGTGGTTACCTAGCATCCTAGCATTCATGAAGCACTGAGTTTGATCCTCAGCACCACATAAAAATAAAATAAAGATACTGTGTCCACCTAAAACTAAAAAAAATAGATATTTTTTTAAAAAAGAGAGTATGCTCTGATAATATTGTTTGTTCTTAGCAAAAGAGATTGTGAATGCTTTTCCCTTTGTTTTTCTAATTTTCTGTGTTCGGTTATTTTGTTTTTAATAATTAAAATTTTTATTACCAAAGAGAAAAGAGTTTTCCACAAACTATGCTTTGGTTCCACTGTAAATTAACATGGCAAGAAGTTGTACTAGCTTCTAAAGTTTCATGAGGGAGAAGTTTTCATAGAAAACAATAAAAAGTCAGAAAATAACACCTTTTCCTCAGATGTTTCTTGGTGGCTTCTGCCCCTGTACCTCAGAGATCAAATGCCTTGCACTAAGTAAGATTCAAATGTTTGCCAAAAATTGAGGTTTCCCCTCCTTTTGGTTCCTGTCATTGGCCAGCCAGCCTTTCAGTCATCAGGGACTTCCAGTATCTTAGTCACACACATGTCTCACAGCAAGGAGCTGACTAATCCTAGAGCCGGGGCAGCTTGTTAGGCAACCTTTCACACAGTGCCCATTGCTACCTATTGCACAACATGTTTGACTGGGAATGATAAAAGCCATGGTTTACATTTGACTCCAGTCACCTTGTCCGTGCCAGAAGCTTAAGCGTGTAAACATCACCCGCTGCCTTTAGAAAGATGTTGACGTTCTGTTCTGGGCTCCCTAATGTTGTGTAACATGGGGGAGGGGTAGAGAAGGAGAGGGAGGGCCTATGACAAGAAGCAGACAGTTTACAAACTTATAACCACACTTTCTGCTTTATTCATGAAAGAAATGAAAAGCTTAATTTATGCATTATAACTTCAAATAAACTTTTCATTTTTCTATACTGGGGTTGAACCCAGTGGCCCTCTACCTCTGAGCTGCATACCTAGCCTGGTTTATTTTTTCAGTCAGGGTCTGGTTAAATTGCTGAGGGTCTTGCCAAATTGCCCAGGCTGGCCTTGAACTTGTGATGCTCCTGCCTTAACTTTCACAGTTGCTAGGTTTACAGGCATGAGCCACTGTGCCTGGGCTTAATCAATACTTTCAATATGTTTCTATTAATCCATTGTTAACATGTAAGTCTCTGACTGAAACAGATACATTTTTTTCAGTGAGAAAATTAGGTCCAATGGGAAAAAGCAATTGTCTTATTACTAAAAATTCTGTTGTAATTTCATCAATGCTACTGTATAGAATGAATTTGAAGACATTCAAAAGAATGTCTTTTGAATGAAAAGAAGGTTCTGTTTTGTTTCTTGAAACTGAGAGTTTCCTCTTTTAACAAATCCTGCAGCTATGTCCAGATTCGGGGGAAAGAAAGAGAAAAACCTTGAATGACAGAAGAATAAGGATTTCTTTCTTTTTTTTTAATTTTAATTTTTGTAGTTTTAGGTGGAAAGTATGTCTTTATTTTATTAATTTTTATGTGGTGTTAAGGATCGAACCCAGTGCCTCACACATGCTAGGCAAGTGCTCTGTCACTGAGCTACAGCCCCAGCTCAAGAATAAGGATTTCAATTATCATTTGCTTCAGGAATAGATATTATCTTTTTTTTTGGTATCAGAGGTTGAACCCAGAAGCACTTAACCACTGAGCCACATCCCCAGCAACCCCTTTTTTAATGTTTAAAAAATTTTTTAAATTTTTAAATTGATTTTAAAAAAATGACAGTGGTATACATTACAATTCTTATTTCACGTATACAGCACAGTTTTTTATATCTCTGGTTGTATATAAAGTATGTTGACACCAATTCGTGTCTTCATACATGTACTTTGGATAATGATGTCTATCTACCATCCTTGCTAATCCCCCCGCCCCCTCCCTTTCCCTCCAACCCCTCTGCCCCATCTAGAATTCATCTATTCCTTCCATGCTCCCCCTCCCTACTCCCTACTGAGTCAGCCTCCTTATGTTACCACTGTTAAGCTGTTAACCCGTGACTTGACGAGTCCTTGCTTCCCAATGTTGAAGAATAACACCAAAGAAGCACGCAGAGGCAAGGTCAGAGTAGAAATTAGAATTTTATTAAAGGACAGCAGAAAAGACTTCTCCCGGAGGAAGAAGGGGACCCAAGAGGTGGAATCCATGGAAGTGCGGTTGTCTCCCCATTTTATAGTTTTGGTGATGGAATGTAAGGGGGAAGGGTTAGGACACAGGTGGGCCAAACAAGTAGTCTGGGCAGGAAGGACTTCATTATCACTTCTTGGGATGGGCTATCTCCAAATGTGTTGGGGGCTGTTTCCTGGGTTCCATTAACATTTCTTTGGGGTGGACTTTGGCCTAGGGCCTTTCTGAGACTTCATTAACATTCCATGAGTTGTCCTGCGTTTCCCGGAATCATTGTCAGCATGGCCTCCATTTTAGATTTCACTCGATATTGGACCCGATTTACCTAACTACACTAACTACCTAATTTTAAATCTGGCTTCACTTATATCAGAGAAAACATTCAGCATTTGTTTGTTTGGACTGGCTAACTTCACTTAGCATTATCTTCTCCAACGCCATCCATTTACCTGCAAATGCCATGATTTTATTCTCTTTTATTGCTGAGTAAAATCCCATTGTGTATACATGCCACATTTTTTTAAAATCCATTCATCCACTGAAGGGCATCTATGTTGGCTCCACAGTTTAGCTATTGTGAATTGTGCTGCTATAAACATTGATGTGGCTGTGTCCCTGTAGCATGCTGTTTTAAAGTCTTTTGGGTATAAACCGAGGAGAGGGATAGCTGGGTCAAATGGTAGTTCCATTCCCAGATTTCCAAGGAATCTCCATGCTGCTTTCTTTATTGGCTACACCAATTTGCAGTCCCACCACCAATGTATGAGTGTACCTTTTTCCCCACATCCTCGCCAACACTTATTGTTGTTTGTTTTCATAACAGCTGCCATTCTGACTGGAGTGAGGTGATAACTTAGAATAGTTTTGATTTGCATTTCTCCAGTTGCTAGAGATGGATGAACATTTTTTTATATATTTGTTAATTGATTGTATATCCTCTTCTGAGAAGTATCTGTTCAGGTCATTGGCCGATTTGTTGATTGGGTTATTTATTTTTATGGTGCTTAACTTTTTGAGTTCTTTATATACCCTAGAGATTAGTGCTCTATCTGATGTATGAGGGTTAAAAATTTGCTCCCAGGATGTAGGCTCTCTGTTCACCTCATGGATTGTTTCTTTTGCTGAGAAGAAACTTTTTAGTTTGATTCCATCCCATTTATTGATTCTTAGTTTTAATTCTTGCACTATATAGGAGACTTATTAAGGAAGTTGGGGCCTAATCCCACATGATGAAGATTAGGACCTACTTTTCTTCTATTAGACGCAGAGTCTCTGGTTTATTCCTAGGTCCTTGATCCACTTTGAGTTGAGTTTTGTGCATGGTGAGAGATAGGGGTTTAATTTCATTTTGTTGCATATGGATTTTCAGTTTTCCCAGCACCATTTGTTGAAGATTCTATCTTTTCTCCAATGCATGTTTTTGGCACCTTTGTCTAATATAAGATAATTTTAATTTTGTGGGTTAGTCTCTGTGTCCTCTATTCTGTAACATTGGTCTACCAGTCTGTTTTAATGCCAATACCATGCTGTTTTTGTTACTATTGCTCTGTAGAATAGTCTAAGGTCTGGTATAGCGATGCCACCTGCTTCACTCTTCCTGCTAAGGATTGCTTTAGCTATTCTGGGTCTCTTATTTTTACAGATGAATTTCATGATTGCTTTTCCTATTTCTATGAGGAATGCCATTGGGATTTTGATTGGAATTGCATTATATCTGTATAGTGCTTTTGGTAGTATGGTCATTTTGATAATATTAATTCTGCCTATCCAAGAGCAAGATAGATCTTTCCATCTTCTAAGGTCTTCTTTGATTTGAATCACCTCTTTTGTTGATTCCCAAGTATCTTATTTTTTTTTTCCGAGGTTATTGTAAATGGGGTAGTTTTCTTCATTTCCTTCTCAGAGGATTGCAACCCCTTTTAATTTTTTTTAGTTTCAATGACCTTTATTTATTTATTTATTTATGGTACCCCCAGCCCCCCTCCCTTTTTTTTTTTTGGGTACTGGGGATTGAACTCAGGGGCACTTAACCACTAAGCCACATCCCTAGCCCTATTTTATATTTTATTTAGAGACAGGGTCTCACTGAGTTGCTAAATGCCTTGCCATTGCTGAGGCTGGCTTTGAACCCTCAATCCTTCTGTCTCAGTCTCCCAAGCCACTGGGATTATAGGCATGCACCACCATGCCCAGCCCTAAACCTTCTTTTGAGTGTGAAAGAAGACCAAAATATGTTTCATTTTTACTTGGTTACAAGGAATATTTTAATTTTTAAAAAAATTTCTTTTTTAAAAATTGGTGTATAATTATATATAATAGTGGTATTTGTGGTTACACATTCATATATGCACATAATATAACAATATAATTTGGTATAAAGGATAGTTTTAAATACCTGGAAGAGCATAAAGCAAAAGCTAGATACCCATTAAAATAGGATCAGATGGAAAATTATTTTTCCTTTATTTATTTGTTTATTTGTTGTTGTTGTTTTACGAGAGATCAAACTCAGCGCTTCACCCACACTGTACAAGTGCTCTTCCAAGGTGCTATACCACCAACTTTGGCATGGAAGATTGCACAGTGGTTACGCAGATCACAATACAGTCAGTCTAGCCTCTTTTTCCTCCTAAACTGGCAGGACAAAGTGAATTCTTTATTATCAAATGCCTAGTAAGTTTTCAATCATACCAGTACATAACTAACCAGGTCATCTACTTTGACTTACTCTTTCTTTAATAATTAGGAATTATGCTGATCATTAACCAATAAACATCATTAACCAATAAAACCTGAATATGAAAGATGTTTCCAAGTTGGACAGGAGCAAAAGCCAAAACTCACAAATAACTACTACCTTGTTTTTCTAGGTGTAACTGATGTCCCTGCTAAAATTCAATCTTCAAATGTCTATAATGAAGAATTTCACCTTTGGCTTTAGGTATAAAGGAATCTTTTTTTTTTCTCTCTTTTATTAATGAGGTCAACAAAAATGGCCAAAACAAGATCTAGGGATGTAGCTCAGTTGTGGAGCCTTTGCCTAGTATATGTGAGGCCCTAGGTTCACTCTTTAGTACCGCAAAAGAAAAGGAAAAAAAAAAAAAAAGCCAGAATATTTTATAGGTCATTGGTTTGTAGGAATTAAGTGATATCCCTAAAAAGTTAATATATGACTAGCTAAAATCATTTCCAAGGTGAATATGACTATTTTCTGCTTAAAAAAAAAATGATAGGGAGCTGGGATTGTGGCTCAGCAGTAGAGCTCTCGCCTAGTATGTTTGAGGCCCTACGTTCAATCCTCAGCACCACATAAAAATAAATAAAATAAAGGCATTGTGTCCAACTACAATTAAAAAATAAATATTAGGAAAAAATGATAGGCTGGGTGCGGTGGTGCACGCCTGTAATCCCAGCAGCTCGCTAGGCTGAGGCAGGAGGATTGCGAGTTCAAAGCCAGCCTCAGCAATAGTGAGACACTAAGCAACTCAGTGAGACCCTCTCTCTAAATAAAATACAAAAAATAGGGATGGGGGATTGGGGTTGTGGCTCTATGGTAGAACACTTGACTAGTATGTGTGAGGCCCTGGGTTTGATCCTGAGCGCCTCATAAAAATAAATAAATAAAGGTATATTTAAAAAAATAGGACTGGGGATGTGGCTCAGTAGTCAAGTGCCCCTGAGTTCAATCCCTGGTACCAAAAAAAAAAAAAAAAAAAAAAAAGGAATAGTCAACCTCAGACCCAGTGAAACAGGAAAATAACACATTAAATCTAATCTAGAGGCTGTGGCTGGGGCTCAGTGGTAGAGTGCTTGCCTCGCATGTGTGAGGCACTAGGTTCAATCTTCAGCACCACATAAAAATAAACAAATAAAATAAAGGAATTCTGTCCATCTACAACTACAAAAAATGTTTAAAAAATCTAATCTAGAGAATCAGGTATATCTGATCCTTATGCTAGGCTATGATTATACTTTTTAAAATAAATGGGTATTTGTTAACAGGTATATTGTTAAGAGGATTCTTTCAGTTATATTTGTTTTCATAGAATGTCCCCAGAAAGCAATTTGCAAGATGAAGGATTTTTTATTTCAGCATATTGCAAATAGCATTAGGTCATCAGAAGTAGGTTTTCTATTTTATTTTTTTCCTAAATAATTTCTCTCATTGTTGGAGCACTAATTGATAATATTATATAAAGCTTTTGACCTTTTTTTCTGGTAGACTAGATTATGAAAGAACTTCTCTAATCTGTGATAGAACATATACTTGGGAACATGTATCATTTGAAATCAGCAGTTCTACAGTGTCAAATGTGGAGACACTTTTGAGTCAAGGAAATTGAAGTCTAGATAGTGACTACATGGCTTAATCCAGATTATAAAATCAGTCAATGGACTGAAAGCCATTAGTAGACTCTAGAACTTTTGATCAAAATCCATTAGTTCCACTAAGCAACATTACTTTAGATAATTACAATACAAAAACTATTGAAACGGAGAAATATCTGAAGTCAATAGCAGATGTAAACTCAATAGTTTAAAAAATTTTAACAATAGCTTAAAATAAATTCAAGAAGCACAGCGTACCATTAAAGGTAAATACATAGGCAAATATAAAAGCCAGTATAAATGTATTTTTATTTGTAACTTTTATTTTCCTATCTAATTTAAGGAACAACTACATAAAGCAATATTTATAAAACTTGTTTTGATGGGTATACAATGTATAAAGATAAGTGTATATCAGTAATAGCACAAAGGAAGGGAAAAGAAATGGTTTATCAGGGGGGAAAAAGCATGTATACTACAAAAATTAAGCTGGCCTTAATCTGAAGGAGGGTTTGTTGTTTTGTTTTGTGGTTATGGCAATTGAACCCAAGGCCTTGCAAATGCTGAGCATATGCTGTACCATTGAACTACATACCCAGCCCTGAACTAGATTTGACAGGGTCTCACTAAGTTGCTCAGGCTGGTCTCCAACTTGCATTCCTTCTGTCTCATCATCCCATGTACCACTGGGTCTGGGAGTTTGTTTTCAAGCTAAGAGGTTAATTGTAGTCCCTAAGACAACCACTAAGAAAATAATTAAAAATAGAAAATAAAAGAAACAACAAAGTAATTAAGAAAATATAACAGAACATACAAAAAACAAAAGAAAGCAGTAATGGGGAAATAGAAGACAAAAAATAAGCATAAGACACACAGAAAACAAATAGCAAGATTACTGATGTAAATCTTACATTATTAGTAATTATATTAAATGTAAATGGACCAAACACTAAAATCAAAGGCAGATATTTATAGAATGGATTTAAAATGATCCAACTGGAAGTTGGGTGTGGTTGAACCTATAATCTCAGCTACTCTGGAGGCTAGGCAGGATATTCACAAGTTTGAGGCCAGCCTGGGCAATTTACAAAGACCTTGTTTCAAATTTTTAAAAAACATTTAAAAATGTTAAAAGATTTGGCTGGGGATATAATTCTGTGGTAAAGCACTAGCCTAGCTTGCAGAAGGCCCTGGATTCAATCCCCAGCTCCACAAACAAAATCACAATGAGATACTTCCTTACATCCATTAATTAGATGGATGTAATAAAAAGTCAGAATGTCAGGCATGGAGGGCCTCTGTCCATAGTCTCAGCTACCTGGAAGCCTGAGGTAGGAAAATCAATTGAGATCAGGAGTTCAACAGTTCAAGGACATGGAGATTCCTTGGAAAGCTGGGAATGGAAGCACCATTTGACCCAGCTATTCCTCTTCTCAGACTATACCAAAAGGACCTAAAACCAGCATACTACAGGGACACAGCCACTTCAATGTTCATAGCAGCACAATTCACAATAGCTAAATTATGGAGCCAATCTAGATGTCCTTCAGTGGATGAATGGATAAAAAAATGTGGCATTTATACATAATGGAATATTACTCAGCACTAAAAAATAATAAGATCATGGCATTTGCAGGGAAATGGATGGCATTAGAGCAGATTATGCTAAGTGAAGTTAGCCAATCCCAAAAAAACAAATGCCGAATGTTTTCTCTGATATAAGGGGGGGTGACTCAAAGTGGGGTAGGGAGGGAGAGTATGGGTGGAAAATTACCTCTAGATAGGGAATAGGGGTGGGAGGGAAAAGGAGGGAGAATGAGAATAGCAAGGATAGTGGAAGGAGATGGTCATCATTATACAAAATTCATGTATGAAGATGTGAATTTGGTGTCAACATACCTTATATACAGAGATTTGATAAATTGTGGTATAAAGGTGTATTAAGAATTGTAATGCAAAAAAATTATGAACGTAATGCACTCCTCTATTGTGATATATGTAAGAAATAATAATAGTAAAAAAAAAAAAAGAGTTCAAGGACAGCCTGGCCAGTATAGTGAGATCTTGCTTCAGGAAAAAAAAAAAAAAGAAGAAGAAGGAAAGAAAAGTGTCTGGGGCCATAGTTCAGTCCTACCTACCATGTGTGAGGCCCTGGATTCCATCCCCAGCACCACCAAAAGAACAAAACAAAAAAAGTCAGATAATAACAAGTGGTGGTAAGTATGTTTGTTTTTGTTTCTGTTTTTTGTAGTTGATGAACCTTTATTTTATTCATTTATTTATATGCAGTACTGAGAATTGAACCCAGTGCCTCACACATGCTAGGCAAGCTCCCTACCACTGAGCCATAACCCCAATCCTCCCCACCCCTTTTTAATTTTTATTGTGAGACAGGGTCTCACTGTCTCACTAAGATGCTTAGGGCCTAATTTGTTGAGGCTGGCTTTGGACTTGTAATTGTCCTTCCTCAGCCTTCTGAGTCACTGAGATTACTTAACTCCTGAGTTACATTCCCAGCCATTTTTTTAAAATACCTTTATTTTATTTATGTATTTTTATGTGGTGCTCAGGATTGAACCCAGTGTCTCACATGTTCTAGGCAGAACTCTATCACTGAGCTACAACCCCAGCCCCACCAGCCATTTTTATTTTTTACTTTTGGGCAGCATCTCACTAAGTTGCTGAGGCTGGTCTCAAACTTGGGATCCTCAGGCCTCAGCCTTTGGAGTCACTGGGATTACAGGCATGTGCCACAGTGCCTGACTGAGTATAGGTTTTCTTTATTAGGGTGATGCAAATGTTCTGGAATTGGTGGTGACTGAGGTGTAATATACTAATATCCACTGAACTGTATACTTTCATGGTATTTAAATTGTATCTCAATATAGCTATTATATGTATATGCCATATATCAGGAAACTGAATATAAAGATAAAAGAAAAATTGAGTAAATTCTGAAAATCATACATAGTCATGATGATTTTGAAAGAAAAACTAGTATAGACAGCCATTCCTTGAAAGTTTTTTGGTTGATTTCCTTGGTCAAGAAATACACTGCCTTATCTCTAGAATACATCAGCATGCCCACATTCCCACATTAATAATACATGTACATAGTCTGCAGATGTTATCAGCCACTGGCATTTACCTAGTAAATCAAACATGATTCCCTGGGCTCCAAGTTTATATTAAATTCTGATTTACCTACTTAGGTCTTATAGAAAAGGATTTAGATCATTTATGGCAAATGACCTCTAGGGAAGTAAAAGATAATTTGGGTTCTAAATGACCTAGATGGATTTTTCTCCTAAGCAGCTTTCCTGGATAACTGCTCACCTCTCTGCTATCACAGACACACCAATCTCTGAGAGTAGAAGTGTAATCCTTATGGCTTAAGTAAAGCAGCTACTTTTTCTGGCTCAGTTCAAAACCTGACGCTCAGGCTTCTCAAGTTACCTGATACAAGTGATTAAAATGACTCCTAGAATGACAGATGATCTTAGATGACGATGGACAGATGAATTTTGGACTCTGGCAATACAAAACAGTCCAAGAAAAAGGTTTAAGGTTTAATTTCCAATTACCTTCAAATTGCATAACAATATGATTGTAGCCTGTTCATTCATACACACAAACACACACACACACACACACACACACACACAAAGACTTCTCTCTCCTGCAACCTGCACACTCAGAAAAATGAGAAATTATACCCCATCTGATTCAAATGTATGATATGTCAAGATCATTGTACTGTCATGTGTAACTAATAAAAAAAAAAAAAAAGACTTCTCTCTCTCTCTTTTTTTGTACCAAGTATTGAACCCAGGGGCACTTAACCACTGAGCTACATCCTCACCCCCACCTTTTTAAAATATATCTTTTTTAGATATTGATGAACCTTTATTTTATTCATTTATTCATATGTGGTGCTGAGAATCAAACCCAGTGCCTCACACATGCTAGGCAAGCGCCCGATCACTGAGCTACAACCCCCACCCTTCCCACCTCTTTTTAATTTTTATTTTGAGACAGGGTCTCACTGTCTCATTAAGTTGCTTAGGGCCTAATTTGTTGAGGCTGGCTTTGAACTTTTGATCATCCTGCCTCAGCCTCCTGATCCACTGAGATTATAAGTATGTGCCATCATGACCAGTCAGTACAGTTTTAAAATGGGATGTTAAGGTGTTTATGATTCTGCAACTTTCTATTCTAGTTTAAAAACTGTCATTTTTCTAAGTCAGTTTTTTTTTTGTTTTAAACAACTAAATAGGTTAACAAATGTCCCATACTTCATTTGTTCACTCTGCCATTGACTGGACATATAGACTGCTTTTAATATTTAATGAGTACAAAAATCTTGCGATAAGCATCCTGGTGTATTTATTTTTTTGCACTCATAATTTCTATAAGCTCAACTCCTCATAGTATAGTCTTTCCTTTCTTTTTTTGGTACTGGGGATTAAACCCAGGGGTGCTTTACCACTGAGTTACATCCCCAGCCTTTTTTACTTTTTATTTTGACAGGGTCTTACTAAATTGCTTATAGCCTTACTAAATTGCTAAGTCAGGCCATGAATTTATGATCTTCCTGCCTTGGCCTACCAAATTGTGGGGATTATAGGTGAGCACCACCATGCTCAGCACAGTGTTTCATTTCTTGTCATCAAGGGGAAAAAATCACTTAACTCAAAGAGATAGCAGAGGGTCATAGCTAGGAGATTCTGCAGTCAGGCTTTCTGGGTTCAAAGCTTGTCTCTGTTGTTTACTAGTGTATGACCTTGAACAGATTACTTAATCTTTGCAGGCCTTGGTCTCCCTTTCTGTAAAAAAGAGGCAATTATATTATCTCACTTATATAGTTATTAGAGGATTAAGTGAATTATTAATTGTAAGTCAGTTGGCATATATTAAGCTCCATGTATTGTTTCTTTTTCTTTTCTCTTTTGGTATCTGGGATTGAATTCAGGGTGCTTAACTAACTACAGAGCCACATTCCCAGCCCCTTTTTGAAATACTTTATTTTGAGACAGGGTCTCGCTAAGTTTCTTAGGATTTTGCTAAATTGCTAAGGCTGGCCTCTAATTCGTGATCCTCCTGTGTCAGCCACCCAAGTCACTGGGCTTACTGGTCTGTATCATGGTACCTGGCTGAGTTCCACATGTTTTCAATTAATTTCAAAAATAAATCTTTCCTTTGGTTTTCCCCCAGAATAATGTTACTACCTCTTTATTTCATAAAAAAGTGAATACAGGAACACAAGTATTTAAATTATTTTGAGGTTTAAAAATCTTAAATATTGCTGGGCATGGTGGTGCATGCCTGTGATCCCAGTGTCTCAGGAGGCTGAAGCAAGAGGATTGTGAGTTCAAACCCAGCCTCAGCAAAAGTGAGGCACTATGCAACTCAGTGAGACCCTGTCTCTGAATAAAATACAAAATAGGGCTGGGGATGTGATTCAGTGGTCAAGAGCCCCTGAGTTCAATCCCTGGTACCCACCTGCCAAAAAATCTTAAATATTGCTGGGCATAGTGGCACGTACCTATAATCCCAGCTACTTGGGAGACTGAGGCAGGAGGATTACAAATTCAAGACCAGCCTGTCTCAAAATTTGAAACAATTAAGAAAAGATTTATGAATATGGCTCAGTGGCAGAATACCTGTGGGTTTGATCCCCAGTATCCTCTGCCCATAGTGTGTGACACCATGCCTCGCTAGAATCTTTAGTATTTTTAAAAATTGTCTATGGATTTCAATGTTCAAACCAAGGATGAAAAATCCTCAAGTGAACTCATTTTTTTTTTTGCAATTAGATACAAAACATATTTTAAAATAACCATAAACAGCTGGGCATGATGGTGCACACCTATAATTCTAGCCACCAGAAAGGCTAAATCAGGAGTATCACAAATTTGAGGTTAGTCTTGGCAACTTAGCAAGACTTTATATCAAAAGAAAAAACAAAAAGGACTGGAGATGTGGCTTAGTGGTAAAGTGCCCCTGGGTTCAATTCCTAGTACCAAAAACATCTTGTTTAAACAATGACAAAGGACCTGAACAGACATCTCACCAAAGATACACAGATGGCAAATAAGTATATGAAACATGCTTAACATCATATGCTACTAATGAACTGCAAATTAAAACAATGAGATATCACTAAATCTCTACTAGAATGGTGAAAATCCAAAACACTGACAATACCAAATGCTGGCAAGGATGTGGAGCAAAAGGAATGTCTCATTCCTTGCTGGTGGGAATGCAAAACGGGAGAACCACTTTGGAAGACAATTTGGCAGTATCTTACAAAACTAAACATACTTTACCAAATGATCAAGCAAACACCCTCCTTGGCATTTTTCCAAAAGAATAAACACCAGCACACAGATGTAAACACCAGCATACAGATGTGAACATCAGCACGCAGATGTTTATAGCTGCTTTATTCATAATTGTTAAAACTTAGGCCAGGTGTGGTGTTGCTTGCCTTTATTCCCAGCAATTTGGGAGACTGAGGCAGAAGGATCACAAGTTGTCTGGACAACTTAGTGAGATCCTGTCTCAGAATTAAAAACAAATATTTTTAAAGGGGCTGGGAAAGTAGCCCAGTAGAAGAATGTTCCTGGGTTCAATCCCCAGTACCAAAACAAAAACCAACCAACCAACCAACCAACCAACCAACCATTTAAAAACCGCAAAACAAACAAACAAAAAACGTGGAAGGAGAGGACTCTGTGGTAGAACCTTTGCTTAGCACTCACAAAGCCCTAGGTTCAACTCCCAGGACCAAAACTAAACAAAACAAAAATAAAAACAAAAACTTTCAAGCAACCAAGATGTCCTTCAGTAAATAAATAGATAAATAAATTGGTATGTTCAAACAATGGAATATTTAACACTAAACTTATGGAATATTTAACACTAAAAAAGAAATAAACTGGGCTGGGGTGGTAGCTCAGTGGAGAGCACTTTCCTAGCATGTGTGAGGCACTGCTTTTGATTCTTAGCACCACATATAAATAAATGAATAAATAAATAAATAAAGGCATATCAACAACAACAACAGAAATAAACTACCAAGCCATAAAAAGACATGGAGGAACCTTAAATGTATACTGCTAGATGAAAGAGCCAATCTGAAAAGGATCTATATTGTATGATTCCAACTGTATGACACTGTGAAAAAGGCAAAACTAAAGGGAGAGAGAAAGAAAATTAGTGTTTGACTAATTTTTGACTAAGTGGATTACAGAGAAAGAGAGACAAACAGGAGAATGAGACTATTGCATATACTATAAAGTGGATACATGTCATGACTTTTATCGTACTCTGCAGCGTGTACAACACCAAGTGTGAATCCTAATGTATACCCTGGATTCTGAGTGAGAGTGATATATCAATGTTGGTTCATTGTTGGTTGTAACAAAGGCTATGCATGTGAGAAGGCAGGATGCATATGGAAAATCCCTGTACTTTCTGTTCAATTTACGTGAACTTGAAACTGCTCTAAAAAATAAAGTCTATTTTAAAAAAGCTTGCCATACCAGACACGGTGGCACATACCTATAATCCCAGCAACTGGGGAGGCTGACCGAGGAGGATCACAAGTTCAAAGCTGGCCTCAGCAACTCAGTGAGGCCTTAAGCAACTTAGTGAGATTCTGTCTCAAAGTAAAAAAACAAAAGTAAAAAGGGCTGGCGGTGTGGCTTAATGGTTAAGCATCCCGGGTTCAATCCAGAGTTACAAAATAAATAGATAGATAAATAAAACAAAAATTTAAAAAAGCTTGCTTGAATTTAATATGAAACAAAGGTCAAGAATGATTGGCCTAAGTTTTCCACATAATAATTTCCTTTAGTTATTATTCCCATCATATTAGGTAGTTGTTGTTATCCCATTTCTTATATGAGGAATCTGAGGCTTGAAGGAGTTATTAACTTCTCCAAGTTTACCCAGCTTCTAAAATGGAGAAGTGGATTTCAAACATTGGTCTGCTGATTCTTATGTCACTATCATACTGTGTAATAACTGGAGCTCATAGATCAAAGTAAAATGCACTGCCTTATGAAGCAATAATTTCCCAACACTGGAAAGATTATAGGAGAGGCTGGGTAACAAATTGGGCACAGCACAAAAAAGTACTGCATTGATTTTTTTTTTTCTGTATGCAGGAAGGTACAACAGGCATACTTTTTTTTTTTAAATGTAAAATAAAGATAATAGTCGACACAGGGATTGTTATCTGTGCTACCTTCCTTCTTGCTGAAAAATAGTAATTCCAGTGTAGAGTACTGTCTTTATTTTATTTATTTATTTTTGGGCACCAGGGATTGAACTCAGGAGCACTTGACCACTGAGCCAGGGTCTCACTAAGTTATTTAGCACTTCATTTTTGCTAAGGCTGGCTTTGAACTTTTGATCCTCTTACCTCAGCCTCCCAGCCACTGGGATTACAGATGTGTGCCACCATACCTGGCCAATTAATGTTTTTAATACATATAAAACATAATGCCACATAATTATATCATACAGAAGATAATTATAGAATTTACTTAAAAAATGAATTCATAGTACATGACAGTTAATCAAATGTGAGTTTAAATTAAAAAAAATATTTTTTAGTTGTAAATGGATCTTTTATTTTATTTATTTATATGTGGTGTTGGGGATCGAACCCAGAGCTTCACACATGCCAGGCAAATGCTCTACCACTGAAACACAACTCCAGCCCAGTGAGTTTAAATCTTCCTTTTTGGTCTTGTGATGGATCACAGTGACTATACAT
The DNA here is from genome assembly GCF_021218885.2 of Marmota monax. NCBI lineage: Eukaryota > Metazoa > Chordata > Mammalia > Rodentia > Sciuridae > Marmota > Marmota monax. The sequence continues at coordinate 8,672,605 of NW_026694099.1, read as the reverse complement.
ACTAAAGATCTTTCATAAGGGTGGCGCTGAAGCCAAAAAGCAGCTTGTTGCTTCCCTTCCCCTAGAAGGAGTCTTTAGCACACCTCTAGGTCTCTCCACATGGTCATCCTAGTATCTGGCCAGCTCTGACTCAACATTTGAGTTCATACATCTTCTTTCATTTTTTGTGGTACAAAGGATTGAACCCAGGGGTGAGCTAAATTCCCATCCCTTTAAAAACATTTTTTTTGAGACAAGTTCTTGGTAAACTGCCCAGGCTGGTTTTTAACTTGCAATCCTCCTGCCTCAGCCTCCTGAGTTGCTGGGATAATAGTCATGTGCCACTTCACTAGCCATGTTATTTTTGAAGTCTTTCAAGATACCATTACCTACCTCATGATGTTTCCAGTGTACCTGATAATATGTAATAAGCACTATGAGAAGGGAGACAGGATTATGTTTACATCTATCTTCCTGTAGACTTTTTACAGTCTGATGAGGTCTGTGACTTACTGGGCCTTACACTGTGCCTGGCACAGAGTAATTCTAAATACTCATGATTCTTAGATCTTTGGCGTCAAGGTGAAATATTAGCATGTAAACGCTTCCTGTTTTTTTGGGGGGGAAAGTATTCAAGTATGGTCAGTTAATTTCATCTGTATCTTTTGTATCTTTTGTCTTCTTAAGGACTTTTCTTTAATATTCTTGTCCTGGGGTCTTATGTTTGAATTTTTTTCATGTTTGAATTTAAAATAGTCACATGGGCTGGGGGTGTAGCTCAGTGATGGAAGTACCTTGTGACCACAAGCCACAGGAAATGGAGCCGAAAGTCCACCTCACTGCTGCTGCTTACTGGGGACGACATCGGGCCTGAATTCTCGCTTTCTTGGAGCCTCAGTCCCCTCGTCTGTCAAATGAAGAAAATAACGTACTCGGTAATAAAATACCTATTTATCAGGGTTGTGAGAAAGGGTTTCAATCGGAGAACCGGAGAATCGCAGGGCGGTTTGCCTCCCAACACCCAGGGGAGGCGCTTTTCCTCACGCGACGCACTTCCGTGCACGGGGAGGGGTGGCCCGGGCCAGGGATGCTCTTGGCCGGGTGCGGGTCGCCTGAGCGGAAGCCGTGGCGGGGACGGGTTGAGCCACAGCCCTGCCGTACTACGCTGGGGCCTACGGCAGGAGCACGCGAAGTGCTAGACACAGTGCAAAGCAAGGCGAACGTGCGTGCACGAGTGTGCGCGGGGTGCTGGGGCGTGCTCACATTGACAGCGAAGCGAGAAGGGTGCCAGGGCGGACCATAGGAGAGCCATAGTAGACAGCCCGAGGCCGCGGGGTGAGAGCGTCCGGCCGTCCGGCGCTCCCATTGGCGCCTCTGCAGCGCCCCAGGTGGCCGCTCGTGGGGTAGCCGCCGGCTGGGCAGATTCGCTCCGCCTCCGCCGGGCTCGCCTGCCCTCAGCAGCTTCCCCGCCCGGCACTCGCTCGACCCTCCTCCCTTCCCCCTCCCGGATCGCGATGGACGCGGCCTTCCCCCGCCACGGCCGCCGGCAGCACTGCGCGGGCCTCCCTCTGAATCGCAGAGCCTGAGGAGCCGCGTGCCGGAGACGGGACCTGCTCTGGCTGCTGTCGCTCAGAGAAACCTCTCCCCTCCCTGTCACCAGGTCCCCGCGGAGGAAGGGGAGGGACGAGACGCGGCTTTTCCTGTGCCGCCTGCCCGGCTCGACCTGCGCGGCCTGCGGCTTCCTGGGAACTCGAGGGCCGCGGCCGGGCCTGGCTCTGCCCGCGGCCTGCTTGGAGCTGGACCGGAGCGGTTTGGGAGGACCAGCTAGGGTAAGAGTATGCGGGAAGGGTAGGCGGGAGCGCTTCCGGCTGTCGGGAGGTCCTGGTCGGGCCTGGGGCCGGAATCCCGGACGCCCAGCGGCGGGCGAGGAACGGGACCCCGGCGCCGGGTGAGGTCGGCCGGGCTGCTGCCTACTCTCCGGCTTGGCCCCTTTGTTCCCCTCCCCTGACCATGCGGGCGGCGGGGCCCGCCTGGCCCACTCCGGAGCCCATGGCGAGCTCCTCTTGCCCTTGAGAAGGGTCCGCCACTCGGCGGGGACTAGGGACGTCCTGTCGAGCCGCCGGGAGTTCCGGGCGCCGCTCTCTGGAGACCCGCTGCCCTGCGGGGCTCGGCGCTCTACCCCTGAGCACGCAGGCTTGCTTCTTCTCCAGAACTTCCCCTCCTAGACACAGGTAGCTAACTTAGCGGGGTTTAGTGCCTACGCCTCTCGGCGTCAGGTTCGTCCTGGCCAGGGATATTGGGTCAGCCCTGCTGGTCGCCGCCGTTGGGTGTCCACCGCGACTCGCCACTTGGTTCCTGGTTCCCCCAGCCGCAGCCAGATTACGTGGGACCCAAAGCTGTCGTCTGATCAGGGCGCTTACGAAGAGCTTTTGTCATGGCTTGCCTGTTGGGGTTGTTTCTCGATTTTTTTTTTTTTTTTTAAACCAATTGCCCTATCTTGTGGGGATGAAGAAAGAGGGCCGCAGATTGGCCTATATTCTGATTCGTAACCTGTTAATTCCTTGCATTTACTTTTAAGATTTCTTTTTGAACTTTTCAGGAACAGTTGCCAAGTCGAAAATTCCTAACCAGTTTTTTATTCATAGGTTGATTTAAAACAGGAATAATTAAAATGAGAAATTAGCAGAATTTGTGAAATTGGAGGTAATTTTAAAGGAGTAACTCCGTTTTGAGAGGGCATTGGATCAAAATGCTTAGAAACTCCTTTAAAAGTACTGCACCTGATCCTTACCTGAAGCTTAGATTTGGGTGGAAAATGGGGAAAGAAGTTTGCTGGGGAAAAAAAAAAAACAAACAAAAACTTTTGGAGGTATTCTCTGCCTTTTGGAACATACATAAGTGATGTTTGATTGACTTTGACAGGGTCAGCTCTGGTTTCTAGTTAAGCAGCTACCTAATCAGCTTATACTTTTGTGCAAAACTGGTTTTTGTTTAGTATATCTGAATATGTAAACCCGAGGAATAAGGGAAAGTTGAAAACTGCAGTGAGCACTATATCTAAACTTATGTAGGGGTTTTTAATTCCTTGGTGAACACCAGGAAAATTTGATTTAGTTAGATATAAAAGAAAAAAAAAACTAATCTGATGAGTCCTGGACTTTAAGTGAACCCCCCACTTTTTTTTTTTTTTTTAATTTAAGCAAAGAGGCTTTTAAAAAAACATGGCAGATGTGGATCCGGATACATTGCTGGAATGGCTACAGATGGGACAAGGAGATGAAAGGGACATGCAACTAATAGCTCTTGAACAGCTATGCATGCTGCTTTTGATGTCAGACAACGTGGATCGTTGTTTTGAAACGTAAGTTCATTCCTTCATCTTTCTCTAGGGTTGCTGTAGTGAAATCTTTTTTCAACCATTTGTTAACTTCAGTTTGGATAGAAACTTCTAGGAGTTTTAAAACATTTCAGAAATTTCTGTAGCTTTGTTTTTACCCTCTTCTGAGAAATTAAAAGTGGTAGGTGAGGATTATGGTTACCGTGGTAACTAACAATGATTATGATTATGCAAATACATATTTGTTGAACAAATGGGAATTGGGAATACTAATATTAACTGATAGTTTGGTTGATTCATTTAAAAAATGTCATAAACTTGGGAGAATACAAATATTTATCTTTAAAGGTATTTTTGTAGTGAGAAACTGACAAAATAAGAGAAATGATAGTGAACATGTTTGTTTTTTTTCTAATTGTAAACAGACAAAATGCTTTTATTTGTTTATTTTTATGTGGTGCGGAGGATCAAACCCAGTGCCCCACACGTACTAGGCAAGCGCTCTGCCACTGAACTACAGCCCCAACCCCAATAGTGAACATGATTTGAGCTGCCCATTCATTGGTGTTAAAGTCATATGACGTTGTACTTTTGTTCATGCAGATTATTTGTTTATAAATTTCATTTTGGGAAGGTATAAATTAGAAGTTAAAACATAGAATATACTTTTTGGAATAGTAAAAACATTTTGGAGCGTTTAAGTAGTTTTAATCAGAGGCTATAACAGAATGTCTGCAAAAATATGAAAGAGGATTCATTAGTAGATGGGCCATTAAAGTCGTATTTTTCTGGACTGGGGCTGTAGCTCAGTGGTAGAGTGCCTGTGTCACACACGTGAGGCACTGGGTTCTATCCTAAGCACTACGTAAAAATAAGTAAATAAAGATATTGTGTCCATCTGCAACTAAAAAAATATTTTTAAAAAAATCATGTTTTTTCTCTTATAAAATGGATGCTGAGACCAGATGAACCATTCTTCTGAGTGTTGAACATGCTTGTTTTTTACAGTTTAATTTGTATTTACAGTTCTGAATTTTAATAATAAGTAATCAAAAAAACTGATGTTTCTTTATTTTAATGTTATTCTAAGGTAAATTAGTAGAAAATATTTGAGATTTTGACCTAAAATTTGAGGTGGGAATAAAGACTACATTTCTTGTTAAATTGAAGTATTTTTATTCTTTAGATTTTTTTTGTGGTGTGAAGGATTGAACCCAGAGCCTCTTACATGCTAGGTGAATGGGTTATATAGCCAGCTCTGACATCGTATCTTTGATTATTTTCTATTATGAGTTGTAAATACTTATTGGTTGTTAAGTTGTTAAAACAATATTATTTTGATTAAAAAAATTAAAATTAAAATCAATTAGTGGTCAATTTATTTTAGCTATTTTTAAAATTTATACATAAAAATAATTTCACCCCCTGTTGACACCTGTTTTGGCAAGATTATAGAAAAGTAGAGCTTTTTTCTTTTTTAAACAAAATCTGGAGTTTTAAAATCAGAACAGGAGCCAGATGCAGTGGCTCATGCCTATAATTCCAGCAGATTGGTAGGCTGAGGCAGGAGGATAGCAAAAACAGCAGGGATACAGTAAACAAAGAAAATACTTTACTGATTGTTAATTTAGACTAAAAGCTTCCCCCAAACATTGAATATCCAGCTTATTCCTGAGACATGATCAACCATTGCAAAAGATTTTTACTCTTTGAACCATTCAGTTTTTGTAGCAGAAAACACACTGAAGTTCCACAGATACCTTTCTTCTTGTCTTTGTAAAAGGTCTTTACAAGTAGGATTTTTTCATAGTTCAAAAGAAAACAGTTTTCTTTGCTAGTCAAAGGAACATTTATTCTCTAGCAAAGAATAGTTTGGGCGCAGTAGCAGAAGCCTGTAATCCCAGCAGCTCAGGAGGCTGAGGCAAGAGGATCGAAAATTCAAAGCCAGCCTCAGTAAAAGCGAGGTGCTAAGCAACTCAGTGGGACCCTGTCTTTGAGTAAAATACAAAATAGGCTGGGGATGAGGTTGAGTGTCCCTGAGTGCAATCTCCAGTACCAAAGAAAGAAAGAAAAAGAGGGAGAGAGAAAGAAAGAGAGAAGAGTTTTGAGTATTCATATATTCCAATAGAGGTATTTTTAAAAGTCATGGGCTGGGGATGGTTTATGCATGCCTATAATTCTAACCACTTGGGAGGCTGAGGCAGGAGGATTGCAAGTTCAAGGCCAGCCTCAGCAACTTAGTGAGACGTTTAGCAATTTAGCAAGGCCTTGTCTCAAAAATAGAAAAATAGAAGACTGGGGATGTGGTGGTAAAGTGCCCCTGGTTCAATCCTTAAACCCCACCCCCCTAAATGTTATCATATTTGAAGGTATTTTTTATTTTTATTTTTTACTTATTTTTAAAAATATCTATTTTCTAGTTGTAGTTGGACACAATACCTTTATTTTATTTATTTATTTTTATGTGGTGCTGAGGATGGAACTCAGGGCCTTGCATGTGCTAAGCGAGTGCTCTGCCGCTGAGCCACTGAGCCACAACTCCAGCCCTGAAGGTATTTTTAAAGGAAATTTTTAAAAGTAAAACATAATAACTGTTACTATTTCTGTTTTCTCTTTCATACTTTGTTCATATTTAGTATAATTTTTTTTTTTTTTTTTTTTGGTACTGGGAATTGAATCCAGGGGGCGCTTATCCACTGAGCCACATATCTCCAGCCCTTTCTTGTATTTTATTTAGAGACATGGTCTCACTGAGTTGCCTAGGGCCTTGCTGAGTTGTTGAGGCTGGTTTGGAACTTGCAATTCCCCTGCCTCAGCCTCCTGAACTGCATGGTGTGTGCCACCATGCCCAGCGACAGTTTTTTAACTGTAATTTGCTCTCATTATTCTGCAGCAATATCTTCTTGCTACAAGGAAAAATTGTCTTGGTTTCCTTTTTTTTTTTCTTTTCTTGTTTTTGTTTCTTTTTGAGATGGGGGTCTTGCTCTGTTGCCTAGTCTGGGCTCAAACTCCAGATCCTCCTCCCTTAGCCTTCTGAGAATTATAGGCATGTGCCAATATGTGAAAAGTATTTTAAGTGGTCTACCCACTGATATCATTATTGATAAATGTCTAATTTAAATTTTTATTTTGGCACTTTATTTTTTGAAACTGATAAATTTTGGAGAAACTTAAATTTCTTTTTAATAGTGAACAAATAAGGCAGGTGAATAAAGCAAGATGATATTCATATTTTGAATGTTGCTGAAAATCTTCCATATCAATTTGATTTCATAAGGCAGATAGCCGAGTTAAAAAAAAGATGCTCATATATTCAGATACATTTTTGCCTGGTTAGCTTGTATTAAGTATACATCTGTTTAGCTAGGAAAGGCAGGTGGTGTGTAGAGCAACAATGACCTTTGCAGTGGGATAGACCTAGGTTCATTCAGTTTTACTGCTGAATAATTGTATATTGCCTTTCAAACTTACTTCCTCAGTCTTGCAGGGTTTTGTGAAAATTAAATGGAATAATACAAAAGCCTGACAGTGCTGTTCATATAATAGTTAAGTGTTTTTTTTTCCCCCTTAATGTAGTATTGTTCATGGCTCTCCATTTTTTTCAGTATCAATTTTTTTTTTTTTTTTTTATTACACCAGGGATTGAACCCAAGGGGGCTTAACCACTGAGCCACATTCCCAGCCCCTTCTATTTTTTTTATCTTGAAACCGGGTCTTGCTGAGTTCCTTCAGGCCTTGCTAAATTGCTGAGGCTGGCCTTGAACTTGTGATCCTCCTGCTTCAGCCTCCCCAGTCACAGGTGTGCACCACCATGCCCAGTTGGTACCAGTTTTGATAGTCCTTTTGGAATTAAGGAATATAATTTTCTGTGATGATACAGACCTTATTTTTAAATTTTTTAAAAATATTTATGTTTTATTTGTAGTTGGACACAATACCTTTATTTTATTTATTTTTATGTGGTGCTGAGTATCGAACCCAGGGCCTCACATGTGTGTGGCAAGTGCTCTACCACTGAGCTGCAACCCCAGCCTGTAAACAGTCCTTATTAATGCTTGAATTTATCGAGGTAATGCTCCAGAAAGAAAAATAGATCAAACTTTGTTTTTGCTTTCATCTGTGATATATCATTGGACTCAAAGTGTGTAATGAATTATTAGCTAATGAGAGTACTTTTGCATTTACATCAAAATAGGTATTCATCACATGTATTGTTAAGTAATAAATCCTGGGCATTTGTACATCCTGCTCCTAAATTTTCAGATAATATAATTTCAAATGTGCCTTCTAGGAATTCAAGAATTTCTCAGAAGATTTAGGAAGTGGAATATTAGGGATAGTGCTTTTAGGTACTAGAAGTCTGCATTTAAAAAAATAATAATACTGAAAAAAAATAATTCTACTTAATCTCAGGATCATAAAAGGATGTACAACAAAGTCTTTTTCACTTTTCTAGTCTCCTGGTTACTTGGTTTCCTTCACCAGAGAAAACCACCATTAGTCATTTTCTAGTGTATCCTTTGAGACGTAGCTCAAGGTAGTCTCTCTTGATTGTGGGTTCCAAACCTGTTGAACACAGTGTTGAAAATCTCCTGTTGTATGTTTACACTAAAATATAAAAATACCTGTAACAGCGAGAAATGATTTAATCTTCTAAATTGCCTTCCTACTTTATTTCAGATGTCAGAGATACAGAGATGACCAGAATAGATAGAGGCTCTGCCTTTATGGTGACTGATAGTCTAATAGCTAACACAGATTTTCAATACTTATAGAAACAGTTGTGGTTCCAAACTGTGATAAATGCCATGAAAGAAAAGTTTAGGATGCTGTGACAGCATGTAGCAGGGTCAGGTCCTGGAGAGATGGGAGTAGTCAGAGTACCAGCTATTGAACTCAGGTGTTTAACCACTGAGCCACATTCCCAGACTTTTTAAATTTATCTTGAGACAGGGTCTTGCTAAGTTGCTTAGGGCCTCACTAAATTGCTGAGGCTGGCTTTGAACTTGCAATCTTCCCGCCTCAGCCTCTCTCTCTGTTCACTAGTATTATAGGTGCTCACCACCCTGCCTCGAAAAAGTGATTTTTGAGAAAGTATTTTTTCCTAGAAATCAGAAGGAGATAAGAAGGGTAATTGAAGAACTTGGAGAAAGCAGGCAAGGTTGCTGGAGAGCTGCCCTAAAAGGGTAGGGGCAAGATTTGTCAAGTCTTTTGTATATACTAAGTAAAACTTTTGCTTTTATTTTAAGAACATTGGGAGGCATTGAAATATTAAATGAGTGAATCATTTGATTAAATTTATTTTTCTGGTTTTTTTTGGGGGGAAGTGGGGGTGCCTGAAATTTAACCCAGGATCTTCCATATGCTAGGTAAGCACACTACCACTGAGCTATATCCCTGGCCCTTAAATCTGTCCTTTTTTTGGGGGGGGTTACTGGGGATTGAACACAGGGTGCTTAACCACTGAGCCACCTCCCTAGCCCTTTTTTTAATGTTTTATTTAGAGACAGGGTCTCACTAAGTTGATAAGGGCCTCACTAAGTTGCCGAGGCTGGCTTTGAGCTCAGGATCCTTCTGCCTGAGCCTGTGAAGTTGCTGGGATTACAGACTTGTGCCATCACACCTGGCTGAAATCTCTTTTCAAAACATAACTTAGCTGGACATGGTGCACCCCTGTAATCCCAGCAACTAGGGACCTGAGGCAGAAGGGTGGCAAGTTTGAGTGCATCCCCAGCAATTTAGTGGAACCCTGTCTCAAAATAATTGGGGAGGGGGTGGATGGGGATGTTGCTCAGTGGTTAAGTACCTCTGGGTTTAAAATAAAAATTAAAAACAATTACTTTACTTGCCCTGGGGAAGAAACAAGACTAGGGTGGGGTTAGGAGGGAGAAGTTAGAAACAAAGAACAGATGCTTGTAGACTTGAACCAGACTGTGAACCAGAAAAGAGGATTGCTGTAATAAAGGTAGAATGAAATGGATTGATTTGAGAAAGATTTAAAAGGTAAAAGAAGTTTCAAGGAATGATTGGGTATAAAAGAGTAAAATAGAAGGTATCATAGACAGTGGATGATGTTGCTGTTCATTGAGAGAATACCATAATACATGTTTTGAGGGACTATGATTATGCACTTGGAGTTGGACATATTCAGTATAAAGCATGTTTGAGACATCTCAGTGGTGTTGAGTAAACAATTTTATAAATGAGTGTGGAAATTGGAAATGAGGCCTGAATCAAAGAAGAATTTTGAGTCAAGGGCTTCTGGAGGTTAATTGTGATCATGGAATGTAATGGAGGACTAGAGCAGTGATTCTTTTTGGAGTGGGGATTAAATCTATGTTTTTGTGTGTGCTGGACAAGTGCTCTCCTATTGAACTTCATCTCCAGTAGGACTATAGTTCTTGGGTTTTTTTTTTTTTTTTTAGTTGTAGATGGAACACAATACCTTTATTTATTTATTTTATGTGGTGCTGAGGATCAAACCCAGTGCCTCATGCATGCAAGGCAAGTGCTCTACCACTGAGCCACAACCCCAGCCCATGGACTATAATTCTTAAACTTGTTTGTCTCACAACTTCTTTAGGCTCTGAAAAATTATTGAGGATCCTGAAGAACTTTTGTTTATGTTGACTGTGTCTACTAATATATTTATCAGGTTCAAATTTAGTCTGGGAAATTTTAAAAAATTATTAACTTATGTAAAAAATAATAAACCCCATACATGTTAACATAAACATAGTTTGTGAAAGTAACTACTTTCAAATAAAAGATCTGGGAGAAGAGCGGCATTAATTAATTTTTCAAAGTTCTTTAGCATTTCCTTTAGTGAATGATAACTGGATTCTCATATTTGCTGTGCATTTAGTACATTGCATCATGTTGTTCTGATTGAAATGCATAAAAAAACTTACTCTACAGATGTATTTGGAATTATAATTTTTTACATAATTATTGGTGTTCTTTGATACCATAACAAAATGCAACAAGTAGTAGTTGCTTAAATTTTAGTTATAATGTGGGTTCTGATATATCAATGAACTTATTTGTGCTCTCTGATACTAAAATCTATTGGTCTGTTTTATACTTAGAGTGGATGACTTACCCATATTTGATTTTTTTTTTTTTAATATAATGGGATAATAAACCCAGGGTTGCTTAACCACTGAACCACATCCCCAGCCTTTTTTATTTAGAGAGAGGGTCTTGCTAAATTGTTTAAGGCCTCACTAAGTTTCTGAGGCTGATTTTTCAAAAAGTTGTGATCATCCTACTTCTCTCTCCTGAGTCATTGGAATTATAGGCATGCACCACCACTCCTGACCCCATTTTTAATTTTGTAAAATCATTCATTGGTCATGTGGAAAATATTGGTCCACCAAGTTATACAGGTATTCCAAATGTTGACATATGTTATTCTTTGGTATCAAAAACTCATATTTGTGGGGCTGAGGTTGTGGCTCAGTGGTAGAATGCTTGCCTCGCACATGAGAGGCCCTGGGTTCGATCCTCAGCACCACATAAACATAAATAAATAAAATAAATATATTGTGTTCAACTATAACTAAAAAATAAATATTAAAAAAAAAACCGTGTAATTATGACTGTTGATCTTGCCAGATAAGTCTCTTTTGGGATACTTTATCTCTTGATGGCAAATATATTTCTCAAAATTATAATTTTTGTATGAAACTTTGAATGTTATCATTGGCAACAAGTGCTGTCAGTTGTTTTACTCGAAAGCCATTCTTCATTAATTTTTGAGAAAATATTTGTCAGATACCTAAGTCTGAATAATCACAGTCTGTTCTTTCAATAAAAATAATGTAAGAAAAAAGCTGCTACTTCAGCTCTCAAACAGTTGTACTTTTCCTTGACACAGGCATTGTTCTTTGGTTTGCAGAAGTGCCTTGTGTTTATTTTTCATTTCCTTGAGTAGAATACTAAAAATGATACATGTTTAAGGGTTGAGATTTTGTAAAAATTAGTAATTCTATGCTTCAAGGTTTTTCTTTGAAACTAGATTTTTTTTCCCCCATGCCAGTTCTGTGCAGTGAACAGTATAATTACTAGTAGTACAGTTAGAGTGCTACTGCCTAGATTTAGGCACCCGCAGTTTTAGCCACCATTGCTTTTGCATCATCAAGGCAATGTCAACACAGGAAAGAAAGTGATTCAAGAGAAGAAAGGGCAGTTGTGTTGAATATTAGTAAGAGGTCAATTATGGTGAAGACTGAAAGATGTCCTTGGGTTTTAGTGATATTCTCGAGGTTATTGATTTTGAATAGAGCCAAGTGGGCTGGCTGTGAAGGGTAGATTTCAGTGGGTTGAGGAGTGAGTGGGATGTGAAGAAATGGAGACAGGATGGTAGAAAGCTTTTTTTGAGATGTATTAGAAAAGGAACATGGAACTTTTTCTTTTAAAGCTTGAAAAGCTAAGAGAGAGAATGAATAACCCAGAGTATAAGGATATTGAAAAACTGGAAAAGAATTTGCATTTGTCTAGAGGAATACTTCTTAAACTTTAATGTGTCTAATAAGAATCACCTGGGGCTTTTGTTAAAATTCACATTCTGATTCAGTTGGTCTGGGTGGAGACTGATATTCTGCATTCCTAATATGCTTCCAGATGGAGAAGTTTTGGTCAGAAAATCTTCCATCAAGTAGCAAAACTCTCATCTACTGGTATGGAAAGAGAAGTTTTTGTAGAAAGAGGGGTATTTCCTTTGTTGAAACAAAGGGAAGGTGAAAAGGTTAGGTGTGATGGTAAAAAGCTGAAGAGAGGGGCTGGGTTTGTGGCTCAGTGGAAGAGCGCTCGCCTAGCACATGCAAGGCCCTGGGTTCGATCCTCAGCACCACATAAAAATAAATAAAATAAAGATACAACTAAAAAATAAATATTAATAAAAGTGCCTATAGAGTGAAATTATATTGAGTGATTTGAGTAAATAAAGCATCGAAAAGGGAAAAAAAGTTGAAGAGATTTCAGTCTGATAATTTTTTATTTTCTCCCTTAATTAGGAGATTAAAAAGAATGGTATTATGTAGGATTGGCATGGGGAAATGAATATACTCATCTAGTGCTAATGGCTTCATATCAGATATCCCTTTCTCTAAGCTAACTAGCCAGAATTAGTCTTAAAACATTGATTTGATTGTGTTTTTCCCCTTTACAGATCCTTTTGGGTTCATTACTTAATGGGTCAAATTTAAATGCCTTCAAAGACCCCCTTCTTCAATCACGTATATATACCTGACTGCCACTTGACTATACTTTTGTGATCTCTACTGGACTCTTACCTCATATTTTTTTCTTCATTTCTAAGCATGGTACCTGGCACATAAATAGGTAATATCCAGAGGATGAGTGAGTTGAAGAGATTTTTTATTTTTTGGTATCTGGGATTGAGCTCAGGGGTGTTTAACCATTGAGCCACATCCCCAGCCCTTTTCATTTTTAGTTTTTATTTTGAGAGAGGGTCTCACTAAGTTGCTGAGACTTACTTTGAACTTGTGATCCTTCTACCTCAGCCTTCCCAGTCGCTCAGGTAACAAGCATGTGCCACCATGCCCAGCAAGAAATTCTTTATGATGGACCCGTTTTCTTCTTATGCCTGAAGCACCTATACAAAACACTTTTGGAATCCTGAAACTGGGAAATATATGGGAGGAAGAGTGTTGGATTATTCTTCTCTGTAGTACAATCATAATATGTACTTTCCCTACCCCCACTACCTTTTTTTTTTTTTGTATCAGGGATTGAACACAGGGGCACTTAACCACTAAGCCACATCCCTATCCCTATCCCTTTTTATATATTTTATTTTGAGACAGGGTCTTGCTAAGTTGCTGAGGCTGGCTTTGAACTTGTGGTCCTCCTGCCCCAGTCTCCCTAGCCACGGGATAGGCATGAACCACCATGCCCAGCTCCCTACCCTCCTTGCATTAACATACCTGCCTTTCAATTCTCAACCCTGTTTTCTTGTATCTAATGACAGAGTAACAGGGAAATGAAATTATATTTGTTGATTAGCCCTACCAACTGATTGTCCCCTAGATAGGGAATGTTCACTAATCAAATACATGATTCTGAAAAGTTAAATGAATAATTTCTGTAAAGAGCAACTGTGTATGTGCTTCTTTTCAATGGATAGCAGAGGGAAGTGCTTAAAATAAGAAATGTTCTCTTTTAGATTTCTTAACCTAGGAATCTGGAGGGGGGGGGTTCATAGATGATGAACTTCAGGGAGTTTTTTTTTTTAATTTTTTTATTTTAAAGGATAGATAGTTTATTGGGCTCTCCAATACGGCCTTCTGAATGAGATGCACTATTCTGTAGTACTATTTATTTACTACTTCAGGGAGTTTTTGTTAAGATTGCCAAAGTCTGTCCCCGAAAAAGTATAAAACCCAAAACTTTGGTTCTAGTCTCAAAAGGAAAAATGCAGTGAAAGTTTATGGGAGATAGGTTCTTATCTCCTGCATTCTTCTGTATAAATACAATATTATGTTTTAGAGCAATTTGTGTATATATTTCATATAATTGTTGCCTGTGTCATCAGACTTTTGACTCTTTTTCAAGCACTGGGTGGGCATGGTTGCATAATGCATGGTTGCACAAATTCTGGAGGCTGAAGCAGTAGAATTATAAGTTTGAGGCCAGTCTTACCATTTTAGGGAGACCCTGTCTCAAAGTTAAAAAAAAAAAAAAAAAGAAAGGGACTGGGAATATAACTCAGTGATAAAGCACCCCTGACTTCATTCCCCAGTTACTGCTCCCCCACCAAAAAAAAAAAAAAAAAAAAAAAGCCCAGTGCTGTATCTTACTCATCTTTATGTCCTGCCCCTAATACCTGGACAGTACTTAACATGAGAACCCATTCAGTAGATAGGTGTTGAATGAATTGTCAGGTTTGATGTGTGTTTTCATTTGAGAAAAGCAAGTTATACACAATTGGGATTGAACTTAATGTAACTCTTATCCTTTTCTGTTTGAGAGGTAAAACAATCATTTTTAACTGCTAAAGCAGGAGTTTTCAGCTTAGCAATACAGAGAAAAAGCTGAGCAGAGATAAAAAAAAATGGAAATAAAAATTGAAATGTATTAAAAGATTTATTATCCTCAAGCAACCAGATTTATTTATTTATTTTTTCAGTTAAAATGTGTTTTAGTTTTTTTTAACAGTGTCCCATTTACATATTGTATTCAATAAACTATATCTACTGTAGAGCATGCCCTTTATTTAAAACAAACAAAACCAAAATGAAGTTGAGCTGGGTTCATGGTGAACACCTATAAACCCAACTGATGGGGGTTGCCAAGGCTGGAGGATTGTTTGAAGCCAGCCTAGGCAACTTAGATAGACCTTGTCTTAAAATTACGTAAAAAGGTCTGGGGGCATAGCTCAGTAGTAGAGGGCCCCTGGGTACAATCTACAGTACTTCTAAGACAAAAAAAAAAAAAAACAATCTTCATATTATTTTTAGTCTTGTGAAATCTTAGGCTAAGTCCAAGTAATTTCTGGAAAAAACATGGTAGTTGAAAGTGGGGAGTGTATATATATATATATATATATATATATATATATATATATTGTTTTTTTGTATCTATATATAGAAATATTTGTTTTTATCCATAACTCATACCATACACAAAAACTCAAAAGCCAACATAAAGGTAAAAGCTAGAACTCTATAAAATTCTAAATTATGAAAATCTGTGTGATCTTTGATAGGTACATATTTTATTTGTAGAAACACCAAAAGCACAATCTTTAAGTTTATTTATCTAAATAAGTTTTATATTTTTGAATGTTTTTGATGTTAATTCAGTGTGTCATAGACATATGACTATTCAGGTTATTTAATTCTTCTTGAGTATTAGTAGACATAGAATTTGTGAAATTCCTTTTCATCCTTTTGATATCTGTAGCATTGGTAATGATAAATCCCCTGTTTATACTGATATTGGTCATTTTTATCTTCTCTTTTGGGCTAGACTGACTTGGGATTATTTTTATTTTTTCCAAGTACTAACTTTTGGCTCATTTGTTTTCTCTATTATTATTTTATTTAAGTTTACTAATTTCGGTTTTTTATTATTTTCTTCTGGATTGATTTTGAGTTCAATTTATTACCCTCTTCCTCCCCTATAGGTAGGAGTTGAGGTCACTGATTTGAGACTTTAAACTTTGTTTTTTAGTACTGGGAATTGAACCCAGGGCACTCTACCACTGAGTTATATCCCAAGCCCTTTTTTATGTTTTTTTTTGGAGACAGGGTCTTGCTAAGTTACTTAGGGCCTTGCTAAATTGGTGAGGCTGTTCTCGAACTTGGCAATCCTTTGCCCTCAGTCTCCCAAGTAACTGGAATTACAGGGGTATGCCACTGGACCTGGTGAAACCTTAAGCATTTAATGCCATATTTTTTTTTCCTCTATACTATTTTAGTTGTATCCTATAGATTTTTTAAATGTTTATTTTTAATTTTAGATGGACACAGTATCTTTATTTTACATTTATGTGGTGCTGAGGATTGAACCCAGTGCCTCGTGCATGCTAGGCGAGCACTCTACCACTGAGCCACAACCCCAGCTCATGTATTCTATAGATTTTGATATTGTATATTCATTTTCATTTAGTTGTAATATTTTAGAACTTTCCTTGAAGCTTTCTTTTTTACCAGTTTGTTATTTAGAAGTATGTTGCCTAAATCCTAAAATAATTTGGGAATTTTCCAGATTTTTTTTTGTAGTGTTGGGGTTGAACTTAGGTGTTGTGTTTTCTAGGCAAATGCTGCTCTACCACTGAACTACATCCCAAGATCCAGATATTTTTCTTTTATTGATTACTAGTTTGATTCTGTTATCAGAGAACATACTTGATATCATTTCACTTATTTAAAGTTTGTTTTATGACCCAGGCTGTGTGGACTGTTTTTGGTATAAGATACAAACATATAAGGAAATTGTCTATTCTGCTGTTTCTGGTTGGAATTTTTTTGTGTCAATTTGGTCAACTTGATTGATAGTGTTGTTCAAGTCTAAATCTGTATTGATCTTCTATTGGTTCTTTGGGTAACCTAGAGAGGAGTGTTGAAGTCTAGCATTATTTGTGGATTTGTCTGTTGCTCTTTTCTGACAAGGTTTTACTTTGTGTATTTTGAAACTCTGTTAGGCGTATTTTGGATTATTAGTCTTTTTAGTGGATTGACCATTTTTATCATTATGTAATGTCTATTTTTTATTTTTTTGGTGCTAGGCATTGAACCTAATGATCAAATGGGATCATTGAACCCATTGATCTCACACATGTTAATACACCTGGTAATTTTCCTTGTTCTAAGGTCTACTTTGTCTAATGTAAATATGAATACTTGAGGTTTCTTCTCTGTGATAGTGGCGGTTGAACCCAGGGGCACTCTACCATTGAGCCACACCCCTAGTCCTTTTAATTTTTTGCTTTGAAACTGTCTTGCTAATTTGCCCAGAATGGCCTCAAACTTGTGATCCTCCTGTTCTGGCCTCCTGAGTTGCTGGGATTACAGGTATGTGCCACTCTGTCTGGCTCTACATTCTTTATTTTTTCATTTTCATTTTAATTAATTAATTTATAGGGTTTAAAACCTGGGGTACTCTGCCATTGAGCTATACCTCAGCCCTTTTATATTTTATTTTGAGACAAGGGCTCTCTTAAGTTGCTGAGGCTGCCCTCAAACTTGTGATCTTCCTGCCTCAAGCCTTCCAAATTGTTGGGATTATATAGCTATGTACCATCACACCTAGCTCCAGTTTTCTTTTGATGGTGTTTGCATGGTACATTTTTTCCCATCCTTTTAGGTTTCATCATTCTGTATCATTTTATATATTGGTTTCTTGAAGATAGCATATTGTTGGGTTGGGTTCTCTCTCTCTTTTTTAATATATACACACACACATATATAATATATATATATATATATATACATTTAAGTTTTAGGTGGAAACAATATCTTTATTTTACATTTATGTGGTGCTGAGGATGGAACTCAATGCCTCATGCATGCTAGGTGGGCACTCTACCACTGAACCACAACCCCAGCCCTAGGTTTTTTCTCTTTAAACATTTTTTTCAGTACTAGGTTTTTTTAACCCAGAGATACTATACCATAGAGCTACATCCCTCCCCTTTTAATTTTTATTATTATTTTTTTTCTATTCTTTTTATTCCTTTGTTTGCCTTTCTTAAACATTTTTAATATATTTTTAGTTGTAGATAGACAATCTCTTATTTATTTATTTTTATGTGGTGCTGAGGGTCAAACCTAGTGCCTCAAACATGCAGGGCAAGCATTCCACCATTGAGCTACAACCCCAGCCCCAAATTATAATTAATTTAGAGTTTTACCACTTAAAAGTAAAATAAGAAGTCTCATGCCATGAGGCTTTATCTTCTCTGTTTATGCTGTAGCTGTCACATGTATTAAAACTATGCTCATTGAAAATCACATGATGCGCTATTAAAATTTTTGCCTTCATATTTACCTATTTATTTCTTCTCTCTCTCATTTCCCCTACTCCTCTCCCTTTCCTTCCCCTTTCCTTTCCTTCAAAAGCTTTATTTCTATTTGGTTCAAAGATTGGGAGAAGTCTCCAGGGTCGTTAAAAAGCTATCTACTAGAGGCTGGGGTGGGGTTGCAAGGCCCTGAGTTTGAGACCCAGCAAAATACACACACTGCCTAGTTGCTGACATCAGGTAGAAGCCCTGATGTCAGGAGATGCTGAGCCCCTTAAAGGCAGCTGGGCTTCTGGAGCCTTTTTTTGGGGAGTTACTGGGGGTTAAACTCAGGGCACTTAACCACTGACACACATCCCCAGTCCTATTGTGTATTTTATTCTGTGTGTTTTTTTTTTTTTTTAAGTTGTAGTTGGACATAATATCTTTATTTTATTTTTATGTGGTGCTGAGGATCGAACCCAGGGCCTTGCACGTACTAGGCGAGCACTTTACCAGTGAGCCACAATCCCAGCCCTATTTTGTATTTTATTTAGAGACAGGGTTTCACTGAGTTGCTTAGTGCCTTGCCTTTTCTGAGGCTGGCTTTGAACTTGCAATCCTCCTGCCTCAGCCTCCTGAGTGGTACATTTGTGCTCCACTGTGCTGGCTTTGGAGCCTTTTGAAGAGTTATGTACCCAGTCTGACCTGGGGGCCCACAGTCCAGTGGAGGTATTTCTCATTTCTTCCTTTCTTTCTTTTTTTTTTTTTTTTTTATTGACGGTGTTGGGGTTTGAACCCAGGGGTGCTTTACCATTGAGTTATATCCTCCTACCTCAGCTTCTGGAGTCCCTGGGATTACAGGTGTGGGCCACCACACCCAGTGGTTTTTCTCATTTTTAATGTTTTTCCATCACTCCTGAGGTTCCATGTAGTTCTTCAGTACTATTTCATTTTCATCCGGAAGAGTTTTCTTTATCATTCTTTTTTTTTAATTAAAAAAAAATTTTTAGTTGTAGTTGGACACAATATCTTTATTTATTTATTTATTTTTATGTGTTGCTGAAGATCGAACCCAGGGCCTTGCACATGCTAGGTGAGTGCTACTACTGAGCCACAATCCCAGACCCTTTACCGTTCTGTTTAGGGATTGTCTGCTCTTGGCAAGTTCCCTTTATCTGAGAATGTTTTTATTTTGCCTTTGTGCTGTATGTTTTTTCATGCTATGTATTCTTTTTTTTTAATATTTATTTTTTGTAGTTGGATACAATATTTTATTTATTTTTATGTGGCGCTGAGGATCGAACCCAGGGCCTTGCATATGTGAGAGGAGCGCTCTACTGCTGAGCCATAACCCCAGCCCATGCTATGTATTCTTGTGCTATATATATCCTTTATGCCAGATATTTTTCTGTAGGTATAGAATTCTCGGGTTGCAGTTGACTTCAGCATTTTAAAGATATTGTTCTGGCTTTTATGTTTTCTAATGAGAAGTGAGCATTCATTTGGATTTTTTTTTCCTTATGTGTGTTATTTTTCCTCATTCTGCTTTTAAGATTTTTTTTCTTTCAGTTTTTACAGTTTTTGTTTGGTCTGTGAATGATGGTTTTTAAATTTATCTTGTGACAAATGTTGAGCTTTTTGAATCAGTATGTATATGTCTTTTACCAAATTTGGGAAGTTTCTTTTTCAAGTGTGTTTTGTGTACCATTTTTTTTTTTTCCTTTCTTTCTGAGATTCCAGTGGTTTGGATATTTTCCTTCAATTCCCTGAGACTCTTCCTTTTTGTCTGTCACCCTCCATCTTTTCCCCTATGTTCTTAAGTTTGGACAAGTTTTACTGATCTGTTTTCAAGTTCACTCACTCTTATCTGTTCGTCTTAATTCTGATTTTGAGACCAACTGTTGATTTTTTTTTATTTTTCTTGCAAATTGTATATTTCATTTGTTTTTGTGGAGCTAAGGCTCTAACCTAGGGCTTAACACATTCTAGGCTAGTGTTCTACCACTGAACTACTTCTCCATCCCCTGAATTTTTTTTCTTTAATTTTTGTTTGTTTTTTATACTTTATTTCTTGTTGAAAATTTGTTTCACGAATGCTCACATTTATCTCATGTACGATAGTTATATTTGATTTAAAGTCTTATGTGATAATTCTTGTATCTGAATTGTCTTTGGCTTACGTCTGTTTACTATCTTTTTCTTTGACGTGATCATATTTTTTCTGAATTTAATCCCACATTTGGAATATTATATTATGAAACTTGTTTTATCAAATCCTCTGGAGAATGTTTATTGTTTTTGGTTTTAGTATGTGATCAACCTAGTTAGGTTTAGATTACTAGTTTTCTCTTGCCCTTTGTGGGTGGTAGTTTCAATGTCATTTCAATTTTCAGTGTGCTGTTTGGGTCTACTCAGACATTTGTAACTCATGATTTAGTCTGGATCTTGTGTGTGAAGTGTGGCTTTAATTTTTTTATTTTTATTTTTTTTAAAGATGTATCCTTCATAAATGCATCATGGACATGAACTTGGAACTTGTATTGGGGGATCCCTTTCTGGTTGTTTTCTAAGTTTTTCTCCCACATCTTTCAGCTTCCAGTGTCACCATTAGGGGGGTTTGAGGGAGTCTCTCTAGAGGCAGAGAAAACCTCTGCTTGAACCTTCCTGCCTCTTGAACCATTGCAGAAAAGAATCTAAGATGCATCAGGTTTTAGCAGAGATGTAGAGTTTTATTAGAAAGTAAAAGGTGAAGTCACATTGTCAGATCAGAATACAGTTTATCTCAAGAGTGAAAAGTGCTTTTGGGGTCTTGGGCTGTTCTTTTAAAAGGAAACTTTGTGAGGGGTAGCATGGAAAGGTGTGTGAGGATGAAGTTAATGTTGGCCTGGTGAACTCAGTTCTTTGATCGCGGATCACAGGATCTTTATGGTGGTTTGGTCTTCTTCCAGGATCTTCAGGTTGACAATTGTCTCTTCAATATTATAATGTTTGGAATGTGCTTATATCATAGGTTTTTTAAAATACATTTCCCTCTGCCTTATCTAATCTGAAAATACATCATATAGGTTAACAATTCACTTAAGCTTTAATCAAAATGAGGCAATTTTCATAGATGAGTGAATTTACATTTCTGCCAGGAGCAGTATGCTTTTAATCCCAGTGACTCAGGAAACTGAGGCAGGAGGATCACAAGTTTAAAGCCAGCATCAGCAACTTAGTGAGGCCCTGAGTAACTTAGTGAGTCCCTGTTTCAGAATAAAAAATAAAAGGGGCTGGGATATGGCTCAAACTTGTGATCCTCCTGCTTCAGCCTCCTGAATATTAAAACTTTCACAATCTCTTCTCATCTGTTCCATTTACTACCTATGCACGGATATTTACTACATATGTAAAGAACAACAGCAGTGCTTTAAGATTCAAATATGCTAAACAGTCTTGTACTCTTACCTGAGAACTAGGGGATGAACTCCTGTAATTTGGCCTCAAAGAATTTAATTACTGATTTAGAAACATTACAAGTGACTATTTTGTAGGTTGCCCTGTTGCTGGTTAATAAAAAACACCTGTTTAATCATTGATTGCTTAGTCATTGAATGAAAGAAGTCTTCTAAAATCTTCTGTGATAATATTATTGCTGCCAAACCCCTTTAGTTAAAAATTGTCTAAGAAGATATTAAAGAATTCAGTTAGACTGCCATTCATACAGTTTTTTTTTTAAAGCTGCTGAAGGTATGAGAGGTACTCAATTGCGTACACTAAAAATTGGAGGAAAATAATTTCACTGTATTGTTGTGCTATATTACCTTTTGTATTATGTATAGTTACAGTTTAGTGTAGACAGAGAAGTTAGTTAATGTATTTGATATCACGTAACTGAGGTTTCTACTAAATAAGTTGTGGGCTTTCATAGTTATTTTTTTTTGTAATAATGTTATTTTATTTTTTATGCCTTTATTTTATTTGTTTATATGGTGCCTCATGCATGCTAGGCAAGCACCCTACCACTGTTTATGGTTTTTTTTTTAAAATACTTATTTTTTAGTTTTTGGTGGACAAAACTTTATTTTATTTTTATGTGGTGCTGAGGATCGAACCCAGCGAGCGTCCCGCGAATGCCAAGTGAGCACATTACCACTTGAGCCACCTCCCCAGCCCAATGTTTATGTTTTGATAAAATGTAGAGAGTCTCTTTGATACTTCACAGATTTTTTTTTTTTTTGATAAAACTGTGTTACACAAGGATTTGTAATAGGTATTAGACTGTTCAAAGTGGGGAAAGGAAACTAAAGTTAGTTTATGTGGGGTTAAATATGGAGCTAAGTTTTTAAGTATATGATTTGATTTAATCTTCATAACCAGATAAATTAGGTGTTCATTAGATAAAACCTTTGCTATACAAATGAGGGAAAAGGCTCAGAAAGGTCACATAGCTGTTTTCTGATTTACTTTCCTCTTTTAGGCCCCAAATCAGTACTTGTTCCTATAAAACATGAACTGAACACTGTCTCTGGCTTTCAACAACTCTTACATTAAGTAAGGAAATAAAGTAACACATGAAACAGTGTGTTTGTTGCTTATAAAAGCTTTAGAAACTTGAAAGTACCATTTAACTGGGGAGTTAAGGAAAGGTTTTATAGAGCATTGATGCTGAGTATTGAATAAGGAATTATTTTAAACATGATTTCAAGTTAATGCTACTACTTTAAACTACTTGATGTTTTCAGCAATGATGAAATACGCATGGAAGGATTGTAATGGAAGTGAAAACAATGTGAAACATATTACCTAGTAAACATTCAGGTAGTATTGAACACAATGTATGTTATAGTTTATTATCTATAATTTTGTTAATATTTTGTTTAGTAATCTTACATGTGATATGATTTCTTTTACTATAGATGTCCTCCTCGCACTTTCTTACCAGCCCTCTGCAAAATTTTTCTTGATGAAAGTGCTCCAGACAATGTGTTAGAAGTGACAGCCCGTGCCATAACGTACTATCTGGATGTATCTGCAGAATGCACCCGAAGGATTGTTGGGGTAGATGGAGCTATAAAAGCACTTTGTAATCGTTTGGTTGTAGTTGAACTTAACAACAGGACTAGCAGAGACTTAGCTGAACAGTGTGTGAAGGTAAGTATTATTTATTGGCCTATTTGAATATCACTTAGAAAGTAAAAAATATATTTTCCTAAAAAGATAAAACTTTATCATCTATCTTACTTTATTGAGAGTGATTGAGAACAATGGAAAAGAAATCTTACCTGTGAATGAAAACTTTGATTTGTTTTTTATTTTGTTTTTGTTTTGGTACTGAGGATGAAACCAGGGGCTCTTTACCACTGAGCTTCATATTTCTATTCCTTTTTATTTTTTTATTTTTGAGACTGTGTCTTACTGAGTTGTTTAGGGCCTCACTAAGTTGTTGAAGCTGTTCTTGAACTTGTGGTACTCCTGGCTCAGCCACTTGAGTTGCTGGGATTATAATCATGAGCCACCACACCTGGCTACCCAGATGTTCTTATGTGCTGCTTCAGCTTTCTTCAGTTCTGGTAATTACAGACACATTGAGATAAGTTATCCATGTTCTTTTTTTTTTTTTGGTAACCGGGTATTGAACCCAGCCACACTTAACCACTGTGCCACATCCCCACCCCTTTTTTAATGTTTTATTTAGAGACAGGGTCTCCCTGAGTTGCTTAGGGACTCACTAAGTTGGTGAGCCTGGTTTTGAAATCCTCCTGCCTTAGCCTCCCAAGCCAGTGGGATTATAGTTGTGCACCATTGTGCCTGGCTAAATTAAAACTATTTTATATGAAAATAGTAACAGACTGCCACAATAACCAAAAACTGCCACCACTTCCAGATATTATTCTAAGCGTTTTTATGTGTATTAACTCATTTAGTTTTCACAAAACTATTTGAGGCAAGTGCCATAATATGATTTTTTTTTTTTTTTTTTTTTTGGCAGGGGGTGGAGAATGGGTACTGGGGATTGAACCCAGGGGTGCTTTACCACTGAGCATGCACCACTGTGCCTGGCCATAATTTCTACTTTACAGATGAAAAAATTCAAGTATACTGAGTTTAAGTAACTTGCTCAAAGATTATATATAGTGAGCAGCAGAGTCAAGATTTGAAGATCAGGAAGTCTGGTTCTAGAACCTGTGGATTTAACTATTCAGGGCCTCTATACTCTCTTCAGAATAAACTATTAATTTCTTGTGGAACTAACTATAAATTTAAGAATACTCAAAGGCATTAGTACTAGATTAGTCATTTATTGGCACTACTCGGTAAACACATTTTGATTTTTGTTTTGTTTTGCTATTCATGTAGGGTCTCACTATATTGCCCAAGCTGGTCTTACGTCCTGCCTCTTGAGTGCTGGGATCACAGTGTGTAACTTGCCATGATTCTTTTTTTTTTTATGATTCCCACTTCACACTTTTTTTAAAAAAAATGATTTTTGATGCTCTAGGTTAGCAGTTTTCAAAGGTTTTTTTTTTTTTTTTTTTTTTTGTCTCACCCTTTACAAGTCTTAAGTGATTGAGGCTCCCCAGGAACCTTTGTTTATAGTAATTATATCTATATTTAGCCTGTTAGTTATTAAGATCCAGGCTGGGGATATAGCTCAGTTGGTAGAGTGCCTCGCATGTTCAATCCCCAGCAGCACACACACACACACACACCAAAAAAAAAAAAAAAAGAAAGAAAGAAAAATATTAAATGGAGCTGGGTGTGGTATTGCATTCCTTTAATCCCAGCAATCAGAAGGCTGAGGCAGGAAGAACTTCAGAGCCAGCCCAGCAATTTAGTGAGGCCCTAAGCAACTTATACACTGTCTAAAAATTAAAATACAAAGGTTTTAATGCCCCTGGGTTCAATTCCAAAAACAAACAAACAAAGAAAAACTTGAGAAATTTTAAGTATTGATTTCTCTTAAAATAACAAGCTCTTTACATGTTAACAAAAATATTTAAAAAGTTTTTCCTTTCTTTATATGACAGTAGAATGTATTTTGACATACGTACATGGAGTATGACTTCTTCTGGTTGTACGTGACGTGGAGTTACACTGGTCATGTATTCATATATGAACATAGGAAAGTCATGTCCAATTCCTTCTACTGTCCTTCTTATTCCATCCCTCTTCCCTTCCCTTCATTCCCATGTCTAATCCAGTGAACTTCTATTCTAGCACCCATAAAATGTTTTTAATGAAAATTAACTATTTCCAAAAGAAAATGAAAATAAGTAAGAGACTATCATTGCTGGGCAATTTTGGAAATCTCTTTAAAAACCTATAGCTAAATGGAAGTCAGCTTGATCTTTATATTTGCTTCTGTAGTCAATCTGGTGCAATATCATACCTTATGTAGCTTCTAGAGAATTCAACCATACACTCATGAGAGAATGAGAGCAAAAGAGACAAAGCGCTGTAGAATTACTATGACATGTTTAACTTGAAGATTTGTTGAAAGGATCCTAGGGACCTGAAGCTTCTAGACCATATTTCAGAATTTTCTGTCTCTGTGCCTATAGATTTGTGTCTCTTTTGTCTACAACTTCAAAGGAAGGAGGGATCTATTCCTTTTTAAGGCTTTTTTCCTTTATTCTTTCTCTCTCTCTCTCTCTTTTTTTTTTTTTTGTACCAGAGATTGAAGGGGCACTCAGCAACTGAGCCACATCCCCAGTCCTAATTTGTATTTTATTTAGAGACAGGGTCTCATTGAGTTGCTTAATGCCTTGCTTTTGCTGAGACTGGCTTTAAACTCGATCTCGTGCATTAGCCTCCTGAGCTGCTGGGATTACAGGCATGTGCCACCGTGCCTGGCCCTCCCTTATTCATCACTTCACTTCATGTTTTTTCCAGATCTGAAATTTTACTTCATTGCTTATTCACTGACCTATATTTTCAAGCTCTTTTTTTAGTTGTTTCTTTATTCCTAGCAGATGGATATAATGAAGTCTTGAGCGTCTCTCTCTCTTTTTCTGGGGGGTGGTTGTTTTTGTTTTATATTTATTAAAATAATAATTACACATATGTATATAGCCATATATATTTATACAATTTTTTGAAGGGGTTCTGGTGATCAAACCCAGGACCAAACGGCAAGCAGGTGATTTCTAATATTTTTAAGCCTACCGTTAAAACAGTGTTACTATTAACATCTTATTTGGGGCTGGGGATGTGGCTCAAGCGGTAGCGCGCTCGCCTGGCATGCGTGCGGCCCAGGTTCGATCCTCAGCACCACATACAAACAAAGATGTTGTGTCCGCCAAATATTAAAAGATAAATATTAAAATTCTCTCTCCCTCTCTCTCTTTTTTCTCTTGTTTAACTTGAAGATTCCTTGTCCTCTTCTCATTCCCTCCCCTACCTTCCTCCCTTATTTTTCACTGATCCTTTGAAAATAAGTTGCAGAATAATGACATAATTCTATCTTTGATAAATAACAGTATTTCAGTAAAAAATAATTTCCAATTTATTAAGCCCAGTGGTCCCCACTATGTCTTTTATGGTTTAAAAATAGCCAGAAATTTACACATTGCAAATCCAAAATTTACACATTGTACTTTATCATTACTCTTTTTATTCTCATTTAATGGAGAACAAACAGCTCTCCTCTTTTTCCCATGACACCTTTTTACAGAGTCCAGGCCATTTGTCTTATGTAATGTTCCCACATTCTAGATTTGTTTGATTGCTTATTCATGGTTAATTTCAATTTGAAAAGTTTATTTGCACCCTGCTGTGTTGGTGTTTTGCATAGTTTTTATTGTATCACATTGGAAGGCATATAATGTGAGGCTGCTCCATTGTTGATAATCTGCTACTTAAAAAAAAAAAAAAGC
The DNA here is from genome assembly GCF_021218885.2 of Marmota monax. Taxonomy (NCBI): domain Eukaryota; kingdom Metazoa; phylum Chordata; class Mammalia; order Rodentia; family Sciuridae; genus Marmota; species Marmota monax. The sequence continues at coordinate 8,645,961 of NW_026694099.1, read as the reverse complement.
CGGAGCTCCTTCTTTGGCTGTGGATTCTACTTCAGCTGTCCTCTTCCTATTCATAGTCATACTCTTAGGAAGAAGAGTAGTAAGAGGTTTACACTTAGTCACTATTCAGTCCACAAAAATTAAGTTTGTGCTTGTTTAACTCCCCTGAAACTATGGGAAAATGATCATCAGTAGCATCCCTGTTATCAAACTTTGTGGACTTTTTGCAGCCCTTAACTTACTGAATCTTGGATCTTGATAGTGTTTGACATAAGTCATCATTTCATTCTTTTTGAAATTTTATCCTTTAGGTTTTGTCAGACGCTGCTTTATTTTTTTTCCTTTTCTCTCTCTCTTTTTTTTTTTTGCAGGTTCTTATTTAACTCATTCTTAAATGATAGTATTTTCTAAAGTCCCGTTTTTACTTCTTAAAACTACATATGTTTTGCCTATATATGGCAGTCTTATCAGTCACTTTAATACCATTTATTCTATATTCTCACATTTTTATCTCTGTCCTTGACCACTGTTGAATTCTAGGCTTCTTATTCAAGGCCTTACTGGACATCTCTTATTGGATGTCTTAGCTCATTGTCTTTCACTGCAGGTAAACTCCTGTTTTGTTAATTGGCATTAAATTCCACCCTGACATTCAAGACAAGAAACTTGATCTTTTTACTTCCTTTCTTTCTCACCACACAGATAATTGATGATCGGATCCTTTTTTAGTTTATTTTCTACTCTTTGTTTCTCCTGTTATTTTCTATTAAATGTTTGAATGTTTGCATTTACCAATAACTTTTCCATACCCCATTCTCTACAGTTATTAGCTGGAAATTTGATTATATTATCTTTCAGCTTTAAATTTTTCTTGTCTACTGGATAAAGTCTTAAGTTTCTGTTATGCCTTTAAGATTGATGGACCCTGTTAGTTGTACTTGAACACCTTAAACAGCATACTTTAGAAAATAAAAGTAGAGTTTTATTTTATTTTTTGGCATTAGAGGTTGAATCCAGAGGTGTTTACCACTGAGCCATATTCCCAGCCCTTTTTTTTTTTTTTTGATATAGGGTCTCACTAAGTTGCTTTGGGCCTTGCTAAATTGCTGAGACTGGCCTCGAACTTCTGCTCCTTCTGAGTGGCTGGAATTACAAGCTTGCATTGCTGTGCCGTTTGAAAGTGGAGTTTTGATGTTCTGATATTCGTAAATTAAGTGTGAGGATGATGAGCAATAGTAATTGCTAGCATTATCCAACTTTTTTTTTTTTTTGGTACCAGTAATTGAACCCAGGGGTGCTTAATCACTGAGCCACATTCCCAGTCATTTTTATTTATTTATTTATTTTTTGAGACAGAGTCTTGCTAAGTTGCTTAGGTCCTTGTGGAATTGCTGAGGCTGGCTTTGAATTTACAATCCTTCTGCCTCAGCCTCCTGAGATGCTGGGATTACAGGCATGCGCCACTGTGCCTGGCTACCCAACATTTTTTTAATGTTTAAGAGCTTGTACCCTTTTGCTAAATTGCATATAATTCATTAGTTTGCCATATGTAAGTTTTATCATTGAAATCTCATATATGACTAACTTTAATATGGCTTGAGCATTTTAAATGTGGCTTCTCCAAATTGCCATTATGTTGTAGGTATAAAGTGTACACGTGATTTTTGAAGATAGCACATGAAAACGTTAAATATATCAGTAAGTTTTTAAGTTGATTATATGTTCCAGTGATGATGCCATGTTTATATTGGGTTAAATTAAAATTATTATTGAAATAATTGTTTTGTCATTTTACCTTTTTTAATGTGGCAACTAATATATTTTGGAGAGTACATTTATGTTTTCTTTGATTCTGTCAAATTAAAATTAGGCTTGTATATTATTTTTTTATTTTTTGGTGTGGTACAGGGCTTTAACTTACGCATCCTCTACCACTGAGTTATACCCCCAGCCCTTTAAGAAAAATTTTGAGACAGTATCTTGCTAAGTTTCTGAGGCTGGCCTTGAGTTTGTGATCATCCTGCCTCAGCCTTGGAGTTGCTGGGATTATAGGCTTGTTCCACTATACCCAGTTTCTGTTAATTTTGTTTCACCATTTTTAGGTGCTGGAACTGATATGCACTCGTGAGTCAGGAGCAGTCTTTGAGGCTGGAGGTTTGAATTGTGTGCTTACCTTTATTCGTGACAGTGGACACCTGGTTCATAAAGACACTTTGCACTCTGCCATGGCTGTGGTATCAAGACTCTGTGGCAAAATGGAACCTCAAGATTCTTCATTAGAAATTTGTGTAGAATCTCTGTCTAGCTTATTAAAACATGAAGATCATCAGGTAAATAAATTACTATTGTATACTCTCAGTTTTCAAAAGTGATTTTTATGTTTCCTATTTATAACTATGATCCACTGTAATTTGAAATTTTTACTTGGGATAATCTCTTCTTTCATTTTATATGTGTGGTAATTTTTTGGCAATAAAGTGTTCTTTAGTTATAAAAATGATGTGTTTAGGGGGCTGGAGTTGTAGCTCAGTGGTAGAGTGCTTGCCTAGCATGTGTGAGGCACTGGGTTCAATTCTCAGGACCACTACATATAAATAACAATAAAGGCCCAACTAAAAATAAATATTTTAAAGAAAGTGATATGTTTATTCTTAAAATTTAAATGTTATGGAAATATATAAACATCTTTACAGTTGCACTTGTACTCAGTATTATTTTGTTGACTTAGGGCAATTTTGTTGACTGAAAATATGGTAGATTTCAGTAAAGTAACATATCACTATTTATGGTGTTATTTATAAGCCTTCATTTAATTAGCATAGTTTTAGAAAATAAGACTTGATTTTTCATGCCTTTTTACTATTTAGAAATTATTTCAGTTGATAAGTCATAGAATTTCTTGGCAAAGTTGTACATAGTAAAAGCTCAAAAATATTGTTACCATCTGTCTACATTCTTATGTGTTCTCTCATTTAAGCAGACACAATGAGATGTAAGTACCATTATTAAACCTGTTTTACAGTTTGAGGGAACTGAATCCTTAGGCAGTTAGATAACTTCTTCAGGTCATACACAGCCAAATATGGAGCCATGATCCAAATCTAGATAGATTATACACTTTATCACTTTGCTATAGCTCCCTTTTTTATAGTGTCAGGATTGAAATGATCAGTATTAGCCCTCTTCCCCTTTTTAAAGGATTTCTTTTTTTTTTTCTAGTTGTAGATGGACAGAATGCCTTTATTTTGTTTATTTTTATGTGGTGCTAAGGATCAAACCCAGTGCTAGGCAAATACTCTGCTACTGAGCTACAGTCCCAGCCCAGTACTAGCCCCTTTTAGGTGAATTTTATCCACAGCCTATTCTTTACATTGCTAGGTTTCAGATGGAGCCTTACGATGTTTTGCATCACTAGCTGACCGATTTACCCGTCGGGGTGTTGACCCAGCTCCATTAGCCAAGCATGGATTAACTGAGGAACTGTTATCGAGAATGGCTGCTGCCGGTGGTACTGTATCGGGACCATCATCAGCATGTAAACCAGGTCGCAGCACCACTGGTGCCCCTTCCACAACTGCAGATTCCAAATTGAGTAATCAGGTGTCAACAATTGTAAGTCTGCTCTCCACACTTTGCAGAGGCTCTCCAGTAGTAACACATGTAAGAGTGTTTTTGAATCTTTGCTCTTTAATCTTTTAGAAAAAGTATTTTTGTATAATGCAAATGTGTTAAACTTTTTTCCATCATTTTCTTCCTAGGATCTCCTGAGATCAGAGCTTCCAGATTCAATTGAAAGTGCATTACAGGGTGATGAAAGATGTGTACTTGATACCATGCGTTTGGTTGACCTTCTCTTGGTGCTGTTATTTGAAGGAAGAAAGGCCTTGCCTAAATCTAGTGCTGGGTCTACAGGCAGAATTCCAGGACTCCGTAGATTGGATAGTTCTGGGGAGCGCTCACATCGGCAGCTTATAGACTGTATTCGAAGTAAAGATACGGATGCACTTATAGATGCAATTGACACAGGAGGTCAGAAAATACTTTGTTTTAAATATAAAAACTGTGAGATAAGGAACTATAGTCAATTTTTTATTTCTTGTTTTGGACAATATTCTTAGCAATTGTGCCTTGCTATGACCAACCCCTTGCATATTCTCCTATATACAGTGGAATGATTATCAACTTTGATGCATGGTAGGACCTGGATGAAAGCTTGCTGAATGAGTGACACTTCTACAGAATTTGAAATTTACTTTTTATTTTTTTTATCACCTGAAAGAGATTTTGCCAATTCTAATGTGAATTGCAGATTAAATTTAAGGCTGTTTTGTTAAGATTGATGGAAATTAACATGAGTAAATTATAGTAATTATATAATAATTTTTTTAGCCTACTATATTCGTCAGGTGATGAACAAGTATAAATTTATAAAAGTTGCTTCTGGGACATCAGACTTGTATTTTGGATTATAGGTTTGGATTGGCTTCTTTTATATAGTTATGTTATGATGCAAGTGGTACCCTGTTGAACTGTATTATACTTTAGTTTTTCCTTGTCATGTTTATTTTTAAGGTATAAAGCCTTATGAATCCTCAGTGGTTTAAAAATTTGAGAATACTTTTTTGTAGCTGACCTTAGGCATGTTGATTATATATACTACTTTACAGTTGATTTTAATATTTAAAACACTTTCTTTTTGCTCTGTACTTGGTGGATTATTAATAATAGTCTTTAAATGATTCAAACTTTAGAAAAGTTGAGAATTTTATTGGCCTTGAAAGTAATTCTTTTTCCTTCAAACTTTTAGCCTTTGAAGTAAATTTTATGGATGATGTGGGTCAGACTCTATTGAATTGGGCCTCTGCTTTTGGAACTCAGGAAATGGTAAGCTAATAAATAAGAGCTAGTATCTTATTTACTTATTTATTGGAATTGGAGATTGAACCCAGGGGCACTGTACCACAGAGTTACATCCCCAGTGCTTTTTATTTTTTATTTTGAGACAAGGTCTTGTTAAATTGCTGAGGCTGGCCTTGAACTTGCCATCCTCCATCCTTAGCCTCACTAGTTGCTGGAACTAAAGGCATGTGCCATCATGCCCTGCAGAGCTAGGATTTTAAATCAAGGATAGAGGAATTAATATAGCAACTTTATGGTTCTTTATCATTTTACAGGTAGAATTTCTTTGTGAGAGAGGTGCTGATGTTAATAGGGGTCAAAGGTCATCATCCTTACATTATGCTGCATGTTTTGGAAGACCTCAAGTAGCAAAGGTAAAAGCCAGGTTTTTAAACTATTAATCTGTAACAATTGCAGGGTCCAGAAATTAGAGTGATATGGAAACTTTTATTCTGATAAGTTGTGCTTCCATGCTATCTCCATCCATTCCATTCCATTCCTTCTTTTCTACTATAAATTTTTGGTTTTATTTTTGTTTTGCATTGCTGGGGGTTGAAGTCAGGAGCACTTTACCACTGAGCTACATCTCCAGCTTTTTTTTTTTTTTTTTCATTTTGAGACTGTCACGCTAAGTTGCTGAGGCTCTCCTCAAACTTGCAGAGGCTCTCCTTGAACTTGTATTCTTCCTGCCTCTGCCCCCCAAGTCACTGGGATCTATAGGTGTGCATCACTGCGCTTGGCAGTGAATGTTTTTTATCAATTTTTTTTTTTGCTTTTCTGTCTCAATACAGATTCAAGTAAAAACACAAATATGCTTATTTACTTTTTATGGAAAATGAAACATACCAACCTAGTCTTTCATTTAGTAATATATATTGTAGACTATTCCCTATTAGGATATAGAGAACTTTTTACATATTCATACTTATCCTTTATAGATATACTGTAAGTTTATTCAACCAGTCACCTAATGGTGAACATGTGATTGTTTCTAATTTCTTACTCTTGCCAACAAATAAGTGTAAATATATTTCTGTTGTTTCTTTTTGTCAGTAAAGCAGATACTGTGTTTTTAGAAGAATCATCATTTTTGACTCCTACTTCAGAGGTTTGTTTTTACAATTAGAGAAATTGAGATTCCAAGAGGTCAAATGAAAAGGTCAAATCAAATTTATAATCTAGGCCCCTAGAATCTGCCTATTTTGAATTAATTTGGCATAATGCAAGGTTATTCCACTCTGAAGTCAGGCACTCCTGGATTCAAGGTCAGCTCACACAGAAAAAACTGTGTGACCTTGGGCAAGTTTCTTAAGTTTTGACCTGAAGATTTCTCTGTGAAATCTCCCTGGAAGATTATTGTGAGAATTAGAAACTATACATGTAAAGCATTTATTGTGATAGCACATTTTAGGTGCTCAGAAGATAGATAGCTGCCATTATTATCACCTTTACAGTACAGTTAAATTTTTATTTATTAATTTATTTTCTTTTGCTGTACTGGGGATTGAACAATCCTAGAGAGGTTCTATCACTGAGCTATACTCACCTATTTCAGGTGTTTTAATTTTTTCAATGATGATTTCTTATTGTAGCACAACATGGCTTATGTATCTCAAAGTGCACCGGGATTTTTTAAAGTGTCTTTATGGTGCTAGGGATCCAACCCAGGGCCTCAGGCGTGCTATGCAGGCATGCTAGGACTGTGCTACATTCCCATCCCCTATTGTAGACATTTTTAAAGTCAGTTAAATGAAAAAATGTTTATTGAGCTATTGTGATTTTAAGTAAGTCCTTCATCATGAGGTTATGATGACAGGTTTAGTGTGATGTGGTGGGAATAGAGGTAAAGTATGGTTCTAGATGATTATTTGGCAAATTGGAACATAACCTAATTTGAAGTTTTTCAAGATATGAATAGCTGGTTTTAGGGTGATAAGTGCAAAGGCATAGATTTGGATTAGTACCTGCATGATTAAGTAATTCTGGAAAATCTTTAGATTGCAGAGTTGGATGTCAAAGAAATCAGGTATTGTTATATTCAAATTAAATGCTTTTCTTCTCAAGACTCTGTTACGGCATGGTGCAAATCCAGATCTGAGAGATGAAGATGGGAAAACTCCATTAGATAAAGCTCGAGAAAGGGGCCATAGTGAAGTAGTAGCTATTCTTCAGTCTCCAGGTGAGTAGTAAATTCTTTGCTTTTAGGCCATCTGGTATTACTTTTCAGCTTCACTTCCTATGGAAGTAGCTTTTTATAGACACCTTTAAACTCATATATATGTATTCTTATAGTTGCTTAACAGTTTACTGTTCTGTGTTCTTGAAACTGTGACTGCATGATTCCAGAATGACCAAAACCTAAAAAGTTCAAGGGATTTAGGAATGTCATATAAAGAATTATTGGATATTGTGTAGATGAAGTAATTTGGCAGATTTTGCAGTTTTTGTAGAGTTGATGAATTTAGAGATTCTGTGAAATAGTTTTTGGAATCAAATTGTGTATACATAATTATTTTGTTAATTTTTTATTTAGCTTATTGAAGATATTAATATCTTTATTAATATTTTTAGTCAGGAGCAATGGCACATTCCTGTAATTCCAGTGACTCAGGAGGTTAAGGCAGGAGAATTACAAGTCTGAGGCCAGGTTGAGCAACTTAGTGAGAGTTTGTCTCAAAAGAAAAGAAAAGAAAAAAAGGGACTGGGGATATAGTTCAGTGTAAAGTGCTCCTGGGTTCAAGCCCTTGTATCAAAAAGCTATTAATATAAAAACACTGTTAATAGATAAAGTGTTCTAGTTTCAGTTTATTTATTGTTAGAGATGTTTGTAGTCCCCTCCCCCCATGGTAAGGATTGAATCCAGTCCTCATTATTGCCAGGCAAAAACTTAACACAGAGATATATAGCCCCAGTACCTAGGTGATTATAGTTTAAGGTGGATACATCTTAAGATATTTTTTTCTTAAAAGGAAAGTTTCCCAAAAAATATTTCTTTGAACAATATTTTGTCTGCAGGTGATTGGATGTGTCCAGTTAATAAAGGAGATGAGAAGAAAAAGAAAGATACTAACAAAGATGAAGAAGAATGTAATGAGCCCAAAGGAGATCCAGAAATGGCACCAATATACTTGAAAAGATTATTGCCGGTGTTTGCACAAACATTTCAGCAAACTATGCTGCCTTCAATAAGGTAGTTATTCATACTATTTGTATTTGTTAAATTATATTAAATTATATGGTTCTATCTCCCCTTTCAGAAGTATTAGAGATTTATTGTAACATTAAAAAGGTATAATAAGAGTAAAAATTTGATTAGAAGCGGGAAAGTTATCTTTCCTTTTTTTAAATTTATTTTTTATTTATATATGACAGCAGAAATGCATTACAGTTCTTATTACACATATAGAACACAATTTTTCGTTGTATCTCTGGTTGTATACACAGTATATTCACACCAATTCGTGTCTTCATACCTGTACTTTAGATAATCATCTTTCCTTTTGATGACCTATTTTAAGAGAAGGTGTTTTAAAAAATCAAGAGAATTGGGTCCTTAGATTCTTAACACATTTTTTAGTACCTCTCTGACTATTTACTCACTAGACAAATTCTGATAAATATAACAAGTACTTATTTAAGTTTCTGGAGGCCTGTTGGTAGGATCAGAGTGAGATGGTCATTGTAGGCGTTACACATGGCAAATGAGACCTGGATTACTGCAGGTCTTACTTATTTTACCCTTGGAGGCCAGTGAAGAAATATGTAATAGTACAGAGGAGTTTGTGATGGGTAAGACATGGAGTTCTATGGGAACATAAATCATTTAATAAGTAATTGGTCTGGGCAAATTGGAAAAGGTTTTATTGCAGAGGTGAGATTTAATTCATGGTTTAAAGTCTACTTATTAATTTTCTAGGCAGACAGATTTGGAAGAATAGGTAGGGAATGGTATGTGCAAATACATTGATATGAATTGATCTAGCAGGATTTCCTGGTGGCTCCCTTTATAGTGTATCTGTAACTTGCCATTTCTGACTACTTTTTGTTAATACTGTGGTCTAAGCTACTGTAGATTATAACTTTACTACCATGGTAGCCTTTTTTTAAAAAATATTTTTATTTTTCAGTTGTAGTTGGATACAATATCTTTATTTTATTTGTTTATGTGGTGCTAAGGATCGAACCCAGGGCCTCGCACGTGCTAGGTGAGCGCTCTACCGCTGAGCCACAACCCCAGCCCTACCATGGTAGCCTTTTAATGAATCTTTTTATCTTTCATGAAACTTTATAATCTGTTTATAAGTCATATTTTAAATTATAATTAATATTATATCATTGTCCTCTTTGAACCCTCCATAGCTGCTGTTGCTGCTTCTTCTTTTTTTTAAATATTTCTAGTTGTAGATGGACATAATATCTTTTGCTTTATTTATTTTTATGTGGTGCTGAGGATCAAACCCAGTGCCTGACACATGTTAGGCGAGTACTCTACCACTGAGCTACAACTCCAGCCCCCTCCATAGCTGCTGCTTCTTTTTTTTTTTTTATATGTATTTTTTTAGTTGTAGTCAGACACAATACCTTTATTTTATTTATTTATTTTTATGTGGTGCTGAGGATCAAACCCAGTGCCTCTCATGTGCTAGGTGAGCACTCTACTGCTGAGCCTCAACCCCAACCCCTATAGCTTCTTATTAGCCATAAATAAAACTTACCTCCTTAACTCTTAGGATTATAAAATCTTTACAATCCTCAGCCAGCTCCTCAACCTCATTCATCCTTGTTTAACCTCAGTCCCATTACACATAACTGTGCTAGCCGCCTTTCTGTTTCTGGAACACTTTAAGTACATCCCTACTTTAAGGATTTTGCCCTTAATTTCAATCTACTTGAAACTTTCTATACCCAGATTTTCTGAATGGATGGTTGGTTCATACAATTCAGATACGACACTTTAAATATTTTTTTTGTTATTTTAAGTTTTGGGGTTTTTTTTGTATTAAAATATAGGTTGTAAGTTCATTTTATTTATTTATTTATTAGTTACACATGACAGTACAATGATCTTGACATATCATACATTTGAATCAAATGGGGTATAATTTCTCATTTTTCTGAGTGTACAGGTTGCAGAATCACATTGGTCATACAGTCACGTATATACATACAGCAATACTAGTGATGCTGGGGATCAAACAGGGCCTTATACATGCTAGGCAACCTAGGATACCTTTTACATCAGTCATATTTTATTGTTTTCACAGAGCTTATACTATCTGAAATCTTGCTGTGTTTTATTATTTTTTTATTGTCTGTCTCCCCTTTGAAATAAGTACCATGGGAGCTGGCTTGTGTACTGCTCTATTTGTATAGAGACTAGGATGTATAGAATAGAGCTTTATGTTTTGGTCCTTAGATATTTACTGAATAGTTGAGTTAATGTTTTGTTAGCAATTTTTAAGTATTTTTGTATTAATGGAGTATAGGACATGTTTAGAAAGTACATTGAATAATGTTGAGAAGATTGACAGGAACTTTTTTATGACCTATGGCATCCTTTGAGGGCAGGGTGATGTGTGTACTTTATCCATAATTAAAAGGATTATTAAAACCTGAGTGCAGTGGCGCACACCTATAATCCCAGCGGCTCAGGAGGCTGAGACAGGAGGGTTGTGAGTTCAAAGCCAGCCACAGCAAAAGTGAGGCACTAAGCAACTCAGTTAGACCCTGACTCTAAATAAAATACAAAAAGTAGGGCTGGGGATGTGGTTCAGTGGTTAAGTGCCCCTGAGTTCAGTCTCTGGTACTCATCCCCCCCTCAAAAAAAAAAAAAAAGGATTATTAAAGACCTATGAGGAAATTTGACATAGTTAGATTTCTGATTTATAAAGGTTACCTTGCCAACCTGACAGAGAGAAGGATTGACATATACGTCGAGAATGAAAACAGGCCTCTTAAGTGTATACCGCAATAAAAAACTTCAGATAGTAGTACTGGAAATAGATTCAGTAGTTGGGTGATTGTTTAGGTTAGTTGTTAAGGTTGAAGAAAAAGAAGGAGTGAGGGGATAAATACCAGCTTTTTCATTGAGTGATTGAGAATTTAATTTTAATCCGTTTAAATTTAGGATATTTATTGTTTTGTAAGATTCAGGTCTCTCAGATATCAGTATTATGAGCTGACATGAAGATTCAAGCAGTCTTCTTTAAATAAGAAAGAAGTGGCTGGCAGGAAAATAATTTACTGTGAATATTTAAGAACCTGATTTTTTTCCCTCAATAGCTACAGCTATAGAAGTGTAGGTGTTAGTGGGCCACTTTTTTTGAATCATCTTAAGAAATGAGCAAGTTTAATTTTGAACAAGACAGTTTGATCTGAAATTTTTTAGAGGACTGGTGAAAGAATCCTCAGATCTATTTGGAGTAGAATTGCTTTGTGATAATGCCAGCAGAAAATTATTAAATATGCTGTGGTATACAGAATTCTTTTATTAGGTGATTATTTTCTATCATCCTTTTAAATATTTGGAGATTATCTAAACATAATTTTAGCTTTAGCATATTTGATGCAAAATTCTCCCAGGTAATAATTAGCAGCTACATTTAATAATGGCTAGAAAGACAGTATATCAGTGAAGAGCTTGGACTCTGGAATGAGGTCAAACTATATCCAAATGTTAGGATTGCCACTTCCTAGACAGGTGACCATGGGCAAAACTAACTTCTGTCTTGGTTGCTTCATCTCTAAGATGAGGATAATTATACTTAATTCTCTTCAGGTTTGAGAGTAAAAATTAAATGTTACATGTTTTAGCCTAGTGCCTAATATCTTACAGATATATGAAAAATGATAGTTCATTTTTTGGAATTACTTAACAATATTAAAGGGAAGTAAGTTACAATCTCAAGTTTTACCATTTTGGATTAAAAATTTTTTGAAGGGTAAACAACTCTGAATCAGTTTGAAGGAGTGTTGATATACACTAACATTAACTATTGTCTATCTGTATTGGCCTGTGCATGATGTCTGTTCAGGGAATAAAAGGCAGACAATAGAGCAGTGAAGGTGTGAAAACAGCGAATAGTGATATCAGTTTTATAAAAACCCAGTTATTCCCTCTGAGGATTCTAGACTAAGGAATTCTCCACTTAGTCTTAGAAGATAGGCTACATTGAATTTTAAAGAGGTCTGGTAAGTAAGCATCCTAGGAGCTAATGTTAATAACTGGACAAAGATTGAATCTACTTTTCAGCAACTCAGAGATCCTTGAGGATCCATTTGTTTATTTTTAAAATCAATTTGACTGAGAAAAATAGACTTGGTGGGATAAAGGGGGAAATTGTTCTTGGATGAGAATACTAAATAATCTCAAAATATAAATTTTTCTAAAATATAACTTATAAGTTATGCAGTCCTAAAAAAAAAAGTTATAGAATTTGTTTTAGAACTTGACAGATCCTGAAGTTCATCTGGAAGAATAAATAGGTGAGATTATTAAAGAAAAGCATGGAAAGTTAGTGTAAACTTTTAATAATGAAATTTCTGTTGTGACTAGTTGAAGAGTGTTAATCAATAGAAGAATAATATACCCCAAAAGTCAGTTATAAACAGGAATTAAGTGTATTATAATGGAGGTTGCTTTGATCATTTAGTGGAAGGATGATTATTTCTTAAATGGTACCAGAATATCTTTGTAGTCTGATTTTAAAATAAGCTTGGTTTTTGTTTTTTTTTAATCTTTTGTTCTAAATCACAGATTCTAGAGAATTTAAAATAAAAATTTAAAAAGCCCTTAGGAAACCAAAGTGTTCTCTAGTTAGACCTTAATTGGAAGAATGATTTAAAAAAAAAAAAGTTTTTTTATTTGTTCTAATTAGTTATACATGATAGTAGAATGCATTTTGACACATCATACGTGTAAACAGTATAAATTCTCACTCTTCTGCACGCACATGATACAGAGTACACAGGTCATGTAATCACATATGCACATAGAGTGATAATGTCTGATTCATTCTACTGTCATTGCTACCCTCATGCCCCCTCCCCTCCTTTCACTCCTCTAAATGAATGGCTTTTGAAAATTGTTTGCATTAGTTAAATCTGTCATTTTGTTTTATTGTATGTTTTTTCCTCTCTGTTTGTTTTGTGGTGCTGGGGATTGAACTCAGGTCCTTGGGCATAGTAGGCAAGTGCTCCATCACTGAGCTTCATCCCCAGCTCCTGTTTATTTATTTTGCAGCACTAGGCATTGAACACAGGGCCTTGCATATGCGTGGCAAGGGATCTACCACTGAGCTATATTATTCCCTGCCCTCCTCCCAACTTCTTTTTTGTTGTTGTTGAAGGGTCTTGCTGACTTGCCCAGGCTGGATTCAAAGTTTTGTTCCTCCTGTCTTAGCCTCCAGAGGTGCCAGGATTATGGACTTATGCCACCCTGTCCATTGTGGTTTTTTTTTTTTTTTTGTACCAGGAATTGAACTGAGGGTCACTCGACCACTGAGCCACATCCCCAGCCCTACTTTGTATTTTATTTAGAGACAGGGTCTTACTGAGTTGCTTAGTGACTCGCTAAGTTGCTTAGTGCCTCGCTAAGTTGCTGAGGCTGGCTTTGAACTCTCGATCTTCCTGTCTCAGTCTCCCGAGCTGCTGGGATTACAGGTGTGTGCTACCACGCCCCTGTTTTATTTTTTCTGAGAAGCAAGATCTTACTATGTTGCCCAGGGTGGTATTGGAACTTATAAGCTCCAGGAGTCCTCCTGCCTTACTATTCTGAATAGCTGAGACTAAGGCTTACATTACCATGTTTGCCTAAATAAATCTTTTAAATTTATCATGAAAAAAAAATCGGGCTGATTTGTGGTTCAGCGGTAGAGCGCTCGCCTTAGCACGTGCGAGGCCCTGGGTTAGATCCTCAGCACCACATAAAAGTAAATAAATAAAATAAAGATATTGTGTCTAGTTAAAACTAAAAAAATAAATATTAAGAAATAATTTCTAAAAAATCAACTCCTACATGGCAAAAAAAAATATTCCCAAATCATCAAAATATAAACTCTTAATTCAAATAAATATGCCAGCAGATTGGTATTTATTAGCAAATATGTCCAGGAGATACTATCCTTATACAAAGAGTATGTATGTAACGCATTCTTAGCTCAGAATCGTAACAGCTCAGTATATGATAGAAAGAACAGGCAACAGATGTTCTTATGCTGTTGTTAATTGAAATAAATCATGACATAAAACTCTTATACATAAATACTAATTTTATAACTTAACAAAAAATAGCTAATAACAAAAACTGCAAGCACTAATCCTATTAGGACAATTTGCCCTCTGTCCACCTAACGTTTTTATAATGTACTTGAATGTGTGATAAGGCACATTTATTAAAACAATATGTTGTGAATTCAGCTAGAAAGAGTTACGCTGTAGAAATACAGCTATGTCAGGTGTTTCTCTAGGATGTTAATAGCAATTTTTGCTTCTCTATTCTTCCATCTAGTCACTTCAACCTTAATGATACCTATAGCTTGTATCCTGAACATTGTTAGATGCTCAAAAACAATTGTTAAATGAATTGATTATTGACTCATATAATAGAACAGTCTTTTTTTGGTCTGTTATAATTTCCATGTGGGAGAATGTATATATAATTTAAAAGAACAGGTTGCTTGTTATCAAATTGAGGTTTGTTTGTATAGCTTTATAAATGTCTCTCATGTTACAAGCAAGGAGTGGGTGAAAAGAAAAGAGGTATGCCAAATTAAGTCAGAATATTTTCAGGCATGGGATTATTGGTATCTATTTATGAGAAATAGCTATACTAAACTGGATTTTAAAATGACAAGGACAAAAATACTTGAATTCATAGTTTGTTGTTCATGCAGACTACCAGGTATTTAAAGTTGTTAGAGCTTTGTATTTTGTGTTATAGAAAATTTTAGGTTACTTACAAGTTATATACTATTTAATTTTGTAGTAATTGCAATACTTTTTACTTGATTTTATAAAATTAACATTGTGTTTTAACAGTGACACTGGTTAAATGTATAATAGAATAGTAAATTTAATATGAGCTCAATACATTAATAATAAGAAGTACAATTACCTCAACAGTAAACAAACTTATGGTAGTATTACGTATTTTTTTGTATCCTTTTATCAAGTATATATTTACATATATATATATATATATATATATATATATATATATTTTTTTTTTTTTTTTTTAAGCAGTGTATAAAACTTAATGTTGGCTGAGCATAGTGGTGCAGACCTGTAATCTCAGTTACTCATGAGTCTGAGGCAGGAGGATTGCAAGTGTGAGGCCACATTGGGCAATTTAGTGAGAACCTATCTCAAAATCGAAAATAAAAAGGACTGGGGATGAAGTAATGCATCCCTGGATTCAATCCTCAGTACTACAGAAAACAAAACACTTTAGTGTTGGATACTTTAGTTTTCCTGAATGTACAGTTGTTGCACATTGATTTATTTTATCTTCTTAACTTGGCTTAATAAAATTATTCTTTTTTACTTTTCAAGGAAAGCAAGTCTTGCTCTGATTCGAAAAATGATTCATTTTTGCTCTGAAGCACTGTTAAAAGAAGTTTGTGATTCTGATGTTGGTCACAATTTGCCTACGATATTAGTGGAAATCACTGCAACTGTTCTTGATCAAGAGGTTAGTTTCTTACCTTTCTTGAAACTCTTGCAGCTTTAATTTTCTTTAGATGGTAGTTAATAAAATAAAAGTTTTAATTTTAGCAAATCATTTTGTCTGTGCAAATTACTGTATTTTTTTAGGCAAGTAATGTTATTTTTATCATTTTCTCTTAATTTCCTTGCTGTCATGTACCCTTTTTCCCCTCAGGATGATGATGATGGTCACTTGCTGGCTTTGCAGATCATAAGAGATCTAGTAGATAAAGGTGGTGATATTTTTTTGGATCAGCTAGCCAGACTTGGTGTAATTAGCAAAGTGTCAACTTTGGCAGGTCCTTCCTCTGATGACGAGAATGAAGAGGAATCAAAACCAGAAAAAGTGAGTAGTCTTAATGATTGTGGTATCAGGAATAGGGTTTGTTTTAAGGAAATGTATTTTCAATTTATGATTTTTTTGGCACAATAATTGTAATATGAAATAGTATTATATATTTATTTTTAATTGGTAATTTTTCTTTTATTGATATAATTTTAAGTGGACAGAAAAATTCCTAATATAGATAAGGAATATAAAAATACCCTGTATCTACATTCACTAGTTACTGTTTTGCCCCATTTAGCATTTTTACAGACACTTGAGTGTATGTATATATTTTAAGAATATTATTTGAGGGTAAGCTGGATTCATCCAGTAGTTAGTATACCTAAATAACCAAAAGTGGGGGGGGGAACCCCCCCATACTATTTCTAGTATAATTATTACAGTTATCAAAAATCAGAAAGTTTAATACTTAAGGACTGAGGACATAACTCAGTGGTAGAGAGTTTACCTAGCATGTGTGATGCCCTGGGTTCAATCCCTAGCACCATGAAAAAAGATTTAGTATGTATATAAAACAAGTATTTAATCCAGAGTCAGCATTCAAATTTTGCCATCCTCCTTAATGTCCTTCATGGCAGTCGTGTCCCCCACACCTCCCTTCAGAGTCTAATCCATGTTGGTGTCATGATCCTGAGAACACATGAAGTTTATTCAGCTTTATTTTTTTCCTTGCATATCTTTGGTGTTTTTGAAGAGTAAGGACAATGTAGACAAAGAGCTTCACTTTGCATTTGTGTTGTGTTTCTTTGTGATTAGATTTTGTGATTTAGTGAATGCTTACTCTATATTAATGATAAAATGGTAATTTTTTGAGCAAATAATAGTATATGAGTAGTAATTGCAAAATCCTGAGGGATGTGAAAGAGTGTGTGTGTTTTTAGTAGGAATACTTGAAAAGTGATGTTGAGTTCCTCTCTTACCTAATGTACTTTCTCAGAAATAAATGTGTGTTTACCCTGTTGTTGATGATGTTAACTTGAATCCCTTGATAACTTTATGTCTGCCGTGTTTCTCTACTGTAAAGTTAATAATTTGAGATTATGTAAATATGCTGTTTTTCATTAAATTTTGTATACTACTTTCAATATTCATTGACATTTTTGCCATAGATTACAAATTTAAAATATACCTCATCTATCAACTAATTTTCAGCAAAATTTATTCCTAACATTTAGTGTATGCTTACTCTGTGTTAATGATAAAATGGTAATGTTTTTGAGCAAACAGTAGTGTATGAGTAGTAATTGCAAAATCCTAAGGGATGTGAAAGAGTGTGTTTCTTAGACCTGGTGAATCATCAGATTTGCTATGGCATTTAAGAAAAAACAAATGTACAAATGTATTGTCTACATTTATTCCTTGGGTTTTTTTGGTGGTAGGGATTGAACCACTGAGACATAGGTTATAGCAATCTCAACAGATCCCAGAAGTCTTTTTTTTTTTTTAATATTTATTTTTTAGTTATAGTTGGGCACAATACCTTTATTTCACTTATTTATTTTTATGTGGAGCTGAGGATCGAACCCAGGGTCTTGCGCGTGCAAGGTGAGCGCTCTACCGCTGAGCCACAACCCTAGCCCCCCAGAAGTCTTTTTATAGAAATCAGCAAATTAAAACTTCATATGTGAATGAGTCTACAGTGGCTCTACAATGGCCAAAACAACCTTGTAAAGGAATAAAGTTGAAGCAGATTCCAATTTTTTTTTTTTAATATTTGTTTTAGTTGTAGGTGGACACAATGTTTATTTTATTTTTTAAATTTATTTTTTAGTTGTAGTTGGACACAGTACCTTTGTTTTATTTATTTATTTTTATGTGATACTAAGGTTCGAACCCAGGGCCTCGCACATGCTAGGCGAGCGCTCTACCGTTGAGCCGCAACCCCAGCCCCAAATTCCAATTCTTTTATAAAGCAGACTATGACAGTAGTCTGTAGATAGATTAATGACTTAAGTATACTTGGTCATTGATATTTAGCAAAATTGTTAAAACAATTCAGTCAGGAAATGAAGATCTTTTTGAAAATTAATAATATATGCAAAATGTTGAACCTTTACTTGACCCTTAATATATACACCATATATAAGAATTAACAGCAATGCATGCTGAAATATATGAACTAAAATTGTAAAACTTTAGAGAGAAAAAGGAACTCTTCAGCTCTTCATACCATGGCTTTTGTCAAAGATTTCTTAAATGAATCTTTAAAAAATTATAGTATATCCAGGTGTGGTAGGGTACCCTTGTACTCCAAACTGCTTGAGATAGTGAAACAAGAAGATCACAAATTCAAGGCCAGCTTGGGCATTTTAGCAACAGTCTGTCTCAAAATAAAAATCGAAGGGGCTTGAGTTGTGGCTCAGTGGCAAAGTCCCTGGGTTTAATCTCCAGTCCTGGGGGGAAAAATATTATACTAGAAACACAAAAATGAATGAGTTGGACTTCATCAAAATTTTTTTCTGTCAGATTTTGTTGATCTGAAAATACTAGTTAACCTTTCTTTTGGAGGGAAATGCTTGGGGTTGAACCCAGAGTCTTAGCTTGCTAGCACTAAGCTGTATCCCCAACCTGTTTCATCTTCATTTTTAATGAATAGTTTCAGTGTCTACAGTACTTATAGTTTATCATTTTTGAATACTTTAAAGGTGTTTCAGTTAGCGCCTGTAATCCCAGCGGCTAAGGAGCCCGAGACATGGGGGATCCTGAGTTCAAAGCCAGCCTCAGCAACCTGAAGGCACTAAACAACTCAATGAGACCCTGTCTCTAAATAAAATACAAAAAATAGGGCTGGGGATGTGGCTCAGTGATCATGTATCCCTGAGTTCAATCCCTAATACCCCCCAAAAAAGTTTCATTGCTACTTTATTAGCATAGTTTCTGATAAGAAGTTGTTTTCTTTGGATATATCTCCTCTCCCTATTTTAAAGATTTTTATCACCGATTTTTCAGTGTTTTTACTGTAATGTGCCTGTGTGTATGGATTCACTTTTGTGCTTTTTTTTGTGTGTGTACTACTGCTTGATACTGTGTTCTTGTGAGTTTCTTTATGGGCTTATAGCTTTTGTCAAATTTGTAATATATTTGGCTGTTAATACTTGAAATATTTGTTTCTTCTTTTTTGCCTGGTCTCAAATTACACACTCATCAGACTACTTTTTTTTTTTTTTTTTTTAAGAGAGAGTATTTCTTTTTTAATATTTATTTTTTAATTATCGGCGGACACAACATCTTTGTTTGTATGTGGTGCTGAGGCTCGAACCTGGGCCGCACGCATGCCAGGCGAGCGCGCTACCGCTTGAGCCACATCCCCAGCCCCATACTTTTTTTTTTTTTTTTATATTTATTTTTCAGTTTTCTGCAGGACACAACATCTTTGTTTGTATGTGGTGCTGAGGATCGACCCCGGGCCGCACGCATGCCAGGCGAGCGCGCTACCGCTTGAGCCACATCCCCAGCCCCATATTAAACTACTTTTTATTGTCACATGGGTCACTGAAGCATTCTTTCTTTTTTTGTGTCTCCCCCCCACCCTCCCGCCCCCAGTCGTTTTTGTTTTGCTTTATGCCTGATTGATTTTGCTGATCTTTTTTTTTCTCCCCCTGCACTGATCGCATCTAGTGAGGTTTTCATTTTAGGTGTTGTATTTTTCATCTTTTCCTTCTGGTTTTTCTCTTATGTTGATGTTTCCCTTTAAATTCTTGACAGTCACTTGTATGATTTCTTGATCTTGTTCCACTTACAACATTCCAGGTGTTTTTTTGCCCACTCTTTAGAGTATGACCCTATATCTTAGTAGTCTAATGCTCAGTTGAAACCATGTTTCAGATTTCTGCAGGTGTTTTTGGCTTATTTCCCTAATCCCAAACTCATCCTTAAAATAATCCAGTTGTCTTTAATACCTTAAACTCTTATCCCCATTTTCTCAATTTATACTGCTAGACTTGTTTTTTTTTTTCCCTCACTTTCTGTGACCCCAGCTAGGAAATTGTTTCTTGGTTTGTTGCTTTCATTTTCTTGGGGATTCCAATTCTGTGTTGTCAGTTGTCCCATATTTGAAAATACATTTTTTTCCCCATATATCTTGTCAAGTTTATAGTGGCTTACTATGGATGTGAAAGACTAGATCCTTTGTTATCTATCCTGGCCCAGAGCAGACGTTCTTATGTGTAGACAGATTCTGAAAACTTTCAGGATCTGAGGTTAAGCTACAGAATGTCAGCAAGTTGATTTTTGTTTTCATTTTTTCTTTAAATATTTTTTTAGTTGTTGATGATCTTTATTTTATTTGTTTATATGTGGTGCTAAGAATCAAACCCAATGTCGCACGCATGCCAGGCATGTGCTCTACCGCTGAGCCCCAGCCCCTTGTTTTCATTTTTTTAAAAAGCATTCTCTAAATAAAATATCTGTATGATCATAGAAATGATAGTCTGTTGATTTAGTTGGCCAAGAAGAGGGCCTTTGAAATTAGTTTTTTTATTTGTTTTTGATTGACATAATAATTTTACCCATTTGAGGGTCACATTGTGATAATTTGAGTTGTGTACAGTGTGTAATGATCAAATCAGGGTAATTAGCATTTCCATCTTAAATATTTGTCATATCTTTGTGTTGGGAGCATTCAACTTCCTTTTTCTAATTCTTTTAATAAATTATCATAGACTATCATTACTCTGCTGTGCTATAAAACGTAAGAACCTATTGCTCCTAGCTAACTATATTTTGGTACCATTATCCAAGCTCCTTCGATTCCAACTTTCCCTTCCCTTTTCTGGCCTCTAGTGATCACTATTTTACTCTCTTCCAAGAAATTATATGTATTTTAGTTTCTACCTATGCGTGAGATTGTACAGTACTTGTCTTTTTGTATCTGTCTTATTTTACTTAATATAATGTCCTTTAGTCGCATGCACATTGCCACAGATGTCAGGATTTCATTCTTTTTTAATGGCCAAATAATAATCCATTTCGTATATGTCACATTTTCTTTATCTAAGACATTTATTTTGTTTTTTATATTTTGCAGGGCTGGGGATTAAACTCTGGGCCTCACACACACGCACTAGGCATGTGCTCTATTACTGAGCTATAGTTCAAGCTCAGAATTAATATATGTATGCATGTATATGTGTGGTACTGGAAATTGAACTCACACCTTTTGGCATACTAGGCAAATACTCTGTTACTGAGCTAACATGCCTAGTCCCTTGGGATTTATTTTTTAGAAGTTTCTCTGGTGATTCTGAGGCACCATTTGGTTCAAATATCAGTGGTCTCATCTAAGTCTCCATTTGTTACAAATTATCAGACCCAAGAGATGTATAGTGAGTTTACCAAGATCTTCAGAGTATTAATTATATAAATAAAACTCTCATCCATTGGTCTTTCAAATGAACATGATATAATTTAGGTCATTTTTCATATGGTTTTCTTAGCATTTTTAGGACTTAAATAATTTTAAGATTCAGTTATAGGTAATTAGATCATCACAATACATATTAAACCATAAGCAACTGAACATTGTGTTCAATATGTTTATTTTCTGAATTTGATTCATAGTCAAGTTTTTACAATACTTAATATTTGAAATAAAATTATTTTCTACATTTCATTGAATAATTTTGCCTATTTAGGAAGATGAACCACAAGAAGATGCTAAAGAATTACAGCAAGGTAAACCATATCATTGGAGAGACTGGTCAATCATTAGGGGAAGGGACTGCTTATATATTTGGAGTGATGCAGCAGCCTTGGAATTGTCTAATGGCAGTAATGGATGGTTCAGATTTATCTTGGATGGAAAACTTGCTACCATGTATTCAAGTGGTAGTCCTGAAGGTGGATCGGATAGTTCAGGTAATATTTTGTTTCAGTTAAAATACTTTTTTAGCTTCTACAATTTATTTTTCTGTTCATATTTTTGCTACTATTATCACAGGAGTAAGCACATTCTAGATGATCATGTGGTCAATTTCTTTAATAATAGCAGAAAAATTATACAAGTAAGTATTTCATAAATACCTTCTGTTTTGTTTCATTTTGCTTTTGCAGTATTGGGAATCGAACCCAGGGCCTTTTACTTTTCAGGCAAGAGCTTTATCGCTATGTTAATTGAACAGCACTACAGCTACTTATAATCTTTTCAGTCTTTAGATAAATCTGTCTTTTGTCATGTAGTGGTAAATAGCATGGGTTTATTGCTTTTTCAAGTTATATCTTTTCTCAGAAGGTTCACCTTTTTAAAAAATTACACCTATAAGATTGCTTTTATGCTTAAACCTAAGTAGATCAAACCAGTGAGAGGATTCCAGAGGAATCTATGCTAATTTTTCTTTTATAAAATTGACATTCCAATAGGTAGTTTCTATTTATTTTTGAACATGGAATAGTCTAAAGGAATGAGGTTTTAAATTAAGTATTTTGTCTTTGTAGAAAGCAGAAGTGAATTCTTAGAGAAGTTACAAAGAGCCCGAGGCCAAGTAAAGCCATCTACTTCAAGTCAACCTATACTCTCAGCACCAGGACCCACTAAACTTACTGTAGGGAATTGGTCATTAACATGCTTGAAAGAAGGAGAAATTGCTATTCATAACTCAGATGGTCAGCAAGCTACAATATTGAAAGAAGATTTACCTGGTTTTGTATTTGAATCTAATAGAGGAACCAAGCATTCATTTACTGCAGAAACTTCTTTGGGTAAGTATGTAGCTAAGTTTAGCAGGTAAGAATAAATGAATATGTAAAATTGCAATGAAGTATGTTATGTGAATTGTTCTTTTGTTGTCCCACTCCTAAGGTTCAGAATTTGTGACTGGCTGGACTGGCAAAAGAGGCAGAAAACTGAAATCCAAGTTAGAAAAAACAAAGCAAAAGGTATATTTGTGAAATGTGCTTTTTTTCTGTTTGATATTGAGTTTAAAAATTTTCAGTGATAGCTTATAAGCATTGAAAAACTTGAGCCAGCCAGATGCAGTGGTACACTCCTGTAATCCCAGCAGCTCGGGAAGCTGAGACAGAAGGATTTAGAGTTCAAACTCAGTGTCAGCAATTTAGCAAGGGTTGGGAATGTGGCTCCGGATTAAGTGCCCCTGGGTTCAATCTCTGATACCAAAAAAACAGAAAACAAAAACCTTGAGCCATATAACATAAGCTTTTCAAATATGACATTTTTAGTTTTCTATTTTTCTTTGCTCATTATTTTTTATAAAATACTCTTTATACTTACTCTAAATACCAACATTAAAACTGAGGCAGGGCTGGGGATGTGGCTCAAGTGGTAGCACGCTCGCCTGGCATGCGTGCGGCCCGGGTTCGATCCTCAGCACCACATACAAAAAAAAAAAAAACAAAGATGTTGTGTCCACCGAAAACTAAAAAATAAATATTAAAAAAAATTGTCTCTCTCTCTCTGTCTCACACTCTTAAAAAACAAAACAAAACTGAGGCAAAGCCAGGAATTAATGAGAAAAATAATTAAATTATTTAATATTTCTGATTAAATATCACAAACTTTTTTTTTGGTAGTACAGGGGATCAAACAGGCTTTTTTAAAAAATATTTTTTAGTTGTCACTAGATCTTTTGTTTATTTGTTGATATGAGTACTGAGGGTCGTAAACCCAGGGCCTCACAAGACAGGCAAGTTCTCTACCACTGAGCCACAACTCCAGCCTTTCCCCCTTTTGAATAACATTATTTTAATGACATTTTGACAATTTTCATACTACCCAAAGTGATTTATAGATTATAGGCAAAAATAGAAAGAAAAAAAATGAAATGGATAAGGATCCTCAAAAGACCTCAGATGGCCAACTCAATGTTTTTAATTTTTTTTCTTTTTTTTTTTTTTCTGAGTTGTTGGTTTTTTATTTTATTTTTTTTTTTATTTTTTATTGTTGGTTGTTCAAAACATTACAAATTTCTTGATATATCATATTTCACACTTTGATTCAAGTGGGTTATGAACTCCCATTTTTACCCCATATACAGATTGCAGAATTACATCAGTTACACATCCATTGATTTATATATTGCCATACTAGTGTCTGTTGTGTTCTGCTGCCTTTCCTATCCTCTACTATCCCCCCACCCCTCCCCTCCCCTCCCCTCCCCTCCCCTCTTCTCTCTCTACCCCCTCTACTGTCATTCATTTCTCCCCCTTGTATTATTTTTCCCTTTCCCCTCACTTCCTCTTGTATGTACTTTTGTATAACCCTGAGGGTCTCCTTCCATTTCCATGCAATTTCCCTTCTCTCTCCCTTTCCCTCCCACCTCTCATCCCTGTTTAATGTTAATCTTCTTCTCATGCTCTTCGTCCCTACTCTGTTCTTAGTTACTCTCCTTATATCAAAGAAGACATTTGGCATTTGTTTTTTAGGGATTGGCTAGCTTCACTTAGCATAATCTGCTCTAATGCCATCCATTTCCCTGCAAATTCTATGATTTTGTCATTTTTTAATGCAGAGTAATACTCCATTGTGTATAAATGCCACATTTTTTTTATCCATTCGTCTATTGAAGGGCATCTAGGTTGGTTCCACAGTCTTGCTATTGTGAATTGAGCTGCTATGAACATCGATGTAGCAGTGTCCCTGTAGCATGCTCTTTTTAGGTCTTTAGGGAATAGACCGAGAAGGGGAATAGCTGGGTCAAATGGTGGCTCCATTCCCAGCTTTCCAAGAAATCTCCATACTGCTTTCCAAATTGGCTGCACCAATTTGCAGTCCCACCAGCAATGTACAAGGGTACCCTTTTCCCCACATCCTCGCCAGCACTTGTTGTTTGACTTCATAATGGCTGCCAATCTAACTGGAGTGAGATGGTATCTTAGGGTGGTTTTGATTTGCATTTCTCTGACAGCTAGAGATGGTGAGCATTTTTTCATGTACTTGTTGATTGACTGTATGTCCTCCTCTGAGAAGTGTCTGTTCAGGTCCTTGGCCCATTTGTTGATTGGGTTGTTTGTTTTCTTATTGTCTAATTTTTTGAGTTCTTTGTATACTCTGGATATTAGGGCTCTATCTGAAGTGTGAGGAGTAAAGATTTGTTCCCAGGGTGTAGGCTCCCTATTTACCTCTCTTATTGTTTCTTTTGCTGAGAAAAAACTTTTTAGTTTGAGTAAGTCCCATTTGTTGATTCTAGTTATTAACTTTTGTGCTATGGGTGTCCTATTGAGGAATTTGGAGCCCGACCCCACCGAATGTAGATCGTAGCCAACTTTTTCTTCTATCAGACGGCGTGTCTCTGATTTGATATCAAGCTCCTTGATCCATTTTGAATTCACTTTTGTGCATGGCGAGAGAAAGGGATTCAGTTTCATTTTGTTGCATATGGATTTCCAGTTTTCCCAGCACCATTTGTTGAAGATGCTATCCTTCCTCCATTGCATGCTTTTAGCCCCTTTATCAAATATAAGATAGTTGTAGTTTTGTGGATTGGTTTCTGTGTCCTCTATTCTGTACCATTGGTCCACCCGCCTGTTTTGGTACCAGTACCATGCTGTTTTTGTTACTATTGCTCTGTAGTATAGTTTGAAGTCTGGTATCGCTATACCGCCTGATTCACACTTCCTGCTTAGCATTGTTTTTGCTATTCTGGGTCTTTTATTTTTCCATATGAATTTCATGATTGCTTTCTCTATTTCTACAAGAAATGCCGTTGGGATTTTGATTGGCATTGCATTAACCTATAGAGAACTTTTGGTAATATCGCCATTTTGATGATGTTAGTTCTGCCTATCCATGAACAGGGTATATTTTTCCATCTTCTAAGATCTTCTTCTATTTCTCTCTTTAGGGTTCTGTAGTTTTCATTGTATAAGTCTTTCACCTCTTTTGTTAGGTTGATTCCCAAGTATTTTATTTTTGTTTTGAAAATATTGTGAATGGAGTGGTTGTCCTCATTTCCATTTCAGAGGATTTGTCGCTGATATACAGGAATGCCTTTGATTTATGCGTGTTGATTTTATATCCTGCCACTTTGCTGAATTCATTTATTAGCTCTAATAGTTTCTTTGTAGACCCTTTTGGGTCTGCCAGGTATAGAATCATGTCAACTGCAAATAGTGATAATTTAAGTTCTTCTTTTCCTATTTTTATGCCTTTAATTTCTTTCGTCTGTCTAATTGCTCTGGCCAGTGTTTCGAGAACTATGTTGAACAGAAGTGGAGAGAGAGGGCATCCCTGTCTTGTTCCAGATTTTAGAGGGAATGCCTTCAATTTTTCTCCATTCAGAATGATGCTAGCCTGAGGCTTAGCATAAATTTCCTTTACAATATTGAGGTATGTTCCTGTTATCCCTAGTTTTTCTAGAGTTTTGAACATAAAGGGATGCTGTACTTTGTCGAATGCTTTTTCTGCATCTATCGAGATGATCATATGGTTCTTATTTTTAAGTCTATTGATGTGGTGAATAACATTTATTGATTTCCGTATATTGAACCAGCCTTGCATCCCAGGGATGAATCCTACTTGATCATGGTGCACAATTTTTTTGATATGTTTTTGTATCCGATTCGCCAGAATTTTATTGAGGATTTTTGCATCTAGGTTCATTAGAGATATTGGTCTGTAGTTTTCTTTCTTTGAAGTGTCTTTGTCTGGTTTAGGTATCAGGGTGATGTTGGCCTCATAGAATGAATTTGGAAGTTCTCCCTCTTTTTCTATTTCCTGAAGTAGCTTGAAAAGTATTGGTATTAGTTCCTCTTTAAAGGTTTTGTAAAACTCTGCTGTATACCCATCCGGTCCTGGGCTTTTCTTAGTTGGTAGTCTTTTGATGGTTTCTTCTATTTCCTCAATTGATATTGGTCTGTTTAGGTTGTCTATATCCTCCTGACTCAATCTGGGCAGATCATATGACTTAAGAAATTTATCTATGCCTTCACTATCTTCTAATTTATTGGAGTATAAGGATTCAAAATAATTTTTGATTATCTTCTGTATTTCTGAAGTGTCTGTTGTGATATTGTCTTTTTCATCCCGTATGCTAGTAATTTGAGTTCTCTCTCTTCTTCTCTTCCCTAGCATGGCTAAGGGTCTGTCGATTTTGTTTATTTTTTCAAAGAACCAACTTTTAGTTTTGTCAATTTTTTCAATTATTTCTTTTGTTTTGATTTCATTAATTTCAGCTCTGATTTTAATTATTTCTTGCCTTCTACTTCTTTTGCTGTTGTTTTGCTCTTCTTTTTCTAGGATTTTGAGATGAAGTATGAGATCATTTATTTGTTGGTTTTTTCTTTTTTTAAGGAATGAACTCCAAGCAATGAATTTTCCTCTTCGAACTGCTTTCAATGTGTCCCATAGATTCCGATATGTTGTGTCTGTGTTTTCATTTATCTCTAAGAATTTTTTAATTTCCTCCTTGATGTCTTCTGTAACCCATTGATCATTCAGTAACCTATTGTTCATTCTCCAAGTGATGTATGCTTTTTCCTTCCTTCTTTTATTGTTGATTTTCAGTTTCATTCCATTATGATCAGATAAGATGCATGGTATTATCTCTACTCCTTTATATTGTCTAAGAGTTGCCCTGTGACATAATATATGATCTATTTTTGAGAAGGATCCATGTGCTGCTGAGAAAAAAGTGTAACTGCTTGATGTTGGGTGGTATATTCTATATATGTCAATTAAATCTAGGTTATTAATTGTGTTATTGAGTTCTATAGTTTCCTTATTCAACTTTTGTTTGGAAGATCTGTCCAGTGGCGAGAGAGGTGTGTTGAAGTCTCCCATGATTATTGTATGGTGGTCTATTAGAGTCTTGAACTTGAGAAGAGTTTGTTTGATGAACATAGCTGCACCATTGTTTGGGGCATATATATTTATGATTGTTATGTCTTGTTGGTGTATGGTTCCCTTAAGCAGTATGTAGTGTCCCTCTTTATCCCTTTTGATTAACTTTGGCTTGAAATCTATTTTATTTGATATGAGTATGGACACTCCTGCTTGTTTCCGAAGTCCATATGAGTGATATGATTTTTCCCAACCTTTCACCTTCAGCCTATGTATGTCTTTTCCTATCAAATGTGTCTCCTGTAGGCAGCATGTTGTTGGGTCTTGTTTTTTGATCCATTCTACTAGCCTGTGTCTCTTAATTGGTGAGTTTAAGCCATTAACATTTAGGGTTATTATTGAGATATGGGTTGTTCTTCCAGCCATATTTGTTTATTTCTGTTACTAAACATGGTTTGTTTTCCTCTTTGATTATTCCCCCCCCTTTACTGTCCTACCTCCCACTGTTGGTTTTCATTGTTATTTTCCATTTCCTCTTCCTGTAATGTTTTGCCAAGGATGTTTTGAAGAGATGGTTTTCTAGCTGCAAATTCTTTAAACTTCTGTTTATCGTGGAAGGTTTTAATTTCATCTTCCATCCTGAAGCTTAATTTTGCTGGATACACAATTCTTGGTTGGAACCCATTTTCTTTCAGTGTTTGAAGTATGTTATTCCAGGATCTTCTAGCTTTCAGAGTCTGTGTTGAAAGATCAGCTGTTATCCTGATTGGCTTACCCCTAAATGTAATCTGCTTCCTTTCTCTTGTAGCTTTTAAAATTCTCTCCTTATTCTGTATGTTGGGCATCTTCATTATAATGTGTCTAGGTGTGGATCTCTTATGATTTTGCACGTTCGGCGTCCTGTAGGCTTCTAGGATTTGGGATTCTGTCTCATTCTTCAAGTCTGGGAAGTTTTCTCGTATTATTTCATCGAATAGATTGCTCATTCCTTTGGTTTGGAGCTCTGTCCCTTCCTGTATCCCAATGACTCTTAAGTTTGGTCGCTGGGCCTGTTCCTGGCACGGGCGGCGACTCTGCTCTGCCCCTACTCCAATTGGGGTGATGTGTGTACCATGCCGGCAGGCTCCTGGGCCTGATCCGCCGGTCTGTCGCAGGTCTGCCTACCTTGCAGGCGCGGGCGGCAGCTCTGCCCTGCCCCTCCTACCACGCCTGTGGACCGCTGGGCCTGATCTGCAGGTTGGTCACAGGTCTGCTCACCCTGCGGGCACGGGTGGCGGTTCCGCTCCGCCCCCCACTCCAATTGGTGTCACGTGACCACCACACCGGCGGGGCCTGATCCGGACGCGGGCGAAGGCTCTGCTCTGCCCCTACTCCAGTTGGGGTGACGTGTGTACCACGCTGGCAGGCCGCTGGGCCTGACCCGCCAGTCTGTCGCAGGTCTGCTTACCTTGCAGGCTCGGGCGGCGGCTCTGCCCTGCCCCTCCTACGACGCCCGTGTACCACTGGGTCACGGGTCTGCCCACCTTGCGGGCTCGGGTGGCGGCTTCGCTCCGCCCCGTCTCCAATTGGGGTCACGCGATCACCACGCCGGCTAGCCGCTGGGCCTGCTCCGGGCGCGGGCGGCGGCCCGGCTCCTCCCCTCTGGCTCGAGGACAAATCGAGAGAGACTCGGGTGTCTGTGCCTCACCCTCCCTACCAGGAGACCAACTGTTTCTGTCGCCGCTGGTATTGATGAAGTTGTCTCTCCTCCGCCGCTTTCTGAATGTTTTTTATTTAAAAAAATTTTTTATTCTTTTTAGTTACACATGACAGTAGAATGTATTTTGATATGTCATACATAAATGGAGTATAACTTTCCATTCTTATGGTTGTACATGATGTGGAGTTAACTGGTCATGTATGAACATAGGAACCTACTATCTTTCCCATTCCCATCCCCACCCCTCCCCCAGCCCATTTCAGTGAACTTCCACTCTCCCACCCCCACCATGCCTATTGTGAATCAGCATCTACATATCAGAGAGAACATTTGGCCTTTGTTTTTTTGGGATTGGTTTATTTCACTTAGCATGATAGTCTCCAGTTGTATCCATTTACTGGCAAATGCCATAATTTCATTCTTCTTTATGGCTGAGTAATATTGCATTGAAATACAAGGCTTTTTGTATGCTGGGCAAGTGCTCTATCAGTAAACTACATCCACAACCAACCCCTTTAAACTCATACTGAGATTATTAATGATGATAATATTTTTAGTGACACAGTGGGATTAAAAATGATCATTATAGTTTATAATCTGATTTTGTACTTCTTGATAATGCAACTTAACTGCTTGGCTCTAAATTCAGATAATTTTGGTGCTCAGTTTATTGGCTATCTTAAATAAAATCACTATATTAAAAAGATATCAGGGCAGAGGGTGTAAATTCAGTAGAGTGCTTGCCTAGCCATGTGCAAGGCCCTGATCCTAGTACTGGTGGGGGGGCAAGATATAGGGAATACTCTCCATTTGCATTATTGAGTTCAGAATCATAGTATTTTTAAATTCTATTCATCAGATATGCATTGTTCTTTTAAATGGCTAGCAAAATTCCATCTTTATTATATTAGTTGCTCTGCATTTTTTATTTTTTAAAAGTATAATTAACATAATCCCATAGATTAAACATTTTCAAGTTACAAATGTTTATTTTACCTTATAATGGTAATATAAAATAGTGTTTAAGTATATATGCAAAGAATGCTTATAACTATTCTCATTATTGGAGAGTACTTGTGATTAATGCATTTGATTTGGAGAACTTTTTACATAGAGGGCCACAGGAGGAGCTCATGTCTTTAATTCTTTTTGTGACTGTGTTGGATTATATCCTGAGGCTATTTTCTGATGCTAGACTTTGGGAAGAACAGCTTCAGTTTTTTTTTTTTTTTTCTTATGAGTATATGTTTGCCCTTTATAGTTATGTAATTTTGGGGTTGCTCCTGTGTTGGTTTTTTTTTTTTTTTTGAGTTTAAGGCCAGAGATTACTTAGAATATGTTGAAGACATTTGAGAAAGAAATTTAATACTATTTAAGATGGTCTTAGATATTAAAAGGAATTTGAACTAAGTATAGTTGTTATTATTCACAGAGGCTTTATCAAGTGATGCATATGTAACCTTGTTTTATGTTTTTTTATGTTTAAAGATACCTTATTTAATGATTTAATGTGTATGGTTGATTTGTTAACAACATTGAATTGGCCAACAGTATCATCATACCAGAATAAAACTTTTTTTTTTTTTTTTTTAGTAGCACAGTTTTTATTCTGTAAGATTCATCACAGGGCTGGGGATGTGGCTCAAGTGGTAGCACGCTCGCCTACAATGAGTGAGTGAGTCACTGGGTTCGATTCTCAGCACCATATAAAAATAAAGATATTATGTCTACTTAAAACTAAAAATTAAATATTTTTAAAAAAAGATTCATCACAGTGTTAACAACTAGACAGTACTTCTGCACTATATTTTGAGCGGGCATATAAAACAGTGAAATTACAAAGAAAAAAGCGCAAATGTGAAAAAGAAGACACTGAATAGACTGAAAAGGATATTTATTTACAGTATGAGAGCTGAAATCAGTATATCACCTTGTTTGAACTGAGTTGGGAACATGCATATTGGGCAACTCAAATTTTTGCTAAATAATGCATGTCCATAAATGATCATGAAAACATTAGAAACTTTAATTTGAGACTACACATTTATTGAATAATCAAATTTGTAAATATGAATCCTTGAACAATGATAAAACTTTTTAAAACTGACACTTATCTCAGGGGTTAGTATAGATTGAGTAGCTCTTATTTGAAGTGCTTGAAACCAGAAGTGCTTCAGATTTTGGATTTTTTTGGGATTTGGAACATTCTCATATTCATGAGATATCTTGACGATGATACCCATGTGTAAACAAAATTTGCACTTTCCCAATACTACCAAAAATTCCCCACTAACCTGATTTGTATTTCATGTACATTGCCTGAAGGTGATTTTATACAATATTTTAAAATAATTTTATATGTGAAATAAAGTTTTATGGTGTGTAATTTTCTGCTTATGACATCATATTGGTGCTCAAAATTTCAGATTTTGGATTTTAGGAATAGTGATGTTTAACCTTTGTGTTGAGGATTATTGATTCTTTTTTTGTGTGTGCTGGAGATCAAACCCAGGATCTTGTGCTTTCTAGGCAAGCGTACTATCAATGAGCCATGTATCTTCTGTCCTATACTTTCTTGATTTGAATTGAAATGAGAAGTAAGTCAGTGACCAGTTGGTTGGCTGTTCTTTTATGTATTAGTGAGTTTCAAAATATACTATTTTAGCTGTTAGTTTTAACCTCAAGTTTACTTATTTTTTTTTAAATTTTAACTAAAATTAAAGGTCAATGGACCTTTATTTTGCTTATTTATATGCTGTGTTGAGAATTGAACCCAGTGCCTCACACATGCTAGGCAAGCACTCTACCACTGCGCTACAATTCCAGTCCCCAAGTTTACATATTAATGCTCTTTTATAAAGGAATAGTTTCTTTGAAGTTGTCCAATAACCAGAAGTTGCTATCTATAAATTCTGAAGGACATACATAGTAGAAAGGTATTATGTACTTTAGGAAGAGGTTCTTTATCTTTTGTGTTGCATTAGAGATATATTGAGTTAGTTTGTGATTAAAATATAATCACCTAAACCATAAATTTACATTATTTGAGCATATATTTGTAAATAGTGTCATTTACTCAGTTTTGTCAAATTTAAATTTAGGACATATGGATTGTTCTCTCAAATAACTTTATTTTGACTTAAATAACAGATGATTAGTGCTCAAATTGACAGTAACATTTTTTTTCTCATGATGAAATATATAAATTTATGAGTGCCAAGTATATATTATGTGTGAATAATTTTAAAAAACTTAAGGTAAGTACCTTAATGTTGAAAGGGTCAACTTTGGTTGATGGAGTTTAATTTTCCCTTTTTCAGGGCTTATTTATACTTGGTTTGTTGTTTTGGTTACCAGGAATGCTTAACCACTGAGCAACATTCCCAATTCTTTTTATTTTGAGACAAGGTCTTGCAAAGTTGCTGAGGCTGGCTTTGAACTTGTGATTCTCTTGTCTTAGCCTCCTGAACCTCTGGGATTAACAGTGTGTGCCACTATACCTGGCCTTATTTGTATTTTCTAATTGGTTCACCATAAGTTACTTTAATTATTTAAATAAAAGAGCAAAGTTAAATTTTTACAAATTATGTAAATTTATTTTAATAAGTACTCATTTGGCATATAACTGGAAAGTTTAAATAACCAAAATGTAAAAATATGAGTTATTTTAGTTAATATTTAAAATTTACTAAAGTTGCTTTATAACCATTGGAATACTTGACATATATGAATAGAAGAGGTAATGTTTTTGGAAGTCATTATGGCACAAAAACTTTATTTCTAGCTGGACACATTGGTGCATGCCTGTGATCCTAGTGGTTTGGGAGGCTGAAACAAGAGGATCACAAGTTTGAATCCAGCTTCAGCAAAAAATTTAGTGAGGCCCTAAACAACTTAGGGAGACCCTGTCTCAAAATGTAAATTAAAAAGGGCTGGGAATGTAGCTTAGTGATAATGTGGCCTTGGGTTCAAACCCCAGTTACTGCCCCTCCCCCCACCAAAAGGAAAAGAAACCTTTCTTTCTTTCTTTTTTGGGTACTGGGGATTGAACTGAGGAAGGGCACTTGACTACTGAGCCAGATCACCAGCCCTATTTTACATTTTATTTAGAGACAGGGTCTCATTGAGTTGCTTATTAGTACTTTACTGTTGCTGAGGTTGGCTTTGGAAGGCAGCTATGCTCACCACTATACCACCAACGCTGAGGTTGGCTTTGAATTCAAGATTCCCCTGTCTCAGGCTCCTGAGCTCCTGGGATTACAGGCGTGCTCCTCTGTGTCTGGCATCTTTCTTTCTTTGTTTTTTTTTTTTTTTTTTTTGGTTTGTTTTGTTTTCTTTAATTGTTGTTTTGTTTTTTGTTGTGCTATTGATTCAAACCCAGGGCCTTGCTCATGCAAAGGAAGCACTCTACCACTTTAGTTACACCCTAGCTCCCAAATTTTGTTTCTCAAAGTTTTATACATACATGTGAAAAGAAAGAGTTGCAGAATTGCTAATTGCAGTTAAAATTCACATTTGCTTTATTTTTGTAGGTACGAACTATGGCTCGAGATTTATATGACGACCACTTTAAAGCTGTTGAAAGCATGCCTCGTGGAGTAGTGGTAACACTCAGAAACATAGCAACTCAATTAGAATCATCTTGGGAGCTTCATACGAATAGACAAGTATGTCATCCTCTTGATTTTTATTATACACAGTGAATTTTATCTTAATTTTTTTCCTGCCACTATCCTTCATGTTGGGTGTTGAGTAAGGGTCAATAAATTATGATCCTCTAGCTAAACCTGGCCTGCCACCTGATTTTTCTTTATGGTTTTGTGAATTAAGAATGGTTTTTCTGGGGCTGGGGTTGTGGCTCAGTGTCAGAGCACTTGTGTAACGTGTGAGACACTGGTTTGATCCTCAGCCCTACATAAAAATAAACAAAGGCATTCAATCTATCTACAACTACAAAAAATTAAAAAAAAAAAAAAAGAAGAATGGTTGTTCTATTTTTAAATTATTGAAGAATCAAAAGAAGAAAAATATTTCATGACACATGGAAACCAGTCATTGTCCACAAAGTTTATTGACATAGCAATGTTCATTTGTTTTCATGTTTTCTGTGAATGCTTGGGTCTTACAATGGCATGTTCAATAATTTATTTACAGTGGGCCCTTTATTAAAAAGGCTACATTGACCTGTGATAGTCATAATT
This sequence comes from Marmota monax, assembly GCF_021218885.2. Lineage (NCBI taxonomy): Eukaryota > Metazoa > Chordata > Mammalia > Rodentia > Sciuridae > Marmota > Marmota monax. The sequence continues at coordinate 8,611,399 of NW_026694099.1, read as the reverse complement.
TGCTTTAATAATTGAACTTTTAATCTTATTTAATATCTAATTTATTTTCATGATAATTGGTGTTCTGATGAATTATTATTATCATTTTTTATGTGTAGGGTGGTTGGTGTTGAGGATGAACCCAGGGTTTTTAATATGCTAAGCAAGGGCTCTACCACTGAGCTATATCCCTGAACTATGATAAATTATTTTTTTAAAAAAATTTTGGGGGAGATGTTCACCAAATTTTGTTTTTCTTTTAGTGTATTGAAGGTGAGAACACTTGGCGAGATTTAATGAAGACAGCTTTAGAAAACCTAATTGTACTCTTGAAGGATGAAAACACAATTTCACCATATGAAATGTGTAGCAGTGGTTTAGTACAAGCACTTCTTACTGTTTTAAACAATGTAAGTTTATTTAGTGAACCAAAGTATAAAATATAGTATAGTTTTTATAGTCTAAAAATTTTTGTAACTATACTTCTGGTAGAGTGATTTTATGTTGTTTTTCTATTAGATTTAAAAACTGAGTAAATATTTATAATTTCTTCAATATTTCTAATTTCTTCAAGTGTATTATCACTTTAAGCCAATTGCATCAAATTATTGAGTCAATTTTGATTTCTAAGTTCTCCAGTTTGTTCAGGATTTTTTGAATGAACCATTGAGTCTAAGATTTAACATTAATCACTATTTTGATTGCCTCACAAATTATGTAAAATAAAATAAGGTTTAGGTATGAACAATGAAAGTTTAGGAAGTTTATGTGAATATTTGATAAGTATTTATTAATAACCTTACATAACTACATAGTTTACCTTGAACATTTCTTTGTTGTGGTAATTTTTCCACTTTATTTTAATGAAAGAAAAGATTTCCTATTTCATTTCTACTGGCCATTTTAATTTCTTGTGTTATATGTATGTGATAATACACTTTAAACAATTTCATTGTTACTTCAGTGAGTCTTATAGTCCCTTCATAAATTTTTCTGTTTGCTCTGTGTTTCAATTTATTGAACTTACAGTGATTATACAGTGTTACATCATTTAGTAATATCTACGAAATGGTTTTGAAGTACCAGTTTTCTTCTAACACTCATTAAATAATACTGTAAAAATGGAAAATTTTGATTCATGTAAAATTTGATAATACTTTGCATACTTTGGGAAACATTGATTTAGTAGTGAAATTGTTGACTACCTTATAACATTGAAAAAAAAAATCTATTATCCATGGCTGCTAGCTATACAGTGGAAAGAATTTTTTTTGAAAGATTAAATGATTAATGATTTCATTCAAATTGTATTGAGAATTTTTAATATAGTAATATTCATGTTTCCATGAGTTTTTGATAAATTTTAGTAAGTTTTTTTGTTGTTGTTCTTTGTCCTTTGTTTTTCTTTAGAGCATGGATTTGGATATGAAACAAGATTGTAGTCAACTGGTAGAAAGAATAAATGTTTTCAAAACAGCCTTTAGTGAAAATGAAGATGACGAGAGGTAAAATCCATGAGCTGGGGGTTTAACTCAATGATCTAGATAATGTGCAAGAAAGCTTATTTAGGGGCTGGAAACGTAGCTCAGTAGTGGGAGTTGAAATTTGATCTCTGGCTATTTATTTGATGTTACTAGATGATAATTTTTTTAAGGTATGGTAATAATATTTTTTAAGTATTTTTTTTGTAGGGATACATACTCGAAAATATTCAGGTGAAATGATATGATCTCGGTCATTTCTTCAAAATATATGGGTAGGAGAGAACTGGTTGCGGTGTAGATAGGCAGCAGTTGAGGATTTAGTTCAGTGGCTTGTCTCATACTGGCCAGATGTTGGGTTTGGTCCTTTGCCCTGGTGGAGAGAAACAGATTTGCTATTAGTAGCACGTTGCTGAAGCTGGATTATGAGTTGATGAGGGTACATTATTACTATTTTGTGTGCTTTTGAATGTGATTGAATTTATTAAGTGAAATTCAGCTAGTTTAAAATTGACTTAAAAATATATTTTTGATCAGTACATATTATAACTTCATGGATGATAATTTATTGAAATACTGTTATTTAAACTATTGCAAATATTAAAACATGCTAATCTTTTAAGTATAACTTTCTTTTACAACTTCATTGTTTTTTATTTATTTTTTATTATCTTTTTGGTGGGGAGAGGTACCAGGGATTGAACTCAGGGGCACTTGACCACTGAGCCACATCCCCAGCCCTATTTTGTATTTTATTTAGAGACAGGGTCTCACTGAGTTGCCTAGTGCCTCGCTTTTGCTGAGGTTGGCTTTGAACTTGCGATCCTCCTGTCTCAGCCTCCTGAGTCACTGGGATTACAGGTATGCGCCACTGTACCCAGCAATATACTAGTCTTGATTAAAGCATCTTTTCACATAAATTGCTTAAGTGGTATTATTGTATTAAATCTTATGGGTGGTTTTAAAAGTTTCTTGATCCAAATTTTCCAATTATTTTCCAGAAATGTTATGCCAAATTATACCTTGATAAAGTGTATGTTATGATACCCTTAACACCAAATATTTTCATTTTTAAAACTTCTTGGTGGGCACTGTGGTGCATGCCTATAATACCAGCAACTCTAGTGGCTGAGGCAGGAGGATTGTAAAATCAAAAACAGCCTTAGTAATTTAGGATGGCCCTAAGCAACTTAGTGAGACTCTTGTTTCAAAATAAAAAGGGACTGGGATGTGGCTCAGTTGTCAAGCATCCCTGATTTCAATTACCAATACCAAAAACAAGGTAAAAGAAAAAATTTGCCAGGCATGGTGGTAAATGCCTGTAATCCCAGCAGCTCAAGAGACTGAGTCAGGAGGATCACAAGTTTAAAGGCCGCCTCAGCAATTTAGTGAGACTCTGTCTCAAAATGAAATATAAAAAAGGGATGGAGATGTGGCTCAGTGATTAAGTACCTCTGGATTCATTCTCTGGTACCAAAAAAAGAAAACAAATTCTTTTGCTGGGTGTGTTGGCACATCCTGTAACCTCAGCTATTTGGAAGGCTAAGGCAGAAGGATTGAAAGTTTGAGGTCAGACTCAGAAATTTAATGAGACTGTCTCAAAATAAAAAATAAAAGGGCTAGAGATGTAGCTCTGTGGTAAAGCACCCTGGGTTCAATCCCCAGTACTGTCAAAAAAGAAAAAGAAAGAAAACAAAAATGAAGAAACATAAAACTTTGTTGTTGTTTTATAGAAATTATACTTCTTTTTGTACCCATGAAGAAAGCAGAGGACCTACTATTATAGATTATTGTAGTTTCTGCATGAACATTTTCATGCCTTTACATCAAAGCTCTTAACAATTATTTTTCTCTTCATAGTCGACCAGCAGTTGCATTAATTCGAAAGTTAATAGCTGTATTAGAATCAATTGAACGTCTACCTCTCCATTTGTATGACACACCAGGATCCACATATAACCTCCAGGTAACCACGAAAATGTTGTTGCTAATATAGATGAATGTATTTGGGAGAGCAATATGCTTTCTTTTTTTAGAAAAACTTCCATATTGTGTAAAGTAAGAACAATTCTGCTTCATCTTTAAGGTTTTAATTCAAATGCCATTTGATTATTCTTTTTAATGACTCAATATACTGGCATTTTAAATTTGATTGAATTAATGTGGAATTTAATATTGTAAGTAATATACTTGATTGATCAGTTGTAAGTAGGGATAGGTAGTTTATCAGTGGAAAAAGCAGATTTAAAAAGTTCTTATTCTAGAATTATGTGTTGCATCCTGTTTTATTCCATTTGAGCTGGTATAACAAAAATACCTTAGAGTAGTAATTTACAAACAACAGAAACTTAATGCTGACAATTCTGGGTGCTGGTAAGTCCTAGAGTAAGGCACTATCATATTTGGTATCTGGTGAAGACCTAGGTAAGTCTTCATGTGCAAAAAGGGATGAACAAGTTTCCTTGCCCTTCTTTTATTTTATTTATTCATTTATTTTTGTGGTAGTAGGGATTGAGTCCAGGGGCACACTACTATTAAGCTATAACCCAGCACTTTTATTTATTTAGGATCTCATTGAGTTGCCCAGGCTGGTGTAGAATTTGTGATCCTCCTTCCTCAACCTTTACCAGTCTCTGGGGTCACAGATATGTGCCACTAATTTTGTCTTACTTTTTATTTTAATTTGCCATGTTGGGGATTAAACCTCAGGATGCTTTTACCACTGATCTGCACCCCACCCAGCCCTGTTTATTTTAAGACATGGTCTTATTAAATTGCTGAGGTTGGCCATGAACTTTTTATCCTCCTACCTCAGCCTCCCTAGTTACTGGGAGTACAGACATAATGCTAACACAACTGGCTGGGGCCTCTTTTTATTAAGGGTGTTAATCTCATTTCTTAGAGCTCTACCCTCATGACTTAATCACCTTCCAAAGGACCCACCTCCTAATACTACTACATTGGGTATTAAGTGTAACTGTTAATAAGTGACTAAGGATTTATATATGTCAAAGCAGTGCCTACTCAAAGCAAACAAAACTTGCCTATACTAGACTCCAATACTAAAAGGCTTATCCAGCAAATTATACTATACTTGTTGTACCTGACTATAGTGTTTAAAAAGACATAGAGGGCTACTTTGTGTTTTGTTTAGACAGAGTAATAGGAACAAGGAGACTGTTTGATCCATCCTTCTTAGACTTGGTAAGTGAATGAGCTGATGAATAGTCCCAGAGACTGGAAATTTAACCCATTATATAGTCATATGAACATGAACATCTTGTATTACATACTTTTCATTTTAGGAGATTTGATCCAAAGGCAGGAAGGCCAGGAATGTGCCCTCTGGTAATTTTGCAGTCTGAAATACTATTAAAATGCACATGTAAATATTTAATAATGTTTATAGTAATTAGTTCAGATTTATACAGAAACACAACTACCTAAAATTGCTAGTTCTATCCTTGTTGCTTGTGTATTGGATTAAAATCTATCTTGCATCTTAAAAAGATTATTAGCCTTAGATAATGTATATTCTATCTTTAAAGGAATAAGCTAGTTAGTTACTTTACAGAAACTTTCCTGGAAAATTGCAAGTTATAAGTTAGAGATTAATATTTCTATTAAAGTGTTCTATAATAATTTTACTTAAACTCTTGTATTATATACTTGTTGTTTAGAAATTCTGACAAGTTTACTTTGTTTTTTTCTCAATAGCCAATATCATTTATTCAGTGATCATTTAAAAAAACAATTATCAGAAAATAGACATTATTCATCAATCTCTTCATTATGGCTAGATTTTATAAATCTCAGTTGCTGTAGTCATGTAGCATGGGTTATTTTTACACTTCTAAGGAAAAAAAGGTATTTTTATGAAGAATTTTGATCATTTCTGTGTAGATACTTACAAGAAGATTACGATTTCGGTTGGAACGTGCACCTGGTGAAACTTCATTGATAGATCGGACTGGCAGAATGTTGAAGATGGAACCCTTAGCTACAGTTGAATCTCTAGAACAATATCTCCTAAAAATGGTGAGCTTTTGTTCTGCAAGTATATGCTGAAATAAGCATTCTCTATTGTGGTTTAGCTTTTCAGAACAGTAGTTAAGGGATGTATGTATTAAATGATGTTATATAGTTTGACCCAGTAATTCCATTTTTTTAGGAATTAGTTTTAAGAAAATAATCTTTTAAGCTAGGCATAATGTCACGTGCTTGTAATCCCATTGACTTGGGAAATTGCTCAGCCTGGGCAACTTGGTGAGATACTATCTCAAAAAGTAAAAAGAGCTGTGGATGTAGCTCAGTAGTAGAGTGCTTGCCTAGCATGTGCAAGGCCCTGAGTTCCAAACCCCAGTATGACAAAAAATAAAACATAATAATAATCTTGTGTACACTGTGAATGCCTTCTACATAAAGATGTTTGTTATATTAGTTTGTAATATTGAAATAGTGAATACAGTCTTAATGCCCATCAATAAAAATCAAGTGTGTAATTATTTCTTTAAAAATTAAATTATTTTAACAGGTAATTGATAATTATTTCTAACAATTTTAATATTATATGGCTATTAAAATTTGTGATGATTAAAAATAATTGAAAAATGCTTTTGTATGCTATCATCAATATCTTTTATTCATTGAAATAGATAAAAGTAATACTGCAATATTAAGTAGTGGGGTGCCTCTATTTTTTTTATATATGGTATTCAGTATTTATGTAGGTATGTGTATTGGTGCTGGCAATTATTTTTCCATTATTTTAAAATGACCATTTTTTGGTTTTAAATTAATTATTTTTTTCCATATTTTTACCAGTGTATTATAATTAAACATAATGGTGGTGTTTGTTACATATTCTTACACGCACACTATATAAAATGAACATTTGTTATATTAAAATAAATATAATAACAACAACTTGAAAATTTCATTATTAAGGTGAATGTCTTCCATATTTTGCTTGGTTTAGGTAGCAAAGCAGTGGTATGATTTTGACCGATCTTCATTTGTTTTTGTTCGAAAATTAAGAGAAGGGCAAAATTTTATATTTCGGCACCAGCATGATTTTGATGAGAATGGAATCATTTACTGGATTGGGACAAATGCAAAGTAAGTTATTCGTTTTAAACTAGTCTGGCAGTATTCACCTGAATACTGGATAGTCAAATAAAATTTGAGTATCCTGCAGTTTAAGGAATTTTTTTCTTGCTGATTAAATTTAAGGTTATCTAAATTACTTCTTATGAAGAAAAAAAGTCTTAAGTTGCTAATTGTAGAATTTAACTAGTACAATTTTATATTTAAAAGCTAATGAAAAAATGCAGAAATGTTAATTTCTAATTTTTCTTTATTTTTCTGTAGAACTGCATATGAATGGGTAAATCCAGCTGCTTATGGACTTGTAGTAGTAACATCTTCAGAAGGAAGAAATCTACCGTATGGTCGCTTGGAAGACATATTAAGTCGTGATAATTCAGCTTTAAATTGTCATAGTAATGATGATAAGAATGCCTGGTTTGCCATAGATCTGGGTCTCTGGGTAATACCATCAGCATATACTCTTCGTCATGCTCGTGGTTATGGAAGATCTGCCCTGAGAAATTGGGTTTTCCAGGTATCCAAAGATGGACAGAACTGGACTTCTTTGTATACCCATGTTGATGACTGCAGTCTCAATGAACCAGGGTTAGTTGAGGAGTCTTTGCAAATTGGAAAACTCAGTAAAAAGCTTTGTTTATTTTTATAGTTGTGTACTCTAGAGTTCTCTTTGTGAAATAATGAAGCAAGATTTTCTTTTTGTAAACAAAATCACTTGATCTGTACTTAGGTATTAAAGCTTTGAAGTATTGGAAACTTTGTCAAAAAGTATAGGTTAAAGATTAGTAAAAAGCTGAGCATATTTATTTTAAAATTTTTATATGTATGTGTGTGTTTAGTACATGAGTAGAAACAGCAAAAAAAATGGGATTAATATAAACTCTCCATATAGTCACATTGTACACACGAATATTCAACAAATTAACAGTGGCTTTTATTTCAAAGAAATTTGTTCTATTATGTTTTGCTTATTTATTTGTGGTACTGGGAATCAAATCCAGAGCTTTGCATATGCTAGGTAGGCACTCTGCCACTGATAAATATCCCCAGTCCTCGTAAGTTTTACTTATACATTATGTCACATTCAAGGGTCATTACCAGAATATGGGGTTAAATTTCTTTCTGTGTTTGACATATTATGAAAAGAGCTTCTTGTCATTAGGATTAATAGGTAATATTTCCTATCTTTTTAAGCTTTGGAGTTAAAAATTTTAAATATATTATTTAAAACTTAGCAGGAATTAAAGAACTTTTTTAATCATAAAAGCTTATTTCTTTTCCTTGTAAGCTTTGTTTTATATTTAGATATTAATTGAATCTTTTAGTGTTATGAGTCAAATTAATAATATACTTTTTTGGGGGGTTTGGGTACTGGGGATTGAGCCCAGGGGCCCTTAACTACTGAGCCACATCTCTATCCCTTTTTATTTTTTATTTTGAGATAGGGTCTTGCTAAGTTGTTTAGGGCCTTGCTAAATTACTGAGGCTGACTTGAGCTTGCAGTTCTCCTGTCACAGCTTCCGGAGTCACAGCAATTATAGGCATGTTCCACCATGCCCAGCTAATGATATACATTTAAACATTTTATTTTTAATGTGTCTTGACCCTTTCCCCCATTGATTTCTTGATTCTTGTAATGAATTGCTTAAAGAAGATGAAAGTTTGTTTTTCCTAAAGCTTTCTATTATGGAAGAAATCTTCCCAGCTTTTTTCTTTTTTATCTGTGTGAAACATCTTTTTTATCTGTTTAAAAACATTTTTCTATAACACATTTATAGGTCAACTGCCACTTGGCCTCTTGATCCACCAAAGGATGAAAAGCAAGGGTGGAGACATGTGAGAATCAAACAAATGGGCAAGAATGCTAGTGGACAAACGCACTACCTCTCACTATCGGGATTTGAAGTTTATGGCACTGTAAATGGAGTATGTGAAGATCAGTTAGGTAAATAGAGGATATGAGATTTTTTAAAAAATTTAACTACAATTTATTTATAAAAAGTGATTTGGATTATATTTCTGAAATTGGTCCATTACAGGGAAAGCAGCTAAAGAAGCAGAAGCTAATCTTAGAAGACAGAGACGTCTAGTACGCTCCCAAGTTCTGAAATATATGGTTCCAGGAGCTCGTGTTATCAGAGGCCTTGATTGGAAATGGCGTGATCAGGATGGCAGTCCACAGGGAGAAGGCACTGTCACAGGAGAACTACATAATGGTGAGTAGGTCTAGCTTAGCACTTATAATATAGAAGTACTTAAATTTTAAGAATTTTTTTGTTATTTGGGATAATTTTATAAATTGTATAAAAGTATCCAGACTATATAGAAAAACTGATAATGATTTCACTTTAAAATTAGAAAAATGTTATGTAGAAATAAAAGAAATTTTAAAATTCTTGGGTTTGGGGGCTGGGGTTTTGGCTCAGCAGTGGAGTGCTCGCCTAGTGTGTATAGGGCCCTGGGTTCGATCCTCAGCACCACATATAAATAAATAAAATAAAGGCATTGAGTCCAACTACACCTAAAAAATAAACATTAAAAAAAATAAATAAAATTATTGGGTTTTGACTAGAAACTGCTGTCATTTTAAAATGATTATCAAGCTTATCCTTTTTTTTTTTTTTAAATTTATTTTTCTCAAGTTTCCTTTGGGCTCAGCTCTAATTTCTTATGCTTAACAGGATTAACGTTTTTACTTATTTTTCAAGAAAGCACGGAACAGAAACAGCTTCTATTTTTTAGTAGATTGTGATTATTTCACAGTGCTGCTTGGTCTACCAGCTTTGGGGAGGAGAATTTAAACTTTTATGTTAAGTAGGGCTTACTGTGTAAATCAATTTCATTTTTAATCTTTGATGGTATAGATTTTAATCAAGTCCTTACCCACATAATAAATTGCTTGACTCTCAAAGCAACTACTGAGGCTGATTTTTTTATTTTTAGTTGTAGGTGGACAAAATACTTTTATTTATTCTTATGCCATGCTGAGGATCAAACCCAGTGCCTCATACATGGAGGCAAGTGCTCTACCACTGAGCCACAACCCCAACCCTGATTTTTTTTTTTTAATAACTCTAAGACTGATTTATTATATAATTTGCCAGAATAATAGTGGATTCATTCCTGTCAATTTTGCCTAATATTAAAATATAAAATGTTCATATTTTCAACTTCTACCAAAAATTTAAAGTGACAGTGCTTAGGAGAATAAACTAACTTTTAATTTCATAATGTATTTGTGTTTTATATAACAAAGTCATTTATTTAAATAAATCCTTTGATTTTTATTGCTTGTATGATTCTGAACCTTGAATTTATCAAATGAATTTATGTACCACAAAACCCTAATTGTAAATCATTATAATCAAAGCAAGTTTGCAGTGAAGCAAAATTTATAGATACTAGTAATAGTTGAGATGACAATAGTACTGTTCAATTTAAAAATTTAAAATGTCATTGCTTTTAGGTATCTTGATTCTTAGAGTAAGTTTATATTCTGTTTCCCCTGAATTGTTTTGGCCTCAAAGGGTATGACTTAGTAAGAAGAGGCTAGTTAGGTACATGTGAATGCAGTTCATCTTTCTCTGGTTGCAGTCAGCTGAAATAACTGCATAAGAAAATATGAAAAAGAAAAAGAAAATAAGAATCTTAGTATCAGAATTTATTATTTAAGAAAGGCCTATTCTTTGCTGATATTACAAATGTAGAGATTCAGTTTGGGTTTAAAACCTTTATGTCCAAAAAGTTCTTAACTTTCAAATACTTGAGCCAACCATTTCTAATAATGACTAGTCTTTGTCATTTTGGGCATAGGAAGAGTTGAGTTTCATACCTCTACATTTAGGTATAGTGTGTATCTCTCTTTATAGTTCTACTAAAAGGTTTTAGGTCCCAGTTTAAACAAGCCTACTAAGTGATTAACATTTTTTAGTATTTTTTCTCCCTTCTGAAGAATCTCTGTGTTGATAGTGATATCCATTTATTTCACAGATATTGACTACTTACAGTGTAAAGCCATTTTCTTGAAATTCAGATCTTCAATGATCAAGAAAAAGTATGATTTCCTGCCTTCTAGATAAAGCTAACATGATTATAAATTTGATTAGAATTGTGAAATAATTTTTTTTACCAATACAAAACTCATTTTTATTTGGGATTGGAATGTTGTTGAACCTTGATTAGAACTGTGAAATAATTTTTTTTACCAATACAAAACTCATTTTTATTTGGGATTAGGATGTTGTTGAACCTTTCCTTTTCTCATGCTTTTCTGTATAGCAGAAGAGATAGTTAAAGTGTTGATTCTTCAGAGGTTATTTCAGTATACATAATATATTGAAGCAATTGAAATCTCATCTAAGCTACTTATGTAGATTTGGGGCAGTCAGTTTTCCTTTCAAAGAACTCATGTACAGACAAACCCCACAGGTAATGCAATATACTTAAACCCCTCTGAGCTTTATCATAAATATAAATGAACCTGGTGTAAGGGTGGTTGGGCAGCTGAGTATGTCAGTGGATGTGTATCCTGGAACTTGCACTCTGTGCGTGTGGGTAAAGTACTTTTAAATTTTCTAAAAGCTTGGTATACTTAAAAAGAGTAAATGTTTTTTGTGTTTGTTTTTTTTTTTCCTGAAGTAATTGGCTTATAAAACTAAAATAAAATAGTAAAATTGTTAATTTCCTCTCTAATGGGCAATTTCTCTCCCACCACTTTTTTTGGATTCCCTTTGGGCTTTTATAACCTTTTTTTTTTTTTTTTTTTTAAGTATTTTCCAAATACGAGTAACTATAAAATTGAATATTATGATGCTCAGTAGTTCTTTATGTATTATTAGCTTTAGAGCATATAGGTTCTCATAAGAGCTAAGCTGTTTTTTAAGTTTTGTTTTAAAATTTTCTGTGCTTATTCAGATTTATTAAACTTAATCATAAGAGAATCAAATAACCACTGAACTTTGAGAACACAACCGAAATGCTAATATAATGTTTAATTTGAGCTAGTAACCTAAAATTTCTACAAGTGATCTATGAATATTTTATTTTAGAGAGGTTAGCCCTTTTTTTAGATAGTAGGGTGGCACTTTTTTAAGAAAGAAATTTGACCATGTAATCATATCTAACAATTTAAAACCTTTTTATTTATTTGCTGAAGCTGCAGTACTTAACCATTTGCATCAGTCTTTTAAAAATTTTTTAAAATTCCTCCATTTGATATATAACACAAAAGATGTAAACACGACCACTAACATTATTTTTAAAAAATCACTAGTCTTCAACAGTTCAAAAATAAGAGTTTCAAAAGGTTTCCCAGAAATCTTTTGTACAGTACATATTTTAAATTTGTACAGTACATATTTCTTTTCCTTAATATAATTTTATTATGAGAGTTTAATAATTCAGACCTTCAAATAGCTAGATTAATCATGTATAGTCAAAAAATATTTCAGTTGATTCAAGTCCAAAAATTTACATTTTAGTTGGCAGACCTTAAATGATTGTAGAAATTCAGGAAAGTACAGCACTGATGAAAAGCTGATCCCATGTTGTGGAGCTACTATCTGACACGCTCCTGTCTACTTTCTGCTGGGTCTCACAAACTCCTGTCCCTTTCCAGGCTGGATTGATGTCACCTGGGATGCTGGTGGCTCAAACTCTTACCGTATGGGCGCAGAAGGAAAATTTGACCTCAAGCTTGCACCAGGGTACGACCCTGATACAGTGGCATCACCCAAACCTGTTTCATCCACTGTTTCAGGCACAACGCAATCATGGAGCAGCTTGGTGAAAAACAACTGTCCAGACAAGACATCTGCTGCTGCAGGCTCCTCAAGTAGAAAAGGAAGCAGCAGTTCTGTGTGTAGCGTGGCCAGTAGCAGCGACATCAGCTTGGGTTCGACCAAAACGGAACGGAGATCAGAAATTGTAATGGAACACAGTATAGTTTCAGGAGCTGATGTACATGAACCAATTGTTGTTCTTTCATCTGCTGAAAACGTCCCTCAAACAGAAGTAGGGTCATCTTCCAGTGCAAGCACGAGCACCTTAACAGCGGAAACGGGAAGTGAAAATGCTGAAAGGAAGTTAGGCCCTGATAGTTCTGTTCGTACTCCTGGGGAGTCTAGTGCAATATCCATGGGAATTGTTAGTGTTAGCTCTCCTGATGTTAGTTCTGTATCTGAATTAACTAATAAAGAAGCAGCTTCACAGCGACCCCTTAGCTCTTCAGCAAGTAACAGACTGTCAGTGAGTTCTTTGTTGGCTGCTGGGGCCCCTATGAGCTCTAGTGCAAGTGTACCTAATCTGTCCTCAAGAGAAACATCTAGCTTGGAAAGTTTTGTAAGGAGAGTGGCAAACATAGCACGGACTAATGCCACGAACAACATGAACCTAAGCCGAAGCAGCAGTGATAACAACACTAATACTTTGGGGAGGAATGTGATGAGCACAGCAAGTAAGTGAGCTTTTCCTTATGGAACCCCATGCTTTTTCCACTGGAGGGATATAAAATAGGGTCTCATATATTCATGTGTAGTGGCTGCAGTCTTTAACAAGATCATTAACCACATTGGAGATGACATCAGATTTTAACACTTCAGGAATATGAGGTTAAGTTTTATAGAATTACAGTATTTTAAGACTTGAGCTCAGGTATGATAAAGAATCTTTTATTCTAAAAGGATAAAACAGTAACACATTTTTCACTCCTTTGTGATAATTGGTTTAGCAAAGTTGCATGAAGAAATAAACAATAATTAAATATTATAGTCCATTGAAACCAAAGCTTTGCCCTGGTATAGCTTTTTCTTAGCCCCTGAATTCATTTTAGCTTCTTAAAGTCGTTTAATTTAAGAGACTAATGGGTCAAACTAATTCCCTTGAAAAATAAATTGGGAATTATTTTCATTGCTTGTTTCATTTTTTTAAAAAGCTAGGCTTTATATTTTTAAAAATAACAGTACTATAAAAACAAGAATTTTTAGTTGGATTTCAGTTGGGTTCCCAAAGTTGTTGCTTTTCAGCCTTTTATTATTAGTGTGTTTCATGAACTCTAAAAAATGTAAATCTTGTTTTTCTTCAAGGTTCCTACAGTTCTGCCTATTTATACTGATTTGCTTTATTTTTTATGTTTAGCTTCTCCTCTTATGGGTGCTCAGAGTTTTCCCAATTTGACCACACCTGGTACTACATCCACAGTGACTATGTCAACATCCAGTGTTACTAGCAGCAGCAATGTAGCTACAGCGACAACAGTTTTATCAGTTGGTCAGTCGTTAAGTAATACTTTAACCACCAGCCTCACATCAACTTCCAGTGAGAGTGATACAGGTCAGGAAGCAGAATATTCCTTATATGGTAAGTTATAGTTTAAAGTAAAATTATTTAGAAATTTATGTAATGATGCTTTTATTACATTTATCTCATGGGATATTTTTAACTTTTAGTTTAAAAAGAATTATTCCTTCTTATAAATATGGGAACTTTATGTAAGATGGAGAGACTATTAAAAATTTCATGATTATAAAGAAAGTACACTCTAGGAACTTAGATGTGTTATCCGTTTTTACTTTTGTGTTTAATGAAGAACTGTAGTAAACAAAGATATTTGCACCTTTATCAATAAAAGAAGCGATATATTAATAAGCTTTGTAAAGTGATATTCCTTGATATTACCAGGGTCTTCTGGAAATAATTTCCCTAATTGGGTAACATTTGAATTTTGTTAGTTAATTAAATTTTGCTTAGAAAATGTTAGAGTTATATCATCATGTCTTCTATGCTGTAGTCAGAGATGCAGTTATTTGATTCAATTGAAATGTGTATTTTATTAGAAAAGTGATACTTTCTAGAAAATGTAGAAGAAAATTAAAACCATCTAGTGCTCACATTTTAAATCTGATTTGGGGCATGTCATATGTATGTTTTGTTTTTAGTAAAAAGAGATTGTATCTTTTTAGCCAGCTCTTTTAATTTAGTACCATTTGAAAATATTTTCACATTGTTGAATGGGTTTCTACAAGATTTGAAATGAGTGTATTTGTATGTTTCTTTAGGATAAATTCCTAAAAGAGTAACTACTAAATTGTCTTCCAAAAAACTTGCATTCCCATGATTGTTTGAGTACCCTTTACACACATCCTTGATCATATCACCTATTCTTTTTTTTTTTTCCTTTTTCAGTGCTAGGAACCCAGGCCTCACACATGCTAGGTGAGCACCCTAACACTGAGCTACGGCCCCCCAGCCCTCTTCTTTATTTAACAATTGTTTTTTGTAATTTCAAAGACAAAATTTATATGAAGATATATTTTAAGTACTATTTAACCTCCTTTCAATAGGCTCTCTGTCTCTCTCTCTCTCTCTTTCTTTCTTTCTTTCTTTGGGACTTGAAAGTGGGACCTAGAACTCTACCACTGAGCTATAATCTGAGCCTTTTTTTTATTTAGAGACAGAATCTTGCTAAGTTGCCCATGTTGGCCTTAAACTTGTGATCCTTCTGCCTCAGCCTCCTGAAGACCTAGGATTATAGTTGTGTATTACACTGTACCATGCCCCGTGATTTTTTTTTTCCCCCTGAGTCTCTGGCCTCTCTTATCCAAAGTCAAAAAATTTGATCTGATGTTTTACGTTTTTTTGGAAAGTGGAATTTCTGTTTCTACTTTGCCTGTTAAGTGTATTTTCAAAAATGATGATGATGATTATTACACCAGTCTTAAAATTTATTGTTATTTTCAAATGTATTATTTCTCAGAGGGGCCCTCTTTCCCTTCCTACTCATTTGTTAATATGTTAACTTCAGGCTTTAGTTACTAGTCATGTGAAGTTTAGGAAAACTAGATATGCTAGTGAGGAAAAGTAGTTAAAAGTTAGGACTACTAGTCAGTTTTTAAAAATTATTTTTAGGTTCTGAAAATTTCTTTTTCTTCTTTCCTAAAACTTTATGACTCTTAAGTCTGCTAGTATAAAGGATCAGAATAACATCACTTCTTCTAATATCTATGTGTGCAATGTAAACTTTTATTGTGACATTTTGAAAACTATGATTTGACTGTTGTATGAAAAAAGGGAAAATGAGAAAAATTGACTTCAGTAAATTGTAACGTATCAGAGACAAATTTCAGTATATAAAGTTGTGTGTTCCATAAGTGATAAACCAAAAATAGAATTGGTTTATTTTCTGTACCACGATATCCTGTTCATGAGAATTGCTATGTAAATTACAAGATGGCCCTTCTTATATCTTAGGGGTTATATATATTATCAAATTTAAGATGCCATTAATTATAAGACACCATTTTTTATGTTCCTAAAGCTAAAAATGTTGCCCACTTAAAATGCTGTGTCTTGTCAGCAATTGTGATACATATTCTGATTTCAGAACATTAAATGTTAGAAAATGTGATCTTAAAAATTCATTTAGTATCAGGTCTCTTCCTTTGATTGGTCATCCAATAAATGTGATCCTTCTGCCTCAGCCTCCTGAAGAGCTAGGAGGCAGAAGGACTTATATTAAATATATAGTCCTCTAATTATTAGACTAAAAACATATTTGGTTCAAAGGTGTGTAGATGCAAGTTTCTTATAAATAACCTTCTGGAAGTTCTTTAAGAATATAGAGTACCTCTTATGTTCAGTTCTGATATTATTTTAGGGGTTTTTAGTCCCCTTCCAGATCCAGTAAAAACTTCGTTTTTAACCTCATTAGTTCTCTTTTCATTTTCAATTCTTCTTTTTTTTTCTTTTGTACCAGGGATTGAACTCAGGGGCACTTGACCACTGAGCCACATCCCCAGCCCTAGTTTTTGTATTTTATTAGAGACAGGGTTTCACTGAGTTGCTTAGTGTCTCGCTTTTGCTGATGCTGGCTTTGAACTCATGATCCTCCTGCCTCAGCCTCCCAAGCTGCTAGGATTACTGGTGTGCGCCGCCACGCCTGGCTTCTTACTGATCTTTGACCTTTAATATTTCCTTGCAAATCTATGCCATTGAGCATACTTTTTTCTGGGGGAGGGGTACCAGGGATTGAACTCAGGGGCAGTTGACCACTGAGCCACATGCCCAACCCTATTTTGTATTTTATTTAGAGACAGGGTCTCACTGAGTTGCTTAGCACCTCATTGTTCCTGAGGCTGGCTTTGAACTCTAAGATCCTCCTGCCTCAGCCTCCTGAGTGCCTGGGATTAAGGGTCTGTGCCACCATGCCTGGCTTGTTTTCAGTTCTTAAGAACAACTTGTTAACATTCTTGTATATGTGGGACAATGTAAATTTGACCCAAATCTTCACTGGGGGAGAGATCCTAAGAAGGAAGGAGATAAAAGAAATTCAAGATTATTGAACTTCCTATGTGGTAGATAATTGAAAGATGCTATTTATATTATTTCATAGCAAATATTCATTATTCTTAAGTAGTTATTATTAAGTAACATGCCAGGTCTAAAGCCAGGATTCACTGATTGGCTTTTGTTTCCTTCATAAGATCTTTTATAGCTTATATTTATATATTTATTTTTTACTTGTTAAATGCCCTTGTCTCTTATAGGCTAATAGAGACTGAGACCATGTCTGTTTTGGTTATAACTATATATGCACCTAGTGCCTAACTCTGTTCTTGGCACATAGCATATGCCCAATAGATATTTGCAGGTAGAATGAATTAATCCAAAGTGTTTCTTTCCACCATATTGTGGAATATGGTATATTCCTGCAATATTTAGAGAATGATAGGGTTGTCTTTGTTAAAAACAGCCTTCATGGTTACCCTTTTATATAATGATTTTGTAGATGCAAATATAGTTTATAGTCATCTGCTATCCTATGTTGTTTTCTACCAGGCTTTTGACTATTTCCCATTATTAATCATCTATGTGTGGTGGTGGAAGATGGGTGGTATCATTCAATGGTCTTTATAAACTTGAACCTTTTTTACCTCTGTTTTGTATGGTCTAAAATGCATTTACCTTGCTATTCTTGTTAATTGTGTTGACAGTAGGTTGTTGGTTTTGTTTTCTAGATTTTCTTGATAGCTGCCGTGCCAGTACTTTGTTAGCTGAGCTAGATGATGATGAGGATTTGCCTGAGCCTGATGAGGAAGATGATGAGAATGAAGATGACAATCAAGAGGATCAAGAATACGAGGAGGTTATGGTAGAGAGAAAGTCCCCCTTTCTTTTCACTAA
The DNA here is from genome assembly GCF_021218885.2 of Marmota monax. Taxonomy (NCBI): domain Eukaryota; kingdom Metazoa; phylum Chordata; class Mammalia; order Rodentia; family Sciuridae; genus Marmota; species Marmota monax. The sequence continues at coordinate 8,593,655 of NW_026694099.1, read as the reverse complement.
GATAGGATTTTAAAATTATTTATTCTAATTTGTTATACATGATGCAGAATGTATTACACATATAGAGCACAATTTCTCATGTCACTGATTGTACACAAAATATTTTCACACCATTTGTGTCTCCATACGTGTACTTAGGGTAATGATGTCTAACTCATTCCACCATCATTCCTACCTTCTTTGCCCCTCCATTCCCCCCTCCCCTTTGCTGAATCTAAAGTTTCTCCATTCCTCCCATGCTCCCCCACCCCACATCGCCATTATGAATCAGCATCCTCACATCAAAGAAAACGTTCGACCTTTGGTTTTTTGGGATTGGCTTGCTTCATTTAGCATTATATGCTCCAACTCAATCCATTTACCTGCAAGTCCCATGATTTTATTCTCTTTTAATGCTAAGCAATGTTCCACTGTGTATATATACCAAAGTTTCCCTTTCCATTCATCTACTGAAGGGCATCTGGGTTGGTTCCACAGTTTAGCTATTGTGAATTGTGCTGCTATAAACATTGATATGGCTGTGTCCCTGTAGTATGCTGTTTTTAAGTCCTTTGGGTATAAACCAAGGAGTGGGATAGTTGGGTCAAATGGTAGTTCCATTCCCAGTTTTCCAAGGAATCTCCATACTGCTTTCCAGATTGGCTACACCACATTGCAGTCCCACCAGCAATATATGTGTGTACCTTTTTCCCCACATCCTCGCCAACATTTATTGTTGTTTGTATTCTTGATAGCTGCCATTCTGACTGGAGTGAGATAAAATCTTAGAGTAGTTTTGATATGCATTTCTGTAATTGCTAGAGATGTTGAACATTTTTTCATATGTTTGTTGATTGATCGTATATCCTCTTCTGAGAAGTGTCTGTTCAGTTTCTTGGGCCATTTGTTGATTGGGTTATTGGGTTATTATAGGATGTTAATAATTGAAGAGAGGAAAAACTAAGTCATAATTAAACTTTGCAGGAAGGATATATGGCACCAGTTTGAAAACAGTGGTTAAGAATAAAACACTTTTTTAGCTGCATGTGGTGGTGGCAACCTGTGTAATCCCAGCGACTCAGGAGGCTGAGACAGGAGAATCATGAGTTCAAAGCCAGTTTCAGCAACTTAGCGAGGCACTAAGCAATTCACTGAGACCCTGTCTCTAAATAAAATACAAAATAGAGCTTTTTTAGTTTTCAGTGGACCTTTATTTTATTTATTGATACATGGTGCTGAGAATCGATCGAACCCAGTGCCTCACACATGCTAGGCAAGCCACAACCCCAGCCCTAAAGCTGGGTTTTTTAAATCTTGGCTTTGATGAATCTCTTTGTATTTGAAAACTACTAAAATTTCATATACCATTTTTTTTTAAAACAGGTTCAAAGGTTTGTGAACTTAGGGGCAATTGCACTACCAGGGGTGCCTAACCACTGCGCTATATTCTCAGGGCAGCCCCCTCCCCACTTTTTGTGCTAGGGATTAAATCCACAACCTGTAGTATGCCAAGTATACACTCCACCAGTTACCTCCGAGATGGATATTATTACCAGTCCTTTGAATTTTTTGAGACAAGGTCTCATTAAGTTACTTAGGGTCTCACTAAATTGCCTAGCATGGCCTCAAACCTGTAAGCTTCCTAAGTCACTGGGATTATAGACATGAGCCTAGCTGACCACAAGTCTTAAACTCTTAAAGGTTTTTTTTTTTTTTTTTTTTTTTTTTAGTTTCTACTGTTTTACAAGGATATCCATGTATTTTCTTAACAGTCATAACATGGAGGAATGAGGCAGAGTCATAAAACCATAATTTGCTCATATTATCAGAGTTAGGTAGAAAATTGGAACCCAGTCTTAGCTGTATAATTCAAAACTCTTAATCAACCACTATGATTGTTTTATAATTTAAAGTCATGCCTCTGATGTCCTTTATTTTATTTTCCTATTTAAAAAAATTTTTTTTACTTGTTGATTGACCTTTATTTATTTACTTATATGTGGTGCTGAGAATTGAACCCAGTGCCTCACACATGCTAGGCAAGCACTCTACCACTGAGCTATAACCCCAACCCCAACAAAATACCTTTATTTTTTATGTGGTGCTGAGGATCGAACCCAGGGCCTCACACATGCTAGGTGAGCGCTCTACCACTGAGTCACAACCCCAGTCCTATATATTATGAGTTTCTTTTTCTTTTTTTTTTTTTTTAAATATTTATTTTTTAGTTGTAGTTGTACACACACCTTTATTTCACTCGTTTATTTTTGTATGTGGTGCTGAGTATCGAACCCAGTGTCTCGCACATGTGAGGTGAGCATTCTACTGCTGAACACAACCCCAGCCCATGAATTTATTTTTCTAAAATGTTAAATATTAAAAAAACGTTGAATTTTTTTGTGTGGTGAAGAAATCCTCAAAATGCTTTCTTAGTATACATTGCTTAGAAAACACATTAATGCTGGGTGTGGCAGCATATGCCTGTTATCCCAGCAGTTTGGGAGGCTGAGGCAGGAGGATTGCAAGTTTGAGGCCAGCCTCACCAATTTAGCGAGGCTCTAAGTTACTTAGTGAGACCCTGTTTCAAAATAAAAAATAAGGACTGGTGATGTGGCTCAGTGGTAAAACACCCTAGGGTTCAATCCCTATTCCCCCAAAACCAACAAGAAAAAGAGAAGAAAGCATGTTAGCATATTTCTTTACAAAGGAGTATAGTATAAAATACTTCATGAATTTAAAACATTGAATTTATAACTTCTGGAGATAACTAATAAAGAATATGGGATGATGATTATGTGAAAGTTTTTTTTTTTAAATTAGTATTTTTTAGTTGTTGTACCTTTATTATTTATTTATTTATATGTGGTGCTGAGGATCAAACCCAGCGCCTCACACATGCTAGGCAAGCGCTCTGCCACTGAGCCACAACCCCAGCGCCATGTGAAAGTTTTTTTTTAGTGATACTTTTGTTAATATGGATTGATAGTTTCAGGAAGGGCCAAATGGTGGGCACGTGTAGTGGTCAAATAATTAGACTTGTGTCTCTTGGCATTTTTTAACTTCAGATTCTAAGACGTCCATCCCTGCAACGTAGAGCTGGTTCCCGCTCTGATGTAACACATCATGCCGTTACCTCGCAGCTACCACAGGTCCCTGCTGGAGCAGGGAGCCGACCTATTGGGGAGCAGGTAATATTGTCATGTTTATTTTAATAATTTTTATACACAGAAAAACACCAACCAAAACATCTACAGTAATATGTGGGTGCATTTGAGGTGGAGAGGAGGCAGCTATGAGAGTTGCAAAATGAAATATCTCCTACTGTGTGGCTTCCAAATTACAAGTAAATTCTGATTTCTCTGGCAATTTTCATACTTAAAACCTCTTTATCATTCTATGCCTAAGTGATATGGTAAAATAAGGAAGTAAAATAGCTGTAAAGAACTGCTTAACATTTATTTTATATTGTAGATAGTACATTGCTTATGGAAAAATAACAATTGATCTTGTAATGTTGAACTGTATGTGGGATTTTGTTTTAATAGGAAGAAGAAGAGTATGAGACTAAAGGAGGACGCCGGAGAACATGGGATGATGATTATGTGCTAAAGCGGCAGTTTTCTGCTTTAGTTCCTGCTTTTGATCCTAGACCAGGTCGTACGAACGTCCAGCAGACAACTGACCTAGAAATTCCACCCCCAGGTATAGTTTGTCTTAGTTTAGTCATTTAATTTAACAGATATTTACTTATCTACAGTTGGAAAAGTAAGATTTCTTTCTTTTTTTTTTTTTTTAAGCTATGTTTTTTCCCTCCCTAATAAACAAGGCAGATACGTTTTTTATATATATTTATTTTTTAAGTTTTAGGTGGACACAGTATCTTTATTTTGCATTTATGTGGTGCTGAGAATTGAACCCAGTGCCTCGTGCATGCTAGGCGAGCTCTCTATCACTGAGCCACAACCCTAGCCCCAGTAAGGTTATTTATTACCTGCTTATATATGCTTCTTTTGGAAAAGTTTTTAATCAGTCCTTGAAAAGGCCGATGTTTTAGAGGAATAAATTATAATTTTGGAGTGGTATTGGTACTGCTGAGATTGAACCTAGGACCTTGTGTGTTTTAGGCATGCATTCAAACACTGAACTGCATACTCAACCCACAAATTATTTAAAAATTTTTAAAAACTCCATGTGTTTTGTATTTGTACAGTCTTTAAAGCAAGGCATTATTTAAAAGTGGGACATTTTTGGTGCCTGCCTGTAAATCTCAGCAATTTAGGAGCCTGAGGCAGGAGGATTGTGAGTTCAAAGTCAGCCTCAGCAAAAGTGAGGCGCTACATGACTCAGTGAGACGCTGTCTCTAAATAAAATACAAAATGGGTGGTGAGGATATAGCTCAGTGGTTGAGTGCTCCTGAGTTCAATCCCCAGCACCAAACCAAACCAAAACCCCCCCAAAAAACCCTTCCCCTAAGAATATTAATGTAGGCCAAGCTGGTGCAAACCTCAAAATGACTTATGACTTTAAAAGTATTTATATTATCAAAAATTGAAAATTGCCTTAAGACTATTATGATACTAAGAAAAGTTTCATGAGCTATTAAAAAGAAGAGAGTTCAACAACAAATATATTTATCAACCTAATTATATTTGTGTGTGTGTGTTTACCTCACAATTTACATATATAGTGTAAGTAAAAGTTTGGAAGGTAGGTTGCTGGGCATGGTAACACACACCTATAATCCCAGAGGCTTGGGAGGCTGAGGCAGGAGGATCAGAGTTTCTAAGCCAGACTTAGCAATTTATTGAGGCTGTAAGCAACCTAGTGAGACCCTGTCTCAAAAAGTAAAATTGGGGGGTTGGGTTTGTTGCTCAGTGGTAGAGTGCACATCTAGCATGGGTGAGGCACTGGGTTTAATCCTCAGCACCACATAAAAATAAATAAAAATGAAGGCATTTTGTCCACCTACAATTTAAAAAATAAAATAAAATTGGCTGGGGTTGTTACTTAGTGCTTAAGTACCCTTGGGTTCAATCCCTTGTACCACAAAGAAAAAGGTTTGAAAGGTTATTGACTCAGAAGTATCTGAATATAAAATTATGGATAATTTTACTTTTCTCATTTTGTAAAATTAGAATGTTTTATAAGTATTCATTCAGTTATTCATACATGTGTTTCCAAATAAAAATAAAATCCATACTATATGTATCTATCCTTCCAATTATATTCTTTTTTGGGGGGAGCGATAATTGAACCCAGAGGTGCTTAACCACTGAGCCACACCCCCAGCCCTTTTTTGTATTTTATTTAGAGACAGAGTCTTGCTGAGTTGCTTAGGTTGCTGAGGAGGCTGGCTTTAAACTCCTGATCCTTCTGGTTATGAGGAGTGGGTTCTTAATATACTTAAAGTGTCACTTCGCCCCTTGAGCTGCTAGGATTATAGGCACCCGGCTATCTTATTATATTCTTAACTCAGCCTTTAACTTTTAATTGTTTCCATTAAAAAAGAAAGTTGAAGTCAGGAGAGTCTTAAGTAGCTAACGCTAATATATGGAAGAAGGATTTGAATTTCATGTACACTTGTCTTACAGTGCAGTGTTCTTCCTGGACTGCTTATTTTCGTATGATTGTTTTTTTACATGTCTTCTAAAAATTTTAGGAACACCTCATTCAGAGCTCTTGGAAGAAGTTGAATGTACTCCATCACCTCGATTAGCCCTCACTTTGAAAGTAACAGGTCTTGGAACAACTCGTGAAGTTGAATTACCACTCACCAATTTCAGATCAACCATATTTTACTATGTACAAAAATTACTTCAGTTGTCCTGTAATGGCAATGTGAAATCAGATAAACTTAGGCGTATTTGGGAGCCAACATACACGTAAGAGATTTTAACTTAATGTTTAAAAAGACATGTTTATAGCATATGAGCCAAGAAGCATTATTTTTCTGTATTTTTGGATTGTAGGAACAGATGATTTGTTTCATTTTCCATTAATGTACAGGAACATAAGAGAGTATTTTTGTCTCCTGATGTTGTTTTAGAACTGGAAGGACATTTAGAAATAATCTAGATCGTTTTTGGGGAGGGGAATAGGGATTTAACCCAGGGAGAGTTTAACACTGAACTACATCCCCATCCCTTTTATTGTTTATTTTGAGACAGGGTCTCATTAAATTGCTTAAGGCCTTGCTAAGTACCTGTGGCTGGCATTGACTTTGTAATCCTCCTGCCTCAGCCATCTGAGTTGCTGGGATTACAGATGTATACCAGCTAACTGAGCTGGACTAACTATGTAATAATTGTTGAAAATGTCATTTGAACTTTTTGATGGAAATTGTGTATGAAGCACTATTTTCTATTAATTCCTTACTTCGGGATTTTTCATTTATACAGATAATTATCAGTAACGTGGGGCATATTTAACATTTTGTGCCTTACTTTCTTAATCTGTAAAATGAGGCCAGTTATGAGGAGTGGGTTCTTAATATACTTAAAGTGTCACTGCTTTCAAAAAAATATTACCTATAAAATGTTTCATAATATTAATAACATAAACATTTAATTGTATTATTATCATCCTTATTGTAACTTCATTTTTACTACTGTATCTTCTCATTTTTCTTAACATCACTGATAATTTTATATAATGTCCAATAAAAGTAATGTAGGCTCTTTTGAGGTAGAACACAGAATAGCCTACCTTCAATTTTGTACTACAGTACAAAATTCTGATGCCTTTTATATACATGTTTATGAGCATAAGGTCTTCTCATTATTTCTAGTCTTTTTTCCATATAGATACATAAAAACTATTTCTTATTCCATTTTATTTTACAGTAGCTTGAATGTCATAACAGTTGGTATAAATCATTTTTTCACATCTTTAAAAGTTCTAATTTTGATGTCTGTTTTCTTTGCAATAATGCTAATAGATTTAGAAATATGGTTTCTGTCCTTATGTTTAACAACTTACATTTTTTTCTTAAATATTCTTTAGTTCAGTGTTCAATGCAAGCATGTTTAGTAAAGGACATCATTCGTTCACTTTTTAAAGAATATCATTTACATTTGAATTAACTAGAGTAATATCTTCTTGTTTAGAATTATGTACAGAGAAATGAAGGATTCCGACAAAGAAAAGGAAAATGGGAAAATGGTAAGTTATTTTTAGAAAATAGGTCTTATACTTAGTTCTTGAGTTAAAAAAAAAGAAGAAAAAACACTAATACCGTGTTGCGCTTGAACATTTGAGGGAAAAATAACTAAGGTATCCTTTTAAGTGCATGATTTTAAAGCTACCTCATGTAATGCATGTGATATACTATAGACTTTATAACAGGGAAAGGCCAACATTTGGTTTTTCCTATTGTAGGGTTGCTGGACTATAGAGCATGTGGAACAGTACCTTGGCACTGATGAGTTACCAAAGAATGATTTGATAACCTACCTGCAGAAGAATGCAGATGCTGCTTTCCTGCGCCACTGGAAATTAACTGGCACTAATAAAAGTATTAGAAAAAACAGGAATTGTTCTCAGCTCATAGCTGCATATAAGGTATATATATATTGGCATCTAAAACACTATTTTGTTTGGGAATGGCTTTGTGCTTTGTTTTATAACTCTAAAAACTTCTTAAGGGCCTGGGGATGTAGCTTAATAATAGAATGCTTACCTAGCATGTGCTAGGCCCTGGGTTCGCTCTTCAGCATGGGGGGTGGGGTGGGGTGGGGTGGGGTGTTGGGACAATTAAAAAAAAAATCAGTTTTAATTAACATTATTAACGTGCCATGCTAAAATTGCAACTATGGCTTGTAGCAATGGATCAGAGCATAGTCTTTTAATTATGGTTTATACTGGTTATGTTTTGACAATTTTTATGGTTTAGAATGCATTGGTTTTTGTTTTGTGACACTTTTTATTTCAAAATAAGGTTATTCTTTGAAAAATTCCAGCTTTTTCAAAGTAATACATACAGATGGACATATTGTTCTTAAAAATGTGCTTAATGGCCAGTTTTGCTAATTGTTTTTTCAGGATTTTTGTGAGCATGGAACAAAGTCTGGATTAAACCAGGGGGCCATTTCCACTCTTCAAAGCAGTGATATTCTTAATTTGACAAAAGAACAACCTCAGGCCAAAGCAGGCAATGGACAGAACTCTTGTGGAGTAGAAGATGTCCTTCAACTTTTACGTATTCTGTATATTGTTGCAAGTGATCCTTACTCAAGAATATCCCAAGAAGGTCTGTAAGAAGCCTTGTGTCATTTTGATAGCATTTTTAAAGCAAGTCAGTTTTTATTTCATTAATTTTGTTAATTAATTTTATAGATGGTGATGAACAGCCTCAGTTTACTTTTCCACCAGATGAATTTACTAGTAAAAAAATCACAACAAAAATTTTGCAGCAGATTGAGGTAATAAAATCACATGAATTAACTATAGTATATAACTGTTGGGCTTTTCACAGTATTCCATCTCCTTTTGTCATTCACAACTGTGTCTTTTCTCATATTCAATAATTTGGGCCATATGTTCTTTTACATTCATTATTAATTGCATTTAAGAGTTGATATTACTTTTTTCTACTAAAACATTGTTATTTGTTAATTTGCAGGAGCCACTGGCATTGGCAAGTGGGGCTCTGCCAGACTGGTGTGAACAATTAACCAGCAAGTGTCCTTTTCTAATACCATTTGAAACTAGACAACTTTATTTCACATGTACAGCATTTGGTGCCTCAAGGTAGGAAGTGAATTTTGTTTTTAAATAAAAAATTTATTATTGATTTATTTTTTAATTCAGGGGTATTTTACCACTGACTGAGCTATATCCTCAGCCCTTTTTTACTCTTTGAAATAGGTTCTTGCTAAGTTGCTTAGGGCCTTGCTAAGTTACTAAGGCTGGCTTTGAACTTGTGTTCCTCCTGCCTCAGCCTCCTGAGTTGCTGGAATTACAGGTGTATGCTACTCTCCCCAGTGGAAGTGCATCTTTTTCTAAGAATAAATATATATATATGTTTATAAATTATATATAATACATATTATATTTATGTTCAAAATGTACAAATATACTGTTAAATAAATGGAGAAAATATAAGTTATGTTGTAAATAGTTATCATCATTTTTAAAAATTTCTTTTCCAGTTGGAAAATATGCTTTGTTGGAGTACTGTGGATTGAATTAAATGTTTCCATCAACTAAGATTTACTGTACAGTTCTTTAGTAATTTATACAAATTATTTATTGTTAAAATTCCCAATAATAGCCAGGCACAGTGGCACTCGCCTGTAATCCCAGTGGCTCATGAGGCTGAGACAGGAGGATCTCCAGTTCAGAGCCAGCCTCAGCAAAGGCGAGGTGCTAAGCAATTCACTGAGACTGTATTTCTAAATAAAATACAAAGTAGGTCTGGGGGTGTGGCTCATTGTGCACCTGAGTTCAATCCTTGGTAGCAAAAAAATCCCAGCAATACCAAATTAAATGCTTGTAAACAGCTTTGATAATATTTAAATTTATTTTTCTTCTGACCATCATTTTTTTTTTACCCCCTTCTAATATGCTGCATATTTTACTTACTTTTGTATGTTTCCCTCCATTGGATCACAATTTCATGAAAATGGGAATTTCTGACTCTTTTTTTCATGCCCTAGATAAGATACCTAAAACAGTATATATAGCACATCATGAGAACGTCATACAACATCATAGGTGTTAAATATTTTGTTGAATGACTGTGCACCCTAAGTACTCTGTCAAAGTAGGTGTAAAGTTATAATTTAAAATGTAACTCTTCTCTTTGCTGATGTTATATTTTTCTTCCATTTAATACCATTTATAAAATATTTGTACACATAGAATTACAGGCTTGTTGTGATAAATGAGGAAATTAAGTCTCAAAGTACTTAGCTGATTTGCCTGAGATTACCAAAATAATAGTCCCCATACATGATAGTAGAAACCTCATCTTCTTATTCCTATTTAGAGGTTCTTTTTCTCATCCTTAATGGATTAGCTCTGTTAAAAAGAAAATGTTTTAATATTATAATAACTATTTTGATGGTGGTTTTTAGTTTGTTTCATAGTAATAAAGAGAGCTTAACCATTGTTTAGTTTCTTTGATAGGAACTGTTTGTCTATATTTTGATGTATTATGTGGGGCTTGGAGTATGGATCTTTATTTAATTGCTAAAATAATGATAGAAAATATAGATCCAGTCTTTTCTCAGTTTGTTTAAGATAGATTATAATTAAAGGAATTTTATATATTGATATATAAGAAAGGAAGCAGTAAACTATGCAATATAAAATTACTGTTCAAAAAACTCACTTGAGCTATGCATGGTGGTGTATGCCTGTAATCCCAGCAACTTGGGAGGCCGAGATCGAAAGTTCAAGGCCAGCCTCAGCAATTTAGCAAGGCCCTGTCTCAAAAACTAAAAAAGGGCTAAGAATGTGGCTCAGTGATTAAGCATCCTTGAGTTCAATCCCTGATACCAAAAAGGGGGGGAAAAATCTTGCGACTAAATACTGTCTTTTAAAATTTCTTAAAGAAATCTTTGTAATGTGTTGTTGGTGTAATAGTACATGCATCTGTTAAAGTGTGTTACAATTACACTGATATTTCTATTTCAGAGCAATAGTGTGGTTACAAAACCGGCGTGAAGCCACTGTGGAACGAACAAGGACCACAAGCAGCGTAAGGAGAGATGATCCTGGGGAGTTTAGAGTTGGTCGTCTCAAGCATGAAAGAGTAAAAGTTCCACGTGGTGAATCACTAATGGAATGGGCTGAGAATGTCATGCAAATACATGCAGATCGGAAATCCGTTCTTGAGGTATCCCCCTACAAAATAAGATTCTATTAGAGGAAAAGTAACCACAGTTAGGAAACCAGTCAACCTTTATCTTCCAGTGCATGAAAACTGTCAGATAATGTGAAGAAGGATTTCTCTTATCTGTGAAGAGGCTTTCTTTTCTGGTAGAGCATATTTCAAAGAGGATGCTAGCCCAGCTTTTGAAGGTTCAGGATCTAGTACACTTGAATTAGCAGCAAACAATATTTTTGGTGGCAAAATCTGTTTGAAGACCACTAGTCTTATTTCTATTCTTTTTTTTTTTTTTTTTTTTTTTTTGGTACCAGGGATTGAATCCACTCAACCACTGAGCCATATATTCAATCCTTTTTATTTTGAGACAGGGTCTCACTAAGTTGCTGAGGCTGGCTTTGAACTTGCAATCCTCCTGCCTTAGCTGCCAAAATTGCTAGATTACAGGTATATGCCACCATGCCTAATTTGTCAATTTATTTAAAGATGGACTGAATAATAGTACTCAAAAGGATTTTTTAAAATATTTTTTTATTCTAGTTAGTTACCACATGACAAGAGAATGCATTTTTACACATCATACATAAATGGAGTATAACTTCTTATTTGTTTGTACATGATGTAGAGTTATACAGGTCATGTAATCATATATGCACATAGGGTAATAAAGTCTGGTTCATTCTACTATCATTTCTACGCCCATGCCCCTTTTCCTCCCTTCACTCCCCTCTGTCTAGTCCAAAATACCTTTATTCCCCCCACCACCACCTCTTATTGTGAATTAGCATCTGCATATCAGAGAAAACATTCAGTCTTTGGTTCTGTGTGATTGGTTTATTTTATTTAGCATAATATTCTCCAGTTCCATCCATTTACTGGCAAATGCCATAATTCCATTTTTCTTGAAGGCTGAGTAATAGTACATTATGTATATATACATTCCACAGTTTCTTTATCCATTCATCTGATGAAGGACACCTATGTTGGTTAGCTATTGTGAATTGAGCTGCTATGAACATTGATGTGGCTGTATCACTGTAGTATACTGATTTTAAGTCCTCTGGGTATTAATCTAGGAGTGGTATGACTGGGTCAAATGGTGGTACAAAGAACATTGAAGATGTCATAGCAAATGGCAATATGTAATCATATACTGAAGACATGCTATTGTAGACATTATTGATTATATCACTTACAGTATTCCTTATTTAAGGCACCATGGAACTTTTGACTCACACACCTATCATGACAAATATGACTTCATAACTTTCACTTTGCAAACAGATTTCCTTGGCATTATCTTATTCTTCCTATATTTATGTTCTTTCTCATCTAGATAATCCTCAATTATTTTTCTTTTTACTATGTGTTTTTATAAGAAGTTCCAAATCATTTTTGGAGCATGTAAAGTATGGACAAAACCCTTTAAAGTGGTTGCTGCTTCAAGTTATAAAGAAGTGGAAGAGTTTAGTGTTGAGTTTCACAAAGATACATGTAAAAAAATATACACCCTCATTTTCTTGAGCAAATTCCTTAATCTCTTTGAGGTTTGGTTTCCTTTGGTATAAAAGCAGATAATCATTCTGCAGAGTTGTTGTGACAAGTAATGTGTGAACAGTATTCAGCCCAGTGCTTAACAGTGTTATGTGTATAAATACCATACAACAAAGGCACTGTGCTTTTAGGAAAACTACAATAAAATCCCTGTGTTGCTTTTAATGTACACATTGCTTTTGTGAAGAAAGTATAATAGTGGATTAAATCTGACAAATTTTGGCAAGAATTGAATCACTTTAAAAAAATATATATTAGAGCTGGGCACAGTGGCACACTCCTATAATCCCAGCAGCTTGGGAGGCTGAGGCAGGAAGATCGCAAATTCAAAGCCAGCCATAGCAATTTAGCAAGGCCCTAAGTAACTTAGTGAAACCCTGTCTGAAAACAAAAAAGAAGGGGGATGTGGCACAGTGGTTAAGCACCCCAAATTTGGTTCAATCCCTAGCACCTAAATAAATAATACTTTTTATTTACAAACATTTCTTTGTTCACATTTTAGGTTGAATTTTTAGGAGAAGAAGGAACTGGTTTGGGACCCACATTAGAATTTTATGCTCTGGTGGCAGCAGAATTTCAGAGGACTGACCTGGGAGCGTGGCTTTGTGATGATAACTTTCCAGATGATGAGTCTCGTCATGTAAGATTTATTTCTCGTTTTGTGATGTAAATTGTGACTGTGCTTTAGAGAAGTGTTAGAAGCAGGTTAAATTTTCATTACATAAACTGGGGCTTTTGGCTCTACTTTTATTACTGAATAATCTTGACATTAATATTTATAAAGGAAAAAAATTTCGTCACTAAAAGCTATTCATAAAATGTGTATATATATGTTTAGATAACTAAATTCATGAAGATGTTTAATGTTTATGTATTTTTTTCTTAGATAACAATGACAGACTTAGTTACTTTTAGCCTTTAATTTTATTTGCATTTTGTCCTCTAAAAAATTAGGTTGATCTTGGAGGTGGATTGAAACCTCCTGGATACTATGTGCAGAGATCATGTGGACTGTTCACAGCACCGTTTCCACAAGATAGTGACGAACTTGAAAGGATCACAAAACTCTTTCATTTCCTTGGAATTTTCTTAGCCAAATGCATTCAAGACAATAGACTTGTGGACTTACCTATTTCTAAACCTTTCTTTAAACTTATGTGTATGGGTGACATTAAAAGCAATATGAGTAAACTGATTTATGAGTCACGAGGTGATAGAGACTTACACTGTACTGAAAGTCAGTCTGAAGCATCCACAGAAGAAGGTCATGATTCCCTCTCAGTAGGAAGCTTTGAAGAGGATTCAAAATCAGAATTTATTCTTGATCCCCCTAAGCCCAAACCTCCAGCTTGGTTTAATGGAATTTTGACTTGGGAAGACTTTGAACTAGTAAATCCACACAGAGCCAGATTTTTAAAAGAAATTAAAGACCTTGCTATCAAGAGACGCCAGATTTTAAGCAACAAAGGTCTGTCTGAAGATGAGAAGAACACAAAATTACAGGAACTAGTGCTGAAGAATCCAGCAGGTTCTGGGCCTCCACTTAGCATAGAGGATTTAGGGTAAGGTTTTTGTTACATTCTTCAGTGTGATGAATGAATAAGCTCTAAATCTTCTGTTTTTCTGTCCCATTTGATTTATAGTATATGGGTAAACAGTGTCAAAAACAGTAATATGCTATAGGAAATACTGATTATCAATTTGAATCTTTGATTTGTTAATAATATACAGATAATATTCAGAATACAGGTTGTTAATTATCAAATCTCGGGAAGATTATCTGACCTTTTTTTTTTTTTCCCGTGGTACTGGGGATTGAACCCCAGGGTGCTCTACCACTGAGCTATATCCCCACCCCTTTTTTGAGACAGGGTCTCTCTAATTTACTGAGACTGACCTTGAACTTCCAATCCTCCTACCTCGGCCTCCTGTGTAGCTGGGATTATAGGTGTTTACCACCATACCTATCAATTATCTGATTTTTTCAAATATGTTAAGTTTGTATATCTTGTGCAAAAAGTCCAAAGCCAACAGTATTTTGACAAATTCATCAGCTAATATAAATAATAGCCTACTTGGCAAAGCTTAAAAATAGTTTGGTTGGTATATAAGCCTTTATTACCAAAGGCTCTATCACTGACTCGGATGCTACAGAGCTTTTCATAAAGTTCTTTTAGCTTACATACATATAATGACCATTATCTTCAAGTATAGTCTCCTGTTTAGAGGTTGTCTACAAAACTTTTTATTTTAATTTTTTTGGTACTGGGGATTGAGCCCAGGAGTACTTAACCACCGAGCCATGTTCCCAGCCCTTTTTTATTTTGAGACAGGACCTTGCTAAGTTGCTGAGGCTGGCTTTGAGGTGTATACCATCACACCTTGCTTATTTTTTCTTTTTAATGTTTGCTGATAATATTGGGAAATTATGTTGGATAAATGGTTACACAATCATGTACTGCATAATAATGTTTCAGCCAGTGATGGACTATGTATGAGGGTGGTCCTATAAAGTTATAATGGAGCTGAAAATTCCTGCTACCTGGTATTTTTACTGCACCTTTTCTAGTTTAGATCCACTATTTAGCATTGTATTACCGCTGCCTACAATGTTCAGTACAGTAACATGATGTCCATGTTTGTAGCCTAGAAGCAAGAGGCTCTACCCTAGAGTCTAGGTGTATATTAGGCTATACCATCTAGGTTTGTGTATTTATATTCTATATTTGTACAACAAAAAATTGTCTAATGACACATTTCTCAGAATGTAGCCCCACTATTAAGTGATACATGACTGCATATTTGAGGATTGCTTCTTTTAAATACATTTTTATCTATTACAAACACAGTTTGAAAAGCTTTAGTGAAGCAATAGTCTTTCTGAAATAGTCTTATAAACATGTTGCTGCCATAATTAACTTCAAAAACATTTAGTCCATTAATTTTGTGCCATAAGGTCTATGTGAAATATGGAAAGGTAATGGTTTGATGCAGTCTTTGCAAAGCCAGGCAGGTGTGAGAATAGTTGGCCCACTAGTGAGTGGTTTTTTTTTTGGGGGGGGGGGTATCGGGAATTGAACCTAGGGGCATTTACCCATTGAGTGAGATCCCCAGTCCATTTTATGTTTTAAAACAGTATCTCACTAAGTTGCTTAAGGCCTCACCAAGTTGCAGAGGGTAGCATTGAACTTCGAGATCCTCCTGCCTCAACCTTCCAAGCAGCTGGGATTATAGGCATGAGTCACTTCTCCTAGCTAGCCCACTGGTTTTTGTGCATAAGATTTGCATTAAGTAGCTTAGTGCTTGCCTTGCATGCAAAAGGCCCTGGGTTTAACCCCCAGCATGGCTAAATAAATAAATCAGGCCTCATATCTAAGCTGGTGTATTGATTTTGTTGATAGAGTAGGGGCATTTGTGGTTGGGGCAGCAATTATAAAAATTAATCACCTGCAGTTGATGAATGTCAATTCATCTAATCCTTTTTGCTCTTTCAGTTTAAATTTCCAGTTTTGCCCTTCTTCAAGAATATATGGTTTTACAGCTGTGGATCTCAAGCCAAGTGGTGAAGATGAGGTAAAGATTTTATTCTTAATAGTTTTTCTATTCTCTTAACAAGATCAGTTGTACTAGGTGGTCCTAAAATAGTTCTAGATATTAACAATAATACTGGCAAATTTTCCTTTGCAGATGATAACAATGGATAATGCAGAAGAATATGTGGATTTGATGTTTGACTTTTGTATGCATACAGGTATTCAGAAACAGATGGAAGCCTTTAGAGGTAATTTTAAAGGATAATAATCTATTTCCTTTTACTTTAAGACAGTTGAAATTAAGATCAAGATGGCTAAACCTCTCTAGTTTCTTATCCAGATCATTAGATCCCACAGAGTTTATAGAATAGGCTGGAACATTTTCAAAGTGTAGAATGGTGTCATGCTTGCTCCTCTGAAGTAATGGAGATCCACTTTTGGCCATCATTTCTTCTTTTTGGTACCAGGGATTGAACCAAAGGGTGCCTACCCACTGAACCACATCCCCAGCCCCAGCCCTAGCCCTTTTTTTTTGGAGACAGCTGACCCTATCTTTGAACTTGTGATCCTCCTGCCTCACCCTCCCAAACTGCTGGGATTACAGGCATGCACCACCATGCCTGGCTTATTTCTTCCATTTCTAAGTAGACATCAGGTTCCATACTTTCTACATTACACAATGAGGATGATTTAAATCATGGAAGCCAAATTACTTTTGAAAATGTGAACACAGCTCTGGCCACTTAATGGGTAGTTAAAAGAATTTGGCTGTTGACCACTGCGGCCAGTCTCTAGCAATTTTTATTTCAATTAACATTTGTTTCCATCTTCTGCCCATTCAGTTGACAATAGAATATTTGTTTTGAAATTTGGTATTTTGGTCAGGCCCAGTTGTGGACACCTATAATCCCAGGGACTGGAGGGGGCCGGTAGCTGAGGCAGGAGGATTGCCAAGTTTGAGGCCAGCCTCAGCAATTAAGCAAGACCCTGTCTCGAAATAACAAATAATAATAAAAGAGGTTAGGGATGTAGATCAGTGATAAACTACCCTTGAATTTAATCCCCAGTACAAAAAAGAAAAGAAAAAAGAGAGGAAAAGATAGTTGGTATTTTGGTATCATGAGTTTTAGAAACTGAGCTGTTTTTTTGTGTGTATGTGTTTTTACTTATGTATAATGTAGATGGATTTAACAAAGTTTTTCCAATGGAGAAATTAAGTTCCTTCAGCCATGAAGAAGTCCAGATGATTCTTTGTGGAAATCAGTCACCATCCTGGGCAGCGGAGGATATTATCAATTACACTGAACCTAAGCTGGGCTATACACGTGACAGGTATGTGTTAATTTTTAATATCTACCAAACTGTTTATAAACAAAAATCATTAACTATAACTCAATGAATTATATTCATAAAAAAATGAGAAATTAATGAGGATGCCAAGATGCATATCCATTAATAAGTCTAGAAGACAGTTATACTATAAGACAATTGAATCATAAATGATATTAAAATTCCTTTTCTCATTGTGTTTTATTTGTTAATTATTTTAAAATTTGGGTAAATTGGAAATCCTTAGGCTGCATTATATGTATATATGTATACAGAGAAGAACACAAATTGTATATACAACTTAAGAGAATTTTCACAACATGAGTATACCTGGGAAATTGGTACCAAGGAAGAAACATCAATTCTTCTTTCCCACCATATTCTCTTGTAGTAATTAAGTCACTAAATTTGATTAATTTTGCTTCCTTTTCTACTTTGATAAACAAAATTATGTAGTCTATATTCTTTATGGTCTGGTTTCTTTTAACAATATGATTATGAAATTCATGTTGCGGCATATAGAGGTAGTTTATTGATAGGTAGTATTTCATCATGTAATCCATCACAAGGTTAATTGATCATTTTACTGGAATGAAAATGGAATATTTCAAGCCCCCTTTGACAAATTTATCCTTATTATGCAAGTACATCTGGAGCTTATCTGATTTGCTGACTTTGTTACAATTTTAATCTTACATTCCATCAGTGTTTCATTTCTTATGGTTTAAAAGTACAAGATAGCCTTTGAGGAACTGTCTTTGAGGTTTTAAAAGTAGCTTATATCAGCTCATTTAATACTTACTCAAAAGTCCTTTTTTTGTGTGTGTGGTACGGGGGATTGAATTTAGGGGTGCTCTTCTACTGGGCCTTATTCCTAGCCCTCTGACGCTGTCTTGTTAAGTTGTCAAGGCTGGCCTTGAACTTGTAATTCTCCTACCTCAGCCTCCCAAGTAGTATTCTTCGGACAAGTGGATTTTTGGTGTGTGTGTGCGTGGTGCGGGGGGTAAGTTATTGCTGGTTTATAAAGTAATGGTAGTGTTTTTCATTTATATCTGCTAGCAAATCAATAAAACTATACTTTTGTTCTTTTAGCCCTGGTTTCCTGAGGTTTGTGAGGGTTTTATGTGGCATGTCTTCAGATGAGAGGAAAGCATTCCTGCAGTTTACTACTGGTTGTTCAACTTTGCCCCCAGGTGGACTGGCAAATCTGCATCCCAGGCTCACAGTTGTGCGCAAGGTACAAAAACTCTAACTAGTGGGGAATCCAAGTGGAATTTAGTTACATTATGATTGAAGGGGAGAAAAAATATTTAAGCCTATGATCTTCTGTTATTTTTACTTTCTTTTTGTAGGTTGATGCTACTGATGCAAGCTATCCATCAGTCAATACATGTGTGCATTATCTTAAGTTGCCTGAATATTCTTCAGAGGAGATCATGAGAGAACGCTTGCTAGCTGCTACAATGGAGAAAGGCTTTCATCTCAATTGAGTTTGAAGTGCAATGGGAGACATCAGAGACTTTAAAAATACTAGTGAAGCCTCTTGTGTTTGTGTGCAGAGAAGTGTATGATCCTCCACGCTAATGACATTTGCCTTTGTTTCCACCATTAAGGCTTTAAGAACATGTGGAATAAGTTTGTTAGCTGCTAATGATAAAACCAATCCTTTAACAACTCAGCCAGCAAGTATATAGCACAGAACACTGTGTTGCTTTACAAGGGCTTCTGTGACTGGAGTAAGGTGGTCCTACTTGACTGTTCCAAAGAGCAGCTTCTCAGATCTTCAGTGTTCACTGGTAAATTTCTAACGGTGTATTTGTGTAAAGTTTGTCATTTCATACCCCACACACTACAGTTGCCATCACTGATCTGTTTTGCTGGCTTTTAAGCTACTTTTGGTCAAAAATCCTGCTTCCTTAAAACACAGAGTTAATGAGCATCTCAAGCTTTTTCTTTTCCTTTTTAATGATGCCTGCACTATCAGAGTATTCTAGTGTTCTCTCTTTTTGTTTGGCATATAATCATGCACAACCTTTTTATTTCTTTGAGGTGGGAGTATATTTTTATTTCCTAAATGCCATACTATAAAGATCAAATTCTTAAATGAGTATGTGCAGCTCAAAAATAAAAATATATTAAGGGGGGAAAACACTGGTCTTAGGTGCAAGGCACACTTAAAGCAAGTTTTATGTTTGGTTGTATTTTCTTTGTATATTATAAACATTTATTTAACATGTTGCAGTTTGAAGTAAAAAATTTCCAAAATGTATGCTCAACAATAATCATTAAAATGTTTGCAGCGTACAAAACTGTGTCATGACTATTTCACTTCAGTCATCAGACCTAAGAACTTAACTAGATACTGTCATTTTGAATCATTCAAATTCAGTTTTCTGAAATTACTACATGAAAAAAAAATTACTTTTCTATAATAAATATACTTACTGAACTTGAAAGATTGGAAGAAATTTTCACATATTTGTGACCTTACCGTTTTGTTGTCTTAAGGTATTCTTCAACTAGAAATGGCCAGTTATTTGTGTTACCTTTTTAAATTAGCAGATCTGCTATTCACCTGTGGAAGTCTAAAATCAATGATTTTTAAATGTTGTGTCAGTACAAAAAGAAATAACCAGTATATTGCTATTTCTTGGTTTTAGAGAAGGGGCTATATTTCCATTTTCTACACTCCTATTATTATCTGTGCATATTGGTGAAAGAAATGTCACTAGGCCTGATTCTTCCAAAGAGCCTTTGTTTTAAGGCACTAAATGCATGTTTGAAATAACCCAATATTTACTTTTTAAAAGGTACATTACCTTTCTACATTAGAAGACATAGTTCCTTCTATAGTTAATGATTTTGGTAGTCATCTTTCAGTATCCTCGGAGGATTGGTTACAGAACATCTCATGGATATCACAATCTGAGCATGCTCAAATATATTACATAAAGTGATGTAGTCCTTGCATATCACATGCACTTCCTCTTGTATATTTTAAATCATCTGTAGATTACTTATAATAACCTAATACAGTGTAAATGCTATATAAACATTTGTTATTGATAAGAAAAACAATCTACATGTTCTGTAGATTATAGGCATATTTTTTATCCCCCTAATAATGTCACTCACTGTTGGTTGAATCCACAGATATGAAACCAATGGATTTGAAGGGCCAACCATATTGTTTTTATTTGCTGCATGAGAATATTGTGATTGTATAATCAGAGGCAACATTTAAAATATTTCATCTCAATGTCAGCTTCACAGATCCCTGTGAGTCTAAAAGTTAAAAGTATAATAGCAATACTTAAATGTATAACCTGTTTCAGTCCAAAAAGTAGTGGTGGTAGTTTATTCAATAAATTCTTGAATACATGACTAAACCTTTATACTAGGGTTAGAATTGACATCCAGCTTATGTGTGTAGTATTGCCGTTATTTAAGTATCTAAAATATCTGTTAATTGTCAACTTTTACTAATATTGGCCTGGCAAAGGGGTTGGTAAACTATGCCTGCCACCCATTTTTATATGGCCTGAGAACCATGTAACCATGAGGGGGTTTTTTAAATTTTTTAATTGGTTGAAGAAAACTAATGAGTATTTTATGATATGAAAATTATATGAAACTTAAATTTCAGCATAGGTTTTATTAGAGCACATATTCATTCATTTATATTCTACTTATGCTTGCTTTTGTACATAACATTAGAGTGGTGTAGTTAGCACAGACCATATGGCTCACAAAGCCTAAAATGTTTACTGTGTGTCCTTTTACAAGTTTGCTGAGCCCTAGTCTAGCAAGTTGCTACTGTAGGTAAATTGATGAGTCTTATAAAATCAGAACTGTTTACTAAATATTTTATGTGTGAAAAATGAAAGTATCTTACTGAAGTGAGATGATTTCACAGCCTATAGGTAAAATAGTCACATTACAGTTTATTTTCAATGAGTCAAGTATTGTGAGGATCATCTACTAGGGTCTCCACATACACCATGTTATTAAATATTTTTTCCTGTGATATCTACCTAATATTTTTTAAGCTTATTATTCTCTTAAGGTGCTAAAATCTGTGCCAAGATGTAATTCCACTACTATTTTGGTGTGACCCAAAAATTAATTTTGTTCACTCCCTAGCTGCTTCTGGTGTACCAGTTTCGCACTTATCTGAATGTGCTGCTGATTAAATGCTTACCAACTAGGACAGTGTTTCCCAACTAATGTCTCAGAAAGACCTCCAAAGCACTTACATTGATGTAGACGGGCTTTCCTCAGACAGTGGCAACTTAATACAAAGCTGTATCTTTACACACCTACAGCTAGCTTATTGTTCCCACACTCCATAAGCTTTCCCTCTGCCTTCTTGATGAGTCCACAGCAACTCAGGTTTGCCTTGGGAATCCACTGTGGCTAGTTTTCTGGGTCTTTGTAGATGAAAACTGAAATATGTACATAGACTTTTGGAAAAGCCTCCTCATTCCCTCCTCAGACATACACAAAAGAGAATAGCAGTGTTGCATAGTTAGTCCCTAGAATGTTCATTTATGTCCTATTCTGGAGAACTGAGTGTTGTAGTTGAAAGAACTCTTAAAACATTACATAGGAAGATATTTTAATGTCTGTCTCTCTATCCTCCTCCATTGCACCTGTACTCCCACTCCTAAGTGTATATATAAATACTTTTAACAACGACAGTTCAGTATTTTTCACTGTTGCCTCAGTGGTGAAAGCACATCAAAAGGTTTTTGGAGATATAGGACGTTGTTCTATAGGACTTCATATTTTGCTTCTGAGATATCCTAGGAGGAGCTAAAGGAATAAGAAGTCATTTTATTCCAAACTGAGCAGAGCTATTCTCTTGCATTTTATTTTTAAACTTTGAACTAAAACAAATTTCATTAACAAGCTTATTTGTAAGAAAAACCCTTTAAAATGTGGTATAAATGATATTTGTAAGGGTTCTCTTCTAATGTTTTATTTGATAGTAACATTACAGAGTTAATCATATGATGGCATTGTAATTGCTAACTGCCCTAGAAATGGAATCAAAGGCTTTTACGAACTGGAAAATAAAATTTAATTCTATAATCTTCTTTAGGTATGTATTATAGTAATATTTATTAAAAAGTAATTTTTATTAAGTTTTTTTTTTTTTAAGGAAAACAAGAACATCTAGAAGACTGTTTTAAATCAAAATGCCACATGTTTAAGTCAACTTACAAATTTTATTGGCTAATAGACAACTGCCACACATTCTTCTTACCACCATCCTACTATTCCTGAATTTAATTTGCAAAGGGAAGCAGAGACCAAAGAGGATTTCTTAGGTACTCAATAAAATTTGAAGAAGTGGGAAAAAAAATATACTTACAGTTACTGAAAATAAAACTTGCCTCAGTTAAGAGAAGATTTTTCTTTGTACATGTTTTAAAATAGCTTTATTTTCCATTTAGGAACTGTGGGAAATACCTATTTATATTGTTTGGAAGGGTACCCCATTTCGTAATAGGTAGTCTTCCATATTCTTTTCAAATGGTCTTCACATTTCCTATGAATTGATGCTATCTGGCAGAGCCTTCTCTTCAGCTTTCTGACATCTTATCAAGAATTTGTAGAGGGGCAAGAATTCTTGCCCGATTAGTTTCCACAATGCAGCCATTTAACACCATCTCGTCCAAAATGATGTGTACTTTATCCAAATTAAACATTATCTAGGGTCATATTAAGGAAATTAATTTTAGAGTTATATGTCAACATTTAATAAATAATAAGTTGTAGCTTAGCTTCGAATTTCCCCAATCTAAAATAATCTTAGCATGAGGGTTTTTGTAGATAATTTCTGAAATTAAAATTGGTATCCAGAACTGGGGCTCTAGCTCAGTGGCAGAGTGCTTGCCTAGCACATGGGAGGCACTAGATTCGATCCTCAGCACCACATAAAAATAAATAAAATAAAGGGATTTTGTCCATCTACAACTACAAAAAAAAAGAATTATAAAAAATAATAAAATTGGTATTTGAAATTATTATGTTGGTATACACATAACTAAGCTAATAGGTTAAATTAGGCATAGAAATGTAACAACTACATTTTTTAACCAAAGGGAGAAAACCTATTAAGAGCTGGAGAACAAAAGCAAGTAGCATTTGCCAAGAGAATAAATAACCTCACCTCAGGAGCAAAATCTTCTGGGACAGTAATAACAACAATAGCAATGATCTGTTAAATATTCGTTATGTTCCAGGCATTATGTTGAGTGCTTTTCATATATTAATATAGTCTCATTTTATCTAGGAGCAAACAGCTTAAAGCCATTGTCCAAAGTCATACAAGTGGTATATGTCAAGAGTTGGAATTTAGGCCCAGAGTTTGGACTTAACTGCTCTGCTTTTCAGGCTTCTCAGGAAGGGCCTAAGGCTTTGGAGTAGACACCCTCCCTCAGATCCCTCTCCATCTCTACCCCAATCAGTGTCTTTATAGCAAAGTAGAAAGAGATTATTCTCTCAAGAATCCCCTTCATTTGAGTACTTACCTTTTCTTTCATGAAAGGAGAAGGGAAACTGGAGTGAGATAGTGGCAATAGTTGAATGTTCCTGAATTTTATACTTTAATTAATTATTTTATTGTTTTTTGTACAGGGATTGAACCCAGGGGTGCTTTACTACTGAGCCTATATCCTTTTTGGCCCTTTTTATCTTGAGACAGGGTCTCACTAAGTTGAAAATCTTGCTAAGTTGCAGAGGCTAGACTTGAACTTGCTATCCTTCTGCCTCAGCCTAAGGAATCCTTGGGATTATAGGCATGCATCCTCATGCCCAGTCAGTTTTACACTTTAATATGTGGTGTTTCCACTTTAAAGACATCTATTTATGAGAAAAAAATAAAGCTTGTTTCAAATAGACATACTTCAGCAAAGAAGTGATTAAATACACTAGGGGAGTTCATAATTGAATGGTGAATCTTAGAACAAATCCTTATTGTAGGAATGTTATTTTCCATAACCCTTCAGTTATCACCTGATTTTTATTTTTTTAAACAATTCCAGATGTTCAAAGTGACATTTGCTTAGTGAAGTACATCTACAAAGAATGGGACAAACCAAACTGTGAATGACTTAGGTTTCTATTAGACTCTGTTAATATCTCATTAAGCTTTGTATAAATAGTCTTTATTAGAATTAACTTTTTCAAGAGTTGATGGGAACTATCCTTAAGTGACCCAGTGGGGGGAAAAAAAAAGGTTTACTCTAATCTACCTATTAATAATGTCTTCCAATTATATAGTTGATTGCTTTTCCCACGGCCAAACTGGGACTGGAATGAATGCTAGGCCCTTGACTCAAACCTGTTCACCAGATCCAGAAGCCAGAATGTACAAGCTGAGACAAAGTGGGAATGATAGCCAGGTAAATGTTTTTTTTTAAAAAGCAGTTGAGCCAGACATAGTGGCTCATAGGGCCTATAATCCCAGCTACTCTGGAAGCTGAGGCAGGAGGATCCAAGTTCCAGGCCAGCCACTGTAATTTAGTGAGACCCTGTCTCAAAAAAGGTCTGGAAATGTAGCTCAGTGGAAGAGGACTTGTCTAGCATACCAAAGGCCCTGGGTTCAATCCCCAGTATAGGACTGGGAAGGAGGCAGAGACTGAAAAGCACAGGCGGCTGCCTAAATAAAGGTATACAGAATCCCCTGTTGTATTCACTGAGGGCAATTATAGTGCCTTTGAAAATGGCAACTTTTCCAAAATGATTTTCTTTTGAGTTTGAAAGAAATCTAATTTTAATCTGTTTGAATTGGTTCAGGGATCAACCTGCTCTGAGGACTGTTCCATTTTTGGTAAGAAGATGTGCAGTTCAGATGTCACCTTGGGCAAATGCCCAATTGTTTTGAAATTCAGATCAGAATTTACTTACTGCTGAATCATATCAACCACTCACAGCCCCACACTCTAAGGACAAAGTCTTTCAGCCAAGTCTGAATTTCCCAACATTCTAGAAACATGAGTTACTCTGAGATCATACTGTGGGCATGTGATTGCCTGTCTACCTGTGTATCTAGTTCAAACCCTAGTAATCATGTAGCTGCTGGCACCGAATGGGGGAAACCAGACCAAATCCAATGTGAGCAGAAGACCTGGAAGCTGATTTCCTCCCTGGAATCATGTTACTCCTTTAAAATAAGGATCCGGCTGTTGTTCACATCTTGATTTGGTTTATGAGCAACTTGTGCACACTGGTAAAGCCAATATTAATGGCATTTGGGCCATATGCCAGGTGAGCAAGGACCAAAAAATACCCTATATGCCAAGCCCCATGGCAATAAATACACAAACACATTTCAACTCTGACATTTGGAATAGGAGGAGGCAAGAAAGGCCTAGACTGTGGGTCTCTTAATGTAGTGAGCTGAGAAGGACTATTGAAGGAGAAACTTACCTTCAGGCTATATTGAACTTGACTAACTCTAAAGATTCTTAAGGAAACTCCTTTCTTTCATAGGCTTCAAGGACCTGGCATGAACTAGAAACAGCTTCCTAAAGAGCACAGTTATTAACGTCACACTTTCTCTCAACCTTGAAACCTAAGAGCCTTTCTGAATTTCTATGTAATGTGGATTAGAGCTGAACATTTATAGAGTTCCTGTAAGATTAGTGCTACTTTAAATGACCTTTTTTAAAATAAATTGTTTTAGTTTTAGATGGACCCAATACCTTTATTTATTTATATGTGGTCCTGAGGGTGAAACCCAGTGCCTCACACATGCAAAGCAAGCGTTCTACCACTGAGCCACAACCCCAGCCCCTTGAAATCAGCTTTTTAATTAAAGCGATTGAATTCTTTATAGGCCTTACCTTGGAATTGGGATCTCTGGATCATAAAACACTTTTCTCAACATGGTACTTTAATACCGTGTTGGTCTAGTTATCCTTTAATTAAAAGTGAGAAAACTCATTCCACTGCCTTTCCTACCCCCCACACTCCCTCCCTTCTCCTCCCTCCCCTTTGCCCTATTTAGAGTTCATCTATTCCTCCCATGCTCCCTGCCCCATCCCCATTATGAATCAGCATCCTTATAGCAGAGAAAACATTTGGCATTAGGTTTTTTGGGATTGGCTTACTTCACTTAACATTATATTTTCCAACTCCATCTATTTACCTGCAAATGCCATGATGTTTTCTCTTTTAATGCTGAGGAATATTCCATATATATATATATATATATATATATATATATATACACACACACACACACACACACATATACATACATACACACACATACACACACAAAAATATATCACATTTTCTTTATCCATTCATCTACTAAAGGACATCTAGGTTGGTTCCGCAGTTCAGCTATTGTGAATTGTGCTGCTATAAACATTGAGGTGCTTAACCACTGAGCCCCATCCCCAGCCCTTTTTATTTTGAGACAGTCTTGCTAAGTGGCTTAGGGCCTCCCTAAGTTGCTGAGGTTGGCTTTGAATTTGC
Source organism: Marmota monax (assembly GCF_021218885.2). NCBI lineage: Eukaryota > Metazoa > Chordata > Mammalia > Rodentia > Sciuridae > Marmota > Marmota monax. The sequence continues at coordinate 8,566,934 of NW_026694099.1, read as the reverse complement.
AATCCTCCTGCTTCGGCCTCCCAGTTGCTAGGATTACAAGCATGCGCCACCATGCCTGGCTAAGACATACTTTTTTTTTTTTTAATATTTTATTAGTTATTGATGGATATTTATTTATTTATTGTGCTAAGACTCAAACCCAGTGCCTCACACATGCTAGGCAAGTTCTATACCACTGAGCCACAACCCCAGCACCTAAGACATTCACAGATACTTTAAGATTGTTCATTTTTTATTTTTTTAATATCAGATATTGAACCCAGGGGCACTTAAGCACTGAGCCTCATCCCCAGCTATCCTGTTTCAGCGTCCCAAACTGCTGGGATTATAGGCGTGTGCCACTATACCTGGCAAGATTATTCATCTTTTTGACTCCTCTAACTAAAGACAAACATGCTTCTCTAAAACTTTTCTCTTACTCACAAAGCTTTGACAACACCAAGACTACTAGCAACAGGCATTTTAAAATGTTTCCTTAGAGACTAAATTTTCACAGTCCACAGATGATTAGTAATTTTTTTTTAAAGTATCAAATTTAGCTAGGCATAGTGATACCTCAGCACTCTGGAGGCTGAGGAGGGAGGATCACTTGAGCCCAGAAGTTCAAGACAGCCTGAGCAATACAGGGAGACCATCCCCCGCTCCCCGCCCCCCCCCCTCAGAAAACAACTTTACTGAATTTATAACCCTTGAGTCAAGCACTCGGGAAACCTAGAGGCAGTTGCAACTCTGCCATACAGTAACTGTCTGGACTGAGGACATGAGAACCTCTTCCTCTAAAAAGCAAGGTTTAACATAATTGTGTGTTCTTTCAACTCCAAAATACTCAGCTCCTGACTCTAACCTTTGAAGGAGAGGACTGTCCTTTCTGGTAATACCAACCCATTCTTGAAGTAGTTATATGCTGTAGCATACGTCAAAAGAAATCCTTTTGTAGTCACTTCATTAACTGATTATCAATTTAACTTTCTAAGAGAACATGTAGAGAATTTCAGTTCAGTGAGAAGCTGTCCTCTCAGTATGGGATGGCTTCCTTGAAGAATGTTTTGTTCTTTTGGCTTTCATTTCTGTTGCTCCTAGTTTGAACAAGTACTTTTGCAATTTCTCATTAAATTAGGCTGAGATTATCTCCAATGGAGAGAAGCTTCATTCTGGTTTCTGGACCTCTAAAGGTATGTAAGACTTTAGGAAGTCCTGATCAGCACCTACTTGAAAGTCTTGGTGGTGCCAATCACTGCTGCCTTCATGCCACCCCTTCAAGAAACATCTTGCTAGATGCTGGCTGAGGCATGGGGCATAGAGCACTGAGACCCTTCCCTATACCTTGACCCGCAGCAGCCATAAACAGAGGATGAAGCAGGCTGCTTTCATATTACCCATAGGAGCTTTAGGGTTCTAGAATCAATCACCTTTCGGGATTTATAAAATAAAAACAAACATTCAAAAGGGTTTTCAGACAAGAATACATTGTGGCATTGTACAGTGGCACATGCCTGTAATTCCAGCAACTTGAAAGGTAGCTAGCTCAGTAACTTAGTGAGAATCTGTCTCAAAAAATAAAAAGGGCTGGGGATGTAGCTCAATGGTAAAGCACCCCTGAGTTCAATCCCTAGTACCCCTCCCTCCAAAAAAAGAATACATTGTGGATTCTAGGCCTAGCTTATATTTGTTTAGTAGAGGGGACACAACAGCATGCATAGGGATGCTAGTGCTTCTCTTCCCATGCATGTATGGGACATCCCAATTACCCTGCCTGAGTACTGCTTTTTTATTCTTGCTCCCAGTCCTGGGGTGGATTTGGGAGAAATGCCTCCATAGGCCCTACTAGCAGGCTCTGGAATGTCTGGCACCTGAAAAGCCAGAAAGTGGAGGGGGAAGGCCTTTAGGATTCAGGTCAGCATCCTTGTGCCATGGGACCATGAGTAGGGAGGATTGGGGTTGCTGCTGAAGCAGAGCAGAATGGGACCCAAGAAAAAGACTGGTTGTCCAGGTCAGAAGGCATATAAATGTGTTCCATTACAGCCAAAATAAAACAAGTGTTTCAGCCTCTTTTTTCTTTTTTTTTTTTTTTTTCAGCCTCTTTAAAGGCAGCAAATACCAAAAAGGCTGTTGAGGTTTTCTGTACCTTCATGTATACAATAGATGATTACCAAATTGAGGAGGTGTTGGTACATCTCGCAGACAGTGCTGGTCACTGGTGCCATCCTCTGACCATGGAGCAGAGGGGAAGGCAGGCCATTCCTTTCAGTTTGAATTACCTGGAGAAAAGCAAGCCTTCTGGGAATCCAGAGCAGGCATACGGGGGAGTCTCATCAGTTGGTTCTTAAACAAATCAATCTTAGTTCATGAAATTTGAAGTCTTGAAAAAGTCTACCAAGCTATGAGATGGGGTGAACTTTCCTATAGAAATGAGGCCTCCTGAGTCCTCAGGCAGCATTTCAGTCCAGTGCAGGGAAGGGACTTTGAAGAGTACAGGAGCCTGTTCACAGTTGTGAATGATTTAGGTCACTGCTGTGCCTGGTCCCCAGGGGGCAATCTGCCCCACCTGACACTATGCACCAGAGGGTTTCACTTACTGGGATGGGAGGGTTTTCAACAAGTCAGATTTTCTGTCCTGGTTTTTTGTGTTTGGGTCATTTCTTTTTTAAATCCCATCTGTCTTGCTCTGTAATGTTAGTTTTACTAGAATTAGAACAGGCCTATACTAGAGAGAAATGCAAATAGTGTATTCTATTTATTTCTCAAAGTCCAACCTTGTGGGCTCTGAGAAACTTCCCCATCCTTTAAAAGCATCAGGATGGAAAAGCTTCTGTGGGAATGGGAAGGACAGTTAAAAGAGACAGACATTATTACCCTAAATGCATGCATGACTGACTACATGACTGGAGTGACTCTGAACCATGTACGGCCAGAGGAATGAGAAGTTGTGCTCCATTTGTGTACCATATGTCAAAATGCATTCTACTGGAAAATAAATCAATAAATTAAAAAAAAAAAAAAAAGAAGAAAACTTCTGGAGAAAAAAACTGAATAAGTGGCGCCTTGGGACTTTCATGAGGTTTTCACTTCCCTCTCCTCTTGCTGTACCAAACCAAGCCTTAAATCATGGCTGCCCTAGGTGTGCTGACAAGGAAGTCTTTCTGAAGGCTGAGCAAACAGAGATTATGTGCTCTGTATATTGGGAAAACCAGCTCCTGATTGCAATTATGATAGTTACTTGTTTTCATCTTTCAATCCCAAAGTCTGGCAGAGCAGACCTGAACAATGCTAGCTGCTCCAGTATGTCCTGCTTACATGCTAAAGAAAGATGATACAAAATGTATGACTCTAACTGGAGGGAACAGGAAACTATAGTTGAGGCTCTAAAAGGTTCCCCTCTATTTCTGTTATGGACTGGTCTGTAGAAGTTCTCCTGGACAAAAGAACTATGTAGCAAGCAGAGGAAAGTCATGGGTTTTGGATTTTTTTTTTCATAAGGCTAAAGGTGACAACCTTTTATAAATGTCACAGAAGAGAGGTGTGTATGTAATATAAAATAAATATAAAACTTGGTCAGAGAGAAAGGGAGGGCAAAAATAAAACCATGTAAAATGAAAGGGAAAGATACAAATTATGTGTCTTGGTAGGGAAATTAAATTCAAACTAGAATGCTAGAGGTCATTACACATATATGTGTCAGATAAGAGCAGGATACAAAGACAAGTACACCTATTTCTACTTCCAATAAAAATCCAGTTAATGTCTGACACATCAGTACAACTAATCCAACTATACTATATACTCTGTTACATCTGATTCACTTTAATTTTCTGGGTTTCTAGACTTATAAGACTTCCTGCTGTAGGTGTGAGGTTATTTAGCTCATTTACCTGGACTCATGGAGATTCCAACTGAGAGGGCTGCTAAAGCTCTTCTGTATAGTTCTCTCATTTTGAGATGAGGGGTTGTGTGCCTTGTCCAATACATATAGTTACTTAATGGATATTGAGTTTCTGCACTCCTAACAAAGTGCCTATTAGCCCTAGCCATCTTCCTGATTTTTAAATCTAAAGCCTTTTTTCCCCTAACTTCTTTGTACAAGTAGGAAAATATTTATCTTGAATTGCTTTAAACAATCTAGTTAAGATACAGTGTTACTCGGCTGGGATTGTGGCTCAGTGGTAGAGCACTTGCCTAGCATGTGTGAGGCACTGGGTTCTATACTCAGCACAGCATATAAATAAATGAATAAAATAAAGGTCCATCAACATCTAAAAAAAGTTTTGTTTTTTTTTTTAAAAAAGAGTTTATATGCTGAATAAAAATATGGACATATTTCCTGGTCTTGGGTCTCCTAGGTCAAAGGGATGGTAGATTTAGGTCACTTACCACCAGAGGGCACTTAGTTTTTCCCAGTTAAAGAAGCTTCCAAATTCTGCCTGTAAATGTATTTTATCAACAGGGTATTTCCTATCATCATAACAGGTAAATGGTCATTCCCCAGAATATCAAGTTGATGTAAACATACTGGTTCTTGGGCTGGGGATGTGGCTCAAGCGGTAGCGCGCTCGCCTGGCATGCGTGCGGCCCGGGTTCGATCCTCAGCACCACATACAAACAAAGATGTAGTGTCCGCCAAATACTAAAAAATAAATATTAAAATTCTCTCTCTCTCTACCTATCTCTCACTCTCTCTTTAAAAAAAAAAAATACTGGTTCTTGGCATAGGTGTCTAATTTATATATAGAGACAAACATATGAATGTATGTATACACATAAACATTAATTATAATTAATATATATTTGTTATGTACTAAATATATTTTAGTAGATATTTATCACAATTAGTGTTACTATTTTAGATTCAAGCTTGATGGATTTTCAAAGGACTTCTTTATCCCTTTACAGATTGTTTGAAGAAAAATTAAATTAAAAGTCAATATTCCTGGGTAGGGGTTATGGCTGAGTGGTAGAGTGCTTGCCTTGCATGTGTCAGGCACTGGGTTCAATTCTCAGCACCACATATGAATAAAATAAAGGCCCATCAACCAACTAAAAAATATTTTTTAAAAAAGTCAATATTCCTGTAGAGCACTCACACAAAGCCTAGTGGGTTTCTGCCAAAATCTGTAGGCCTACAGTATTCTAAGCAATATTTGTTCTTGGGGGTCCTTAAGCATTTTTGTTTTAAAAGAAAGAAAAGGAGAACTTTATCTGCTATAAAAGGAATACAAGCCAGGCAATTTCTTTAACCCTTTAGTTTATCAACCCTGAAGGCCTTCTTCTGATCATGAGGGGATTTCTAGAGATTTATACCTGCATCCCTGAAAACCCATTCTCTCTCTCCGAAGATGAAGCCCCTTCTGGCTGTTATATTCATTTTGAACAAGCCTATTCCATGTGCTTAAAAGAAGTTACTATATAATAGTTATTATTAACAAATGCCATAACATTGCCCTGTCTGGGGGAAAAAAAAGAGTCTTAAAAAAATTGTCTGTAAAAAAGGCTGTGGTAGGATTATGTGAAACACCTGCACCTCTGGCTGTCCTATCAGTTGCTGATGACAGACATTCTGGAATCTGTTGAACCGTTTTCCTGCCCCATGGCACTTCTGCTTTGCCAAATACTGTGGAAAACAGTATTGAAAAAGGATACATCTAGTTCACTCTGGAAAAGAGAAAAAGAATGCACAGGTAAGAAGGACACACAGGGACTGGACACTCTGAGCACAGGCAGCAACTGCTCTGCCTCAAGCCTAACAGCAGCAGGAGAGGCTGCTGCTGTGTATACAGAAGCCTAAGCAAGAGCATGAGCCCTGACTTGGGTACTGCAGCTAAAAACAAACAAACAAACAAAAAATGCAGGCTAGAAGAATTTTTGAGGGCAGAATAATTCATCTTCAGAAAATACAGGACATAAACTGAGCACAGTGGCACACACCTGTAATCCCAGCAACTTGGGAGGCTGAGGTAGGAGGATCACAAGTTCAAGGCCAGCCTTGGCAACTTAGGAAAACCCAGTCTCAAAATAAAATAAAAAGGCCTGGGGGTGTAGCTCAGTAGTAGAACACCCTTAGGTTCAATCCCCTGTACCACCAAGAAAAAAAAAAAAATCAAGGGAATAATCAACTAACTCAACCTTTACAGATGGTAGGTAATTTGATATGTGTATCAGAAACCTCAGCAATGTGCTATACCCTTTGAATCCATTGATTTTACTTATACACATCTATCCTAAGGAAACAATCAGACAATGGTATGTGATATGATATTCACAGTGAGGCTGGTAAGTGTCTATTAAGGTGAAAAAATTGTGTCTGTACTGAACAAGTACAAACTTTTATCCTCCTGTCATTAATAAAATGATTAAAACTATTTACATAGCATCAATTTGTACTGGGTATTATAAGTAATCTAGAGATGATTAAAAGTATGTGAGAGGATAGGCACAGATTACATGCAAACACCAAGCCATTTAATATAAGGAACTTGAACATCTGGGGATTTGAGAATCCATCAGGGTAGGATTTGTCCTGGAACAAATGCCCCACAGATACTGAGGGATGATATATGACTTGCACATATGTATGTAGAGATGCATGTTCTAGAGATACAGACAGATATATAAAGTCTAAGAGGAAATGTTCTTAGCAGCATTTATCACTAAGTGATGGCTTACTGATACTCCTTCCCCCACTTTAAAAAAATGCTTAATTTTTTTAGAGTAGCAGAGATATCCAATGTATATATACCCTGCCTTCACACACGCATGAATGTTGTGTCACCCTGTCACCAGAGAAGTGTCTTTGTTACAACTGATGAGCCAACCTGGACACATCACTGCTGTGCTGTGCAGAGTCAACAGTTCAAATTAGGGTTCACTCTGGTGTTGTACAGTCTGTTTCTGGACAAATGTATAATGGCATGTAGCCACCCTCCTCTTTCATTCTACTTGTATGTATTTAAATTTTTTTTCAATCAAAATAGATATTTATATAATGAAAAAGTCTCAGAGGGTGAAAGGACTTCAGGTCTCTCAAATGTGGCATTGAAACCCCTGCTACATTTTCCTCAATAGCAATAGCCCTCACCTCTGTGGAAGTGCCTTCTTTGAAGTTAATTGGTTTGGCTTTTGGTTCTTAAAATGTGATGCCGAGATGCTGCTTTCAGCCGAGACAGCATGAGACAGACCTCTAAAATTTAAAATCTGGAAACTCTTCTAAGATGAAAAATATCCTCAGAAAGCATGTTTAAAATGCACAAACCTAAAAATAAATCTTAGATGACAAAGCACTCTCGATGAGTGGGACAGATCCTGTTTTCTTTCCTATTAGTACTCTCCTCTCTTCCTCTTCTTTTTGGTATGGTTTCATCCTAAACTAGGTCATCCCTAGTGCAGTCCAAGTCCTGCATAATTGCCTAGCCTAAAGTAAATTTTAATCTTTACTTCTGTGGTTTATGTGGTCACTGACTCTCTCTCCCTAAAATTATAGCTATAATTCAACAATGTGCTATTTATTTTTAGTTACTGAATATAATAATAATATTTTTTTTAAAAAAACAATGATAGTGCTTGTACTCACTTTTTATTTTCCCAAGTTAAAGACATTGTTGTTTTCAGAAATTATAATCTTCTTGGTGTGTGTTAACTTAAAATAGCTAATCATTGCCAGCCCAGAATCACAGACCCTGACTAGCAACAAGTCTAGCTTAACATGAGAGTGGTCACCAGGAGATAAGTAGGAGGTAGAGCTATACTGTTCAATATGGTAACCACTGTGCTAATGTGGTGATTTAAATTTAAATTAGTTACAGTTAACTAGCACTTAAATTTCAATTCCTCAGTTACACTAACCACATTTCAAGTATTAAAAGCCACACACGGCTAGTGCCTACCATACTAGGTTGCATGGATATAACCATACTAGGTTGCATGGATATAGAACATTTGTGATATTGCAGAAGGTTTTATGGACAGTGCTGGTCTGTGGTACTGTCTCCAAGCAATCAACAGAGAGATATTTTTAAAGCTAGTCCCAATGCTGTCTGTTCCCTAAGGGCCTGTCTTGGGAATGGCCTGACCTCTTGACCTCTTCAGCTTTGCAGGGCACCAATCCCTTCCTGGACAGATGTCCTGTCTCACTGCTGGCCACTATCTTCTCAGCTTCACTCCCTGAATTAGGAAATCGCTGACAGCAAACTTCAGGAACTAAAGTAATGGTTCAAAAACTTGAACATGCATCAGAATGAGGGGGCCTCCACCCAGAGTTTCTGATTCAGTGGTCTGAAGTGGGCTCAGGATTTGTATTTCTAATCGTTTCCAGTACTTGCTGCGGCGCCAGGAACCAGACTTTGAGAACTACCACTCCAAGGCAACAAAGACTAGCTAGTTGATTGGCCCGTGAAGATGTTTGCCAGAATTCAATGCTGGCCTTAGGAGTTTGACTGAAGATATAACTTCTGAATGAGTTTTGCCTTTTGCAGGTTTTGGTGTACTCAATATTATTAATTATGGATTCGACTCCACTATTGCCTCAGGAAGAAGTTTGGAAAGAATTCCTTCCTAATCCTTTTACATAAAAGCAAAGTTAAACAAACAACCTTGAAAAATAATTAGCCTTTACCATTGCTACTACCAAAGAATGTCTACTCAAGGCTCAGGAAGGCCTATCATAGCAAGTAAACCATATTCACATGTTTTTGTTTGTTTGTGGTTTTGGGGATCAAACTCAAAACCCAATTGATTCTTTTTTAAGACTGGTTTTCAAGCTAACTGCAAGCTACAGAATCAATATTGTAAAGGACTAGCATAAGGATAAACATATAGACCAATGGAATGGAATAGAAATGAGAGTCCAAAAATCAGCCCTCATATTTATGATCAAATGACACACAATAAAGGTACCAAGACAATTCACTGGAGGGAAATAGTTTTTTCAACAAATGGTGTTTGTCCATCAACTGACAAACAGATAAAGAAAATACAGTATATCCATAAAATGGAAGATATTGCATAATGAAAAGTAAAAGTGCTGATATATACCATATCATATGGATCTTAAAACAATATGCTAGTTTAAAAAAAATAGCCACAAAGACCACATTTTGGAAAATTCTATTTATCTAAAATGTCTAGAACAGGCCAATGCATAAAGACACAAAATAGATTAGTGGTTACTCAAGGCCTGGAATAGGTGGAGGGGAATATTTAGGGGAAAATGCTAATGTGCATGATGTTTGTTGGATGATGAAATTTCCTTAAACTGTGGTAATGAGCTGCAGGACTATGTAAATACAAAAACCCAATTATACATTTTAAATGGACAAATTGAATAGTATGCAAATTATATTTCAGTATATCTATTAAAATAAAATAAGGGGGATTGGAGTTATAGCTCAGTAGTAGAGGACTTGCCTAGCATGTGTGAAGTACTGGGTTTGAATCTCAGTGCCAAATATAAAAAAATAATTAAATAAAGGCCCATCAATAACTAAAAAAATATTTAAAAAAAGAAAATAAGGATGGCTAGAATGGAACTCATTAAGGGGAGCTGAGTTTTCACCCTTAAAGCAAGGGTTTGAATGAAAATGATTCTTAATGTGAAAAGGTACTGTTGTCTTTGGATGGAAAGCAGAGGAAAGAAGAGAGTAAGTTAGACAATAAAATTTTGTAACTAAGTAAAAAGAATTAAAAACTAAGAGGTACATAGCAGACCCAAAAGGGTCTACAAAGAAACTATTAGAGCTAATAAATGAATTCAGCAAAGTGGCAGGATATAAAATCAACACGCATAAATCAAAGGCATTCCTGTATATCAGCGACAAATCCTCTGAAATGGAAATGAGGACAACCACTCCATTCACAATATCTTCAAAAAAAAATAAAATACTTGGGAATCAACCTAACAAAAGAGGTGAAAGACTTATACAATGAAAACTACAGAACCCTAAAGAGAGAAATAGAAGAAGATCTTAGAAGATGGAAAAATATTCCCTGTTCATGGATAGGCAGAACTAACATCATCAAAATGGCGATATTACCAAAAGTTCTCTATAGGTTTAATGCAATGCCAATCAAAATCCCAACGGCATTTCTTGTAGAAATAGAGAAAGCAATCATGAAATTCATATGGAAAAATAAAAGACCCAGAATAGCAAAAACAATGCTAAGCAGGAAGTGAGAATCAGGCGGTATAGCGATACCAGACTTCAAACTATACTACAGAGCAATAGTAACAAAAACAGCATGGTACTGGTACCAAAACAGGTGGGTGGACCAATGGTACAGAATAGAGGACACAGAAACCAATCCACAAAACTACAACTATCTTATATTTGATAAAGGGGCTAAAAGCATGCAATGGAGGAAGGATAGCATCTTCAACAAATGGTGCTGGGAAAACTGGAAATCCATATGCAACAAAATGAAACTGAATCCCTTTTTCTCGCCATGCACAAAAGTTAATTCAAAATGGATCAAGGAGCTTGATATCAAATCAGAGACACGCCGTCTGATAGAAGAAAAAGTTGGCTACGATCTACAGTCGGTGGGGTCGGGCTCCAAATTCCTCAATAGGACACCCATAGCACAAAAGTTAATAACTAGAATCAACAAATGGGACTTACTCAAACTAAAAAGTTTTTTCTCAGCAAAAGAAACAATAAGAGAGGTAAATAGGGAGCCTACACCCTGGGAACAAATCTTTACTCCTCACACTTCAGATAGAGCCCTAATATCCAGAGTATACAAAGAACTCAAAAAATTAGACAATAAGAAAACAAACAACCCAATCAACAAATGGGCCAAGGACCTGAACAGACACTTCTCAGAGGAGGACATACAGTCAATCAACAAGTACATGAAAAAATGCTCACCATCTCTAGCTGTCAGAGAAATGCAAATCAAAACCACCCTAAGATACCATCTCACTCCAGTAAGATTGGCAGCCATTATGAAGTCAAACAACAAGTGCTGGCGAGGATGTGGGGAAAAGGGTACCCTTGTACATTGCTGGTGGGACTGCAAATTGGTGCAGCCAATTTGGAAAGCAGTATGGAGATTTCTTGGAAAGCTGGGAATGGAGCCACCATTTGACCCAGCTATTCCCCTTCTCGGTCTATTCCCTAAAGACCTAAAAAGAGCATGCTACAGGGACACTGCTACATCGATGTTCATAGCAGCTCAATTCACAATAGCAAGACTGTGGAACCAACCTAGATGCCCTTCAATAGACGAATGGATAAAAAAAAATGTGGCATTTATACACAATGGAGTATTACTCTGCATTAAAAAATGACAAAATCATAGAATTTGCAGGGAAATGGATGGCATTAGAGCAGATTATGCTAAGTGAAGCTAGCCAATCCCTAAAAAACAAATGCCAAATGTCTTCTTTGATATAAGGAGAGTAACTAAGAACAGAGTAGGGACGAAGAGCATGAGAAGAAGATTAACATTAAACAGGGATGAGAGGTGGGAGGGAAAGGGAGAGAGAAGGGAAATTGCATGGAAATGGAAGGAGACCCTCAGGGTTATACAAAAGTACATACAAGAGGAAGTGAGGGGAAAGGGAAAAATAATACAAGGGGGAGAAATGAATGACAGTAGAGGGGGTAGAGAGAGAAGAGGGGAGGGGAGGGGAGGGAGGGGTGGGGGGATAGTAGAGGATAGGAAAGGCAGCAGAACACCACTAGTATGGCAATATGTAAATCAATGGATGTGTAACTGAAGTAATTCTGCAATCTGTATATGGGGTAAAAATGGGAGTTCATAACCCACTTGAATCAAAGTGTGAAATATGATATATCAAGAAATTTGTAATGTTTTGAACAACCAACAATAAAAAATTAAAAAAAAAAATAAAGTTATATTTTAAAGTGTAAAAAAAAAAAAACTAAGAGGTACATAGTTTTTTAAGAGCTGAGTCTTGAAAAATACCTAAAACATATAAGTTTGCAGATATGTTAGATGAGCCAGAAGGAAAGATAAAGAAAATGTAACATCATTTGAGTTTTAACTTTTACACATTAAAGCTCTATAGTAACAAATAATCTTAAGCTATACCCAACATGACCTAATTTCTAGAAAACTGGGTTCAAAAAACAAAAACACTTTTTAGTCATTAGACTTACCACTCGGCTGAAGTACTCGTCTAAAACTTCCACAAAATTGTGGATGAATTCATAAATAGCCATCTCATTCTGAAATAAAAGACGAATATGCAATGAATTTTAGCATGGCCCTCAAGCAAATCAGACACAGAAATGGCCGGTCAGTTGGTCAGTTCCCAGGTTTTAGAGCATGTGACCAAGGGAACAAATGTGAGCAAAGTAACTTTCCATTGACCAATATTCAGAATAGTTCTACTTCTCCCTTATTTAAAAGATGCTTATTAATGAAAGAAATGGAGAAGACCTTAACCTCTAAGATTTCTTTGTGGTCAATGTTGAATCTGACCCAACTGAAACTTCAGATCCCAGTGTCAAGGCTTTGTGCTCTACTTCCTGACTTCATCATCTACTGGCTCAAGCATTTTCCAGATTCTTTGCACCATCATTTTTCTGTCTGTGAAGATGGGGAAACCACTCAAAGTGCCTTATGGATAAAAGCAATCAACTGAGATTTCAGAACATTTTATATTTGAAATACCTGGAACTGGGATGAACACTCCTGAAGAGGAACTAACTTTAGGAGATATAAACATAGGACAATCATATAGTTTGCTCTGATTTTTGATATGTAAGCTCATGTTCAGTGTCATAACTGATTGGCCTCTGTTTGTCTGAGCTACCCCACTATCAGACAGAACAAGAGCAGGACACTGGACTTGGTTAGGATAAAGGAAGACACTAGCTAGTGTGGTGGCATATACCTATAATCCCAACTATTTGAGCCCTCAAATTTGACACCAGCCTGGGAAACACAGTGAGAAATTGCCTCAAAAAAAAAAAAAAAAAAAAAAGTAAAAAAAAAAGCAGAACAGAAAAACTGGAAGGCATCTGGGATGTGGCTCAGTGATAGAGTATTTGCCTAGCATATGTGAGGCCGTGGGTTCAATTCCCAGTGCTGCAAACAAACAAACAAACAAAAACCAAACAAAACCCAGAAGGGCACTCTGGGGTTTTAATTTTCTCCATTTTATAAGCTGCTCATGTAATCCAAACAAACATTCTACATATATCTCTTCCATAGAACTTTCCCACCTTGATAGAAACCAAGATCCTAGAGAAGTGCTGTGATGCGTGCCTATAATCCCAACTACTGGGAGGCTGGAGGATTGTACATTCAAGTTCAAGGATTGCAACTTAGTTAGACCCTGTTTCAAAAAAAAAAAAAAAAAATGTAGGGGCGGGTTTGGGGGATAGGATCCAGCACTACAAAAAGAATTCTAAGAAAAAAAAAGAAACCAAATACATTCTGGAAAAGAGTCATAACAATTCTTAGGCCAGTAGTAAGAAAATGTCAACATAGGGAGGAATAAAGATCAGACTGTTATCTCTAAGTATCTTGTATTTTCCAAATACTCTTAGTATCTTACCTCAGTGTCATTAACTCCAACCACAATGAAGAGAGCTGCATATTGCCGATATATCAGCTTAAAATCCTTATATTCAATAAAAGAGCACTAGATGAAACACAATTAGATATTAGTACCTTTGGTCGACAGAGACTTCTCCAAAATGGCATGCATAATTTCTAGGTTGAGTATCTGCCAACACACTCCAAGAAATACATAACATTCTCATAACATTCAGGGGACTACTTGGAAGCATCTCTAGGGGGAGTTGGAGAAACAGTCTGGGAAAAAAAGTGAGTGATCACATGGGTTCTCACATGTACTCCTCATTCCTTTACTTGGCTATGTGGAAATCAGCAGACAAAGCTAATGAATAACCAGCATTTTAAATTGCCTTCATTGTGAAAAGATTTTCTTTTTATGCAATTTATTTGAAAAAAACTGAAAAACATTTTTTTTCAAAGGCTCTTAGGAGTTTCTAATATTAAAAAAAGTATCAAGTATCAAAAAGTATCAAGAACTTTTGTGGGTAAAATAATAACTATGTTGATATTAGAATATTTTGTAACCTCGTTATGCCAAAAGCCTAGCAGCTACTAGGTTTTTGTTTTTGGTTTGTTTTTTGGATACTGGGTCTCTAACCCTGGGGTTCTTTACCACTGAGTCACATCCGAAGCCCTTCTTATTTTTTATTTTGAGACAGGGTCTCCCTAAGTTGCTGAACCTGGCCTTGAACTCACAATTCTCCTATCTCAGCCTCCCAAATTGCTGGGATGTACCACTGTGCCCAGCATAGTGGGTTCTTTTTAAAATCTAAAATAATAGTATATTTCAAAAATACCTAAGAGTATATATATTTAGTCCAAAGCCTATATTTCAAAGGGTTAACTATGAGTGTAAATGATGTTTGAAATTGTGGAGTGCCTGCATTCTGCAGAAATATTGAAACAGGAATGCTTCTAAATGTGTTTACTTAAAGCATGTGGCTATCAACAGCCCTGTAACAGTTGTTTCCATCTGACACCATAAACCAGTGTGCCATAGAAGGCCAAAGTAGTAATTCAAAGAGGAACTCTGAGATGTTTCAATTGGAAAATCAATTTAGAAGCCAAGGGAAACACATTTGCAACATGTAATGTCTGAGCACTGATTAGCTTAACATTTTATGGCTTAGTAGTGGTTTCTACAGGCAGTCTTTCTATATATGCAATGAAATGGAGAATGAAGAAAATTAATGAATGATTAATTATCATTTATAATGATAAGCTTTCTGATTTTGCCTCAGTTGTTGAGTGTTTTCCTATAGATTTGACATTTAGGACCTGGATTTAATAATTCTCTGAAGTTCTCTGTGAAAATAGACTCAGTTTTAAAAATTCCTTTTCATGGGCTAGGATGTAGCTTAGTGTGTGCTTAGCATGCACAAAGCTCTGGGTTCAAGCCCCAGAATCCCTATCTCCAATTCCTATTTGTTATTCTAATACTTTTATTTAATCACCAAATTTTGGCAGGATAGATAGATTTGCTATTTCACATGAATTTTTAACTTCTATTCCCCCATCTACATAATAAAATAGTTAAGAGCAAGTTTATTTTGCCTTTAAATCATTGGTGATGTATTTATAAGAAAGATAAGCAGATAAAAATTGTCCTCTCCACAGGAATCATATTATTATTCTCCAGTATAAAATAGATTTTGAATAGTCACCTCCATGTCAGCCACCTGACCTTCATTTTTTGGCTTCAGAAAGCCACCTGCTATAGGCACTCCTAACAGTTCCAAGGACTGAATTTATATGAACAAAAGAAAGATTATATGTACTAGCAGGAGTAAATTTAGCTGCCACTTTCATGGTGAACTGAGACAAATATGCTAACCTAAATAACAACCCAAGACTTTTCCTGTTTTTTCTTGTATTTATTCTCTTAAGGAGATATAAAGAGAGCTATGCTTCCTTTCGTTTTCATTGTATTTCATTCCTTGTTTTCCCTAATAGCTGTTGAAGGAATACAGTCCAGAGAAAATGATGGCCCTTGAGACTAAGTAATAACAGATCTGTCAAGGCTGAGTTGACTGCAGAGATAAAAGAGAGCTTCAGAAACTTACCTGTTCATTGGATCGAGAGAGACAACTCTTTATGACTTCTGTTTCCAGAAGTGTTCGCTTATTAATCTCCACATGCTCATAGTACTTAGAAAGTCGGGTCTGGCCTTGTTTATTCACCATAAGGAAAAATTTTATCATTTTTTTCCTGGCCAGTGTTTTTCCAAATACAGTTTAAAAGTTATAGCAAGGGATGGCTGTCATTGGAACCTGGAGAATAGAAAAATAACAGAAAGATAAGATTAAATTTCTCAATCATATTGTCTGTTCTATAGATGAACCAGAAGTAAATAAAATATCATTTGATAATATTGGTCTTCACTCCTACAAACTGAATAAGGTTTTAATTAATAATAACCAAACAAATTTTCATTAGTTATCTTCTGAATCACTTTTCAGCATCCAAATACCGCTACTCATATTCACTCAAGTTATTCATCTGTTTTGCTGGACACCAACTTTGTGTTAAGTATCAGAAGAATAGGGAGATGAAGAGGTGATGTTTTTGATCTTCCAACTTTTATACTAACTAAAGGTGCTAAACAGATAAGTAAATATCAGTAATGCAAAGTGATGAATTATAACTGGGGCCAGTGCATTTGCTTAGGAGCACAGAAGGAAGGAGCAAGGAATGGTGCAAGAGAGTCAAGAAGGACTTCCCAGAGAGGGGAAATTTGAGCAACTTCTTGAAGGATGATCTAGAAGGAGAGGCTTTAGGTTGAGAAAAAAGCTCTGGAAAGTTCACTGGTTGCAGTTCAGAGGGCAACAAGAAAGGTCTCAGAAAATTAAGCTGCTCATATATGTTAAAAAGGAGGGAAAGATCACTATAGGGCTTGGTCACCCCAATGAATATTTACATCTATCTTAACAATGCTGGTTGGAAGATGACTGTGAAGAGTCAGTCTGAAAAAGACTCAACTGTTAGAACACCAGGTAGAGGATGACTTAACAGGGCTTGATCTACTTTACGGCTTTTTTAAGTATAAAACATTAAATATTTGTTTTGATGAGACATCCATATCTGTTTGAAAGTGAAGTTAATAATCCATAGTAAACTAAGCTCTACTGAAATAAGCAGATTGCATGGAAGAATTGTACTTTTGGCAAATGTATGGTTATAGAACTAATCAGAATCCTAGATAAGTACAGAGCCTGGGACTTAGCTATTTTGTCCAGTGTACAACTAACTAGCCCTTTCTATTACTGATTACTGAGAAAGGGTTAGTTAGTTGTACACTGGACAAAATAGCTAAGTCAAGCCCAACACCAGTGTTTTTCTTTAGGGTTTTTGATTGCTTGAAATAAGAAGAATGTGTCACCTAAAAGCTTAGACTACAATAAGACAAACTGGGGCTAGGGATATAGTTCAGTTGGTAGAGTGCTTGCCTTGCATGCACAAGGTTCTGGGTTCAATCCCCAGCACCATCAAAAAAAAAAAAAAAAAAAAAAAAAAGACAGACCTGGCTCTGAGATCATAGCTTTGCCACATACCTGCCATGCCATGTGACTCCAAGTTGCTAGGCCTTTCTGAACCCAGTTAGATGACTATGTGTGAGGTGTAAGAATGAGAGGAGATCACATGCATTCACCAAAAGATCTAAATGGCCTGGTATTTCCGTGGTGCAACTAGAAACAACATTATGGGATAATACTCATCCTAAATTTTCTATTGTTATTTTTTACCCTCCCAGCTCCTCTCCTTTTTTCAGAGGAGGTACTGGGTATTAAACCCAGGACCTTGTACATCCTAGGCAAACACCCTATACCACTGAGCTATACCTCCACTCTAACATCTTTTATTTCCTAAACCCTATCAGACAGGTGGTTACTCACAATTCCAAACACTATGCTATAAAGAGCCAGGCCCCACATGGCAAAGCCTGGGGTTGCAAGCATTCATTCACTGTGCAGAACAGGATGTTATCTAGACCAGCTCAGCCAGGGATATGACAGCTGGGCTGTGGGGGAGGCTTGTGGTCATTCACTCCCTTTTCCAGGAAGATAAGCTCATTACACTGTGGGCAGGATTGCGACAGTCTTCATGGTGTTTGATCATTTGGTATTAAGTGTCACTTTTATTCTCCTTACAAATTATTGCTAGTACATTATAGTAGGTGACTAGGAAGCTAAAATTATGATTCACTCCTTCTTTCTTTTTTTCTTTTCTTAGACTTTTTTTTTTTTTTTTTGGTGTGTGGTGCTGAGGATTGAACTCTGGGGCCTCCTTGTACATGCGAGGCAAGCACTCTACCAACTGAGCTATATACCCAATCCCTTTTCTTTCTTTTATTCCTATTTAGCAAAGTTGTTTTAAAACCAACTTTATGATAGTTAAAAATTATAATCATATATTTAGATTTCAACTGCCAGATTAAAAAAAACAAAACAAAAACTCTGTAAGATACTCATCGACAAACCTTGGCTTTCAATGCCCTGGTCGCATTAAATGGTAAAATGAGTTGTAAAATGATCCCAATGAGATGTTACACCAAGGGATCAAATTGGTTTCCACCTTACAAGACCAGCATTCCTTCTCACTGACCTTAAGAGCAAGGACAACAAACAAGGACATGTTAGTTCATACTCATTAGGATGCAAACTTTCAATAGAACATCTAAAGGCACCTAAAGACTTCAATACATCTTTGTTTCTCTGCAAGCTCATAAACAATTACACAATTTACAATTATAGGATAACCTGGTGGTAATAAAGTGGAGAAGCACAATTGTATTTCTACTCTAAAATATATAATGCCAAAACAATGTGGAGACTTAAGAAAGAAATACATGTTTGAGAACTGGAGATGAATGCTGTAAACACCTATTCTGGTTAGTAATCATCAGGAAGGAGGGATATCAAATAATTATGAAACTGAAGTTAAGACAATAAGAAGGAATATGCTCAAATATGGGGAGTGGTCAGGGAGCAGGTATGAACTTCCTGTTTAGAAATTCGTTGCATTCAGTAATATACAAGGCCAGGGAAGACATTCTAATCACCAGAAAGTTAGGAGATTGTAGACTCAAAAGCTTTTGTGAATGTATATGAAAAACAAGGAAGAATAAATAAAGAAAAAGGCATTAGGGAAAGTACAATATAAAGGATGCTAGGATGCCCTAGCAGAGAATCTAGATGAAAGAAAGGTAAATCAAACAAGAACTTTTCTTGGTTTGGCATGAACATGCTTTGAAAGCCAAGATGAGAGAGACTGGTAGATTCATAGCAGAACACGTCCATTTCCCAGGATCCTACATGGCATAAACTTAATACTCAGAGAAAAGACAGAAGTACATATTAAACTGGGCAGTTTTCATATTTGTGATGGTGTCTTTCTGGGAGTTAGAACCGGAAGTCTTTACAGACTGTCGTCTAAAGATGGCAAATAGGTTTTGACCTGGGTGCTGACTAACTACAATGAACTGCCCTGAGAGGATTCTGGAGCTGCACGGAAGTTCAAAACAAAGGATGCTATGAATGATTACTGTCGATTGTGAGTTAGGAAATAGGGAGTGACAACATATGCACCTTATATTTGTCATTCCTGATGTGTACTCCCTTCATTTTGCAGATGTAGAATGAAATCCTGAATTCTGATCTCCTGACTCATAATGCTGTCTTTAATTTATCACATTGCCTTTTTGCCTCACTCAGTGTATTACTGGCATGAAACCATCATTTACATTTAATAATGTTGGTATTCTCTTTTCTAATGCTTCTGCACAATAAATCTGGAAAATACCAAATAAATCACCGCATGAAAGAATAGAACATGTTGGGTGCAGTGGTGCACACCTGTAATCCCAGCTCAGGAGGCTGAAGATAGTGAGTTCAAAGCCAGCCTCAGCAAAAGTGAGGTGCAGAGCAACTCAGTGAGACCCCGTCTCTAAATAAAATACAAAATAGGGCTGGGGATGTGACCCTGAGTTTAATCCCTGGTACCTTCCTTCCAAAAAAGAGTAGAACATGTAGCTTCTAGAAATAAAAGTGATTTAAAAAAAAAAAAAAATATATATATATATATATATATATATATATATATATATAGTTGTAGATGGACAGTACCTTTTATTTATTTTTTGTTTAAACATTTTAATTTTAGTTGTAGATGGACATAATATCTTAAATTTATTTATTTATTATTTATGTGGAGCTAAGGATTGAACCCAGTGCCTCACACATGCTAGGAAAGCACTCTACAACTAAGCCCCAGCCCCAGTTCCCCTTTATTTTATTTTTATGTGGTGCTGAGAATTGAATCCAGTGCCTCCCATATGCTAGGCAAGTACACTACCACTGGGCTACAACCTTGGCCCCAAGATACTTAATTATTTTGAGCTCAGTCTCCTGTACAATGTGAATAATAATAGTACTTACCCACTAGGTTGCTGTGAGGATTAAATGAGTTAGGATATGTAACATTCTCAGAATAGAGCTCAACAGGTGGCAGGCAGCAAGTGCTAAAGGGCCAACATCATAAATAACATATCACTTTCCTTGGTGAATCCTTTCCTGCCTATTCCAGTCTCCTTTCCATCTACAAAAAGCTAATTATCCTGTCTATAATGTATGTGATTATTATTTGATTACCTGTTGAAGTCCTCTATAAGAACTGTGATTCAGACTTTTTTGAGGGGTACTGTGGATTTAACCTAGGGGCACTTAACCACTGAGCCATATCCCCAGCCCTTTTTATTTAGAGACAGGATCTTGCTGAGTTGCTTAGGGTCTTGCTAAATTTCTAAGGTTGGCTTTGAACTTGTGATCCTCCTGCCTCAGCCTCTGGAGCTGCTGGGATTACAGGAGTATGCCACCATGCCTATGTGAAACTTTTTTATTATGACTGTGACAGAGATATTTTACATTGTGATCCACTGTACAGATATGTATAAATCTGAAACAAAAGTTCACAAACACTACTTACCCATACTACTTATATTGCACTCTGATTTTTCAAAATGACATTTCATTTTGTAAAAATACATAGTTGTGAGGGATTTTTGTTACACAGATGTATGGATTGCCAGAATTCAGCAAATATAAAGACTAATGTAATTCATTATAAGTAAATTTTATACCAGAAGAAAACCAGCTACAACATTTTTTTTTTCATTTCCAGTATACTGGGGATTAAACCCAGGGGTGCTCTACCACTAAGCAACATTCCCAGTCCATTTTTAAATTTTTTATTTATTTTGAGTCAGCGTCTCATTAAGTTGCTAGGCTGGCCTCAAACTTGTGATCCTCCTTCTTCAGTTTCCTCAGTAGCTGAGATTACAAACCTGAGTTACCATGCCTAGCTATATGAATAGTTCTTGAAAAACATTTAGCATGCTGACTTTTCATTTCTTCCCTTTATGTATATTAAATTATAAAAGAGTTGACAAGGTTATAGGGAATCATATCAACATTTATATGTCTAGATTTTTAGTGGTGTTTTAAATTGTTATAATTTTCTGCAGTATGATCTGGTCAATTGCAACATTAAAGGAACCTTGAAAATGATTCTTTTAACTCTAGCATTCCAGTCTTAAGAATTTATCCTAAGGTGTAATTAAAAATCTACATGCACAAAAATGTTCATAACACTGTAACAGTGAAACACGGGACAATCCCAGATATTGCAAGATGAGATAACAATCCAGAATTGTTATGTATCAAAATTAACACCAGCGTGATGTCTTTTATTAAAATTAAGAGCAAGAAGGGGCTGGGGTTGTAGCTCAGTGGTATAGCACTTGCCTAGCATGTGTGAAGCAGTGGGTTTGATTCTCAGCATCATATATAAATAAATAAAATAAAGGTCCATTGATAACTTAAAAAAAAATAAAAACTGGAAAATGAAAATAAACAGACTATGCAGAAGAATGGGAAAATGTATATAAAACAATGTTAAGTCACAAAATCAGAATACCAATTCTACATTCATATAGATTACAACTATGTAAAGGAAACATCTAAATAGGTAAAGATTAAAAATAGACCTGACTGATTCATCTTGAAAATATTTGCTAATTGAAAGAAGCCAGTCATAAAGGATGACATATTGTATAACTCCATTACACGAAATATCTAAAGGAGGCAAATCTAAAGAGACAGCCAAGAAGATTCGGGGGGCATAGGGTTCAGAAAGTTATGTCTAAGACGTAAGGGATGGTAAGAATAGTTCCATAAACAGTGAGTATAGGAAAAAGCCATTGAATTGTATACATTGAATGAACTTTACAGTTTGTGAATTATATCTCAAAAGAGCTGTAGGCCAATGGAACAATCTGGAAGAGCTCCCAACAGTCAAAGATAAGAATAATTTGAACAACACAATGTTGGATTATAACCCAAAGTATAAAATAAATATACATAATCGTATATGGACATAAATACATGATAGAATAAATAAACAAGGACAGAAGACTCCCAAATACTGTAGAATAAAACAGACTCCCAAATACTGTAGAATAAAAAAGACTCCCAAATACTGTCCTAATGTGACTCAACTCCCCAGTTCAGAAAGAGAAATAATAGTAGACAACATTCATACAATGCTTGCTTAGGTGCCAGGTGCTGCTTGAACACTTTGCCCACATTTATATAATCCTCCTAAGAGCCCTGCAAGTTAGAGATGGTTTTTATCTCCAAAAACTTTATGGATGTGAAAATATACTTGCCAAAGGTCACTATGTAAAATGGTAGAGGAAGGATCCAATTTCAATTAGTCTGTGCTCCCACACTCAATGCTCATTACTTCTGGATTTTCCTCAGGACTAGTAATTCAGTGATATCTGTACAAGGACCATGGAGGCACAATTTCATTCCCAATTCACTAGTATAAATCTAACTCTGGCCAGTTATACTCTGTGTAAAAGCTTTTATTGCATGTTTTGGTGTTTCAGTCTTGACCCTGGAGCTTAACACAAAAGGCACAATTCTAATAGATTATTTACTTTTTGTTGATATCAACATGGATCCTACAATGCTTAAGAAATGGCTCAATTAAATAATTATGAAAATTTAGTAAAG
The DNA here is from genome assembly GCF_021218885.2 of Marmota monax. Lineage (NCBI taxonomy): Eukaryota > Metazoa > Chordata > Mammalia > Rodentia > Sciuridae > Marmota > Marmota monax. The sequence continues at coordinate 8,544,321 of NW_026694099.1, read as the reverse complement.
GTCAAACTGCTATGTTCTCTACATTTGTTATTATATCTAATGCTTCCAAAATCCCTAAGTCTGACTTGCTCTTCATAGAGTTGAGCTAATCTTCCTACTTCCAAAAAGTAAAACATACTAGGCAAATGCTCACCAAGGCAAGTTTTCAGACTCATATCTGAACTTAGTACTATTCTGGTTCAGATCAGATTTCAGGGTAGAGCACAGCCTTTGATGGCCTCCTTGACTGCCCTTTGCCCAGAAGCACTTTTTTTTAGGGGGAGGGAGGTACCAGAGATTGAACTCAGGAGCACTCAACCACTGAGCCACATTCCCAGCCCAATTTTTTTATTTCATTAGAGACAGGTCTCACTGAGTTACTTAGCACCTCGCGGTTGTTGAGGCTGGGTTTGAACTTGTGATCCTCCTGTCTCAGCCTCCTGAGCTGCTGGGATTACAGGCATGCACCACTGCACCCAGCCAGAAGCAAAAGAAAATATGTACAGTCAATAAAACCAAGAGAAGAAACATCCTGGGTAAAGCACTCTAGAGTACCAATGGGTAGGAAAAACTAAGGTAGCACTAAGAAATAGGGCAATAAGAGGAGAGGGAGAGGAAGAAGAAGAGGAGGAAAGAGTGCTTAAGAAGAGCAGGGACTGGCAGAAGTGGAGGTTAGAAAATGAGGATTTGTGAGGGTCAAAAATGCCAAGAAACCCAGAAACAACAATCACTACCCAAGGGAAAGAGTTCTGCTGGGAGTGAATGTGACTATAAGAACAATAGGGGGACTTGGGAAGAGGCCCAGAGTCCCTTTTGCAATGAGTTCAAGGGAAGGTACCATTAAGGAACCTAAAGCTCTCAGAAACCCCTGGTGGATACTTGATGGCAGAAAGGCAGATCCTCCACTGAAGAGAGCTAGTTAAAATAAGGGAAACAACAAAAAGCAATAGGAGTTATTTTAAAATGTCCCTAACAAATTTTTCAATCTTTTTTTGTAGAATATTGTCATGTATCTTAGGTTGGCCCATTGATAGAAAGAAAATTAAAAGTTACCATCATTTAAAAACACGTTATTGTAAAAAATGTTTGTTGTTGTTGTTGTTGTTAAATTTTACCAAAACATTCTCCAGAGGCTGAGAGTATGGCTCAGTGGCAGAGCATGTACCTAACATGCATAAGACCCTGGGTTCCAACCCTAGCACCAGAATAAAACAAAACAAAACAAAACAAAAACAACAACAACAAAACATTCTCCAAAGAGAACACTGTCTTTAACATAGAATTCCCAGGCCATATATCCATGTCTGGTATCATTCTTTTGAACATTCTCCCCTGCTGCTACAATGGGAGACAAACCATATTTCCATCCAAGCTTGTTGAAAAGTTTTGTCAGTTTCCCACTCAGTCACATTTTCCAGTCATTTTGTTAACATGTTTATAGACCTGGTTATTCATTCTTAGTCAATGTCCAGGAAAGACTTGGATCAAGACAATCTTTTTTTTTTTTTTTTTCCTTTTCAATTTTGACATCTCTATGAATTAGGTATTATACAATATTATCACAGCCTACTTTTTTTCTGCCTCATATTACCCAGGAGACAATTCCGGAATGAACTTGGACTAGAATTTGATATAGCATCCTGAGTTTCTTAAAGATTTTGATGTCTAGACTTTTCTATAGTCTTTGAAGGTTCTTTCCTTTTTCTTTTGCATACAAGATATTATTTGAATGAATCGAGTGTTCTACAAGTATTGCTGTAATTTTCTTAGCCACAGGCAATTACTACAATGAGAAGGAGCTATCTGATCTCATTTGGTATGTTAAACCTTGGTGCTGCTGTCGCAGATTCCTTCTTTTGTGTTTGGTATGTCACTTAGTTTGTACCTTTGGTTTTGAACACATCAGTCTACTCCTCTGGGCTGTAATATTTGTTCTCTGTTTATAAATGTAAGCACAGTGTCATCACTGAATTACTCTGAAATGACTTAAACTACGTAAAAATGATTTCAAACATGCAAATAACTTGGGAACCAGAGACAGCAATATTGAACCAATCAATAAGATAGTGGGAACCAATTTAGTGAAGGGAGACTTTATTTCTTGTTTCCCAATACACATTCACACTCACTAAGTGGGAACCACTTTCTGCCCTACTAAGGACTTGGCTAAAGTGACCAAGGATTCTTTATCTCAGTTTTCTCTTTCCACCGTGGAGCTAAAAATATTTGTCAAAACCTTTGCAGATGATGCAAACCCTATGTCTAAATTAGTGTTTATGAACCAGTTTGAATTTTTTTGTAGAAGGAGGCCAGGTATGTGCTCAGGAAGATATAAAACTATATATTTAGGTGAGTAATTACAAGAAGCTATTCAATTCTCAGAGGCAGAGTCAAAACTCTGTGTATATAAGATAGTGGAATATTTCGTAATAAGACATCTTAGTGTTTTCTATTCCTGACTTATTTAAAAGTCTGGAGTTCCTGGGCTGGGATTGTGGCTCAGTGGTGACACGCTTACCTAGCATGCATGAGGTACTAGGTTCGATTCTCAGCATCACATATAAATAAGTAAAATAAAGGTCCATCAACAACTAAAAAATATTTTTTAAAAAAACCACTGTTAAAAAAAAAGTCTGGAGTTCCTTATCATTCTTTGTTGACATAATATATGTAAATAAAATAAGATAAGTCCCTCTGGTCAAAATTAAAAAAAAAAAAAGTAAAAACACACAGGTACTAAAGATTAGCAATGGGAAAAGGGGAAAAAAACACTCTAAAATTCTAAACTTATCAAAGATATAAAGATACTTTCCGAAAGAATCTATGGGCAGGGAAAGAGAGATGAACAGGACTAAAAGAACAAATAGGAAATTTCAAAGGTGAGACAGAAGAGAGGAAATGACTCAGCTACAGATTAAGTCGGGAATTCCAGTTGGGTGAGGTAAATGATAATGTGGCCTGGGAAAGTTCTTTACCTACAGAGGACAAAATTCTAGAAACTCACTGCAGTGTTCTAATGATTGAAGTGGTCGAGCACAGCAATTGGGGAGGATGAGACAGGAGGATCACAACTGAAAGAAGCAAGAATTTATTGAATACTCATATGTGCAGTTCTAGCTTTCATAGTTGTTTGGTACATTACTGACCAGTACACACATGATTTAAATAGTGTAATAAGTAAGCTAGTCCCTGATTTATATCAACACACAAAAGAGATATTGGAATTTTGATCTTTTCTCAGGCTAGTTATATTTGGTGACACTCTACTGTATACTGGTTTGCTAAACTATGATGTTCAGTAGATTAGGTGTATCATCTCAATTTATGAGGGGTTTATGGGGAAGTAACCCTTTGTAAGGGGAGGAGCATCTTTATGTATATGAATACTATTAATAAAGAACAAAATATGGTCTGTGAGCAATTGGAAGACTTCTTGGAGAAAGTAATGCTGGAGTTGAGTTTTGAAGGAGGAATGGAAGAAATGGCATGTGTTAAATCACTGTGGAGTGAAACAGCATTATGCATTTGAGGAACCAAAGCCAGTAGTTTGGCTGCAGAGAATTGGTTGGCATGATGAGTAATGAAAGATTAGGTAGCTGGGACAATTTACAATTTTGAAGGATCTTTATATGCCAGCTTAAATTTGGGCTTTAAATTTGGAGATTACTAAAATATTTTTTTTTTAAAGAGAGAGAGAGAGGAGAGAGAGAGAGAGAGAGAGAGAGAGAGAGAGAGAGAGAGAGAGAGAAATTTTAATATGTATTTTTTAGTTTTCGGCAGACACAACATCTTTTTTGTTTATGTATGTGGTGTTGAGGTTCGAACCCGGGCTGCACGCGTGCCAGGCGAGCGCGCTACCGCTTGAGCCACATCCCCAGCCCTACTAAAATATTTTAAGCAGAAGATGACAAATCATATCTGCCTTTGAGGAAGACCACTTAAGTGGCAGTGATTGTGAGAGGTGGAGGAAGAGTTGAGGTAGGAAGATTTAAAATAAGTCATGAATGGAGAAAGGACTGGATGTGGTAGTTAAATAAAATGTATGAGAATGTCTGCTAGGCTTTAGATATAGTACTACTTAATAAAATATATAACATAAGAGAAACAATTTCCTTTCTTTTTCCTTTCCTAAGATCCCAGTCTTTTCTTGAACAGAAGGTACCCGTGGGAAATTTAAGTGTGCACCTTCCTCTTCTTTTGATGCTATCATCATGTATATCAACCATACCCTCTTGCAAAATGTTTCTTAGTACGTAAGTATTTGGGTATGGAGGCAGCATGTTGTGTATTTCTGAGCTTTTTATGTACTATAGTCCCTTGCCCTCAGCGAGTAAGACTGAATAAGCAGGTGATATGTGGTCACTAATAAATGAAGAATCAGTACTTTAATAATGTGGAGAAATAGTTCTTAATAGTACTGTGACCTAAGACCTCATTTCATATATAAATAATAGCAATTTGCTCTTCATTAAACTTTAGTAACAGTAAAGCAGGCACGATAAAATAAGATGTACTAATTTATCTCTTTCAAATTACATCCTGAGTGGTTATGTATATATTACGTAGTGAATCGCTTCTGCTCCTCTTACCAAACTTCCAAAACACAGCCCATCCCAGATTAGGAAAGAAGAGTAGAGGCAAAGTGGTCGACAGGCAGACGGGTGCACAGAAATGGGACCAAAGCCCAAACGAAGACGAGGAATCAATCACCACGGCTGGAAGGATCTGGGCTGTTTGCCCAAAAAGAACATCTAAGTCTCGGGAACTGACTGGTGCTAAGAAACCTAAGATAGAGCGAGTGACAGGCACAGAAACAGGCCTGACCCTTTGGGACTGCCTGAAACACGCTAGGAATGCAAGAGAAACGTCCGGAATCCAGGATTGGCTGCTGCCAAAGACAAGCTGGGCTTAACCCCAGCTCCAAAGGCAAGCAAAAGGCCGACTCCGTCGGTTGGGAAACGACGCCCTACGGCTGCCCACACGAAGGACACAACCCCGGAGCCAGAGGCCATCCGGCTGCCAAAAAGTCGAAGGGATCCCCAGAATCCATAGCCTAGACGAACACCCGGAGCCGTCTGTGGGCGGGCTTAGGGGCGGGGCCCATACTCCTCCGCCCTCTAACTGCGATCAACTGCGTCCTCAGCGCGCCTGCGTAGGGTGAGGCCGGACTCTATTTGGCTATTAAGCGTGCGGCGGCAGCGGCGTTCTCTACCCGGCATGCTGTGCGGGAGCAGCGGCCCTACGTCTATCCCTTTCCCAACCCTGCCCCTTCTCCCCCCCCCCCGCTGCGGCCCCCCTTTCCCTAAAGTGAGTGAGTGAGACGGGCAGATGGAGGAGGGATTGTAATGGCGGCGGCCGGCAGCTCCCTGCTCTGACCCACGGCAGGCACATAGCAACGACCCCCCCCTCCCCGCCCCTCTCCCGGCCGGCCTCCGCCCCGCCGTCGGCGCGGGGCCACCTTCCACGGCCCTTCCCCCAGCTGTCGGCGTCTAGCCCTGAGCCCCGGCCGGGGCCCCGCACACAATGGACGAGCTTGCCGGAGGCGGTGGTGGCGGCCCGGGAATGACGGCCCCTCCCCGGCAGCAGCAGGGACCTGGGGGGAACCTGAGTCTTTCGCCGGGGGGCAACGGAGCGGCGGGCGGCGGGGGTCCTCCGGCCTCCGAGGGAGCCGGTCCCCCGGCAGGCCCCGAGCTGTCCCGGCCACAGCAGTACACTATTCCGGGGATACTGCACTACATCCAGCACGAGTGGGCTCGGTTCGAGATGGAGCGGGCGCACTGGGAGGTGGAGCGGGCCGAACTGCAGGTACCTTGCTGGGGTCAGTGTGCGGGACGGCTACCATAGAGAGGTTCCCGGCCTGGGGCTGGGGGGGCGGATGTGGGGCAGGGATTCCCTTCAGCCCGAGCCCTCTCCTTGGGAGGCCGAGAGGAACATACCTGTGCGGCTCGGGGAATGATGGTCCTGCGACGGGTCTTCCTAGGGTCCCCCTCCCCCTTTCCCGCTGAAGCTTGTTCTCCAACCCTTACTAGCTACGCGGTACGGGCTTCCTTGGGGCAGCCATTTTGGCTTTTAGTATGGCGTCTGCGGGGGCTCCTCCGGAGGCGGCCTTCCCCGGCCTCTCGGCCTTGGGGCCGAGCTGTTCTTCGTGAGTCCGGCGCCGGGCTGCTGTGTACTGAGTTTGCTCTTGTTTATTCTTCTTGAAATTGAAAACCCGAGGACCTGAACTGCGAAGAACAGTTTATCACCTTTTCCTGGACCACCCCCCCTTTCCCGATTAGGCTTGTCTGTCCCCCTCCCCCGTGACTTGGTACGCAGTTGCCCTTTGACAGTCACGCTTTTTTCTTGGGCTGTTACCATGCACTATAGTTTGCGGCCGACTTGGGAAGTTTTCATTTTCCACCGTCAACTCTTGAGTTCCTACTTATCTGGGGTGCTGCTTTACTCGCTTGGATTTCCTTTAGTTCTTCCTTAGTTGCTGACTTTTCAACACTTTTAACACTGAATTTTTCTTTTTAGAGTAACACCTTCACCAGACTTCCTCCCAATCCCTTTAATTTTTATACAAAGCCAAACAAGACCGTTGTGTTTGTGAAACGATTGAGAAGATAATTAGTATTAGTTTGAAATGACATACTTGTTTCACAGTACCAACTCGTGAAGCAAAGTTAAATGTTCTTAGTACTCTTTAATAATTGAGCCTGACTTGTTCCTCTTAATTTAAATCTTTGATAGGCTGAGATGACCGACTTTTGGAAACTCTTACTAGTTTAGGGCTCAAGTCTTGAGTTTCAAAATTGCTGCATCTTTTTTAAAGGTTTAATTTTTTAAATATTTGTGTTTATTTTTAAATCCCTTCCCGGGTTAAATCTAAACATGCATCTAAATAGTGTTGCACTTTTTCTTCATACATACTTAGGGTGTAAGCATTATTGTTCATTGTCACATATACCTATGATGAATAATTAGGAAGATGTGTTGAAAGAGGAAAGGTTAGATTTATGTAGAAAGGATGTCCTCAAATAAATATGAGTCTCTTCAGTTTGATTTTGATTGAGTTTACAAAGTGGGTGAGGTTAGACTTTAAAAAAAAAAAAAAGTAAAACCACTTACATTTTGACACTTTAAATCAATTCATTGTTTTAGATTTGTGCATTGCTCTACTCTTGGGCTTTAAAAAACGGGCTTTAAAAAATTTTCAAAGGGCTTAAGTAAAAATTGCCTGTGTTTTTTGTAAATTTATGTACAGTCTGCTTTGAAATACTTAGAATTCGTGTAGTTCTGTTGATATACAACTATATGGGACGCTATGCTGCTAACTTTTTTGTGTGAGTAGCGCCATCGTAGTAGTGCATCTATTTTAAAAAGTTGCATTGAGTTTTGGGTCCACTGAATAATAGTTCCGCTAGTTCCTGATACCAATTTTTTTTTTTTTATCTTTGTACTGTTGTACGTAAGTTTTGATTTTTAACAGTTTTCAAGGTAGTAATTGCATTCGTCCTTCATAAGTTTCATTAATGTGAGGAGCTGAGAAATGTCTAAATTACTAAAATCTTTGCATTAATGAAAACTATATTGTCTGCTTTTTCTTATTTTCCCTTCCATTTCTCCTCTCCCTAACAGCATCATAAAAGTTCTTTAAGGAAGATTCCTTTTACTTGCTTGCTTTCAGTTGATGTGTGTGTGTGTGTGTGTGTGTATTTTGTGTATGTGTGGTTCCAGGAATTGAACCCCAGAGGTGCTTACCCACTGAGCCAAATCCCCATCCCATTTTATTTTTTGAGGCAGGAGCTTGCTAAATTACAAATTGCTGAGGCTGGCTTTGAACTTGCCACCCTCCTGCCTCATCCTCCTGAGCCTCTGGGATTACAGGTGTGTGCCATCACACCTGGCTGATCTACTCTGATACAACCATTATAATATTTTTTGATTGTGTTGAAGAAGTATTGATAAAGAGTTTGTAGGTTCTTAATTTTTTTCCCCCAGGGATTTCCTTATTTCATACTGATTCATTGGAATAAAATGTTCATGATTGTGTTTGTGTGTTTTTTTTGTGTGTGTGCTGTATTTCTTAAAATTTTTTTACTGAATTAATAGGGTTTCAGAAAGTTTGGTTGAATATTGAATTTGCGTTAAGTGCCTTCAATTATAATAAGATTGTTTGTGAGGGGCTGGGGTTGTGGCTCAGCGGTAGAGTACTAGCCTAGCATGTGCGAAGCCCTGGGTTCAATCCTCGGCATTACATAAAAATAAATAAATAAAACAAAGGTATTGTGTCCAACTACAAGTAAAAAAATAAATATTTTATTTTTTTGTGAGATGCCTATTTAAAAATTTATGTGTTGAATGTGTGTATAAAATTAATGTGTGAAAATGTATGTGCTGTTTAAGTGAAACATCAGTGGATTAATACTATAAACTTAAACTTACTTTACGAAAACATAGGAATAATGCACCCCCATACCATTGTTACATACTTTTGTGTGTGCACTGGTCATCTACACATGTAATTCTTTGTTTTGGATACAAGATCTGACTCGTTTGCCAGGAAGAAATCGTGGGCTCAAGCAATCCTCCTACCTCACCCTCCCAAGTATTTGGGACTATATGCATGTGCCACAATGCCCAACTCAACATAATTTTTTAAAATTCTTTTTAGATACATGATAGTAGAGTATATCTTGATATATATACACAGTATAACTTATTCTAATTTAGATTCTATTCTTGTGGTTGTACATGATGTGCACTCATATATTCATATACAAGTATAGGAGAGTTATGTCTGATTAATTTTGCTGTCTTTTTCTATTCCCCTCACCTCTCCCTTCCCTTCATTTCCCTTTATCTAATCCAGGGGACTTCTGTTCTTCCCCATCTTCACTCTCCCTTGTGGGTTAGCATCCATGTATCAGAGAGAATATTTGGTCTTTGTTTTTGTTTGGGAATGGCTTATTTCACTTAGCATGGTACTCTCCAGTTCCATCCATTTACTGCAAATGCCATAATTCCATTTTTCTATATGACTGAGTAATATTCAGTTGTGTATATGTACGCATTTTATTTATCCATTCATCTGCTGAAGGGCACCTAGGCTCGTTCCATAGCTTGGCTATTGTGCTTTTATAAATGTTGATGTGGCTGTATCACTGAAGTATGCTGAAGTCCTTTGGACATATGCCGAGGAGTGGGATAACTGGGTCAAATGGTGGTTCCATTCCCAGTTTTCAGAGGAATCTCCAAACTGTTTTTACAGAGTGTTTGTACCAATTTGCAGTCCCACTAGCAATGTATGAGTGAACCTTTTTCTCCAGATCCTCGTCAACATTTACTGTTAACTTGTATTTTTTTTTAATATTTATTTTATTAGTTGGACACAATATCTTTATTTATTTTTATGTGGTGCTGAGGATCGAACCCAGAGCCTGGCATGTGCTAGGCGAGCGCTCTACCGCTGAGCCACAACCCAGTCCTAACTTGTATTCTTGATAATTGCCATTCCGACTGGAGTGAGATGGAATCTCAATGATGTTTTAATTTGCATTTCTCTAATTGCTAGAGATGTTGAACATTTTTTCATATATTTCTTGACCATTTGTATTTCTTCTGTGAAGCGCTCTTTCAGTTCCTTTGCCCATTTATTGCTTGGGTTATTTGGGGTTTTTTAGTGTTAAGTTTTTTTGTATATCCTGGATATTAATGCTCTATCTGAAGTGGCAGGTGATAAAGATTTTCTTCCATTCTGTAGGCTCTCTGTTCACATTAATGATTGTTTCCTTTGCAGTAAAGAATCTTTTTAGTTTGATACCATCTCATTTATTGATTCTTGGTTTTACTTCTTTCTTGGGGAGTACCCGGTTGAACTCAGGGGCACTCAACCATGGAGCCATATCCCAGCCCTATTTTATTTAGAGACAGGGTCTCACTGAGTTGCTTAGCACCTCACTTTTGTTGAGGCTGGCTTTGAACTCTCCATCTTCCTGTTTCAGTATCTCCAGATACTGGGATTAAAGGCCTGTACCACCACAGCTTGATTTTACTTCTTGCACTTTTGGAGTCTTATTGAAGAAGTTGGTTCCTACTTTTGGGCCTACTGTTTTTTTTTTTTTTTTCTTTTTTTCTAGTAGGCACAGAATCTCTTTGTCTAATATCTGCATGTGTGATTCATTTTGAATTTCCAGTTTTCCTCACACCATTTGTTGAAGAGGCGATCTTTTTTCCAATGTATGTTTATGGCACCTTTGTCTAATATAGCTGTATTTATGTGGGTTGGTTGCTATGTCTTCTATTGTTTCGTTGGTCTTCATGTCGTTTTTTTGTCTACACATATTTTTAAAGTATCCATTGAAATTGTTCCATAGTGAACATGAACGGTTAAGGTATACCTTATAGAATCTTATATGCTTTGGAAAAGAGATTAAAGATATTAAAATGAAACTTAAGAATACTGGGCAAGGTGATGCACACCTGTAATCCTAGCATCTCAGGAGGCTGAGGCAGGAGGATTGCAAATTCAAAGCCAGCCTCAGCAACTTCGTGAGACCCTGTCTCAAAAAATAAAAACAGATTGGGATGTGGCTCAGTGGTTAAGTGTCCCTGGGTTCAATCCCTGGGACCAAAAAGCATAAATAAGTAAACTGTAAAATGAAACTTTGCAGTCTACTTCTTTTTTCTGTATAAAGAATATTGGGAAAAGTTTTGTCTTAGAAACTTGGAACAAAATCAATAGATTATGTCTTAAAACTCTGTAATGCCTTCTTACCTTGGACTCCACAAAGGTTTTTTTCAGACAGTGTTTCCCAAACTGGACCGCCAGTCACAATCACTTTGTGGAATTTAAAAATATATGTAGACATTTGTCTTATCTTCTAGAGATTTTGGTTGATTTGATCTAGGGCTTGAAAAAAAATGGAGTATTCATGGATTTTGGCAGTGAATGTTACTTAAAAATTATAACTGCCATTCAGTCTGCGTTATAACCTTATGAAGTATATATTCGTATTTACAAATGAGGCAAATTTAGATAAGTAACTTTCCCACGATCCTCCAGCTGTAAGTATTGTAGCTCGGATTTGAAACCAGGTTTGTATGATTTCAAAGACTGCATCTTATTACCCCTGTCTCCCACCCCCCACCCCCTTTTTTTTTTTTTTTTGAGTACTGGGGATTGAACTCAGGGGTGCTTTACTGCTTAGGAGCATTCCCAGCGCGCCCCCCACTCCCGTTTTTGAGTCAGGGTCTCACTTAGTTGTTGAGGTTAGCCTGGAACTTCTGATCCTCTTGCCTCAGCCTCCAGAGACTCTGGGATTACAGGTGTACTCCACCACACCCTGCTTATTACCATTCTTGAAATCACTGTTTTATACTGTAGTCTTAGCTTTTTTTTTTTTTTTGCCTTGTTGAGGATTGTACCTAGGGCATCAGCTTGCTAGGCAAGTAGTCTACCACTAAGCTACCTTCCTATCCCCTTAGCATTTTTTATAGAAATGGAATTTGCCTTTTACTTTCGTGTTTCCACTTTATGTGGCATACACTAACTGAATACATTTTAACAAAGTTTTATTGAGCCCCCATGAGGTGCAGGCCTAGTTTATGCCTTTTGCAAATATATCTTTATATATTCCTCTGAAATTGGTAAAATGTGCTTTTGGTACATAAAAAATACTTGTTTGCCAATCAGCAGTCATTTGACATAGCTAACAAAAATATGAACAAAAATATAATGATGTTGCATAGCTAATACATAGAAAATTGTCCAGGAGTCTAATGAATCGCCAGCAAATATGAAATTTTTAATTTGTGTTTGCGTATTCTGGCATACAGATTGGTAATAACGTGACATGATGCTGCCTAAGGATTTTTAAGTTAATAGGTATTTGCTTAGACATAATTTGATTTCTTCATTTTTAAGGCTGGGGCAGTGTTTCCCTTGTACTGTTTTTTGTTTTGTTTTTTGGTACCAGGAATTAACCACTGAACCACATCCCCAGCCTTTTTTGTTGTTGTTGTTATTTGTTTGCTTTAATATTTTTAGTTGTAGGTGGACACACAATACCTTTATTTATTTTTATGTGGTGCCAAGGATCGAACCTACTGCCTCATGTGCGAGGCACATGCTCCACCACTGAGCTACAACCCCAGCCTTCCAGCCCTGTTTTTTAAAAATGTATTTTATGTAGAGATAGGGTCTCTGGCTAAGTTGCTGAGGCTGTCTTTGAACTCAAGATCTTCCTACCTCAGCCTCCAGAGCTGCTAGGATTATAGGCATTCAGTCCTGGGGAATGAACCCTGGGTGTGGTACTTGCTAGGCAAGTCCTCCATGACTCTTTTAAAATTTATTTTGACACAGGGTCTTACCAAGTTGTCCAGGCTGGCCTTGAAGTTCCTTCTGTCTCATCCTTCAGAATAGCAGGGATTACAGGCATGTGCCACTGTGCAAGTCTCTAGTCTGCCTTTTTGCTCTACTTTTCCCTTGAACGCTTTGCAGAAAACTGTTTTTCTGTTGGTAATTGATCTTCACATAGCCAAATCCCGTGTCCTTACTCACCATATGCAATAACCCACACTTTTCTGTAGTTGTTTCTTTCTCAAAATTGTATATATTTAGCTTCCACTCTATCATTCCCCATTCTTCTTTTGATCCACATTTTATTTTATTTTTATGTGGTGCTGAGGATCGAACCCAGTGGCTCATGCGTGCTAGGCGAGTGCTCTACCTCTGAGCCATAACCCCAGCCCTACTATCTTAATAATACTTAACATTTACTGTTTCCTAAATGTTATTCCAGTGCTTCAGTATTTACCCATTTGAATCTTAAAACAACCAGTGATATTAGCACAAGTGGTGGTGTCTTTTTTTTTCTTTATTCTCTCTCTCTCTCTCTCTTTCTTGGCATTGAAATATTGAGGATTAGTTATTACTTATCTGCCCAATATCATGCAGCGAGGAGGCATCAGAAGCAGAACTTTAATTGAAGCCTTCCTCCAGAAGCCACGTTCTTAGCCAGAATTACATTTTCACTTCCAAATGTCCCAGGCACATTTCTAACTCTGGTTTAACTTTTCTACCTCAAATTCAATACATCCATTCAGTTGATCTCAAGTGCTTGCCTCTTTCCCCCAACAAAGCATACTTGTTCATTCTCCTTTATTCCTTGTCATCATTAATGTTATCAATAACCTTCCAATTACTTGGTACTAGAGAGGTATCTGGTCAGTCTGAGTTTTATTCTAATTATTTTTTCCAGTAAATATATTTGAGTGCCACTTTGTGTTAGGTGTTGGATATGTAATTATGTATGAAACAATGACTTTGTCCCTATGGAGCTTATACTCTAGAAATGTGCATTGGCAAATTAACAGTATGTTGAGAATGATGAGAAACCTGTGTATGATAGGCTTTCAGGTAATTGCTAGTATTTATTGAGCACTTGATTTATGTCAGACATTAAGTTTTTCAGTCAGTGTCTTAGCTCACTAAAATTCTTGTAATGCTCCTAACGGGTATACTTTTAGATCTGGGAATACCTAAACGTATAAAGAACATTCTATTTGGAAGCAATGCCATTAGCTAAAGTTCTAAAGCAGGAAAAGAGCTTTGCTGAAAGTGTGTGACCCTGGAGTACGGTGATTCAAAGGGTCATGTAATATAGCCTCACTATTCGAAAAATAAATTCTAATTCAGCAATTCTTAATTTGGGGAGATTGCAGTCCTCTTTGCATATACAATGAAAATTATGGAGCCTCTTAGTTTTTTTTTTTAAAGTGGGGTAAGAAAATTTGCCTGGAATGTCCAAGATGCCTTACTACTAACCTAAAGAAGTAACCCTAATTTAATTTGCACTTTTCACTGTTACCACTGTTTTAATTCTGGGTATTCTTCCAGCCTGAATTCAATAGGATAATTTCCTTCCATCCACTACTTCTTTTTTTATCCTCTATATTACAAATATTGTATTATGTATAGCCATTAATAGTTCATTTTGGAGAGTTTGGCACATACTGTGGCCTCCCACAAACCTGTCACTCATCTTAAACAGTAACAACTTATGACCAGTCTTGTTTTACCTGTACTTATATCTGCTTCTCCCATTTATTTATTTATGGTAACAGAAATTGAACTCAGGGGCATTTGCCCACTGAGACACATCCCCAGCCCTATTTTGTATTTTGTTTAGAGACAGGGTCTAACTGAGTTGCTTAGCGCCTTGATTTCTTTGAACTCGTGATCTTCCTGCCTCAGCCTGCAATCCTGGAATTATATGTGACGCTTCTCCCCATTTTGAAGCAAATCCCAGAATCATATAGTTTTTCCTATGAATTTCAGTATATGTCTAAAAGATAAGAGCTTTAAAAAACAACTGCAATTTCATTATTGTAGTTGTATACCAAATATTTGAGATGAATTAGTAATTCTTTAATATTTTCCAACATCCAGTGTTCAGATTTCCGATTTTCTCAGTTATCTGAACAAGTGTGTTTGAATCCAGATCACACATTGTGACACTCCCATCCCCCTTCCTTCCTTCCTTTTGTACAGGGGATTAAACCTCTAGGGGTACTCTACCACTGAGCTGGATCCCCAGCCCTTTTTATTTTTTAAAATAATGTCTCAGTGTGGGGTGTAGCTCAGCGCTTGCCTAGCACATGTGAGGCACTGGGTTGGAGTCTTAGCACCACAGAAACATAAAGATATTGTGTTCATCTACAACTAAAAATAATTAACAACAACAACAAAAAAAGACGGGGTCTCTAGGGCTAGGGTTGTAGCTCAATGGCACTTGCCCAAACATGTGGGAGGCACTGGATTTGATCTTTAACACTACATAAAAATAAGTAAGATAAGGCATTCTGCCCATCTATAACTACAAAAAAAAAAAATGAAGAAGATGGGGTCTCTAAGTTGCTGAAGGCCTTGCTAGCAAAGTTGTTGAGATTGGCCTGGAACCTGTGATCATCCTGACTCAGTCCATCTTGTTTGATTTGTCATTGAACTAATCAGGTCTTTGTTCCTTAAAGAGTCCCAGAGTCTGGGTTTTGTTGACCACTTCCCTGTGGTGTGTTTTGTTGTCTTATTTATTTTCCTTGAAACTTAGTTTGTTGAATCTAGGGGCTTAATCAGAATTTTTTTTTTTTTTCCTTTTCTGTCTTTGGAAAATGATATTGGAGGGAAAGATAACTTTCTACATGATGATGATATATGTGGTCTTACATCAGAAGGCACACAACAATTGTTTTTTTTTTTTTTTTGGTGATGTTAGCGGTTTGATACTAATTTGATACTAGTGCTTAGGAATGGTCATTCATTAGGACCACCCTTAATTTTAAAAAATCTTTAAAAATTGATATCATTCACATAATATAGAATTCAACCTTTAAAGTATACATTTCTGTGGAGGGTTCAGTATGTTTCACACTCATTAGTAATTTCAGAGTATCTTCATCACCCCAAAAAGGAACCTTGCATCTGGCAGTAATTAGTCCCAGTTCTCTCCTTCCTTTAAATAACCACTAATCGGTTTTCTGTCTATGGATTTGCCTATTCTGGACATTTCTGAAAGTGGGATAATGGAATATGTGGCTTTATCATTCAGTTAGCATGATGTTTTCAAGTCCATCCTTGTAGCATATAACAGCACTTTATTTCTTTTAGGGGTGTGTGTGTGTGTATGATATATATATGTATGTATGTATATATATGCATGTATACTATATATACATATAGTACTACATATGAGTATATATATATATATAACATACACATGTGTATACATATAGTACTGGCGATTGAACTCAGGGGCACTCACCAACTAAGCTACATCCCCAGCCCTTTTTATATATTTTTTTAGAGACAGGGTCTTGCTAAATTGCTGAGGCTGGCTTTGAATTGTAATCCTGCCTCAGCCTTCTGAGCTGCTGGGATTACAGGTGTATGCCAAATAATATTGTTTTGTGTGGGTATATTATATTTTATTTATGATAGACATTTAGGTGGTTTTTACTTTTTGGCTGTTATGAGTATTTATGTAAATTTTTTTGTGGGCATATGTTGGGTTCAGTGTCTAGGTCATGTTTATGTGTGTGTGTTGTGTGTGTGTGTATGTGCGCGCGCGTGCAAACCCACACTGGGTATTGAACCCAGGGCCTGTGCATGTGCGGCAAGCATTCTACCAACTGAGCTATATCCTCAGTCCAATGTTTAGTTTTTTGAGGAACTGTCAAACTGTTTTTCAAAGTGTACTACTTTACATTCCTACCAGTAATGTTTTAGGACCATCCTTTTTTTCAACTTTGAATTGTATTTTTATTAATTTTTTTTCTTTTGCAAAAATGCTTTTCCTGTAAATTTATTTAATTTCCTTTTGATTCCAAATTGTGTCCTCTTTCCCTTTTTTTTTCCTTCTTTCTTTCTTTTTATTTTTTGGTACTGGGGATTGAACCCAGGAGCACTTAACTACTGAGCCACATCCCCAGCGCTTTTTTATATTTTATTTAGAAACAGGGTCTCCCTGAGTTACTTAAGGCCTACTAAATTGCTGAGGCTGGCTTTGAACTCACATTCCTCTCCTGCCTGAGCCTCCTGAGCCTCTGGGATTACAGGATTGAGAACACCACACTGGCTCACTCCTCCTCTTCTTTCTAGCAAACAAGCACACTTTCTTTGTTGCCTTGTGATCTGTTATTTATTTATTTATTTTTTAAGAACAGTTTTAGGTTTATAGCAACTTTGAATGCAGTTTCCAAATAATCCTTTTCCCCTCATTCTCCAGCATCAACATCCCCTCACTTCAATGTGGTACAATTTTTACAGTTGATAAACCAACACTGACACTTTTAACGTCACCCAGAGACTGACTATCTACCTTCATATAGAATAGTTTGTTTCACTGCTCTAAAAAATCTTTACTTCATTTGGAGTTGCTGGGATTATAGGCATGTGCCAATGCACCCTGCACAGTTTTATTTTGTAAAGTTATTATTTTTAATTTTCTGTTTTTTAGTACATTGAAGCCACTTGTTAGCAAAAACTTACTGGTTTTGAATGTGCTAGAACTTTTTGTTGGGTTTTATTTAAACATACTGTGTTGTTTGATTAGTTAGAAGAAAACATTACATGTGTGTATAAAGAACTATTAGTAACACTTGTTAATATTTAATGAGAGCTTTCTCTGTTAGAATCATTCTGATTTTTACCTCAACCCTATGTCATAGGTAATTTCCATTTTAGAGAGAGAAAAGTATGGACAGATCTTTAAGTAACTTGCTCAGCATGAAATAGTAGGTAATAGAGCTGTGAGCTTCTGGGTTGTTTTTGACCAGTATGTAATGCTGTCTCAAGGTTCAGCATTTGTGATACAACATGTTATAAACTGTATTCCCCAGTGGGCTGGAGATATAGCTCGGTTGGTAGAGTCCTTGCCTTGTATCCACAAGACCCTGGGTTTACTCCCCAGCACCACAATCAATCAATAAAATAAACTGTATCCCCTGTTTTTTGCTTTACTTTTTAAAATTTTACATATCAGAGATCATTCCAAATTTGTAAATAGAGCATCCTCACTGCATGGATGCTCTTTATTTGCTGCATGGTATTCAGCAAGGCCATACTTGATTTAATTAGTTCACTGTTGCTGAACAGTTGTGTTAAATTTTCATAAAACACTGATGTGAGCAACCAGCCTTTCAGTCTTTTTTCACTCATGTGAGAGTAAAGGGCCTGGCACATAACAGGTGTTACCTGAAGTTGCTGAGGACAGTTCATTAAAAATGAAATGAGAAGCTATCTTGTAATTTTTGTGGCATTTCTTGGGGGGAAAGCCCACAGAATGGAGAAAATGTATTGATATTATATTACTACTCTTCCCCATCTCCTCGTTTGACACTGTGATGAAATAAAGCTTCCTGATTTTAGTATAAGATGTTAAAAATAATCCATCTATGCACTCCTCCAGGGAAATGGAATATCAGGGAAATAACAACTTCAGTTAAAATGAATCAGTGATTGGGGTTACTTTTCCCTTCAAAATGGATAATTTTTATGAAGGGTGTTTATTGATAAGTCAGTGCTTAGGATATGCTAAAAAGCATAGTTCCTGGGGATGGGGTTGTAGCTCAGTGGTAGAGTGTCTGCCTAGTATGTGTGAAGCACTGAGTTCAATTCTTAGTACTGCGTATAAATAGAATAAAGGTCTATGAACAACTAAACATAGTTCCTTGCATGCACAAGGCCCTGGGTTCAATCCCCAGCACGACAAAAAACAAACAAACAAAAGCAAAGTTCCATATTATATACCATAAATCAACTATATTTAAAAAGTATGTTGAAAAAGTACAAATATTTATGAATATTTTGTGATTTTTTTTAGATGATGAGATTATTGGCAACTTTTAATTTTTTATTTAAAAAATTTGCAAACATGATAAAGCAGGTATTTACTCTTATTACAATTAAGTTTCAAGAAATGAACTGTTTCTATATGCTAGTATGTAGTCATTATTGGAAAATACTTGGCTACAAAACAGCAAAATGAGCCATGGTAAGGGGGTGTGGTGGCCCACTAAGGTAATCCTGAGGCTTGGGAGACTGAGGAAGGAGGATTAGGAGTTCAAAACCAGCCTCAGCAGTTTACAGAGGCCCTCAGCAATTTAGTGAGACACTGTCTCTAAAGAAAATATAAAAAGTACTGGGGATGTGTGGTTACGTGCCTTTGGGTTCAATCCAGCCCCATCCCCCAACAACAAAAAACTAGCAAAATGAATTGCTTAGTATTTTCAGTGAATTCATATACTACTGTATCTTTTCCTCATTTTCTATTTTACTGGTTTGTTTAAAAACTGGCACATACTGGGGCTGGGGATGTGGCTCAAGCAGTAGCGCGCTTGCCTGGCATGCATGCGGCCCGGGTTCGATCCTCAACATCACATATAAACAAAGATGTTGTGTCCGCCGATAACTAAAAAATAAATATTAAAATTCTCTCTCTCTTTAAAAAAAAAAAATACTGGCACATACTATTAGAATGCTTATGGCCAAAATAGTTGTCCTTTACCCAGTCCATCTCTCTCTGGTCCAACTCTCCAGAAGCACAACTACTTTTAACACTTGTGATATTTATTTCCATATTTTAAATAAAATAAAATACTTACAATCTCTATTTAAAAAAAATCTCTGGCAATGTTAAACATTACCTTTTTTGGGGCTAGGGTTGTAGCTCAGTGGTAGAGCGCTCACTTAGCAAGTGTGAGGCCCTGGGTTTGATCCTTAGTACCACATAAAAATAAATAAAGGTATTGTGTCCAACTACTAAAAAAAAATATTTTTAAAAATTACGTTTTTGACTTCTTGTTATGTCAGAAGATTTGTGAAACCTTTTATATTTCTTTTCATATCCAATTGTGTGAAATTACTGTTTTCATTATGACTATGTATATAGTAATTCTTAAGATACATACTGTAGGCTGGGGTTGTAGCTTAGAGGGAGAACGGTTGCCTAGCATGTGTGAGGCACTAGGTTCAACCTCATAAAAATAAAACAAAGGTATTGTGCCCACCTACAACTAAAAAGTAATTATTTTTAAAGATGTATGCTGTAATCTCTTTCTCTTTTCTGTACTTTTTTGTTTATTTTTCTTGGATTTGTCTCCTTTTAAAATTTGCTTAGTTTTCTATGTATATATTGCTGTATTTCCAAAGACCCTACAATTGTCATGGTTTTCAAGCTCTTAAAGACATTATCCTACTATCCTTCCTCTTGTGTGTATGTATAGAGGGGAGGGTACAGTTTATCTCTAGATTATTAATCCCTTTCCTCTATTGTAGACTTCTTGTGACTTGTTATAGTTATTGTGTGATGCTTTCCTGCTAGGAATTTTTTCTTTGGGGTGGGTACCAGGGATTGAACTCAGGGGCACTCATCCTGAATCAACTGAGGCACATCCCCAATCTGAGTCAAAACTGAGCCACTTCCCCAGCCGTATTTTATATTTTATTAGAGACAATGTCTCACTGAGTTGCTTAGGTCCTCACCGTTGCTGAGGCTGGCTTTGAACTCACAATCCTTTCACCTCAGCCTCTCTAACAGCTGGGATTACAGGAGTGCACCACGTTGCCCTGCTGGGAATTCCTTTTTAACTGGATCCTTTCTTGGTTTATTCTTTTATTTTACCAAAGTACAGGATCTAACAAAAGTTGCTTAGAAGTTAAATTTTAGGGACTTGAATTCTTGAAAAATGTCTCTTTTATTCTCACACTGATTGGTAGTTTGGAAATAAATTTCCATTAATTTTTCAAAGCCATTTCTGTTGTCCTTGAACTTGTTTCACATTTTTTTTTTTTTTTTAATGTGGTGCTGAGGATTGAACCCAGTGCTTCATAGGCAAGTATTCTTCCACTGGGCCACAACCTCAGCCCCAACTTTGTGTTACTTTTGAAGAGTTTGTTTCAATCCTGATATTATTTGGGGGGGGGGGGCGGGGGAGGACCTAGTGGGAATTGAACTCAGGGACACTTGACCACTGAGCCACACCCCTAGCCCTATTTTGTATTTTATTAGACACAGGGTCTCACTGAGTTGCTTAGTGCCTTGCTAAATTGCTGAGGCTGGCTTTGAACTTGCAGTCCTCTTGCCTCAGCCTTCTGAGCTGCTGTGATTATTGTGTGTCACCACGCCCAGCCTGATTTTTTTTTTTTTATGTTTTTCTTTAGTTGTAGGTGGACATAATGACTTTATTTTTATTTATTTTTATGTGGTGCTAAGGATCGAATCCTGTGCCTCACACATGCCAGGCGAGTGCTTTACCACTGAGCTACAACCCCAACCTCTGATTTTTTTTTTTTTTTTTGTATGTGTGATTTGAATTTTTCCTAGTGTCTTCTTTTTATCTAGGGGTCCTGAAATGTCATAAAAATGAAAAGCATGTCAGGAACTGAGAGGATACTTTTACTGCATAGACTATTATTTCTCAATAGAGGGAATACTGCAGGCATTTAGGTGGAACATTTTTGTGGCTTTTAGCAACATTTTGGAACATTTTGACTGGTTTTTAGCATGTCTGATTCCTCAGCACTAAATAACATTACAAATGTCCCCAGACATTTCCAAATTCCAAGTGTCCCCTAGGGAGAGAGAACTAGCCTAATTCTTTTTTATTTTTATTTTTATTTTATTTTTAGTCATAGATGGACACGATACCTTTATTTTGTTTATTTATTTTTATGTGATGCTGAGGATCAAACCCAGTGACTCACAGGGGCTAGGCAAGTGCTCTACCACTGAGCCACAACCCCAGCCCATAACCTAATTCTTGAAGCATTGTTACAGTCCCAAGTTCTTAGGATAGTTTTGCTCAGGAGATGTTGAACTTCCTGTGATCTTAAATTTTTCCTTTCCTCTTTTTAAAAAATTCTCTTTTGGGCTGGGGCTATAATTCAGTGGTAGAGTGCTTGTCTAGCATGTGGTACTGGGTTCGAACCTCAGTACCACATAAAAATAAATAAAGGTTCTGTGTCTATCTACAAACAAAAAAAATTGGGGAAAAGTGTCAATCATGTGTCACAGCCAACTTTAAAAAAAAATTCTCTTTTGTTCTATTTTCTTTTTTCTTTTTGGTACTAGGGATTGAACCCAGAAGCATTTAACTGCTGAGCCTCATCCCCAGCTCTTTTTTGTTGTTGTTGTTGTTCTGATTTTGTTTTAAAGAATGGTATTAAATGGAATTATTTTCGTATTGAAGTTGTCTTTTCCTTAATTGTTGGCTTCCTCTGAATTTCTTTCCTTTTTTCTCTTCTCACTGTTTGCTTTGTATCATTGGTGACCACTGACTGTTCACATTTAAGAGTAAGTATTGTAGTTGTGAATTTTGGCTCTTTTCTAAAATATTCAGATTCATTTTTGTTTCCATCTTTCAGATGCCTGTTTTTATTTATTTTTTCTTTTTGAAGAGTATTGGTAGTGATCTTTAATGATATTTGCTTTATTATTCTTATAGGTTTGTTTTCTTAAACCTTTTGATATTTATAGTTGATCCCTGCGTATTTCTCATAACTGCCTACGTAGACTTCTGTTGATTTCAGATATCCATCCTTGTGCTACATTTTGTTTAGAACCTACCTGTAGGATAATAATTTCTGTGGAAGGTTTTTTTTTTCAAGTTTCTTGTTTTAATGACTGAATCTTTCCAGAATTCTTTTTCTTATTTATTTGCTAGTATTTGATCACTGTCTCCTTAGATTCTTTGACCTTTTTTTTTTAAATAATTTTTTAGTTGTAGATGATAATGATACCTTTACTTTATTTGTTCATTTTTATGTGGTGCTGAGGATCAAACCCAGTGCCTCACACATGCCAGGCGAGTACTCTACCACTGAGCCACAACCCCAGCCCAGATTCTTTGAACTTTTTAACATATATTTTAATTTTCCAATTTTTAAAATGCAGCTATGGTGCTTTGGGGCCCTGGACAAGAAATCTCCCTTTCCCACCATGTTTTCCTTTTTAGAAACATTATGGTTCTATGTTTTGCATTAAAGTCTATGATCCAGCTTGAATTGTTTTTTTTTTTTTTTGCTTCAAATTTTTATAATGTTAAAATATGTAGGACACAAAATTCAGTACCTTAACTGTGGAGAGGGTGATTTGAATCATGGTGTTTCTGATGGTCTTGTGGCTGTATTTTCTCCCATTGGGGACTGTCTTTTTGAAAAGTGCAGCTTAAGATGGCCCAGTTGTTGTGGTGACACCTGCCTGAGGAAACTGCAGAGGCTCAGAGTTACCAGACAGGACTTTGAGTTCAGGCACCAACTCCCAGGAATAGAGAATTCTTTTTTTTTGGTGCTAGGGATTGAACCCTTGTGCATATAAGGCAAGCACTCTACCAACTGAGGTATCCAGCCCTGAATAGAGAATTCTGAGCAAAACAAGATGACCCTAATGTCTAGCCAGTCCTGCGTCCTTCAGATTGCCTGCTTTGCTGAAACTTTCCCACAAATAACCTTTTAATGAAACCTAGATAATAAATGTGCTGAGCTAGCTCTGGATCAGTCAAACTCAATCAATTTGGCCACCTACTAACCCCACCTTTTTCTGTGTGTGTGTGTCTGTCTGTCTTCATTTCCCATCACCCCTCATCTTAATTAATGGCCGCAGCTGAGATGAGAGGGCCAGGACACTTAACCAGTATACTTTATTTATGTATGTTATTATGCAACTGTTACCACCATCCATCACCAGAACGCTGTATCTTGCAAAACTGGAAACTATACCCATTAAATAGTAACTCATTTTCCCCAGCTCCTGGTAACTACCATTCTACTTCCTGTCTCTCAGATTCTCATTTTTACTACTGTAGGTACCTCATATACATGGGCTCATTATAGAATTTGTCTGTTTGTGACTGGCTTTTTTCACTTAGCATAATGTCCTCAAGGTTCATATAAATTGTAGGAGCCTGTGTCAGAATTTCCTTTTTAAGGCTGAATAATACTCCATTATATCTACATGCCACATTCTGTTTATCTGCTCATCTGTTAGTAGACACTTGGGTTACTTTGCTTTTACATTTTAACTATAATAAATAATGTTGTTGTGAACATGAAATTTGAAA
Organism: Marmota monax; assembly: GCF_021218885.2. Lineage (NCBI taxonomy): Eukaryota > Metazoa > Chordata > Mammalia > Rodentia > Sciuridae > Marmota > Marmota monax. The sequence goes on along the minus strand of NW_026694099.1, from coordinate 8,520,744 downwards.
CCCTGCTTTCAATTCTTTTAGTATAATGATATTTGATAAAGAAATTGGTAAATTCAGTGCTTAGAGGATGCCTACCTTTTTCATTTGTATGACACTCTTAAAATCTGAATGGGTTATTCAGTTCTTATTGATTTAAAAAAAAAAAATTAACAGTCTTTTTTTTACATTATAAGTGCATGATTTTTTTGGTGGATGGTTTCACATGAGGTCACTTGATGGCTGATTTAAAGCTACAGTGCCTATTCAAATATAGGAGAATTTGAATCTGAGACGTTAATTTCAACACACGCACCCAAGGCAGCTAGGTACTTTGTAAACCTTCAACTCTACCACCTGTCTCTTGCTCAGCAGATGTCTTTACCTTCTATTTAACAGAAAAATAAAATCTCATCAGATGGGAAGTTCTTTATATTCTTGCTACCAAATCTACAAAAACATGTGCATGTTTGCCCTTTTCCAAATACTGTTTTTAAAATGGAAATAGCATTCTGTTTTGTTTTTAAAGACTTTTATGTGTTACAAGCTTTAGTTGAAAAATCACAGAGCAGTCTTATTCATAAATACAGCAGCATTTTCTGTTCTTAAAAGCTCATTGCTACTAGTTTTTCATTGACTGTTTAGCACCTACTGTATACCAGGAACTCAACAAAATAAACTCTTCTTGTCCGATTGAAGTTTTAAATTCTAGCGGGTAGAGAAAGAAAATAAAGTTTGTCAAATGGTGGTAAATGCTGTAGAGGAAAATATAGTAGAGAAAGCTGGTAAAGAATGGATTGATGGGCTGGGGTTGTGGTCAGAGATAGTACGCTCTCCTAGCATGTGTGAGGCACTGGCTTTGAGCCTCAGTACCACATTAAAAATACAATAAAATAAAGGTATTGTGTCCATCTACATCTAAAAATGTTTAAAAAATGGATTGATGTGTAGGAGATTACTTTGTGTGTGTGTGTGTGTGTGGGGGGGTACTGGGGGTTGAACCCCGGCCTTGTGCAATTTTGGCAAATACCCAAGCACTAAGATGCATTCTCAGCCCTTTTTGGTTTTGAGACAGAATCTTGCCAAGTTGTTTAGGGCCTTGCTGAATTGCTGAGACTGGCCTTGATTGAATTTGTGATCCTCATGCTTCAGCCTCTGAAATTGTTGCAGGAACCACCATTCCTTGGCCAAGACATTACCATTTAAACTGGGTCCCTGGGGAGGAACTCAACTGCTGAAGATTGGGTACTTTGTGTTTCTCTCATCTCCATTACTGCCTTCTTTTATTTTAATAAGATATTTTCTAGTATGCCATTTGCAAAATTTATTTATTTTGGTACAGGGGATTGAACTCAGGGACTTGTGCAAGGAAGGCAAATGCTCTACCACTGTGCTGTGTACCCAGCCCTTTTTTATTTTTTGAGACAAATTGTTCAGGCTGGACTTGAACATGTGATTCTCCTGTATTAGCTTCCCAAATAGCTGGTGCATGACATTGTGTGTGGTTTTACTTTTTGTTTTTGGTTACTTTCTTAGTGGCTGCCCTGGAAATTACAATTAACATCTTAATGAACAATTATCTAGTTTGAATTAATATCTATTTAATTACAATCGTAGATTAAAAACTTTTTTTCTATAAAACTTCATTCCCTTCCTGGTTCTTTGTGCTATTGTTATCCTACAAATTACATTTATCTGTTGTATACCCTGCCGACACGTTTCTAATTATTGCTTAATGCAGTTCTTTTAAGTTAGGGAAAAAAAGAATTATCAAAAAATACATTTACACTCTCTTTTATAGTTTGCTATGAAGTTACCTTTGCTGTTGCTCTTTGTTTTTTTAATGTGGATTAGAATTACTAATGTCCTTTACATCTGAAAGACTTCCTTTAGTATTTAGATTTAGAACAAGTCTAATCGCACATTTTTTCAGTTTTTGTTTATTTGGGAATACCTTAATTTCTCCTTCATTTTTTGAGGGATACTTTTGTTGGATTAGGCAGTCTTTTTTTTCTCTCAGCACTTTGAATATATCATCTCATGGCCATCATGGTTTTTGATGGGAATTCAGCTGTTTATTTTGGGAAAATTCTTTGTATGTGAGTCACTTCTCAGTTTTTTCAAGAGTGTTTCTTTTTTCCATTGGCTTTTTATTTTTTATTTTTTATTTTTTTAATATTTATTTTTCAGTTTTCGGCGGACACAACATCTTTGTATGTGGTGCTGAGGATCGAACCTGGGCCGCACGCATGCCAGGCGAGCGCGCTACCGCTTGAGCCACATCCCCAGCCCATTTTCCATTGGCTTTTGACAGTTTGATTATGGTATATCTTAGTGTGAATCTCTTTTGAGTTTATTTTGTAATTCATTGAGCCTCTTGGATGTGTAGATTAATGTTTTTCATCAAATTTGGGGAAATTATTTGACCATTATTCTTTAAATATTCATTCTGGCCTTTTTCTCTTTCCTTTATTTCCATTGTGCATATATTGGTGTATATATACTTACTGGTGTTCTACAGGTTTCTGAAGCTTGTTTATTTTTCTCATTCTTTGTTCTTTCTTTTTCTCAGATAAAATAGTCTCAGTTGACCTCTCTATAATTTGGCTGATTCATTCTTCTGGCTGGCTGTATTTGCTGTTAAGTTCCTCTGTTGAGTTTTTCAGTTATTTTATTAATTCTTGAATTTCTATTTGGTCATATGTATATATAATTTAAAGTCTTAGTTTGGTAGATTCAATGTCTGGGCTTTCTTAAAAAAAAGTTTATATTAACTATTTTTTCCTCTGTGTATATGCTGTTGTTGTTTCCTGCATGCCTAGTAATTTCTTGTTGAAAAATAAACTTTAGCATTGCTGGAGATCAAACCTAGGGCTTTGTGCATGCTACTCAAGCGTTCTACCACTGAATTACATCCCTAGCTCCACATTTTTTTCTTGTAAATAACCTGGCAACTCTGCAAATCAGATTATCCCCTTCCTTGGGATTATTTGTTATTTGTTGTTAATTTTCTGAACTAATTCTGTGAAGGTTTCTTTTTTTTTTTTTTTTTTTTGTCATGTGTGTTTACTAAAGTTTCTGCACAGTTAGCTTAGTGGTTAAGCTAATGAATGAGCAGAGAAGCTAATGAGTGAACAAAGATGCCAAAGGTTCTATGTATGTTGGGACATGCCTTTAACAGTGAGGCAATTTATAGCTCTGCCTTAGCTTTCATTTACCTTTTTGCCTGTACAGTGACCTCAAGATTAGCCAGAGATTAGAATATAGGTCTTTCCTGAGCAAATGAACCATGTTACCTGTGGCATGACTTTCTAGAATCCCATAATATGTTGGAACTTTTCAAAGTCCTTTACAGACATCTAATTCCCCTCAATTTTCCTATTAAATAAGCTTTTTAGTTATTGTTTTGCTTGTCCCAAATGTTATCTACCATCTCATGCAGCCGAAATGTTGGACAATTGCCTCTGGTTGTTTTTGACAAAAGGCACCCATAGAAAAGCCCGTTTGCACTGGAGAGTTCAGTGTCAGTTCAGATAAATACAATTTAGCTAGTAGCGTCTTCCAGGGAACCACCAGACCTGTCAAATGAAGGAGCTCCAACTCCATTCTGCCCTCTCTAGTGGATGATGTTTTTTATGGCTACCAGGGAATTAGGAATAGATAAAATAAGAATAGGAAGAAAAAATACCACGAGGTTGTTGTACTTAGCAAGATATAGCCGTTATTTGTTGTATAGACACTCCTTAGATTGTTTGGTTGTTAGGTTCTGAATAGTTAATTCTTAAATTTTTCACCAGTGTTTTTGTTGCTTTTATGAAGCAGTAGATTTCAGAAGTCTTTACTGTGCCATTTTTGCTGAAATAATCCTGTGGTATTGTAAAGCAAGCATGGGAGTGACACTAACCTTAATAAGAATGTGTGGATTCCTTCTCCAAGCTCAAGAGGATTCAAGAGAACCTGGGTGTTTATTGTATTCTTTTATGGATTGTTCAGTCAGGTGAGGAGACAGAGGAGGTTTGGCAAAATAGAGTTTATTATACTCTCAGGTCTTGTAGACAGGAGGCCCAACACACTGCACAAGTGGTGGTCAGGATGGAAAGGTGGTCAGGATGGAAAGAGGTTAGGCCAGAGCCTTAATGGGGGTTTCCACCAAAAAGGCAAGGCAGGCGCTGCGGCTGTAGCACTGTATAAAAAAACAAATAATGAAGGCATGCTGTCCATTTACACCTACCAAAAAATTTTTTAAAAGGCAAGGCAGATGTAGGCTATAGTTAGGGATTGGCTAGTTTCGATAATTTTTAAGGGTTCTAGGACACAGCGGTGTTCCTGGTTGTCTGATGTCAGGCTCTAAGATGACTAAGGCAAAAAAGTTTTGCCTCATGGTGAACAAGCCTGGTAGGAGGAAGTAGCTCTGGATTGGTTAGTTTTGTCTATCAAAAGCAACCCCTTGTTAAGCCCTTGCTATCCAAGAATTGGCTTGCACAGGTACTTTGCCTGGCCAGAAAGGTTTTCTTTTCACTTCCTGTCTGCCTTCCTTTCCTCCTCCCAGTCCTGGAGATTGAACCAAGGATGCTCTACCACTGAACTACATTTCAAGCCTTTTTTATTTTAAAGTCTTGCTAAGTTGCCCAGCATGGTCTTGAACTTGTGATACTTCTGCCTCAGCCTCCCAAGCAACTGGGTTTTTAGTATGTGCCACTGTGCCTGGCTATAGTTAATTTACTTTATAATTGTCCTATTTCAATACACACAGGTCTGCCTCATTTTTTTTTTAACAGTTCAACAGTGTATGATAGCCACAACCTCATTTAAAGCCTGCTTTCTTACACCATTCTCTCATCAGTGGTTTCAAGTTTGATAACTGTTAATCAGCTTTACATTACTGTGACAAAATACATGAGGTGGATCCACTTAAAGGAGGAAAAATTTATTTTGGCTCATGGTTTCAGAGGTTTCACTCCATGGTCACTTGGTTCCATTGGTTCTGGGCCTATAGCCAGGCAGAACATGATGGGTAGCACATTGTGGAGTAAAGAAAGCTGCTTACTTAATGGCATCAGGGAAGCATGGTGGGAGGGGAAGGGCTTGGGGAAAAGATACCTTTCAGGGGTATCCCCTTGCAGTGAAGCCCAACTTCGTAAAGTTTGTACTACTATCCAGTGGTGCTATAGGCTGACAACCAATTCATTAGTACATGGCTTTGGAAGGGACATTTCAGATCCAAACCATAACAGCTTGGGGTAGCTAATTAAGGTGGCATTTAGTATGTAGGATATTTATTAGGGAATGCTCTTAGAATGAATGGAAAGAAGGCAGAGAAGACAAATTAGGCTGCAGTTGGAATATCGACAAAAATCTGTTGGTCCTCGTTGGGAATTCTGCAACTGAAATAGCCCTTAGAGTTGTCCTAAGGTGGGGGAAGGGGCCACACTTTTATGCTCCTGTTTTGATCTGTTATTGGATGAGAGGGCCCCTTGGGAACACAGCTGAGTTTAGCTGAGACAGTTCCTGAAGAGAACTGACAGCTGAGGGCTGTTTTCCAGTAGCAGTCCCAGCAGCTGGACAATGAATCCTTCATTCCAGAGGAGGCTGAGGGCAACATATCAAGGGTGTCAGCTAATAATATCCTCATGTGCTTCTTCTAATTAGGATTTACTTCTTTTTTATTTTTTAAAATTACAGTTTTCTCTTTTTTTCTTTCTAGTACTAGGGGTTGAATCCAGGGGTACTGTATCACTGAGCTACATCCCCAGTCCTTTTAATTTATTTTTAATTTTGAGACAGGATCCTGAGAAACTACTGTCTGGCTTTGAACTTGTGATTTTCCTGACTCAGCCTCCAGAGTCAATGGGATTATAGGTGTGCACCACCACACCTGGCTAGAATTTTCTTTTTTTTAATGAATTAGTTTTTCCCATGAGAAAGCTGAAAAATATAATTCTTTCAATTTCTGTACATTTTTATTGAAGACAGTTCTTCCTAACACAATTAGGAGCTGTTTTGGTTTTATTGGGTGTAAATGATGAATGAACCATTTTAGTAATGGAAATGTCATTGTGGAGTCCTAAAATCCTAAGCATAGAAATTGAAATTCATAGCTAGCAGATCTTAAAAACACATCTAATTTGGCTCTCTCACTTGGCAAAGGAGGAAACATGGAATGAGGGTTATAAAGCTAGTTAATGATGAGAAAGGATTAGAATGTAGATCTGCAAACATCCAGGCTAGTGTTCAATGCCTTATTCCCTCAATTAATTTCCTGTAATTTCTAAGATGACAGCGTTAGAGTTCTGAAACCGAGCAAGAGTATTTTTTATGGCTTTTACAGTCATCTTGTTGCTCCTGGGAGGTGTTAAACAATATGCAGAAGCTTCAGTGACAGTGATGATGGTAGTCAACTTCTGGAGCTATATCATTTTGGACAGATGATTCTGATTTATTTTTAACCTTCCTGGAAGATGATTCCACAGTTAACTTTGGAAACTTCTTCCTAATGACTATGACTTATCAGGTAATGGAAACTTCACTCTTATTTGCTGGCACAGTCATGCAATGAATAAGATTTTAAAAGAGGTTTGAAAGTGCTCTAGAATTAAAAAAATAATAATATTGTAGTTTCAGTTATGAATTGTATTAAACATATTCTAGATTATCTGTATCATAATTGTCCCTTGATTCTGGGATCAGAATTTACATTTGTATTTATGTTTGTGGTGATTGCCAACTAACAGATACTATTTTGATTGTTGAGGGCTAATGTTAATGAATAGAATAGAGGCAGTCTTAAGATACTTTCGGGTTAAATGAAACACAAATTATTCTCTTAACATGTGGGGTTAATGTTTTGTAATAATGTGAAACAAATTGCATTCCTTATTATGAGGCACTCAATAGTCCTAGAATTCTATACTTAAAGACATCTTGTGGTGAGGCAGCTAGAAACATTTTTGTGTGGCAAGGACATATTTAAATTAAAAAAAAAAAAACCACTCATGTTTATAAGTGTTGAATTTTTTAGGGGGCAATTTTGTTTTTAAATTTTAGTTCATTTGGTTTTATGATTATATAATACCTTTATGCACAGTTTATTTCTAGTTTTGTTTGTATAGGTTTAAAAAACCTAAGATTAAAAATAATTTATGTGGATATTATATAAAACTGTGAAAACATTTCTCCTCTATGAAGGGGTCTATATATTTCTCAAGTGTAAGAATCTGTCTCCAGAATTCTAAATTAGTTTAAAGAAGTTAATGTTAGGCTACCTATAGATACCCACTTGAAGTATATGAAAATTTCAAATATGCTAGTCATATTTTATGTGTGTGTGTGTTTAGGCAACAAGGTAGAAAAACAGAGACCCCAATGTAGAAAACTATTGTTGTAAATTGTAATAATAGGAAGTTTCTTTGGAATAAAGCATCTGATGCCGTAATATACTTTTAAGAAGATAAATTTTAGTCTTGAAAGATTCATACTACCTCTCATTACTCATGTTATATCTCCCTACCCCCACTCCACCCCTCCTGTGAATTGAACCTATGGCCTTGAATCCACTAAGCATACAGTTGAGTGAACTACTACCCAGCCCCATATTTAATTCTTTGGAATTGCTTAACTCTTTTAAAAAAATTATATTGAATGTTATAATTTGTGTGTGTGTGGGGGAACACTTCATGATTTGTTACATGAGTTTGAATTTTTACAGGTTGCTATTTAGTGGAATGTAGGTATTTGTAATCAAACTGGTAAGATTTTCCTGTTAAATCAAGTTTTGGTTGCTTGTTTTGGGTGAGGTACATAACCTGTGGTTTATTCACTATTTTTGTTATTTGTTTTGTGTTTTGGAATGGAGCCTCACTGAGTTGCCCAGGCTAACCTTGACCTCCTGTGCTTAAGTGCTGCCTTAGCCTCACATTGCCTCAGCCAACATGTTCAGCAGTTTACTTACTTTTTTTTTTTTTTTCCTTCTTTTTTGGTACTGGAATGAACCTGGGGTACTTAACCACTGAGCCACCTCCCCAGCCCTTTTTAATATTTTATTTAGAGACAGAGTCTCTAAAATAATAATAAATGGTGTTGCTTAGGGCCTCACTAAATTACTGAAGCTGGCTTTGAATTTGTTTGAACTCATGATCCTCCTGCCTCAGTCTCTGGAGCTGCTGGAATTAGAGGTATGTGACACCGCACCTAGGCTAAGCGTTCTTTTTTGTGCTTGTTGACCATTTGCATTTCTTCTTTGAAGAAATACCTTTTGTTTTTGTTTTTATTTTTTGGTGCTTGGATATTAACCCAGGGGTGCCCTACCACTGAACTGCATCTCCAGCCCTTTTTATTTTTATTTTGAGACAAGTTCTCTCTGAATTGTCCAAGCTGGCCTTGATCTTGCTACTGCCTCATTCTCCTCAGTAGCTGGAATTATAGGCATGCACCACCAAGCTAGATGTAGACTCCTTAAATTGGAGTATTTGGGGGGTTTTTGTTGTTGCAATTCCCTTATACTATTGTCTCTGTTGTTGTTAGAATGTCCAAAAGGGTTCTCCATAAATGTTTTTAGTGGTCATGTGTTTCATCATGTGGACTGATATATTCAAGTAGAGTTTTATTGCTCTTTTGTATTAGTACATTTTTTAACATGGCTTATGTTAACCTTCCAGCTTTATTTCCCTTCTCTCTCCTCTCCCTTTCCCTACCCCACAAACACTAAAAAAAAAAAAAAATTAAGTTCTAGCCGTTCTTTCTCTAAATTGTTCTCCAGATCTTCACACATGCTGTTTCCTGTACATGAAATTCTTCCTCTCCTATTTGATCTGACTTACACTCTCTTCAGGTCAAAGCTTAATTGTTATTTTCTCTGGGAAACCATCTTTGAGCTTTCCTCTTATGAGGTTTCCTTTATTATGCTCTTTATTAAGGTACATAATATGATCATCAAATTTTTATTACTTCACAAAATATTTGAGAAATTCAATCTAAACGGAGGAAAGATTTAGCAGGACCATGGGAAGTTGTGGTGGACACCTGTAATCCCAGCTGCTCGGAAGGCCTAGGCAAGAGGATTGCAAGTTTGAGGTCAGCCTCATCAGCTTAGCAAGACCCTGTCTCAAAATAAAAAACAAAATCGATTGGGTTGGGGCTGGGGCTGGGACTCAGTGGTAGCATACTTGCCTGGCATGTGTGAGGCACTGGGTTCGATTCTCATCTCAACAACTTAAAAAAAAAAAAAAAGATAAGGTTGTAGTTCAGTGTTAAAGTGCCCCCAGGTTCAATCACCAGTACCAAAAAAAGGTAGTGTGTGCAGGGTTATTTTGGCTCATTGTTTCAGAGGTTTTAGTCCAAAATAGAAGAACTCCATGGCAGTGGGAGCATGTGATGGAGGAGGCTGCTCACCTTCAAGTCCACCAGGAAGCAGAGAAAGAGTGAAAGGGGTTGAGGACAAGATGTACCCTTGAAGGACAGTTTTCCCAGTGACCTGTCTCTTCCAACTAGGACTCACTTTCTAAAGTTTCCACCGCTTTCTATTAGTACTACCAGCTGGGGACCAAGCCTTCAACACATGAACCCTTAGAGGACATATACACATGGCATACTTATTTACTGTCTCTATTCAGTAGGCCTCTGTGAGGATAGGGATTGTAATAGCCTGTGTTCCATTGTATCCTCATAATGTTGGCCATGGGAGGCACTCAGTACAGAATTGTTCAAAGAATGAATATCATTGCCAATATTTTTTCAACAAATTTGCATTTCTCATATGTGCAGGGAATTCTAAGTAATAACAAATTGGAAACAAATTGTTTTAATCAGGTATCTACTAAAATCTAATTGGGGAGAAAGAGGTTTTCTCTTAATATTGCCCTATTCTGCATCACTTCTGCATCTTCCATAGCACCCCCAAATATATACTGAGACTTCAGGCTTAATCTAGTTAAAATCAAGTTGACTGTAGAATCCAGGAATACTGCTAACCTAGCCCTGAAAAAGCTAATGAATGATTTGATTGAATCATCTCTCTTATGTTATTAAGCAATAATCTAAATCACAATTATCTTAATTATATATATCCCAATTCCTTCCTTTTCCAGTATTGTCCATAAATGGAATTCCTGTGGCAGTTTTAGGGAGTCTTGTCTTATTTTCTTTCTTTGTGTTGGGGATTAACCACTGAGCCACATCCCCAGCCAGAGACAGGGTCTTGAAAAGGCTGACCTCCAATTTGCAATTTCCTGTCTCAATCTCCTGAGTCACTGGGATTACAAATGTGTGCCCCTACAGCCAATCCAAAGTGCTGTTTTTGTCACATCATCTTGGACATAGTTTTTTTTTTTTTTTTTTTAATGTCAAATCTGGGGGAAAAAAAAGTCAAATCTGCTTAATCTTATTCAGTATTACAAGCATTTATTGAATTTAGAATTGTGAAAGGTGTAGCTTCAGGACTCACAATCCAGTGGGAAAATTTAAAACTTGGTTTAATGTACAAAGAATTTTGAAGAAAGCACTACAATAAGTGAGAAAAAAATTAACATTTGGCTGGGTAGAAAATTCTGTGGGAGGGCTGGGAGTATGGTTCAGTGCAGAGTGCTTATCTTGCACAAATGAGTCACTAGGTTCGACCCTCAGCAACACATAAAAATAAATAAATAAATAGAAGTAGTGTGTCCATCTACAACTAAAAAATTATTTTAAAAAATTCTGTGGGAGAATCACTGTAAGTAGCTAGAATAATCTTTGGAATGCAAATCTTAATTATTTCACTGTTTTACTTAATCTTCCATAGCACCCCCCAATATATAATTGTCAGGTTCCTTCATGGCTTGGTTCTGATTGACTAGCCTCACCTTGCATTGTATTTTTTATTTTTTCTTTCTTTTTGCCATGCCTCTCTATTACTCTTCCTCTTCCTTTGGGGGTTTTATTGTTCTCTATACCATCTGAGTCTTAAACCTTATACTGTACTAGTGTGTGTTTGAAAGATTGTATACCCTATTGTACTGCAGAAGATGATGTGGTGCAAATGTTGAAGTGGAAGAAAGGAGGTTTGTTGGTAAACTGGAGCCTCAGTACACTTTTTGACTATTCTGTACATTGAAATAAGTGGAAATGCCGAAGTAAAAAAAAAAAAAAAAAGAATGAAACTTTTGCTTTATGTACTTGAACAATTACAGAGATAATTAAAATTGGGGTGGAAGGGATATGGGAGCTGGAGGTGTGACTCATTGGTAAGGTGTTTGCTGTCCTGGGTTCAGTCCCTTGCACCAACACCAAAAGGGAGGGAGCTCAAAATTTTTTTTCCCTCCCTTTGATTTGAGAGTTTAAACTTGTGTTAATAAATTAAAGCTAATTAGCATAGCTCATTGTTTGAAAAAATTAATTATTTCCTTCAGTCTAGAAGTGGTGTTATTTTATGTTAAAATAAACATAATCCAGAATGAATCATAAGTTTTTGTTTAATGTTTCCCTAAGTCTAGGAAATAAACAAAAACCTATGATTCATTATAGATTAATGTTTCCCTAAGTCTAGGAAATAATCTATTCAGTGATTATTTAGTTGATATACCTGCAATATGCAGAATGAAAAATTCATTTGCAAAATGCTAGGGTAACACTGTACAAGATAGAATGAAGTTTCAAGAAACCTGCATAGTATGGAAAGTAAAAGAAATGGTGATAATCAGGTAAAAGATTTATTTTTAGGTTAAGTTTATTTGCAAGCGTATCGAGTTACTGCCTAAGTACTCTCTCAATATTTAGTTCCTGAGAAATAGTTTTGTTGTTAAAGGTGTTTCAGCCAGTTGTACTTCATTTCTAAGCAAAAGGTGGACCATTTCTTCCTGTTTTTCTTATCCTAGTGAGTGAGCTAGATAATAAAAATAAAAATGATAAAAATGTACGTTCTACTGACTTTTCTTTCCATTGTGGAGCTGTTTAGAAGTGGCCAATGTTATCTTCTTCCCTTGGACCAGCCATGGTTACTGTTAGCATTTTAGAAGCACAGGGATCCCTCAGATGTATTTATCCGGTGGATCTTTGAGCATGTATTTTAAAAGGAAGATAAAGAAGAGGTAACTTTTATTCCTTTACTCTTCTCATAGAAATATCATTCTTTCTTTTTCTAGGTTTCCCATGTGGTGGTGGTTACAGCTTAGAATTCCTGAGAGGGAGAATGTTTAGGACTGAGAATAAGAAGAGAGCTGGGGGAGGGGAATTCATTTCCTGGTGAGCCTTAATGAAATAAGCCTTTGAATAAGTCTCTAAGAATAGGTAGAATTTGTACAGGGAGAAAATGGCCAAGAATATAAATGCCAAAGGATATTAGTGTGAAAGTGTTACCACTTTTGACCGGTGAAAAGTCCTTGCTTCCCCAGTGTTGAAGAATAACACCAGAGAAGCACGAGGCAAGGTCAGAGTGGAAAATTAGAAGTTTATTAAAGGACACCAGAAAAGACTTCTCCCGGAGAAAGAAGGGGACCCAAGAGATGGAATCCGTGGAAGTGCGGATGTCTCTCCATTTTATAGTTTTCGGTGATGGAATGTAGTTGGTAAGGCCCGAGGGGTGGGACACAGATGGGCCAAAGAAGTAATCTGGGCAGGAAGGACTTCAGAGGCAGCATCTTCAAGTTTGCTGTTCATTAACACTTCTTTGGGATGGGCTATCTTTAAATCTGTTAAGGGCTGATTCCTGGACTTCATTAACATTTCAAGAGTTGCTCAACTTTTCCGGGAATTCATTCTCATGGCCTCCATTTTAGATCTCACTCCATATTAGACCCGATTTACCTAACTACACTGACTACCTAATTTTAAATCTGGCTTCAAAAGGAACCAGTTTTTCTCTAGGAGACATTTGAACTGATGGTTTTGTGGGATAATTGTTAAATTTCATACAGTTATTGTGTCCTGTGGTAAGATGATGAACAATCATAAGTCAAAAAATGGATCATTGGGCTGGGGATGTGGCTCAAGTGGTATCGAGCTCGCCTGTCATGTGCGGGGCGCTGAGTTCGATCCTCAGCACCACATAAAATAAAGATGTGTCCACTGAAAACTGAAAAATAAATATTAAAAAAATTCTCTCTCTGCCCTCCCTCCCTCCCTCCCTCCCTCTCAAAAAAAATGGATCATCATTATAAGTTTTTTTTTTCATATTTAAGTTTTTTTAGGTGGACACAATATCTTTATTTTACATTTATGTGGTGCTGAGGATTGAACCCAGTGCCTTGTGCATGCTAGGCGAGCATTCTACCACTGAGCCACAACCCCAGCCCCCATCATTATACATGTTTATGTGAGGATATGAAAGAAAGTTTTCCTTAGTGATATATTTTCCCATAATAAAAAGTGTGTGTGAAACTGTGCACAGCCAGCACTAGAGATCAAACATTTTGATTATTTAAAAATAATAAATAATAAATAATAATTTTCCTGAATTATATTTAGAATCTGAATAAAAAGAAACCTGTACCCTAGGAATTTCTGTATGCCCAGTTCTCATCTATTCAAATCAGTGTCTATTACTTCTATACATGTCACACTTTTGAGTGGTTTTATACACTAATAATAAGTAGCATGAATAATTATTCTGGGATATTTAAATACCATTATTCTCAAAAAGAAAATTAAGTGACATATTAACAGCCAAGTTTTAACCCTCATCAAGAATTTTCAGAAAAAAAATACATTTTAAACATTTTTTTATAAGCTGTTCTTATGGGAAGATGTCATGGAATTCTAGGGAATTAAAGCCCAGGGTATCTTATAGTACTGTGGTTGTGGTGGCAGATATCTTGTTTTACAGAAGCTTAATTGATAAATTATCTCTATGAGCTGTTAAAGGGAGTTTCCAAAGAACATTTATTGTTTTCTTCATTGACTTAAGACTAAATATATTATAGAGATTGTGTTTAGGTTTTTTACCTTGGAAACTTTAAAATTTTAGGTTTTAAACTATACACTGATTGAATATAGTAGTATCGTAATAAATGAGTATAAATACCTAAATTTAAGATTTTTGAAAGTATTTTTGTAGTTGTAGATGGACACAATACCTTTATTATTTTTTTAATGTGGTGCTAAAAATTGAACCTAGTGCCTCACGTGTGCTAGGCAAGTGCTCTATCACCGAGCCACAACCCTAGCCCCAGATTTAAGACTTTGTCTTATTTATGTTCAGTTTTTTAGATACCTTAAAGATTTTATTAATATTTACCAATGTACTGAAGTAGCAAAATCTTTGCCTTAAAGTGATGCATACTATTTACCATAGATGAAATCAGTACTTCTGGGTTTGAATTTCTATAAGATATTGTACACACATGGTCATTCCCTTAATTTATATTTGAGGAAACAGAGAGCTGTGTACTTACGACTTATTTATTCAGCAAACTGAAATGTATTGAGTGTTTTTTTTGTTGTTTTTTTAACAAATGCCAGTCATTGTTTTGGATGCTAGGAATGTATCAGTGAACAAACAAAAAAAATTCATACTTGCATGGTACTTATATTCTGATAGCATTTGTCTAACTTAACAAATGACAATATAGGGACCATTGATTTGGTTTAATATTCCAAATTTCTTGGTGTGAAACTGGGCTGGCAGATGTTTTTCACCTTGCTTGTTATTCATATAGTTTTGTCAGGCTGCCTAGAGTCTAAGTTAAGAATACTAACTCATAGGTGAAGTTAATGGTGTCAGTTTAAGGTGTAAGGAGAACTGTGTTAACATTGTGAGATTGTCAGTCCTAATATATCTGCCCTTAATTTCTCTAGCTAATTTTCTCTCCTTTTCTGTAGAGCAGCTTTATAGTTTGGTAAGTAGTAGAGTGCACTGTGGAATAAGATTGCCTGGATTCAGATCAGTGCCTCCACTATTTGTTTTGTGATATTGGGCATGTTACTTTATCTTTGTACTTCGTTTGACATTTTTTGTTAAGAGGGGAGAACAATACCAACTCATAGCACCATTGTAAAATGTAAACACTTATGTGTTTGACACATGGTTATTACTCTTCCTCCTCTTTACTTACAATTCTGAAATTCAAAACATTCAGAAAAGTAAATGATTTTGTTAAGCATTTGGTGGAGAAACCTTACACAATCCTGCCCGCCCCCAACCAGGGATTAAATCCAGGGGTGCTTAACCACTGAGCCCTTTTATATATTTTATTTAGAGACAGGATCTCATGGAGTTATTTAGGGCTATACTTAATTGCTGAGACTGGTTTTGAACTCACAATCATCCTACCCCAGCCTCCTAAGCTGCTGGTATTACAGGTGTGTGCCTCCACATCTGGCTATATTTTTTATTTATTACACTTCACAAAAACTCAAGACTTTTTTGGAGAAATACAAATATGTTTGTGTTATGCCCCAGTTGGCATTAAATGGGGTGTTTTGTAATACTATATGTGTTACTATATGTAATACTACATGTGGCTCTAGTAACTTTCTGGAATACATCTGGCCACATGGGCTTTAGTGAAGGAATGTGTCCTGTATTAGGGAAAAATCATACTATTAATACTTTTATTTTTCTCGTACTAATAGTATATAAAGATTTATAGTAATTTAAGTAGCTTATCTAATCCATTTAATTGCCTTAGTTATTGATTAGTAATTATATTTTGAGTTTAAGACATTGATAAATGAATCAAAGCTGTTATTTTTTGAAAACTTGATAGAAAATGACTTATTTGTAACTTATGAAATTTTAAATATCTCTTGTTTTAGGAAACAGCATCTTAACATAAGTCTGCCCTTAAGCAAGGACATTTTTTCTTCTCTGATCATAAAGTATGTAAGAACAGTTGTTACTTTATGATAATAATCTTGATTTAGTCAGCATTCTCTTGTCACTAACTTCACCCAGTCTTTTCAGTAATAAAAACAGAGCAAATGATGATGAAAGTATTTTTAAAAAATTCTAATCTTATATATTCTTAAACATTTTATTCTCTTTTCCAAGGTACATAAATAAGTTATAGTAATGCAATCCATTTATTCTTAGCAGAATAGAGTGGTTAGATGAGGAGGGAAGTGAATTATGAATATCTGTGTAGAATAATTATCGAGAGAGTTGACAAACTCTTAGCTGATAGAATGTTTTAAGAATAAAATTCTGAGGGGAAGTGGCTCTATGCACCTCAAGGTGTGTATAATTCTGTTATTATTCTTCAGATTCCAAATTGGTGCTTAGACCGGGTTGAACTTCTTTATGTGATGTTTATAACATTTCAAAGATGGTCAAGATGGGGCTGGGATTGTGGCTCAGCAGTAGAGTGCTTGCTTAGCTCGGGCGGGACCCGGGTTCCATCCTCAGCACCACATAAAAATAAAGGCACTGTGTTGTGTCCATCTACACCTAAAAAATAAATGTTTAAAAAAAAAAAGGTTTGGTCAAGATGTCAGGCAATGTGTTTTTAGAGAATACTATTAAAATGGCTTGTTTAATCCCAGCAATTCATAGGCTAGGGCAGGAGGATCACAAGTTAAAAGCCAGCTTCAGCAACTTAGCGGGGCCCAAAGCAACTTAGGGAGATCTTGTCTCTAAATAAAATATATTAATGGGCTGGGGATGTGGTTCAGTGATTAAATACCCCTGGGTTTGAATCCCTGGAACCCCAAAAAAGGCTTGTTTCATACCTTGAAAGGGGTGTACTTCTTATATTAATGGGAAACAGGCTTACGAGTTGCCAATTAAAAGTTGAAAATCCATTGTGCTTTAAACCAATTATTTCTATGTAAAATAATATTTGGATTTTAAAAGATGGTTAGAACAGTGGTGGTAGTATTTTGATAATTTATCACCTTGCTTCAGGCTGTGTTATAAATAGAAATGATAAAAATAAGGTGTTATATTTGCTTCTGGATACTCAGTATTTATTAATATTTCTTTTTTCCTTGGAATTATTTTTTAAAAATATTTTTTAATTATAGATGGACACAATACCTTTATTTTATTTGTTGTTTATATGTGGTGCTGAGGATCAAACCCAGGATCTCACACGTGGGAGGCAAGCACTCTACCACTGAGCCACAATGACTGGGGTCAGTCCCTTCCTTGAAATTGTTTACATCAATAAATTAGGATATTTATAAATTAATATATACAATTATATATAAATAATATGTATTATAAATTATACTAATTGCTACAAGCTGAATTTATCTTCAAGTTGCTTCCAAACCTAAATTATTTTGAAAGTTTATTTTTTTGAGGGGGTTACTGGGAAGTAAACCAGGGGCTACATACCACTGAGATATACCCCCAGTCCTCTTTATCTTTTATTTTGAAACAGGGTTTTGCTCAGTTACTTAGGGCCTCCTTAAATTGCTCAGGCTGGCCTCAAATTTGCCATCTTCCTGCTTCAGTCTCCGTGTTTGTCTGAGGTTTCTTTTTTAAGTCCTTGGATGTTAAAGTTTGCTCCTTAATGGTGTTGCAGTTCCTAGTTTTTCTCAATTTTTTAATAACTGCTGAAGTGTTCTAAAAATCATTAAATACAAAAAACTAAAATCATTTGTATTCATTATTAGCCCCCCCCCCCATTAAACCCAGAGGTGCTTTACCACTGTGAGCTACCTCTCTAGACCTTTTTATATTTTTATTTTGAGTCAGGGCCTCACTAAGTTTTTGAGGCTGACCTTGAATTTATGAGCCTCTTGCTTCAGCCTCCTGTGTCACTGGGATTACAGGCATGTGTCACTGCACCTGCCAATTAAATAATTTAACATAAGAAAAAATTTGCAATAGAACAAATTTAGTAATTTAATTTCTCGTTTTAGTCAAGATTCTGTTATTTTTTTTATTTTTTATTTTTTAGTTTTTAGTTTTCGGCAGACACAACATCTTTGTTTGTATGTGGTGCTGAGGATCGAACCCGGGCCGCCCGCATGCCAGGCGAGAGCGCTACCGCTTGAGCCACATCCCCAGCCCCAAGATTCTGTTATTTTAGAAGTGAAAACTACCCTAGTTGTGAATCAGGTTTAGGATGATAACCAGTTAAATCAATGTTATAAGTTTTGCACTGGAGACATCTAGTGGTCTTTCAATTAAAAATAATCTGCTGTCAAAATGTCAGTAAATACCAAGTAATTCTCATGTGATAATCATGTGCTGATTATTGAATAAGTTTGGGTATTATATAAGATAGTTCCCAGTGAGCACCTTTACCTGCATTCAAAGAAAGAGAAAATCAGCAAAAAAAGAAAAAGTTCCTCTGAATTATCAACTGAAATTTTGATTATTGACTCAGTACCCTTATAGTTAAAAGTGTATTTTTATTGCCTAGTGACTCTGTCTTGGTAGGTTTTGGATTTCTAAGAATTAGTTCATTTCATTTGTGTTATCTAGTTTGTTAGTGTACAAGTGTTAATAGACTCTCTCATAATTTTTTTATTTGTGTAGAATTGATAGTAATGTTTCCTTCTATTTCTCATTTTAGTAACTTAAAAATCTTTCGTGTTTTTTCTTAGTCTAGATAAAGGTTTATCTATTTTGTTAGTCCTTTTTTGATTTTTCTAATCTCTTTCATTTATTTATCCTCTGATCTTTTAGTTCCCTCCTTCTGCTAACTTTAAGTTTGTTCTTCTAGCTCTTTAAATAGTGAAGTTAGGTTAATTTAAGCTCTGTTTATTATTTATTTATTTATTTATTGTGTGTGTGTGTGTGTGTGTGTGTGTGTGTGTTTGGTATGGGGCACTTAACCACTGAGCCGAACCCTCAGCCCTTTTTGTATTTAGAGATAGGGCCTCATTGAGTTGCTTAGATTGTTGAGGCTGGTTTTGAACTCCTGATCCTCCTGCCTCAGCCTCTTGAGCTCTGGTTTGTTTTTTTTTTTTACTTTTTAGTTATAGGTGGACACAATATCTTTATTTTATTTTTATGTGATGCTGAGGATCGAACTTTTTTTTTTTTAATATCTATTTATTTATTTAGTTTTCAGCAGACACAACATCTTTGTATGTGGTGCTGGGGATTGAACCTGGGCCGCCTGCATGCCTGGCGAGCGCACTACCGCTTGAGCCACATCCCCAGCCCTGAGGATCAAACTTAGTGCCTGACGCAGGCTAAACTAGCGCCTAAGCTCTGTTTTTTAATATAAACATTTATAGCTGTAAATTTCCACTTTAATTCTATTTTTGTTGCATTCCGTAAGTTTTGGTATGTTTCTGTTTTCATTCATCTGCTCCCTAACTTCAGTTAAGAATTCTTCTTTGATCTGTTATTTTAATTTCCACAAATTTGTGAATTTCTTGTTTTCTTTGTTATTAATTTCTAACTTTGGTTTGTTATGGTTGGAAAAAATACTTGGGTATCTTTTAAAAGCTATTGAGCTTTTTCTTTCTTTTTTTTTTTTTTTGTGTGTGTGTGTGTGTGTGTGTTGGTACTGAGAATTGAGTTCAGAGGCACTTAACCACTGAGCTACATCCCCAGTCCCAAAATCTGGCTAAATTGCTGAGGCTGGCCTCCTAGCAATCCTTCAGTCTCTCTGAGTCTCTAGGATTAGCATGTGTACCACCACATCTGGTTAAAAGCTATTGAGATTTAATTTGTTGTTTAATATATCCTGGAGAATGTCCCAGGTGCACTTGAGAAGAATGCATATTCTTTTGTTGGGTAAGTGTTCTTCATATGTGTGTTAGAATTAGTTGATCAATTGTATTGTTCAAATACTCTTATTTCTTTACTTTTTGGTTGTCCTGTCCATTATTCTGAGTGGGACATTGAGGCATCCAGCTGTTACTGTTTCTGTCTCCAGTTCTGTCTTTTTTTCCTTCATATGCCACATTTTATTACCGAATCATCGCAGGCCCACCCCCCAAAAAGTGGGATGTGACCATTATGGGAAGCCCTTTGTTAGAGAGAGAGAGAGAGAGAACTGTGCCTGTATTACCTAAAAATAATTTATTACTGAACTGCCCTTAATGCAAGATTAGGTGTCCCAAATATTCATGAATATATGTTAATATGGTGACAATGATTATGCCATGAAATACTGTTACCATTGGGCTATCCGGTTGAAGTCCAGGTTCTTGGTGTCCTGAACAAAGAATTTGAGGAAGACACACAGAAGTAATAGCGAAACATAGATTTATTGAAAGTGAATATAGCACTCAGAATGGATTGGCCCAGTGAAGAGATGCTCAAGGACCCAACGCCTGGAAATGAGGGGCCTTATATGCGAAACTGTGGAGCAATCTCTTCCCTTTACTGACCTGATAGAAGATGATCTTCCCCTATTTGTTCTCATTGGTTACCTTATGATCCCTGATTAGAATATTTTCCAATTTTACCCCCATTGGTTACTTCAGAAAACCTAATTAGAATCCTGCCTACTGTATCCCCATTGGTAATTTTAAAATTGCAACCTGTGGCGGAAGTTGTCGTGGTTCATTGTAACGAGTGACTGGACTCTGCTCCCTCCCTTGAGCCCCAGCTGCTTCTTTCTTATATTTTGTGTCTTTCATCTTGGTGTCTTTAAACTCTAGCCTAACAGTATGGTGTTTTTGTTGTATGTTATTGCTTGTGTGTAAATGTTTATTGTTGTGAAATTTTCTTTCTTTATATATTGGACATCATATATTGTATTAATATATTTTGGTCTCTTACGACCTTTTTTGATTGAAAGTTGTTTAGTATAGAAAGTTGGTAGGCTTTTATAGGAATATATTAGGCTTTATGGGCCACATAGGATCTATATTGCCTCTTTTTCTTTGTATGATATTGTATGGCATTTTTAAAATGTTAACATTTTCAGTTCTAGGATTATCCAGAATAAATTTTTAAGTAGGTTACTAGTCACTGCTTTATCTTTAAAAGAAGGTTTTGTGTGTGTGTGTGTGTGTGTGTGTGTGTGTGTGTGTTGTAATGAATTTGAAGTTCATTCTTCTATGGTTGATGTTTTTATCTTGGTCAAGCAATCTCAATGTTAGATCATGAAATGTATGTATATCCTAAAAGCATTATTGTTTTGCCTTCACATTTACATCTGTAATCCTTCTACTATACTATATAGAAGTACATTTTAAGTTTTTCCTCAGAGGGTACTCTGTAAGCACTGTTTAAAGTGACCATTCTGCTCTGTCATAATTGAGAATCATGTGACCTTCTATACTTGGTTTCTGGGTTTTCTCTCTCGTATGTTTTTCTATCCATATATCAATTATTATCTTAATTTCTGTAGATTTTATAATACATCTTAGTATCTGGTGGAGTAAGGTTTACCACCTTAGTGTTTTATAATCGTGGCTGTTTTTGGCAATTGGAATTCTTTGTGAAGTTTATAATTCGTAATTTTATAACTCAAGTTCTATAACCCCCCACGTGTATATTTAGAATTTGATTGGAATTAAATCTTGAGTGTGGGTGAAAATGGATGGTTTTACAGTAATGAGTCTGCTAGTCCATTTAGCTTCTATTTATTGCTATTTTTAAATTTCCGAAGTGTCTATGTGGAGATCATACATGTTTGTGTTATTCCTAAGTACACTTTTAAAAAAATATTTTTTAGTTGTAGTTGGACACAATCGCTTTATTTATTTATTTTTATATGGTGCTGAGGATCGAACTCAGTGCCTCAAATGCTAGGTGAGCGCTCTAACGTTGAGCCACAACCCCAGCCCCACACTTTTATTTTTTTGATGCCATTGTAATATGGTTTTTTAGGTTGCTTTTCTTTTTTAAAGTGTTTATTTGCAGAGATGATGCTATTAATGGTATGTTATAACCTATAAGAATAACTGGAAAGTCCATTGTTAGTTATCTTTCACTGAGTGCTAAATCTGCTTTTATTTGATCATTATTATAACTGTTGGTTACAACCTTTACATTTTCAGTTGAAGTACCTTCTAAATATTTGGTGATAAAGGGTCATAAGGTCAGTTATAGCCCTTGTGACTTCTATTTCATCTGCTTCCCCTCCCCACATATCCTGGTTAAGCCATGTTCTTTTGAAGTTTTATTTTAATAAGTTCTCACCTTTAACTAGTCCTGTATTCTCATCTGTTATCTACCTTCAACTCCCTCATTTTGGGATTCTTGCTTTTTGTGTATGGTTTGTGCTTGTTTAATTTACTGTATTCTCTAAATATGGATGGTTAGAAATAGAAAATAAATTCTCACAACACTCTATAAAAGATTTTAATTGGATGTATAACTTAATTACAGTGTAATTTTTTTTAATCTTTCAGAAGACATTATGACTTTGACTTAGTTTGTAATGCTGCTTGACTGAAAGTGGCATTACAAACTAAGTCAAAGTCATAGTTTTGTTTTGTTTTGTGGTGCTGGGGATTGAATCCAGGGCCTTGTGCATGGGAGGCAAGCATTCTACCAACTGAGCTATATCCTCAGCCCCAGTAACTACTTCTTAAGCAAAAGTTTCTTTCAGCTTTTTCTACTAGTAATCATAGATTACTTTATGAGACCTGAAAATGGAAGTCACATAAAGAACGTGATTCATTTTGTAAAAACGTCTATATAGCAAAAAAGTTCTGTCAAAATCTTTCTGGAAACATGTATTTTACCTTTTGTCCATAGCTTAAGAGACAGTAAGTGCTAATCATGCCAATCTATTTTTTTTTTTTTTTTTTTTTAGGATCTTAGACTACGGGGTTCTGAATCTTTACCATTCTTTTTAGACCTTTCCTTTTATTTGGATGCTTGAAATCAATACATCCTAACTTTATGTGTTAAGTAAACTTCTACCTGAATTCATTTGCTTTGATTCCATGTTCAGTGAAATTTAATTTTTTTTGACAAATATAATGATTGTTTGGCTAAGTATCTTTCTTATATGAACAAACACACCTTGTGAAAGTTGGTTTTGTTGTGATATATTCATAATGGTGAATATTCCTATATGATGCCAGTTTCTTTAAACATTATTCTTTAGTGTAGAGTCAGATATGGTGAAAAGGGCAAGAAGAAGGTAAAGAGGTGATTTCCTTTGAAGAATGTGTAAAGATGAAATATTATTATTAATTAATATTAATAGTAATAACCCTAAAAGAATATAAGTAAATAACTAATTTATAGTTGTCTTTACTTTTGAGGTGATTGTGTTATCTGACAAAGTAAAGATGAATTTTAAATCTTGGTGTCATGAGTAAGAATGTACTTGCACTTGTTTTCCCTTTTTTAGTTCCCCATGTATGCTTAAGTACATCTTTTATTTTTTTAGGCACGGATAGCATTTTTACAAGGAGAAAGAAAAGGTCAAGAGAATTTGAAGAAGGATTTAGTAAGAAGAATAAAGATGTTAGAGTATGCATTAAAACAAGAAAGGTATGTGTGCCTCACTTCCTTGTATGAATAAAGTAAACATGTTATTCTCATGTATACTGTTGAAGAATACATTTGAAAGCTTTTTGAAAGGTTTTAAGCTTTGCCCAAATACAAGATGACATTTTTATTTGATTCATATGAGGAAAAAGAAAAACATTAAAATAGTTAAATTGAAGTAATATTTTTTAAAGACCAGGAAAAATTTATCTTTTTTCACGTGGATGTATTTGTTACTTTTTGTTATCTTTAAAATAGTGTTCTTTGGAAATAAACTTTTAAGACAACATTCATAGTAGGTTTTGTTATTGGAGTAATATATAGCAGAGTCACCTGTAGAAAAGGAAATAATTTTTCTTTTACCAATTTATTATTAAATTTTCAGGGCAAAATATCATAAATTAAAGTATGGCACAGAACTGAACCAAGGTGATTTGAAAATGCCAACCTTTGAATCAGGTAAACTTAATTCTTCTTATTTCTTTTTTTATTAAGCTTGTTTTTAAATAGCAGACATGTTTTTTACATTCATTTTGCTTTGATGATTGACTATTGTGAATTGTCTAAAATTGGGAGAAAATATTAAAAGAATAAAAATCAGTAGTTTTGATCTACATCTTAATCCTGAGGTTACTTGTTCTGTTTTCTGTGGATTGAAAACCTGTGTGAAACTGTAAATGCATTTTGGTAGTAGTTAGAACTGAAAAGGTACCAACGTGTTCATTTTCTATCTATAGGCAATTTTTCCCCATTGTATGTGAGCTTATGTTTCTGTTGTTATTTAAAAAGCCTTTTTTTATGAATGGAAATTGAGAAATCATGCTGAGTGAAATAAGCAAGCCAGACTCAGAAAATCAAAGATCTAATGTTTTCTCTAATATGTGGAAGCAAAATAAGGGGCAGGGTTGCAAGGCAGGGGCAAATATCCTAAATATATAGGGAAATCAGTGGAGATGGAGAGGGAGGGAAGCAGGATGGGAAAGGGGAAGAAATGAGGAATGAATTTATCAAAAATCAATTTATGTGCATCTATAAATATACCACAGGGAATTTCACCTTTATGTATATGTAGAAAGCACCAATCAAAAATAAAGAAAGAGAGAGACTTCTGACAGTAGGGTTGACAGGAAGGCTATATGATTACTCGGAATGTAAAAGCAAAGTCTACCATGTAGTCTGTCCCTGTCTTTATCTGTAAAATGAAGTTTCACAAGAACAGGTACCTGCCTGGCTCAAAGCCAGCTTAGCTTCTGTTGAGAGCTATAGACCCTTTATTGTTTAAGCCAGTTTGAGCTTTATTCTTTTATTTACAGTCAGCGCTATCCTAACTGATAACCAGGCACAGTCTGATAAACTAATAAAGAAGTCTAAAATAATAATAATAAAATAAATAAATAAAGGAGTAAAAGGAAGATCAGTACAGTAGAGGAAAGAGAATAGGGGGAGGGATAAAGTGGGGAATGAGGACTGAAATGCAGTAAATCAAATTCCCTGCATATATGATTTTGTCAAACTGAACCCAACTTCTCATTAAAAGAAAGAAAGAAAGAAAAGAACATCTTGGGGGACAGGATATTCTTTTCTTTCTTTTTTTCCCCCCCCAAAGGTGCTTAACTATTGAGCCACAACATCAATCCTTTTTAAATTTCATTTTGAGATAGGCCCTTACTAAGTTGCTTTGGGCCTTGCTAAATTGGTGAAGCCATCCTTGAACTCTTGTGATCCTCCTCAGCCTGGGATTACAGGCATGTACCACCACGCCCAGCAGTATTTTTTTTTTTTTTTGTTAGGCCAATTTTCTTCTCCTGTGGTGGTAATGTGTGATTTAAAAAATAAACCAGGGGCTGGGGTTGTGGCTCAGTAGAAGAGTGCTCACCTAGCATACGTGAGGCACTGGGTTCGATCCTCAGCACCACATAAAAACGAAATAAAGATATTTAAAAAAAATAAAATAAACCAAATGTTATAAATAGAAAGGTAGATGGGGGGCTATTAGATTGGAGTAATTATTTCTACAAATCAGGAATTGCTTGTGTATGAGGGAAGAATGAGACGATACTAACAGAGAATGTTAGGGTTAGAGAAGTAATGCCTGCAGAGTATATTTAGACTCTGAGAAGTCTAGGAGCCTAATAACCATGAGCCATTCTAATAGTTCTTAACAGTAAGTGTGGGGATTGGTTTTGCAAGCTCTTCTCTTCTTCACAGTGTCTTTATTTTAAAAATGGGAATTTATGGGAAAACATTTCTATAATGTTAATATCAAATAGTTAAATTTCACTCTACAGATACTTGAGAGCTTAATTCACTTGAAATTACACTTAGGTATTAAACTAACTTTCTTGCTTGCTTCCTTTTCCTCTTTCTTGGCTGAGAATTGAACCCAGGATATCACTCTAGTTAAACTTGAAAAATGAATATGCTTTGTTATCTAAGATTAAAATGTGGCTCTTTACCTATTGTAAAAACTATTCTCTGGTTTAATTTTTAGTTCTAAAAGTGAAATTGGCTAGAAGAAGTCTTGTGATACAGACTTAAGGTCTATTGATACAAACTCAAAATTCTGTTATTCATTATTTTATATGTACTCAGTATCTTGTCTATTGATTTTGAATAGCTTATGTAATACAGCTTTTTTTTTCCCAAAGGCATTTAATGAAGTTGAATTCTCATTGTTTAAAAAAAAATTCCTTATAACATATCGTCTCAAAGCTGGAGCCTTTGATTTTTGATCCTCATAGTAATAAAGTATACCTGGATTTTCTAGTTTTAAAATCATTACCATAAGTAATTGAGTGACACATAGTAATCATACTTTTGATTTTTTTCAGATCCTTTATAGGACTTTATCCTTAAGAAAATGTGGCAATATTTTTGAAAGTTAATAATGTGTGTAAAACTTTTTTTCTTAATATTTAGAAGAAACCAAAGACACAGAGGCTCCCTCAGCACCTCAGAATAGCCAGTTAACATGGAAGCAAGGCAGACAGCTGTTAAGACAGTGAGTAATGGTTTATTTTCAGTTCTCTTTAAGGAACTAGACATGAAAGTGCTTACACTGAGTCTGTTTACAAGTAAAAATTATTTAATTGTAGTGGAACAGTGTGTATGTTTTTCATATTGGTTCTTTGTTGTTTTGTAGATACTTTGAAATTTTTAAAGTTTGTTTCCTTCAAGTTTTAGGATGTTGTTGATTTCTTATTGCAGGGTAGAATGTCTAAAAGACTGGGTGACTTAAAGTTCAGAACAAAAACAATATAGAGTTCATATTTACAGAATCCCTCTAACCCTTTCACTACAAATTTCACATATTTGGTTTTTCTTTAGAGTCAGGATATGACTGGTTTAGAGAAGGAGTTTAGCTGGTTAACTGAATCTTTTCAGAAGTGGCTTGCCAAATCATCTTTAGAACAATTTTTGAGGAAACTTTTTCATGTTTTAATTCTTTGCGATGTTGGAATTATCTGTGGCAAATCCTATTTATTATCTCTTATCTAGTTTTTCTTTTTTTTTTTTTTTTAAGAGAGAGAATTTTTTAATATTTATTTTTTGGTTTTCGGTGGACACAACATCTTTATTCTATTTTTATGTGGTGCTGAGGATCGAACCCAGCGCCCCGCACATGCCAGGTGAGCACGCTACCACTTGAGCCATATCCCCAGCCCAGTTTTTCTTTTTTTTATATTTTGAAAACTGATACTTTCGCCCTGCTTTTATAGTTACTGAACTCTTTTGGTTCTGGACATCTATGCCTTCTTCTTATTAACCCTTTGAAGTGTTGTCAGATCCCAGACTACTCTACTGCTTCATGATCTGTATAGTCATTAAGTATTCTACCTGTCTCACTGTGGTTGCCATGTTATTTGCTTTATGATATTACCTTAATGATTAAGTCCTTTACTATTTCACTTCCCTTTTTATCTCTTCTGTCTGTGGTTGCTTTTTTTTAATATTTGTTTTTTAGTTATAGGTGGCCACAATATCTTTATTTCATTTTTATTGGTGCTGAGGTTTGAACCCAGTGCCTCACGTGTGCTAGGCGAGTACTCTACCACTGAACCACAACCCCAGCCCCTGTGGTTGCTTTATTTCTATTTCCTTAGCTCTAGCTTAGACCTCATGATCCATCACCAACATGGTACTAGTAGTACCATTTTGCTGCCTACTGATCACCCCTTCCTCACCATTTTATTATACCTACCTTAAAACCTCACCCTAGTTCACTTTCTATCTGCTTGTTCTCAAGGGTAGTTTATTTCCAAGGTCTTCCTTCCTGTTCATTTCTTAGCTTCAGAAGAGTGTCAAAATGGAAAACAGATTAAACAGCTATCACAGCATATTCAAGAGTCTTTTGTTGTTGTTCATACTTAATTGTCTTGGAAGCAATTGACATTACTCCTTTTTGAAACTTTTAGTTTTGCTCCTGTGACATCACTCTCTCCTATCATTTGTCCCCCCTCTCATTTTTCAAGTATTTTAATTTTCCTTTGATATTTTCTTACTTTTCTAGCACTTGAGATTTCTATGGGTTTGGGCAGATTTTCTTTTCTTACTTATGCTTATTCTTTGGGTGATTTCAGTTAAATCCATAGCTTTAAAATACCATCAAAGACTAATGACCCAAATATGTATAGCCAGTTCAAGCTTTTCTGAGCTTTTTTTCTTGGTGTGGTTGAATGAACCCATTGTGCATTCTTCTGAGCTATGGATCTATGTTCCTAATAAATTTTGTCATTTGATTTTTTTTTTTTTTAATGGATACCTTATAAGCCAGATTCTGAATCTGTATTCTCTGTTTCATTGAATGGAACCATCAGCCAGTCAGAAACCTGAAAATCTTTCATTTTACTGGCATGTTTATTTGTGAATTGAGTCATGAAGATTAGATCTTATTTTTCTCATGTTTATTCTCCTCGGTTTTTAGTTCATGCTTTGTTGGTGACCTAACCAATCTCCATTTGTCACAACAAGTCATTTAAAACTCATTATCTATGTGTCATGATCTGTTCCTTTCTTCTTTTCAGTCTAAGTTAAATATCCTGGTTTAATAAGAGAAAGTTCGAAAAACCACACAACTAGAGAAATACTACGAAATTTTATATACTAGAAGGAAAATGAGCCTGTCCATCAATCTCTAGTTATGATCCCTAGGTTTAAACTGTCACTCTTTGAAGGTTCAGTGTCACTTATTCTTTATTACTTCTTGGACATTAAAAATATTTACATTCACATGCATGTACACATTTCATCAACTGCTAAAAGCTTTTTAAGGCACTAGGACTTTTTAGGTTTCAGTATAATTGGCCCTTAATCAATGTTGGCCATGCCATGAGTTTTCTTATTTACATTTTGGTTTGTAGTTGGCTTAGTTCTCTTACAGATGAACTAAAACTGTTTATAGAGAAGAAAGATGTTGAAACAAAGAGTATATATATAGAATTATGGGTTTTTCTCAAAATTATTTGATAGGATTTTAAGATTGGCAGCTGTTAGTGTTTGGGATTTAATATTTTTAATTTTTAATTCTCTTATAGGTACCTTCAGGAAGTAGGTTACACAGATACAATATTAGATGTACGGTCTCAGCGGGTAAGGTCATTACTTGGACTCTCTAATTCAGAACCAAATGGATCAGTAGAAACAAAGAACTTAGAACAAATCCTGAATGGTGGTGAATCTCCGAAGCAAAAAGGACAAGAAATCAAAAGGTATGATTTACACTGTAGCCTACCATTGTTTAATTGGTACTATAAATTTCTTTAGCTCCTTGTTATTAAACTATTAACAGTTTTTAAAGCACATGGAGTTCAGATACAAAAATACCCCAGCCCACCCCAAAATGGTACCATGGGCAAGTAAATTTTGTACTTGGGTGCTTTTAAAGTTTGTCTTTGTTAAAGTTTGTGCCAAGAGAATGACTCCGGTTTGGAAATAGGTACGGAATTAAAATGCAGATTCGAGATTAATTTCATGAAGTTCAGAGCTATTTTAACATCCTGATTTTAAGTGTCTGCTAGAGTATTTAAATTGTAGTGTTACTCTTCCACTAGAATGAGCAATGGTTATTTAGATAGTAGTGTGAAAGAAAAAAAGACTATATTTTGTTTGAACTCAGAAAACTACCATATACATGTTTTTTAAAGAAAAATACCTTTGTTGAGATAATTCATGTACTATACAATTCACACATTGAAGGAATGTAACTTAATAGTTTTAGACTATTCAAGAGTTGTTCAATCTAAGTTTAGAACATTTTCATCACCCTAAAAACAAAACCTGTATCTATTAATTGTCACTTCCATTCTCCCTTACCCTCCATTGTAGACAAATAGTCTGCTTATTATTTCTTTAGATTTGGATGTTCTGGATATTTCATACAAACTGTCTTTTGTGAATCATTTATAAGCATAATATTTTCAAAGTTCATCCATGTATAGCATGCACCAGTACTTTATTCCTTTTTATTGCTGAATAGCATTTCATTTTGTGGATGATAATAGCATGTTTTGTTTTATGTATTATCCAGTTGAAGGGCATGTGGATTGTTTTCACATTGGGAAATGCTGAATAACTTTGAGGAACTGCCAAACTTTTCCAGAGTGGCTGCACTATTTTACATTCATATCAGCAGTGCTATAAAGGATTTGGTTCTTATTGTCTGTCTACCAGATATGCTTTTGATTTATAGAAACTTCATCAATGCAAGAAGTCAAGCAGTGAAATGTCTTTCATTTTTTACCATGTTATTCTGAGTAACATAGGTGAAAACATCGAAAAAAGAGAGAGAATAGAATAATATTTTTAAAGTGTCAAATACCAAATTAGTTGATTTAGAACTTAGAAATTGAGGGGCTGGGGATGTGGCTCAAGCGGTAGTGCACTCGCCTGGCATGTGTGCGGCCCGGGTTCGATCCTCAGCACCACATACAAACAAAGATGTTGTGTCCGCCGAAAACTAAAATAAATATTAAAAAATTCTTTCTAAAAAAAAAAAGAACTTAGAAATTGAGACTAGGTTGTGGTAAGTGGTAGAGCGCTCACCTAACATGTGTGAGGCACTGGGTTCAATGCTCAGCACCACATTAAAATAAATAAAATAAAGGTATTGTGTCCATCTACAACTTAGAAAAAATAAAAAGAACTTAGAAATTAATAATATCCACAGTTTATAAGCTAATGTTATTTTATACCCTTAATGTATTTTGATGACATATAATTGTCTAAAAAGTGTTCTATAAACTTGGTAATTCAACTCACACAAGCTTTTTTTTTTGGTTGTGCTGGGTTGAACCCAGGGTCTTGTGCATGCAAGACAAGCACTCTACCAACTGAGCTATATCTCCAGCCCCTAGCGCAAGCTTTTTTTTTTTTAATATTTTTATTAATTATTGATGGACCTTTATTTATTTATATGTGGTGCTGAGAATCAGACCCAGAGCCTCTCTCATGCTAGGCAAGCGCTCTACCACTGAGCCACAACCTCAACCCCCTAACACAAGCTTTTGATTTAGGGTTTTTACTTCTGAGAAATAGGCTCTTTAATAAAGTCAATTCGATATCGTATAGAGCTTATATTTTCTTTACTCTGATTTCAGGAAGCATTAAGTATTTTGTAGCATTAGAGAAAAAGTATCACCATGAATTTTCAACCACTGGTTAGTCTGTACAGCTAACCATACTAAGTAGTTCATAGAATTTATCAATATTTTAGACTAATGAAGTTTGCTGTAGCATACCTGAGTCTGAAATCTGAAGTAAAGGTCCATGACAGACTATACTGTTTTTCCTAAAACTTCTTGCTTTTTCAAGATAATGACTTCATAGTAGTTTTTATGGGGGTGGGAGGAAACAGGCAAAAGCCATATACTACAAGCTCTGACTTCTTAACAAATCTTTTAATTGTACATTATAGTATTGTTGGCACAGCATTATGTACAGTAGATTTAGAACTTCTCATCTTTGAATCTCTACACATTGAACAAATCCTCATTTCCCCCTCCCTCCAGATCATGGCAGCCACCATTCTACTAAGTTATTAATGGGCTATTGAAAACTCCTAGGAATAAGAAAAGGGTATAACACGTGTATAGAGATTTCAGCAAAATAGTATTTTATCACGTTCTTATTTATAATAGGAAAAAAATCAGAAGCAAACTTACTATCCAGTAGTAAAGAATGATAAATTTTAGACTCATCATATTAGGGGCAGTATGCCTAATGGTTAAGAGTGTGAATTCTGAAGATAGACTGGATTTGAAACCTAACTTTATACCACTTACTAACTTCGACTTTGGGCACAGGACCTTATATTTCCACTTTTGCAAAATGGGGATCATAGGATTGATGTGAGAAAGAAATGAATTAATGTAAGACAATTATAACAGTGCCTGGTATGTAGTAAACATTATGTGTTTGATCTTATGGAGTATTATGTATCCAAGTGAAATGTTAATCCCCCTAAGAGTAGTGTTTACTAGATTCTACATAGTCATCATCACAGTTCTGTTTCTTCCTTTTTTTTTTTTTTTTTTTAAATTTTTTTTTATACCTTAATTTTATTTATTTTTATGTGGTGCTGAGGATTGAACCCAGGGCCTCACATGTGTTAGGCAAGTGCTTTCTGCCACTGAGCCACAACCCCAGCCTGTGTTCTGTTTCTTAATTTGTGGTAGTAGGATGTTTTGGGTGTATTATAAAATATCTACTTAAGTTGATTCAGTTCTTATGTAGATCTTGTAAGTGAGAAAAACTGTGCAATGTCTAAATAATGGTCTGATTTATCTTTGAATCTCCCGCTATCATTCCTTTTCCTTTTGTACTCTGTTTATAATCCCAGGGCCAAAATTTATAGCCTTCCTCTAGAAAGTACACTGATTCTTTTTAATCTTTTTACCGTCTAGCCTTTCTTTTGACCTCATTTTATTTTCCCTTCATCTTGATATATTAATTTTTTATTCTATTATTTGCTTTTTTAGGATGAGAGAGGTACTGAATTGTTGACAAAGAAAATAAATTTGTAATACAGACTTCCATTTAAACATGGACATCAAAGGCATTTGCTTTCCAAAAGTTCTGCACAAATGTTTGTAAAGGACTTAGTTCTGTGAAGGGCTTAAAATGAATCAACATAATAGAACAAAAAAATTGGCTATAGCTAGGCACAGTGGCACATGCCTATAATCCCAGCAATTTGGGAGGCAGGAAGACTGCCAAATTCAAGGCCAGCCTTGGCAACATAGTAAGATCTGCCTCAAAGGAAAAAATAGCCCTTGCCTAGTATTTGTGAGGCTACATTTGTGGGCTCAATCTCCAGTACCACCAGGAGAAAAAAAAAAGAGAAAAAAAAATAAAGATACCAAGGGGGTGGGTGCAGGGGACAGGGTTTGGGAGTTCAGTGGTAGAATGCTTGCCCAGTGTATACAAGGTCTTGGGTTTGATTCTCAACACTGGAAACAGAAAAAGAAGAAACAAACAAAAAAGCGGGCATTTAAAATAGGAACCAAAAAGAAATATTGGAATCAACCTTTATGCCTTTGGTTTCATCTTTTTCCTTTCCCACAGGCCTACTGGTGATGTTCTTGAGACATTCAATTTCTTAGAAAATGCTGATGACAGTGATGAAGAAGAGGAAAATGACATGATTGAAGGCATCCCAGAAGGAAAAGATAAACATCGGATGAATAAACACAAAGTAGGAAATCAGTTTTATATTCTTATTAGCTTTAGTATTTGAATAGTAATTTGAATAATAATTTTTTAGATAAGTTCCATTGGGAATGATTGATCATTGTTTATTGCATGGCACCTCAAAGTTTTATATATTTTCAATTCTTACTGAATTATGCTTATATAATGAGAATTATCATTTGCTGTATTGTTCATTAAACAGGCATGAAGAGGTCTGTTTTTATAGGACTAGTTTAGTGGGTTTGTATTTTAGTCTTTTTTTTTTTTTTAAGTTGTAGTTGGACACATACCTTTATTTTATTTATTTTTAATTTTTATGTGGTGTTGAGGATTGAACCTAGTGCCTCACATGTTTGAGGCAAGTGCTCTACCACTGAGCTACAACCCTAGCCCCTAGTCCAGTGGTTTTGAAACTCTTTTAAAGTTAACATCCATGGGCTGGGACTGGGGCTTAGTGGTAGTACACTTGGGCTGGGACTGGGGCTCAGTGGTAGTGCACTTGCTGGCATGTGTGAAGCACTGGGTTCGATTCTCAGCGCCACATATAAATAAATAATAAAGATCTATCAGCAGCTTAAAAAATATACATGTATTTTAAAAAAAAAATGTTAACAACCTTGCCACTCTGGCCACAATTGAAAAATCACTGCTGAAATCTTCTCTTCATGTGTAGTACACAGGTGATAAAATTACCTGAAGCTGCCATGGGTATATTCCCACCCTGGGTAAGGGAATAATGTATGGACTGTAAATATGTGTCAACATTCTTATTCTTTGATAAGGATAAATAAAACTTTGCTCATAACCTAACAAATAGATTTATTTTATTTTAGTGGTCATGGGATTGGCTACAGGAGCAAAAGTGGAGATCATCCATTTGTGAATTACCAGAATAGTGTTCAGTATTTCACAGATGTGAAAAAAGTTGTGAATAAATTTAGGTGTGGTACATTGGGATTTTTTAGTAATATAGAAAAAATGACAATGTTTCTCAAAAGCTTCTAGTCTACAATGGCAGGTTTCAATTCTTACATATCCCACATGTATAATATATACTTTTAGAGACACAGAGATTTTTTATTCTTTCCTACTCTTTTTGTTCTGGGAGGTAGGATGCTAATATCATACCATAAACTTAACATTAGTTATTAAGCTACATAGATCATGCATGCAATTTAATTCAAGTATATGAGCTCAATTCAAGATAAGCTGTCAGAATGCGAGTGAATGGTTCTTTAATGGGAGCACCGAGAGTCTACTATAATTAAAGAAGTTAACTCTTGATGAATAGCACTTTAACCATTTTTTATATCACAGTATTTGAATCACATCTTACAAATGGCTTGGCATAGCACTGTTGAACCATTTATCTAAGATATAATTTGAGACTTATGAGTTACATAGAAAGTCTAAAAATTTGGATCCAAAATAATTTAAAAATGGGTGTGAAAACATGGTTATATGAAACACTAAAAGATCCTTTTAAAATTTAGGATTAAAAATAATTCTTGGTTTATATCCTGTTTATAGATAGGTAATGAAGGCTTAGCTGCAGACCTAACTGATGATCCTGATACAGAGGAAGCACTGAAAGAATTTGATTTTTTAGTGACTGCTGAAGATGGTGAAGGAGCTGGAGAAGCACGGAGTTCAGGGGATGGCACTGAATGGGGTAAGGTGATAAAGAAATATGGGGGTGGGAGGAAATCTCTATCATTTAAAGATAGATTATTATTATGTGGAATTTTTGTATCTGACGGTATGGTGGAAGGTAAACAGAGAGCAAGGAGAAGTGGTATTGAATAATTACAGGGTATTTTGTACCAGTTTATTTAGATTTGGTGACTAAACTTTCATATTTTACGTTTATCTTGATTTAAAGTTGAAATGTATTATTGATTTGGAAATCTCTTTCCTCATAGTTTTTTTTTTTTTAATAAGCATTACTCATTGTTAAACATTCCATTATTTAATTTGATTAGTCTAGATTTAAGAGGACACAAGTCTGAGTAAGTAGGGTATTACCTGACTTATTGATAGGCAGGAATACAGCTCTACAATGAGCAAGATTTAATGAAGACATTAAACTTTTTCGCATGTAATAGTCAGTGTGCAAATGTTAAGGCCTCAGTTTTGGAAGTCATACATAATGCTAATAATAATTCAGCCAAAACCAAAAGAGAAAACAGTCTGTCTGTACAGGGCTAAAAACTCTATTTGGTAGTAAAATAAAAGTCTAAAAAATATTTTAAGGCAATAGATTATGTCCAGTGTGTTTTCCCTGTTAAAAATGTTCATTCAATCATTGTTGAATATTGACATGTTGTCTGGTAGGGGTGGAACTCAAAAGTGTTTATAGAGCTTTATTGGAGAAGATTATGTTAATACATCAAAGTTTTGCTTTATTACTATCAAGAGCAGTTATCACCAAATTGTTTAAAACTACTTTGGTGATAGAAATCATAACTTGGAGCTTTAAAAAAATTCCTCATTTGTGTATTGAATCTGAAGATTGCTAATAGCAAAAGAGAAAAACCTTCTATTAAGATAATATTTATTGACTTTCTTGATATAAAAATTGATTACTTAAAAGATTTCAATTTTTTTATTAAGGTTTCTCTTTTTTCTTTTTAAACTATCTTTCTCTTTTTTAAAAAAAATCTTTATTTTGTTTGTTTTTATGTGGTGCTAAGGATCAAACCCAGTGCCTCACAGGTGGGAGGCAAGCGTTCTGCCACTGAGCCACAACCCCAGCCCTTATTAAGGTTTTTCATTGGGTATAATTTCAACCTCATATTTAGATCTTTCTTCTAAATGGAAATGGAAGGTCATAAACTCCACAGTTGCTTTCTAGACTTAGTATGTTTTTGTACTTATTATCTGAAAATGGCAATATTTTAGAAATTTATTCTTACTCGGGAGAAACAGTATAAGATTCCAATTTTTTGTTTTGGTTTTTCCCCCTACTTTCTGAATGTATCCCATTCAATGTTGGAAATTTTTTTTCTAATAATTTTAAAAGTACTAATATTTTGTTATTATTAATATTTTAAAAGTACCTAGTATTTTATAATGCAAGTATATTTCAGAAGATTTGGAACCCATAAATAAATGTGTGGAAGAAAATTAAAATATACCTATATGCTACTTTGTAGTGAGAACCAGTTAACATTTGTATTAGCATATGACTACTTATATGTAATTTATTTAAATAACAGAGGGTTTATCAAGCATCTGTTTAGCTAAATCTTGGCAGATATTCATTCCTATTGCCTGAACCTAAAGTGACTAGAACTTTAACTCTTAGTCAAAAAGATAAACAAAAATTTCAGGAATTTACTTTGTGAAATTAAATTAAATGTTTTATTGTTTTAATTAAAAAGTACCCAGTTATGTACAACTGAATGGTCCTTCTGTCCAAAGACTTTCTAAGGCAAAGTTCAATACTTTATGTACTTTTTATTATCAGCATTTGAGTGACCTATGTCTCATGTAAGTGGAAGTAACCAATAAAGCCTCTTATTTCCAGATGGAACTGAAACATTAAAACATTTTAAGTGTTTTTTTTTTGGTACTAGGGAGTGAACCCAGGAGCACTTACCCATTGTGCCCCAGCCCTGTTTTTAATCTTTTATTTTGAGAAGGGATCTTGTTAAGTTGCATAGGGCGTTGCTAACTTGCTATGGATGGCTTTGAACTTAAGTTCTTGATGAAATAAAGAACTCTCAAGTACAAAGTGGCTCAAGTATTTTTTTCCCATAAGAAAAACTAGCAAAGGACCTATACAATGTTCTTAAAGTTCATCATTTGTACTCAACAAATGTCATTAATTTTGTCTGAAACAAAGAGGATAGATATGCAACATTCCTTTTATATTTATTTAATTTTCTAGGAATTTTAATAAATTTATAAATGGGAAGGTGGTGATTTTCATATTCAAATTATTGGGTTAAGAAGATTTTAGCATTAAAAAAAGAACACAGATTTTTTAAAAATAAATTCTGAATCCTTTTATAAAATCACTGCTACTTAGACAGATTTAATCCTCTCTTTTAAAAAGAAACTTTTTTTTTTAAGTTATAAATGGACACAATACCTTTATTTTACTTATTTTTGTGTGGTGCCAAGGATCAAACCCAGTGCCTCAGGTGTGATAGGCAAGCCCTCTAACCCTGAACTACAATCCCAGCCCTTAATTCTTTTTTTATCTTTCATTTACATGAGGTAGTCTGAGATTCATGTTAGTAATTTTTAAGTTCTTCTCATTAAAAATTTAAGACACCAACTTTTTTTTTTTTTTAATCCCCCTCATAGATACTAGATATTTTTAAGGATGTTTGAAACTTACTCTTTGAAACTGTGATCTCTGGAAATTAATATGACTACAAAATACCATTGCTACCTGAATCTATGTTTTTAAATACTGTGGGTAAAGTGTTGAATATTTGCACGAAATGAAGTTAGTTACAAATTTATGCTACAGTTAGATGATTTGTATAATTCCTCTACTTTGGTAATCAGAAATATCATAACAGAAATATTACGTTTTTGTAGTTTTGAGTTGTTAGGAGTCAACTTTTTTGTGCATGTTTGTGCTTTCTTTTAGACAAAAAACCGTTCCCATAATTTATTCAACCTCATTTCTCGGTATTTTTCCCCCCCTAGATTTTTTAAAAACAGGATTAAAATGTAGAAGATTATGCTGTTTCTTCCCCTTTGCTCTTACGTAATTCTTATAAGCAATATCAAATCAACTGTTACTTTACAGGCAAGTTTTAGGATGTTGTTTGTGCACATATGCATTCACCAACCTATTCTTTGCACTGCCTAAGTTTACCTTTGTTTTCTAGATTTGAGGTTATCTTGCAAGTAATATTTGTGTTTTTTCCTTAAGCTTATCCTTTTTTCATTCTCTTTGCTTTTTCACTCCACTCTTTTTTGCTACTGTAGTTAGAGCTATTCACAGCTTTAATCTCTCTACAAAGGTCTTTTAGAAAACTGTTCAACTATATTAATTAAAATTTTCTGTCCTAATTTCCTAAATAAAGTTTATATCATTCAAGTGAGGTTTTTTCCTCTCTGATATAAAAAGTATTTCCTCAAATGTGTCAGTTTGTCTTGCTTGAAGTAGCTGACAGTAGTTGTTAGCGTCATTAAGAAGACTGCAAAATGATTAGTTATTTGGATCACATTTTTCTAGGTGTATTCAGTAAATTGACAGGATTCCTGACATAATACAATTTTCAGGAAACTTCATGATTAGAGTACTTGAAAACTTTATTTTCTCTTAAGTCAGTATTACAACTATGTTATGAACAATATTATAGATTGCAGATTTGACAGTCCTACCTGTTAATTTCAGTTTGCATAACCTAGTTTCAAGTAAAGTTAGCAAATTGAAGCATAGACTTTAGTTTTTTGTGTATTGACCACCTATAATTATAGGTGTAGTCATCAGAGAATAACTCAAAATTGTAGTGATAAAGACTCAAGGTACAGTAAATATTTGAATTTCTGTGTGCTGTTCAAATATGAAAATTTCTTGTTTGCTACATACAATAGCGTATAAGTGGAAAGGTGGGGGGGGGGTTTGTGTGTGTGTTTTGTTTTTTTAATTTTTTGTCCACATTAGAGGTTGAATCAGGAAGGCCTTGCAAGTTTCTAAGATTATGAACTAGAATATACTGAGTTAACAAGTATTTTTTCACTAAAATTTTATTATTCAGTCTGATTGGCTTAGCCTAGGTGTTTTGATATAATTTTTATTTAACAACAGGGTTTCATAAGCTCCTAATTGTTAATCTATAAGTTAAATTTCCCAATAATATGACTGCTTTAAAACTAAGTAAAAGAATCCCCTCAGTACTTAAAATAATTATGAAAGACTTAATTATTTTTATACTGCCTCTTTTTAATGTTTTTTCTCTAGTTCACTATGAGTGAGTTTTTTCGAGGCACAGCATTTACTTAAAACAAATAGTTATTATTCACTGAAGTGTTATCTTTAGCAGATGTATAGCAAGATGTTTTCACTTCTCCATGCTTGTCACTGTTTTATCTTACCCTAAAAAAATCAACTCTAAAAAATTCTTCAGTGGAATTTGAGTTTTGTGTTTTTTGTTTTTGTTTTTGCTAATCTTAGTTATAGTCCAATGGAAAAAGGTAATGAGATGTTGAACTATTTGGGTAGGGTGGGGACAGAAGTGGGATTCTCTGAATGCTTTGTATGAATTATTTGAGACATTGTATTTTGGAACTATATGTATGTATTATATTGGACTAGAATGCCTCTCCATTAGTACAGTTTTCCTGTGCATGCAGAATCAGTGTGACAGAAGGTGCATGAATATTTTCATCAATGAGATGGCACTGACCTTTCTAGCTTGCACTTATATGAGTATTTCGCATGTAATTCATTCATTTGCTTTTATAATGCTGGCTGTATAATTTTTATTAACATTTTTATAAAGATGCAGTGATCTATTTTTTATAATATCAGATTTCTAACGTCAGTCCATTGAAAGAATAATCTTCAAATTTGTAACACATAAAAATGAACCACTATTGGTATTAAATGTTTAGAAATGTTTAGAAACTTGGGCATTTAGTTTTGAGTTGTGAATACTGAAACTGAGACTGCACCTTTAAAATATTTTGAGTATATGCTATTAAACATTTTTATTATGATTATGTAAAGCTATAATAATTTACTGCCAACAGCTTGCATTGCCAACTGCTGATGTTTTTTCTTTTAATAATATGCTGCATGTAGATAAAGATGACCTCTCCCCAACTGCTGAGGTTTGGGATGTAGACCAGGGACTAATAAGTAAACTGAAGGAACAGTACAAGAAGGAACGAAAGGGGAAGAAAGGGGTGAAGAGTAAGTGCAGATTCTGACTATTATAATTTTTGTTTACCAATACTGAGAATAAAAGTTTTTGATTGTTTTTTTATGTCATTTTATGTTTTGTTTCATAAAGGGGGCAACTAACTTTAAACTTTGTCTGTTGTATAATTGAAACTTATGGATATTATTTAGGATGTTATTGATCAAGGAGGAAATCCTTTTACATATGTGGGCAAGAGTGAAGGAAATTTTTTTTAGTTTTTTTTTTTTAAGCTCTTATAAAGTTTACCAAATTGGTAAGGAATATTGGAATTAAAAATAGTAGATATTCATTCAAAAAGGAAAAATAAATTTCTCCATTTTTGTTACATAGGGAATTAAAGCTATAACCAACTCATATCCAAGTTAGTTTGGGAATTCTTACATACAATAAGCAAGAAAGCCCCTTCCAAGTTTCTGCTTTCTGATAATAATCCAACAGAAATAATAGCCACAAAACTTCTACTGGTTCGTATTTTCTTGGCTACTAGGAAGGGTAATGGTGATGTTTATTTAGTCAAATAGCTGGGTGTCTTTTGGTATCAGGGTATATTTTTCAATGTGTTGTATTTAGCCAGTGTACTGCAAAAGTATAAATACAGTTGTGTTATTTCTCTGTATAATTAATTCATTTTCATTTTGTGAAGCAAACTTTTTGGGAAAAAAGAACAACACCCACAGTAGGGAAAAACGACCCACATAAAAACCTTCTTCAGACCTGTGGAAACCCTTGAAACTTATTTTGGGGCTGTTGACTCCTAGTCTCATCTTTTTTGCTTTATGAAAGAATGTATGATAAAGGTAAAACCACAGAGGCATTCTTTCATATTCTTTTTTCTAGTGACATGTAGAAAAGTTTACAAAATGGCACATATAAAGAATGAAAATTTCCTTCAGTAAAGCATTTTTTGAGTGATTTATTGTAGAAGCTAATAAGAGGGATTTTGGAGGATTTTACCTGTTTTATAAGTTTTTGAAACTGTAAGCTAGTTTATGTTATTGCATATAAATTAAAGGGCAAACTATTCTTCAAGAAGTTTCACACTATTGGGAACTGCTTATTATATGGAGTAATATTTGGTGCTAAACTAAACTAGGACTGTGTTCAGATTTAAAATCATTTACCTATAATGTGTGCATGAGTATGAAAGTATGATTGCATGGTTGACTTTTAGGAATGATAAAATGAAGTTACATCTTTAGTATTTAGTTTTCTTTATTTCTTTTTGATACTGGAGATTGAACCCAGGGGCACTTTACCACAGAGCTGCATCCCCAGTCCTTTTATCTTTGGAGACAGGTTCTCACTAAGGAACTGTGGCTGGCCTCAAGTTTGCAGTATTTCTGCCTTAGCTTCCTGAGGTGCTGGGATTACAGGAGTGCCCGACTGCATCAGGCTATTTTTCTTTTTAAGAAATGAAGTGTTTATTTTAATATTAGATTGCTTTATATATGTTGTCATGGAGTTAATCTGCTGAAGGTTTCTTTAGAAATTCTTAGGTAATGTTGCTTCCAATTTAAAATAGAAGTATCCCTTTTTTGTGTGTG
Source organism: Marmota monax (assembly GCF_021218885.2). Lineage (NCBI taxonomy): Eukaryota > Metazoa > Chordata > Mammalia > Rodentia > Sciuridae > Marmota > Marmota monax. The sequence continues at coordinate 8,479,369 of NW_026694099.1, read as the reverse complement.
TGTGATAAACGTGTATCTTTTTGAGGTTCGGAAATGCAAGTCATTTCACTGTCTTTTTAGTTGTAGGTTTTACATTTTTCTAAAAATCCCTTTTAAAATAAATACCTGCTTAATAAATATTAAAAACAGATGAATAAAAATCAAATTGTTAAATCTTCATTAAAAATGTGCCTATTTAGCTAACAGTTCATAGAAAACATCGCTTTATGTCAGCTAATATTCTTGTATGTTCTTAACTTTTTTCTTTTCCCCTTTTTAACTAAGCCACCCTATTGTCAATACTGGTGAAGCCAGTATGTGAAATGAGTGAAAGGGAGCTATTGATTGAATCAGGATCTAGGGACTATTGCTCTCATGTCTCAATGGTGTCTTATTATCTAGATATGTATTATTTGGCCCACTCTCCTTTAATTTTGATTTTATATATTTTTAAATTAACTTTGTATCTATAATTATAAAAATATTCATGTTATTTAGACAATATAATAAATATATAGAAATATAAAGAAAAAAGTAAAAATCACCTGTAGTCCTACTATCCAGATATTATGCCTAACATTTAGCATAATTATTCATATTTTACTACAAATCTTGTAAAAACTTAAACTTTTTGAATTTTCAACAAGAATTAAGAAAAAATTTTTTTAATTGTCAATGAACCTTTATTTTTTTTATTTGCCTGTAGTGCTGAGAATCAAACCCAGTGCCTCACATGCCAGGCAAGCACTCTACCACTGAGCTACAACACAGCCCAAGAATATTATATATTTTTTAAACTCATTGTTTCGTAGGTGTTTTAAAATCATGTAAAATTTCGGTGGTTATATAGTATTTCATTTTGTGAATTTTACCTAGCCTCCATTTGTGAATCTTTTAGGTGGTTTAAAATTTTAAAATATGTTAAGTATCACTGTCTTTAAGATTACCTATGTAAATAGACATAAGGTTGAGGTTTCTGGCAATGTCTCAGGAAACAATAATTAAGAAAAAAAAATAAACATTAACTTTTTACATTTACTTTGACATTCCTTAAATTTAAAAACTTTGGCTCGTGAATACAGAAAGTGTTGACTTTGAATCTCTGACATGCGGATGAAAATTAAAGAAATGCAATTTATCCTCAGTGGTTGCCTGAAACTGTGGATGGTACCAAATCCTATATACCGTTTTTTTTTTTTATACATATGTGCCTGTGATAAAATTTATAGTAAGTTACAGTAAGCAATTAATAAGAATTTACCATCAACCCAGCAACCTCAAGTATAATTTTTTTGTTCCCTTTAGTTAGGAACTTTGTACCTTTTCATTTTAAGTATGCTTCCTTGATGTGTCAGAATTGTTGGCCTTTGCCTTGGGGCCTTTTTTTTTTTTTTTTTCAGTAAAACAAGAGCTACTTAAACACAAGCACTGTGTGACTGTGGTATTTGATCTGAAAACCAAGAAAGCTACTTAAGTTGAATAATGAATGTGTAGCATAAAGCATGGATTTGTTGGACAGAAGCAAATCCTGGGCAGGACAAAACTCATATTTTATTACTCAGAATGGTATGCAATTTAAAACTTTAGAAATTGTTTGTTTCTGGAATTTTCTATTTAATCTTTTTAGGCTCTGGTTGCCGTAGGTTACTGAAATCAGAAAACAGAACCACAGATAACAGGGCATCACTATGAAAACTTTTTAAAATGGATCATAAACTTCTAATAGTCTTAATTCAGGTAGATAATCATATTAATACTAAGATATAACTTATGTAAGATAGTTTATGAATTTTCTTAGCATTTTTATTGTCTAGGCTTTGTTTGTTTTTATTCTGATATTTTCCTAGGTGTAGCTTTGTATAATTAGGACAATTCATAAAACTATAGGCTTTTTTTTTTTAAGAGAGAGAGATAATTTTTAATATTTATTTTTTAGTTTTCGGCGGACACAACATCTTTGTATGTGGTGCTGAGGATCGAACCCGGGCCGCACGCATGCCAGGCGAGTGCACTACCGCTTGAGCCACATCCCCAGCCCAAAACTATAGGCTTTTGATTTCTTTTTTCCTTTGCTCCAGAATGTGAATAAATTATACCTACTGGATCTTAGTGCTAAGTGTGTAAAGAGAATTTTTTTTTCCTCCAGCTGCTTTGAAGGAAAACAATTATTTTCTAACTTTACTATAGGGATTCAGCAGGTGTAATTTATTTATTTTTATGTGGTACTGAGGATTGAACCCAAGGCCTCGCACGTGCTAGGCGAGCACTCTACCATTGAGCTACAACTCAGCCCCAAGAGTACTTGCTTTTTTAACTTCGTAAAGATTTATCCAAGACTTGATTCTTAAGTAGAAAGATTTTTTAAAGTACTTAAAGTTTCTCTGTCTTTAGGCTTGTTTACTCCATTCTACCCATTTTTAACTGTGAGGCGAGAGTTAAAAATGACATTCTTATAGATGTGCTTCAGTATTTTTTTCTTACTAAGTAAGATATATTTTAGAGATGTTAAGACCATAAAATTAAAGAGATTTTAATGTGGTTATTTTGGTTTCAGATTTCAAAAGGTTAAGCTCTGTTTTCTTTTAATTTTTTATTAAGATATAATATCTGACTTAAGAAAAGTTGCAAAAATAGCACAGAAAATTCCATATACTTTTCACCCTAATTCTGTAGCCCTTAACACTTTATCACAATTGCTTTATACTTTTCTTTCTAATGTTTACATTTTCTTTTTTTTTTTTTTTTAAAGAAAGAGTGAGAGAGAGTGAGAAAGAGGGAGAGAGAGAGAGAGAATTTTAATATTTATTTTTTAGTATTTGGAGGACACAATATCTTTGTCTGTCTGTGGTGCTGAGGATCGAACCCGGGCCGCACGCATGCCAGCCAAGCGCGCTACTGCTTGAGCCACATCCCCAGCCCAAATGTTTACATTTTCTTTGAACAGTTCAGAAAACTAAATTATAGATGTTCTCCCTGATACTTCAGGGTATATTACCTGACCATAGAAGTATTCTGTTTCACAACCACCATTCAATGATGAAAATCAAGAAATTCGTATTGATAAAATATTCTAACCCAAAGCCTAATTTTCTTTGACTTTTTACTAAATGTTCTATAGTTTGGGAATGGAAGTGTGAGGGAAAGTGCTTCATGTTTTGTTAAAAATCTTGTACTGATTGGATTATTTCTATCTCCCCCCCTCCATTTTTGCTATATTTTTATAGGACATGTAAATTAATAGTGATTAAAAATCACATAGAGTATAGCACCTGAAGTAAGTGTGAAGCATCTGAAATCTGGGGTCTTTATTTAGAATGAAATATGTGCTAAAACTTTAAAAGATTTTTTTTTTTTTTTTTTTGGTATTTGTTTCTGATTTTGAACATAAAAAGTTTAAACTGTGCATTGCAATGACTTTTTTTTCTTTGATAGGTGCCATTATTTTTATATCCTATTGTGACTCCTATGCTATATTATACCTATAAAATTAGGCTCATCAAGAAGATAAAACTATTTCATTTTCTTTCTTCGGAAGATCTGAAGCCTTTCTCCATTTTAAGGATTCACATTCTGAGAATGTATTTGCAGTTTCTGCCTCTTCATAGATGGATTTGTCTTAATTTTTCTAATTATTTTCATGTATACTAACTTTCCTATCTTTTCTGTGTGTAGAATATTATTTTCTTTCTTTACCGATGTTACAGGATTGCTGTACGTTTTCTGATTTAAATAACATTACTTTTTCTATATTTCTTTTAAATATAAACTATGTGAGGTTCTCTGGATCATTTTCTAGTTTTCATTTTTTGAGCTTTGTAGTAGTAATTGTCATTTACTGATCCAGATCCAAGATACAGATTTTAAAGTATAACTGCAGTCTAAGTATCTCAAACTAGGCATTTTCAATACATTTATGAAGAAGTTATTTATTTTTTAACAGTAATTTTCAGTAGCTTTCAGAAGCACCTTGCACATGCTGTATGATATTTGTGATTTTTAAAAAGAAAAAAAAACTGCTTATTTTCAGCAGATACAGCTTGAGCATTCCTAATCCAAAAATCTGCAATCCAGAATGTTCCAAAATCAGAAACAAAGTTTTGGATTTTGGAGCATTTAGATTTTGAATTTTAAGATTAGGATTCTTGACTGGTTAAAAATCAATGCAAATATTCAGAAATTTTTAAAAACTCTGAAATCTGAAACACTTCTGATGCTTGGTTCCAAGCATTTCCAATAAGAGATACTCAGCCTCCAGTATAAATTCCAAAAACACATAAAATGTGCTATATTCTCTCTTGCATCAAATTAAAGACAAAAAGAAAATTGTTACGTAGCAAAGGATTTCAACTAAGGGATATGGCTGTTTTCTGTTTCTGATTTTAATTTCACACTTGTAAAATGAACCAATCCCTCTTTCCCTCCCTTTTTCAAAGAAATATCTTATTCTAGGTATTTTTGCCTAGAGTTACAAAGATGATTTCAGTCACTGCATTTTTTAAAACCACAAAATCATTTTGCAGCTCAAAGTTATTTTTCCTTAACATTGAGGTGGCATAATTATTTAAGATAGTTGTCATATGAAATATTTAATTATAATGATAGAAACTAGAACAGATCTAGCATAAGCTTATTTTTAGCTTATCTCTTTCATATTGGTTTTGCTTCAGAATATAAGGGTAGTTGACAAGCAGAGTACATATTTGAGAAAGAAAACATTAGATTTGTAACAAGTACTATTTTACTTATGGTAATAGAGTATATAGGAAGATAAATTTCATGTCACAAGTTTGTGTGAATTTAAAAACACTAACATAATGCAGTAGTATAGTTTGGCTTGCATGTGAGCATAATCAGTATCCTCATTTTACTGCAATCTAAAGGATGTATGTTTATATAGGACTTGGAAGTCATGATTAAGATGTATTTGTGTTTTTTGTAATTCAAAGTCTTTTTTGCTATAAAAATTTTTCTCATAAATTCTAGCAGCAATTGAGAACTGGCTTTTATTTAATCCTTAGTCTTCCAGTTTGCCTTTAAATATTGGTTTAATATGTGTAACATTCTGTTACATTAATACTATTATAAGTTTCTTATTACTGCTAATTATATTTCAGATTTTTATATGAAATTGTTTAATATTTATATTTAAAATTTATATTTAAAATATTGCATAATTTTAGAAAGCAAATGAAGACATTAAATTTGCAATTGAAAGATGGTTTATATAGTAGATTTCTGGTTATGAAATTGCTTTCATCTTTTGACAGCTTTTGAGAAGCTAGAATTGGAGCAGAGAAGTTTCAGTTGAATGTTTGGCTGTCATATACAAATAACAATAATGATATAATTTGGGATCCTGAATGTGAACAGTGACTGGTGACTTTCACCACATGCAGTTGTGCATGCCTGTAATCCCAGCAACTTGTGAGCTTGATACAGGAGGATCTTGAGTTTTGAGGGCTCAGCAATTTAGTGAGACCCTGTCTCAAAATAAAAAAGGCTGGGAATGTAGCTCAGTGCTTGGTCTAGCATGTATTCAGGGTCTTTGGTTCAAGCTATAGTATAAACCAAAAATAAGAGAGAAAGAGAGAGAGAGAGAAAGGGAGAGAGAAAGAAAGAAACAATGACCTTCATATTGTCTTTTACTTTCCTACCCTTCTATATTTCCAAGTCTATGTGTACTAGATGATCATTACTTCACATATAGCAAAAAAATTCTTATCTCAAGTCTTTATTTTTTATATCAGTGTTCATAAAATGAAATTATGTGTAAGTCAAATTTTAAGGTATATACAAGTATAATAAAAGTGAGCAGAGAGAGATCAACAAAATATTTACAGAGTAAATGTTAGTTTGGAGAAATGAGTAGATTTGAATTGGCCAAGGTGCATGTTAGAAGGTGTGTGTGTGTGTGTGTGTGTGTGTGTGTGTGTGTGTGTGTGTGAGAGAGAGAGAGAGAGAGAGAGAGAGAGAGAGATTGATTGGGAGGGAGGATGTGTGAATTATTTACCTTTGTGAATAATAGGTGAAAACAGATAGGACATACTATGGCAGAAATAACTTCAGTGAACATTGTACTATATAGAAATTGCTTTGACTGTGGAAAATTAGTGGATTATAGATCATTAAAAGATAAGATTGGATAGAAAAAAATCAGATCAGATTATGAACCTTGAAAAGTACAAGATTTTAGTTAACCTTGATCCAAAGAGTGTTGAAGTATCATCTGTGTTTTCAGAACAAGGGGTAATACAATAAATATGAAGATTTTGGAAAAATTAATTTTGTGGTATTCAAATTTGATTGAAGGCAAGTGGAGCTTAAGAAATAGAGGGGGAAATTTTGAGAATTTGTTGTAGTAATCTATAAGAATGAAAGCCCTGATTAGATTAAACTCAGTAGAAAGAGATTAGCCTGAAGAATACTTCAAAGGATTCTTTTTTTAAAAACAGTTTTGGTTCCCCACTTATTTTACAAATTTTAGGATTGTTAAGATTCAATTGCAGAATTTTTAGTACAGGAACTAAGTTAGTGGTGGTAATTATTATACTAGTTGGTAAGTTAGAAAGGGGAGATATTTGTGAGGAAACATGTTTATTTTTTCACATTGAATTTAAGTGATAGTTGTACATCCACTTTACCTTTTTTTCATTTATTAGAGAATTTGTTTATTATCATTTCACTGGCCATGGGAAAATCCTCCAGTAACACCCAAATTTCTCAGTTATAATTATTTTAGAACATTTAGACTACATAATATTTCATACCTAGAAGTTGAGTTGTATAAATACTTTTAAGAAGTTAGGAATAGTTGTAAAATAGAACTAATAAATGTGTCAGATTCCACTTATTTCCATTAAGTCTTACCATCTCATTGCCTGTCATTCTGTTAGGAATACATAGATAAATGATATTTCCTATAGAGTTACTAATATGTAGATAGCCACAATGAGTTTAATAATCATAAAGCACTCTTAATTTCAGTCCATTAATGTTGACATTAGTTAGTGAATGTGAGGTCATATATGTTTGACCTTGGTTTTGCCTATTTAAATTGTTTTTATTGATTAAAGTATTTTTGTTGACTTTCCAAATATATTCTGACATTCTTAAAACTAAACTTTCTTTTAAAATACATGCTTAAAAATAAATGATTATTTCATTCTGAAGTTCAAAGTTAAAAGTAAAGACTATTCCACAATACAGCAGCAGATTTGGGTTTTTTTTATGTTTTAGCCTGAATTATACAGGTAGTAGCTAAAAAGTCTCTTAAATTTATGGTATCTGAAAATGCTGATGTTTTGTACCACTACAATAAGCTCAGAGAGCTCACAGGTAAATCAGTGTTTTCAAATCTGGAAAAAGTGAAAAAAAATTTTTTTAAGAGAAATTGGGATTAATTTGTTAGTGACAAATTTACACTAATGTGGCAGGAAAATACCTGTGGAAACACCAGGGAAAGTTAATTGTTTGTTGCACCCTCATAAAAATAATTTGTGATTATTTCTTTAATTTTTTAAATTAATTAATTTAGTTGAAAAGTTCATGTTTTAATCTTTACACAAGTAAGCATTAACCTAAACAGCAAATTTTTCCTTGTTTTAATGGCATCTTCTGAGTCTGAGCCTACAGAACTTGGGTTCGGTAACAACCCCCAACCCCCAATTATATGTTTAAAGTATACAGTGGAGATAGAGATATATATATATTACACAAATATCAAAAGAATAATGAATATCTTAAATATTTAAACTCTTCATGTGTTCTTGAGGGGGTGGTATAGAAAATTGAAGATATCTTTAATTACATGATATTTTAAAAACTGGGACTTCTAATAGCCTATTCTGTTAGCAAGTCAAGCGGTAGCCATTAAATGAACCTATACTGCTGACGTTAATTTACAGGGGTCAACAGAACAAAACTCTGCGACATGATAGCTGATCTGGGAGATGATGAGCTGCCCCACATCCCTTCAGGAAACATTAATCAGTCTAGGTCAGCCTCTACTAGAATGACTGATCATGAAGGTGCAAGAGCAGAGGAAGGTACAATATTTAGCTACCATGTTTATTTACATTGTGCAAGACCTTAACTCCATATCACATCTTAATATTATAAATTTGCTACTGTTTAAAATTTTGAAAATCTTTTTATATCAGAGAAGGTGTTGGGCAAGGTCTTGGGGATTTTTAAAACTTATGGTTTCTAACTCTTTATGTTTTTGTGTTTAAAGTTAGATGGAGTTGTATCTTTCTTATATCTAACTTAGAAATCTAGTAGTGGGAAAATTTACAAAATTTAAACTACACAGTTTACCAAAATAAATTTAAAATAATACATATAGAAAAAGCTATTTAGTCATTTTGTCATGTGTTTTAAATTTAGCAATTGTTAATAACTACTACTTGCTAGGCAGTGTGCTCAGCATTTTACATATACATTATTTATATCTAAAAAATTATAATAATAATAATTTTGAAGACATCTTATACCCCCACCCCCACCCATTTTTTCAGTGCAGGAGATCGAACGCAGGGCCTCACACATACTAGTCAATTGTTCTGCCTTTAAGCTACATTCTTGGCACCATTTTATTCTCTTAAAATTTCTGTATTTGGGGCTGGGGCTGTGGGCTCAGCTGTAGAGTACTGGCCTGGCACGTGCGGGGCGCTGGGTTCAATCCTCAGCACCACATAAAAATAAATAAATAAAATAAAGGTATTGTGTCCAGCTACAACTAAAAAAAAAATTAAAAAAAAAGATTTCTGTAGTGATAACTAAAGTTAAATAATATTGTCCTTTGTTCCTTGCCTTTATTACATATTTTGGTGGGGGGTGGTGGTAAGGGGGATTGAACTTGGGCATTCAACCACTAAGCCACCTTCCCATCCTATTTTTGTATTTTATTTAGAGGCAGGGTCTCACTGAATTGCTTATTAGCACCTCGCTATTGCTGAGGCTGGCTTTGAACTCACTATCCTCCTGTCTCAGCCTCTCAAGCCATTGGGATTACAGGCATGTGCCACCGCGCCAGACTTATCACATGTCAATCTGTGGGATAATTTGAAGAAAGATAAGTCACTAAAATAATAAGTCACTAAGATAGTTATATATAATAAAATATAAAATATACAATTATTTTATTATAATAAAAGCAAAAGGAATGCAGAGTCACATCGTTTGTTGATTTTTGTGATCTCATTTCTACTATTGAATTATTCTTATTTTGGGGAGTAATTTCTTCCATTTTCTAAAATGCACATAACTCTGTTATGTGCAGACAGAATGCCTTTATTTTATTTGTTTTTATTTTTATGTGGTGCTGAGGATTGAACCCAGTGCCTCACCGCATGCTAGGCAAGCTCTCTGCCACTGAGCTATAGCCCCAGGCCTGTTTGTTTGTTTGTTTGTTTGTTTGTTTTTTAACCAAATAATGCATGGTACATTTGTTAGAATTTTTATAATTAATATACATTCTAAACTTCAGATTGTGCAGTTAAGACAAAGCCATATTAGCAGGAGTATAGATCCTTTTAAATGTTTCAGACTAGTGACTTAACATAAAAAAGCCAGTCAAGACTTACCACTACATAAAAATCAATTTAGAGCTGCCTCTGTGTAGTGTGTGTGTGTGTGTGTGTGTGTGTGTGTGTGTGTGTGTGTGGTGTTTTAAAGAAAAATGTAAGTCAGTAATGTCTTTCATAGTGGTAGGAGGAAGGCAAGGGGAAGGTATACCTTACTAAAATTTGTTATTTAGAGACATTTGATTTTAACTTTGAACTGAGTTTGTAGTCTTATTTCAGTGGCAAATCCTTTCTTGTTTTCTTTTTTAATTCCTTGTTATACCTCAATTTTTAAAGAACAAGTTACAACCTTTCAAACTATTGTTAGTAAAGACTTTAAGATATACCATGTTGCCACTGACATAAGTGGAAATTCTTTTGGGGGCTCTGTTCTTTAAATTTGATAAGATTTGAAGAGAAAGGAAGAGTTTCCCTGGTTATAGTGTCCATCAAAAAGAGGAATAATAATAAATAATGACCATTCCTATCATTGAATTAAAAACTTTTTAATTTTTTTATTTGAATTGCTGATGACATTTTATGCTTATGTACACATGTACCATGGGTAATTGTATTAACATTAATAAGATGAATTTGTAGAATGGAAATTAGCTTTGTTGGCAGGGAAACAAGGACAAACAAATTGAGTATTTACTGTGATTACCATGTGCCACAGTGATGGGTGATATCGAAAATAAAAATAATAGCTTAAGTGATATTTTTTTTGTGCACCCAGATATACATGTAAATAAATGCTGAGTAAGAGGAATGGCTTGCTTAATACAAAGAAATATGTGTGCATAGAAAAAGGGATAGAAATATTAATTACAAATAAGTATAATACTTTTTGGTAAATGTGGTTAATCTAAAACTCCAGTAAAACAAGCTAATATTGCCAACTAGTTAATATTGTCAAAGTACTTTCTTTCACATACCCCTAAAGTAGTCAATGGTTGATCAGAAATAATCCTGCAAAAATAATATGTTATATTTAAGTTGTTTAATTGAGCTTTTAAGTTTTGTGTTAGTGAATGTAAGTGGAAGGAATAGCATTTTAACTTAGAAACAAATTATCTTTGTACTGGCAAAAGATGCTTTTGAGTAAATTTTACTTACTGACTGATAAAATTGTTCTTAAACATAATTTTAAACTTGATTTTAAAGCTCTTAGTTATTTCTGGTATTACCAATAAGTGAACAGTAGAAATGAAAAGATCAGTGCTACAGTTTGTTCAGGTTCAGCAAGTATAGTCATTAAAAGATGAATTAAATACTATCTAGTGTCCCCATTTATATATATTTTCTGGCAGTGCTTTCAGATTCACTTTACATCATTTGCTAAATTGCATAGCATAGTTTAATAGGATAAAAATAACAACATATAGCTGGGAGTGGTGGCACATGCCTGTAATCTCAGTGGCTTAGGAGGCTGAGGCAGGAGGATCAAGTTCAAAATTAGCCTCAGCAGTGGTGAGGTGCTAAGCAACTCAGTGAGACCCTGTCTCTAAATAAAATACAAAATAGGGCTGGGGATGTGGCTCAGTGGTTTAGTGCCCCTGAGTTCAGTGCCCAGTACCCCATCCCCCCCCCCCAAAAAAAAAACCCACAAAGTATTCTAAATAAAGATAAATTTTACTATGGCCATAGTGTATGTGTGTATATATTGTATATTCTCAGAATTGTTTTCAATAGTATTAGTGAATGCTTATTTTAATATATCATTTTTCATAGGAATTTTTAAAAATTATCAGCTTGAGCTTTTGAATGCTTTTTTTCCCAATTTGTTCATGAATTTTAAGTGTATTTTGATATGTTGTTTTGTATTATAATTACTCCAGTATTTTTTCTTGCCATCTTAATGTTAACATTTTGCTTTTAAAGCACATGTTTGAAATGATAAAATTATTGCTTACACAAACTGTCAACAGCAAATTTTTTGATAATAATATAGTCAGTCATTCAAATTATAGTAGTTTAACTGGTCAATAGAATGTATAGAGGAAAATATTTTAAATAATTTAATTGGAACTTCTAATATCAACATGGGAAACTGTAATGATGTACATGATACAGATGAGAAAACTAAGCAAAATGAAGCTTTCATTTCAGTTATATTTGAAATTGAAATGGCCATTCTGATTAAAAAATGTAAAGTTTTATAATCATTATACTTCATTTGTGTCATTTTAAAAGTGTCATGGTAAATAAAAGAGGACATTAAAATAAAAATTGTAGTCACAGTTTTAAAACTGGAGGGCATTCTGAAGAGCACACGAATTAACCTTATAAGAGACTTAGCTGTAGAGGTACCTTTTTCCTAGGCCATTGTTGTCACTGATATACTGTCATAGCATACTGGAAACCATTCACATTTGAATGCTTTGTTTTTAATCTTTAGATTTAAAAAGATTTTTTTTTTAATCTTTAGAAAGAAAAGGACTTAGCAGCAGCCTGTTCACTTTTTAAAAATACTGTGTAAGCTACTTTGAAGTTGATGGTAGAGGTTTATTCTCCTATGAATAGCTAAAATCTGATATTTAACTCCTTTACTTAATCAAAAATTTTTCTATTTCTTATATAAACTTTAATTTACTGAAGTGATACAGGATTTGAATAGACAAAACTTTTGTGCCCTACCTCCCACCCTGGAATAGTGTACGTAGTACATATTTGATATGTGGAGGATAACTACTTTGCAGTTTCAACACATTTGTTTATTACTAGTAATAGGATTTTTTGAGTGGAAGTGGGAAAATAGAAATTCATAAATATTACTGAATTATGTAACTGTTTAGTGCTTAAATTTCCCCCACAGTATTTGTCTTGTACTGTATGATTTTTCAGCATTTAAGAAGCGGTTTTGTTCTTTATAGCTGAACCAATAACGTTTCCATCTGGAGGAGGCAAGTCATTTATTATGGGTTCTGATGATGTTTTGTTAAGTGTACTGGGCCTTGGAGACCTTGCAGACTTGACGGTAACAAATGATGCAGACTATAGTTATGATGTAAGTGCAGTTTTATTTTTAATTTTTTTAATGATTTAATAGAAGGCTTCCTTATTTTTTGGAATCACTTATAAAGCAGAATTAATGTCAAGGTGCATGGAAAAGATAAGTTTTAAGTGTGTCAATGTGTTGATTTGAAGTGACATATAGTTTTCTAACTTTCTTTGTGGTGTTTAAATTTTTCTTAGGTATTTTGTTGGATTAGCTAGGTGTTTGGATGATTACCTTAAAATATTGGTCAGCAAACACATCTTGAATAGTCTACTCTCAATTATCTTACAGAAATTAAGCCTATTTTGGTGTTTACAAAAGAAATTATTTGCCTTCAAGTTACTTCTTAAAATAAAAAATGTTTTATTTTTGAGGTTTAATCTGCTTAAGGATAATGTTAAAGTTGGCTTGCATCATTTTCTAAGTATTTAATTCCATTTGAGGGCTAGGTAGAGCATTCAGGAGGAGTGGGAAGGACAGCATAAGAGGTGAAATTAGTCTTGGAATAAATTTTTTCTAGACATTTAATATTCAGTTGAGAGTTAACTATACTTGTTTAGATTTTTATATTATTATGGTTTTTCAGCAAATTAGTTTTTTACTTTTACAGCATATCTTTTTTCTACCTTTCCCCCCCCCCAGGGGTGCTTAACCACTGAGCCACATCCCCATCCCTTTTGACTTTTATTTGGAGACAGGGGTCTCGCTAAGTTGCTGAGGCTGGCTTTGAACTTGTGATCCTCCTGCCTCAGCTTCCTGAGCTGCTGGGATTACAGGTGTACGCCACTGCGCCTGGCTTTTACATTTTATATTTATTTAGTGTGCTTTTTAGAGACATGAGCCTTGGGTAGGCTTAATTATTCTAGTTAATATTTTTAAAGTATATATGCAGCTAAACTATAGTAAACTTTACTGCTTTAGAAGTGGTTTCACAGCTTATCTTTACAGATGAAGAAATAAAAGTTAAAAGATTAACCTCTGTCATAATCAAGAATTAGACAAATGGTTTGAAAATATTATTAACAGGTCCTTAGCTCAGTTTCTAGAAAGTACCTTAACTTGCTGCCTTTAAAAACTTCACATGCTAGTAATTTCCTAAATGACAACTATACTGTTTGCCCTTGGATATTTGCTAATTTATGTGTGTGTGTGTGTATATACATATACATATATATATATATATATATATATTTGTTACATTTTGTTTTGTACTTATGTAAAGTATTGCAGCAATGAGTTATTTTATTCTCTTCAACATTTATTACGAGCTTTGGGTGTAGTTTGATGATTAGGTAAAAACAGATTAAGGAACTCTTCATTTGACCTACATATTTGAAAGGCTAATGAAATTATTCTTCTGAATCCTTATAAAATGATAAAGATTTGTTATAAAGCTTTTAATACATTAAATTTCCACTGGACATTTTAGCCAAGCTATTTTAAATATATGTTTTTAAACACAAAAGAAACAAAAACACCACATACCTATCAGTTTACTACTTTTACCAGTAAATAGTGTGCTTTTCCTTTTTAGTTGCCTGCCAATAAAGATGCCTTTCGAAAGACATGGAATCCCAAGTATACACTACGTAGCCATTTTGATGGAGTGCGGGCATTAGCTTTTCATCCTGTTGAACCTGTGCTGGTTACTGCCTCTGAGGACCATACGCTGAAACTTTGGAACTTGCAAAAAACAGTTCCTGCCAAAAAGCAAGTATTTTAATAATGGCTGGGTTTTTTCCTTCCAATTTTGCTAATATGAATAATTTGATTATACTTCTTTATTGTCTCTTATTTTTTATATGTGCATTTGATCTTCCTAATGATTCTTTAGTTTAATGGTTATTTAACTGCTTTCTCTTCCCCCGTCCTTTTTTTCTCCATCTTTTAGGAGTGCCTCTTTAGATGTAGAGCCTATCTACACATTTAGGGCCCACATGTAAGTTTTACTCAACTAGTACTTAATTAATAACCATAGTTAATAACTGTTATTTACCAATCTTCAAACTTTATAATTTTCTCAATGTTTGCTATTAGGTAAGACAGTTACATAATATCTCATTTTACTAACATTAGTGAGAATATGAATTATGTTAGTTCTATTTAAATATACATGTTTACTTTAAACAGTTTTTAAATACCTTGTAAATCACAGATTTGGGAATGGGGATTGAATTTCTTGGGATTTGTAAGTAATTTTTTTCACTCTCTTCCTATAATAGTGGCCCTGTTCTGTCATTAGCTATTAGTTCTAATGGAGAACAGTGTTTTAGTGGTGGTATTGACGCAACCATCCAGTGGTGGAATATGCCTAGTCCTAACGTGGATCCATATGATACATATGGTAAGTAAAAGATGTCAAAAGTAAATAACTCAAATATTATTAAAGTTATTTAAACATATATTGGTTCCTTTATTTAATTTTTCTATTTGCTAGTAAGTGCTTTAGAAAAGAAATCAAAAAATGTTATGCCATGCATACCTAAGCCTATGAATTGGCATTTTCTGGTATTTTTTAAAAGTCTCTGTTAATTGAAATGTTAATTTCAGTACTAGTTAATGTAATGGGGTGGAAAACAATATAATTTAGCAAATATTTAAACTTAGTGTACATATTTTTAAATATTAAAACAAAGAGGGACAGTGAGGATGTAAATTGATACAACTCATTGGAGGGCCAAATATTCTTAATTTGAAAATGAAAAAACACTAAAGAAAACTTTAACTTCTACAAGTGACACTTTTAGAAATCTGTTCTACAGAAAAACTGAATATATGTTTAAATATATTTATTAGGGCATGTTTCATTATTATTAAAAAATGAAACAATTTTGAGCTCTTTGTTCTTTTTTAATTGACACACTTGGTGCCACTATTTGTCAGGCATAGTCATTATTAGCACTTTGTCCAGAAATAACAGTTAGCCTAATGGAAAAGATGGACATTAAATGAGCAAGGGTTTGGGGGTTACTGCTTACAAATTGTGGTGAGTAATAAGAAAATAGAGTACTATGAGAAAGGTAACAGGTGGAACCTGTTCCTGACTTTAGGTGAGAAGTCAGGAATATTCTAATTAAAATAGTAACATTCAAGCTGAAAGATAAAAGATAACAGAATTTCTGTAAAACATTTTAGGCCGAAAAAGTGACCTGAAAAATGTAGTGTATAAATAGGTGGCTGTGTTGCTGGAGCTGTGGCTCAGTGATAGCGCACTTGCCTGGCATATGTGAGGCACTGTGTTCAGTTCTTGGCACCACATATAAATGAAATAAAGGTCTATCAACAACTTAAAAAAAAAAAAATCGTGACTGTACTCTGTCTGTTATGGAGAGAAGAGTACATTAAGGGCCGGAGAGTAGAGACAGGAATACTGTAGGAAGCTGCTGTAATGTAGACTAGATGGGAGATGATGTCAAGAGTGGTGGTGGTACAGCAGTTAGAGAGAAGTGTATTTAATATATATGGGGGAAGTAGAGTAGAATAGATAGGACTTTGTGATGAATATGAGTAGATGAAGTGATAAGTGAATGACTTGATTTAATTGTGTTTTCTTAATTACCAACTTTATTGAAATATAATTCATACAATAAATTTCATCTTTTAAAAATATATAATTTAGTAATTTTTACTATGTACACAGAGTTGTGCAGCCATTACCATTATCTAATTTCAGAACATTTTCATCTCTAGCACTGGGATTTCAGCATGAGCATCTGAGTATGTGATGGTAGCATTTATTGAAATAGGGAAAGAACAAGTGTGGGGAGACAATGAGTTGGATTTGGGGCATGTTGAGAGACAGTATCAAGTAGGTAATATGCAAATATAGAGCTCAGAGATCTGGGTTGAAGATAAAAATATGGGGAAGTCCTTTCTATATAGATGATACTTTTAAGCTGTGAGAATGGATGGTATAACATAAGGAGATTGTGTTGTAAAGAGTAAGAAGAGAAAACAACTTGAAATTAAAATCTTCACAGTAATCCCAACATGGAGAGTATGGCTAGAGCAAGAGAACCAATACAGGAAATTGAGAAGATGTAATTCAATAGATAGGAGGAAGTGTGAGAGTGTGGAATCATGGAAGCATCCCCAAAGGAGAAAACATTTTTAGAAGGAAGCAGCCTGCACATTCAGATGTTGCATTTGAATAGGATAAAAAGGATTCTTTTTATATAAAAGTGACACATAGGTCACTCGTGTCTTTCCCAGATAGAGATTTGTCACTGTAGCTAAGAGGATGAAGGAACTCTTGATACCCTTTCAAGTCATACTAAATGGATGAAAAGTAATATGATGGGAACAACAAAGAAGAAATGCTTTATATATCATCAAAGGAAAGTATCAAATTTTGTATAGTAGAGGTTATCATCGATTCCCTCCCCACCTTTTAAATTTAATTTTATTTTGAGACAAAGTCTCTCACTAAATTTCCCAGGCTGGCTTTAAACATGTGCTCTTCCTGCTTTAGCCTACTGAGTCCCTGGGATTACAGGCACATACCAGTGCACCTAGCTCATCATTGATAACTTAAGCAAGATGATTTTTGGTGTGTGCTAATGGCATCAGACACCACCATGTTGGAGTAATTTGAATAGTAAATAGGAAAAGAAGCATATTTACTTCAGATGCTTTTTTTTTTTTTTTTTAAACTATTTAGCAGAAGAGTGGTAGAGTAAGGTTAATAATTTTTTTATTCAGGTTGAAAGATTCTGGAACGTACTTTCTCTTTTTGGTAGTTGGACACAATACCTTTATTTTATTTATTTTTATATGCTGCTGAGGATTGAACCCAGGGCCTCACAGGTATTAGGTGAGTGCCCTGGAACATACTTTTTTTTTTAAATGGTAATGACTTCAAGATGAGAATTTGTATAGTACAGAATCAGAAAATATGAAAACAAGTTAGCAAATTGACTGAGATGCAGAATACATCTGGTGGGTTTAATAGAAAGGAGAACAACCAAGAGGATAGCTTACAGTATTAGTAGATTATAGATTGGGTGGCAGGAAAATGAGGAAAGGCTTCCTATTTAAAGCCTATATCTTCTTGGTTCAGTATAAGGCACAATCATTCACAAAGAAGGGAATTTGGAAGCAGTAGGGAAATGATGATGAATAATTATGGAAATAGGAGAGATTTACTAGAAAAACAGGATTGTTAGGTATGATACTCAATGTTATTAGCCCTCAAATATCCATCAATTGATGAATGGATAATTAAAACGTGGTAAAATCTATTGCATAGTAAGGCCATCCATACAGCCGAAGTGACTGAGGATGTCCTTAGTCACTGGTTCTTAGGACCATGCCAGGAAGATTTCAGAGGAGTCACTCAAGAGTAGTAGACATGAGTTTATTAGAACGGACAGGAAAAGGGAACACTATTAAGGAAGAGAGTAGGAGAGGATAGGGATAGCATGCCCCTATTGCCCTCTTTTTTTTTTTTTGGATACCAAGGATTGAACTCGGGGGGCACTCAACCACTGGGCCACATCTCCAGCCCTTTTTTGTATTTTATTTAGAGATGGTCTTACTGAGTTCCTTAGTGCCTCCCCATTGCTCAGGCTGGACTCGCAATCCTCCTGCCTCAACCTCCCAAGTCATTGGGATTACAGGCATGCACCTCCACGCCCAAAGTATTGCCCTCTTTTATTGGGGATCCCAGGGGAATTTCCAGAGAGTCCCACTCAGACATCTTACAGCAGATTTAAAAAACCCACTGTGCATGGTCTTACCCCATGGAGGGGAGATTTTACTATTAGGATTATGTGCTAAGATCCAAGGCAACCCTGCGTTACTTTGGACCACACTGACCAGTTCTAGTTGAAACTCATTCTTACAAATTTTATTGTTGGACTTTTCTTCTAATTATCCTATCTCCATGAGTCCTGGAATCTGGTCTGCATAAAGGTCATGAAGGCTCCCCCATTCAGGATAACTTGTGTTGTTCTTATCGGCAGGGAGGAACCTTTTGGGCCTGCATTTCTCCTGCTGATAACAGGTTGTTTCCTGAGGAATGTAACATGTCCTATTGACTTAAGCCAGGGCAGGGCCACAGGTAAATTGCTTTTTAAAGGAAAGCATGTGGGAGTTAGCACAGTAAACCTAGTTTATAGAATTATTGCCTTAATCTCATGTTTCTGCCATTCACTTCTATCTCTTGCCTATTAATATCCATACAATAGAATTTTATTTGGCAATAAAAAGAAACATACTGATACAAGTTACAACATAATTAAGCTTTGAAAACATGTTCAGTGAAGCCAGTCACAAAAGGTCATGTGTTGTATGATTCTATTGATAAAAAATGTTCAGAATAGGCATATCTTTAGAAATGAGTAGACTAGTTGTTGCCTAGAGCCATGGAAAGGTAGGGAAGAAGAATTTTGGGAAAGTAGCCAACAAGTAATGAAAGTGTCCTAAAATTGATTGTGATGGTTGTACAACTTTGAATATACTAAAGATCTTTGGATTTATACTTTAAATAAATGAGTTGTAGGGTATGTAAATTATATCTCAATAAAGAGGTTTTATTTCTTCTCCAAGTATTTATTTCTTATAGGAAATTGTGAAAATACAGAATAGTAGTTTGGGGGAGGATGATAAAAATAGCTCTTAACTCTACCACTTAGTCCCTTGTATATTTGGTTTATCTTTTTGTAGACTTTATTGTATTCTTTTTATTTAATTATATGGTAAGCTATCTTTAGATAACAACCTTACTTTGCTAATTTTGTTTTGTTTCTTTCTTCCCAGAGCCAAATGTTCTAGCTGGCACTTTAGTTGCTCATACAGATGCAGTCTGGGGTCTTGCTTATAGTGGCATAAAAAATCAGTTACTGTCTTGTTCAGCAGATGGCACTGTTAGGTTATGGAATCCACAAGAAAAATTGCCATGTATTTGCACTTACAATGGAGACAAGGGTGAGTAAATTTTGTCTGTCTAAAACAAAATAAAAAGAGCTGAGATGTGGTTCAGTGATAGAAGGTCTCTGGGTTCAATCCCTACTACCAGGGAAGGGCAGGGATGGGAGCAGGAAATTGTGATATAAAAAGGACAAAGCAATTGATTGGTTACTTCTGTATTTCCCCAAAGAGAGATGTTAAAAGAATTTCATAAAACTTAGGATAATCTTTTTACTTGGTTATTTTTTACTTGATGTGATTTACAAATATGAATTGTAGCTTAGTGCTTTTTTACTTCTTTCAGATCGTGTTCCGTTTTAAAATTAAATGGGACTAGGGATATAGCTTGGCCATGGAGTGCTTGCCCATGACTCTGAGCACACAGGTTATGAGTCTAGCCATAATCACTGAAATAGTACCTTTAACCAGGTACAAATTAAGTTGCTTTCATGATACCAGATTTTTTTCTTATTAAAGAAGGCTTTAGGGCTGGAGTTGTATGTTGATAGAGCACTTGCCTAACA
Source organism: Marmota monax (assembly GCF_021218885.2). Classification (NCBI taxonomy): domain Eukaryota; kingdom Metazoa; phylum Chordata; class Mammalia; order Rodentia; family Sciuridae; genus Marmota; species Marmota monax. Next base: position 8,459,396 of record NW_026694099.1, on the reverse strand, counting down.
TGTGAGGCACTGGGTTCAATTCTCAGTACTACATATAAATAAAAAGATCCATTGACAAAAAAAAAAAATATATATATATATATAAAAAAAATAAGGCTTTAGCCAGTACCTTTTAAAGACATTTGCTTATGTGTTGGCTGGGGTTGTGGCTCAGTGGTAGAGCACTCACCTAGCACACATGGGACTCTGGGTTCGATCCTCAGCACTACATAAAGATAAATAAATAAAACAAAGGTATTGTGTCCAACTACAACTAAAAAATAAATATTTTTTTAAGACATTTGCTTATGTGTGTGTGTGTGTATATGGGAGAAAGAGAGAGAGAGAGAGAATATGTTTTTATTGGTCTTATTTTCTGAGCCATTTTTAAATTTTGGGTTTTTTTTTTTTTTAATCAGACCTTTTCTTTAAATATAATTTTAGAACATCTTAGATGAATAGTAAATATATTTAATTTTGCATCTTTTAATTGTTGATGGACTTTATTTATTAATTTATTTACATGCGGTGCTGAGAATTGAACCCAGTGCCTCACATGCTAGGCAAGCACTCTACCACTGAGCTACAACCCTAGCCCTTTGAGTCTTTTTTATATGGTTCTCCTAGTTTTTCAGTTACTCAGGCTTTACAGGTAAAAGTTTATTTAGTTATTTGTTTCTTGCTTCATTCACATAATTGATGGCTAGACTCCGGATTGTACCAAATTGGATGTTGATATGGCTAGATGAATTTTAATATGTTAAAAGGAGAAATTGCCAGGCTGGGGCTGTAGCTCAGTGGTAGGGTACTTTCCTTGCACGTGTGAGGTATTTTGGATTCGATCCTCAGCACCACGTAAAAATAAATAAATAAAGATATTGTACCAGCTACAACTAAAAAATTAAAAAAAAAAAAGAGAGAGAGAGGGAAAGATTGCTGCTCAGGATACTACTATCATGCTACTATCATGTCAGTGTCTTCCAGAGTCCAAGCTTCATTTTTATAGACAGAAAAATTTGACTTGTATTAGCTACTTTTTTAAGGCTTACAGATTTGACAGGTGACCCAAGATAATGATCCAAAAAATGCCAATTTTATTTTTCCCTAAGAAAATTAGAAAGTGGACCAAAAACTTAGCCTTCCTACCTTAGAAGGAAATGCATAAGAAACTGCTAATTTTTGCATATGCCTGTTCTTTAGGTGTGTTTTTTCTTTTAATATTGAATGTTATAAATAAAAACTTATTAAATAGGGCTGGGATTGTGGTAGAGTGCTTGGCTAGCAAGTGTGAAGCACTGGGTTCAATCCTCAGTGCCTCCTATAAATAAATAGATAGGTAAATAAATAAATAGATAGGCCTATTAAATGAATGAGGAATGGTTGCTTTTTAACTATTCTTACACAGTTAACTTTCATTATTACATTTCTTCAAAATATTTTAATTCCTTTTTCTTATTAGAAAAGTGGGAATTTCAAAAATACTGTGTTACTTTATATCTTTTGGGGCTTCTTTACAGAACATGGAATACCTACATCTGTTGACTTTATTGGCTGTGATCCAGCTCATATGGTGACCTCTTTCAACACTGGTAGTGCAATAATTTATGATTTAGAAACATCACAGTCATTGGTGATGCTTTCATCACAGGTAGATTCTGGTAAGTTTTTCGTGACTTTCTTTGAAACCTTAGAAAGGATTTTTATCCAAGAGGTTAATCTTTCAGTTAGTTTTAATATTTTGATTACCTAGGTTTAGGATAGAAAAATAGTTTTATTATGTTACTGTAGTACTTATTTACATTATTACAGAGGAGTGAGTAAAGTGAAGGTGAAAACAAAGGAAATAAATAGAAAGTAGAGAATATAATAAAACCTCATGTACTTGTCATCTAATTTCAGTTATTATAAATGGCCAGTACTGTAAATGTGGTATGTGATGTATGTTTTACAGTTTCTATAAGTAGGAATTCAAAGAAGGTCCATGTATTGTGATTGGTTGATAGGTTTCAGATGTCTTTTCACTTATAGATACCTCTACCTCTCTTCTATTTTCCTTATTTGCTGTATTAATTTTTTAATAGAAGGAATTAGACAGTTTTGTCAGGTTTCCCACAGAATGGATTTTGCTGGTTGCAACCCTATGGTATCATTTGTAGTATTCATTTTATTTCCTATAAATTGGTTATAGGTCCAGAGTTTTATTCAGATTCAGGTTCAGGTTTGGGTTTTTCTGTTAGTTTCTCTTTTTTACCTGTTTAGAAATTTTCTTGGCCAGACTTCAGATAATTTGTGAACTTTTTCAGATATAAATATTATTTGGTGGTTTATCTTTCTGTGATGTTTTTAGTCTTGATCATTGCCTGATCCATTTAATCATTAATTCTTGAAAAATGATTTTGTAATTCTGTCATCTCTTCTCATGCATTAGCTAGAATATTTCTATAATAAATATGATTTCCTCATCAATAATTTGGTTATCATCTTGAAGTTAGTGATTGTTACAGAAAAGCAAGATAAAGTGAGTTTTTCCCCCATTTTATTTACCAGTTTTCAAAATAACGAAGTGGTATTGTTTTTGGTATCATTATGATAACTCACAGGTATAAATGTATTTGTTATGTTTCAATTTCTTACAAGTGTTCTTAATGCTGTTCAAATTATGTCTTTTTGGCCAATGGGAGCTTATTCAGGTTGGCTCTTAAGTCTTCTGAATATGCGCCTGGTAGTTGTTGATAGCTCTTGCTTTTTGATATAATGAAAGATTCTAGGTTCATCTTGTTTGGTGACTCATGTCTGAGATCAGTATTTTTCTAGGGAGCTATGGCTCTTTTTAGTGGGAAATGGCATTTAGAAGATTACAGTCTGGATGCTAAAACTCTTTGCTTATCCTCATGGTCTTCATGAGGTTCATTATTTTAATCTTTTTCAGTGGACAGAGCTAGGAAACATGTTTTTTTACAAAAGTAAAATACTTCCAATTCAAATTTCTTGGTTCTCAACAAAATCATCATCATCTCATTTGATTTATCCCACAGCCTACATATAGTTGTCTAATAATACTGTCATCACCAATAATTTGATTACTGGTAATAGTTATCCTTAGGATTAGTTCACTAGGGACCATATTCCGCTATGGATATACAGTCTAATTACTGTGCTTTAGTATCTCTTCCACTAGTTCTTTCTTTCTGGTTGTACCATAGTTGGATAATTAAGATCATTTATTTAATCTTAAGTCGATTTTCTTAGTAAGTGCTTTTTAAAAGAAACAATTGCTTTTATCATTATATACTTACATGGTTCCATGGCCACATTTTAAACCAAGCTGTACTCATTCTCAGTGTCTCCTTAACTCTATTATTTCTCCCCCCCACTACACAGGTAAAATCCATGTATGTTTTAAATTTAGTATCTAAGAGTTCTTTTGTACATACACTATTTAAAGTCTAATAGTATTCATTCTGGTGAGACTTAAAAAACCATCATCCAACTTCTATTTGAAGCCTGGAAATTTAAAATATTGTTTGTCTCTATTTTCAGGTTTACAATCCATTAATCATATTAATAGAATAGTAAGTCATCCCACACTTCCTGTTACAATAACTGCTCATGAAGATAGACACATCAAATTTTTTGACAATAAAACGGGTAAGCAAGTTATCTTTTCATATTAATAGTACTGCAAATTTGAAGTAATTGAAAATGCTGTTCTTTTATATGTTGAGTTTTGACTATGAAATTGCCAAGTTAAACTTTGGGGGTTTGTTTTTTGGTGTTTTTTTTTTTGGAGATATTAGTGTGTGCTAGGCAAGCACTCTTCCACTGAGCTAAACCCTTATCTCAACTATTTTTACTCAAGAATTCTGCTTTACTTAGCATGTAGCACACTTGAGTATGTTAAAATTTTATCCTTAAATAATACATACTGCCTTTCCTATCATGATTTCTTTCATGTCCTTTTAGATAAATATATAAGTCCTTTGAAATTTTTTTCCTTCATATTCTATTATGAATTAATTATAGCAGAAGACATCTCTTAAAACTATCAGTGGATTAAATGCTGGTATAGTGGATTTTTTTTTTTTTTGGTCAATTGTTTTTCTTGTTGTAAGGAAATATATTAGTTGTCTTGATGTCAAACCAAATCTTATTTTACTTACAGTGTGTATATATGTGTGGGGGGGTGGTGGATGTGTTTAAGGACTACTTTTTCATCTCTTATTACTAGGAATACTACATAAGATACTGTTTAATCTCTTTCTGGAAAGGTCTGACAGCTAGAGAAGCTATTATGAGAAAAGCTAAAACAAAGTATTAAAGGACTTAAATTAAGAAACATTGCAACCTTATTACAGAGCAAAAAAAAATTATCAAGGCAGGCAGCAAACTAGAAGTATAGGCTTCTCTTTGAAGGTTATATAGGACAGGGCAATAAGTTTCTGTCTTTAGAGTCTTGCAGAAGATCCTTTAGTTCAAATAACATTTCTATAGGCAGATTCCTTTTAACTCAGTAGAACAGGTTGGGAGCAGAGTGAATATTCACAGGTCTATATATTGCCAGGAAATAAAATTCACATTCGTGTGGATATTCTCAATTTAACATCTTATAAAAATAATTCTTTGAACCATTTTTATGAAGGTTAAATATGTCTTCCTTTATTATAAGAGCAGAGAAGTAATTTCCTTTGTGTTTCTAAAAAATAATTTTTATTAATGAAAATTTTCATGTCAAATGGGAGGTTCAGGGATTTTACAAAAAGCAAAAGGTGTGTCTCACAGTGGTTTTACTGGTAGAAAATAAGTAATCACTTTAACAAAATAAGAAGCATATATAGTTTTTCCACTTGTTTCCAATTTTTTTTCCTGTTTAATAATCTAGTACCTTATCTGTAGTGTGAAGATAATTGAAGCAGTGGGCTCCAAACAAAATATTTTAAGCTAAATCGACCATCCCTCACCATATACACATACCTTGAGTTTGATTTAACTATGAATTATCTTCAAATATAGTGTTTCTAAAAATACCTTCTTTGAAAATTTATAATTCATTAAAATATGGTCAACTAGCCTATCCACCATAACTAGTTGTAATAGAGTATTACTTAAAATGAAGAGTAATTTAGCTGAACTTTTTTTTATCTGGATCATAACAATTAATACTGTGAATGAGTTCATTAAGTAAGTGAATATATCATTTTAATCACCAAAATGCAGTGTTTTGTATTCTGTACTGCACTGGATGTAGCATTATGTACAAATGTGATTCCTTTCTGGGGGCTTAATGGTTGTCGAGGGGATAGTAGGAGACACACATTTATGTGTGTACACACATATACATGCATAAAGTGGGGATTTGAGCTTTGCCCTAAGGAATTGGTAGTTTTCATTTTTAAATGAAGAAAATAGTAAGAAATTCCAGATAAAGGGATATTTTGAGCAGAGGCACAGTGATAGGAACTTGTACTGGAACAGAACGTTCTTTCTTTTGGGGGTGGGTGGGTACTGGGGATTGAACTAACTGGCACTTGACCACTAAGCCACATCCCCAGCCCTATTTTGTATTTTATTAGAGACAGAGTCTCACTGAGTTGCTTAGCGCCTTACTTTTGCTGGGGCTGGCTTTGAACTCTCGATCTTCCTGTCTCAGCCTGCCAAGGTGGTAGGCTTACAAGTGTGGGCCACTGTACCTGACCAGAAGGTTTTTTTTAAAGCAAAGCCAAAGAGGTAAGTTTAGAGGAGGATAATAGAATCTAATGAGGACTTAATTGGGTTTTTATTCATGCTGTGGGAACCACTAATATTACTTGAGGAATTGTTTGCAAAATTGGTATAGGAAGATTAATCAATGATTCTTGACCTGAACTTTCAGTTTCTACTGCTTATTCCAGAGAATCTTTCAGGGTCCATGATTTTTTAAAATTTTCGTTGGAAGCACAGATTCAAGTTGCCATACTGTGCCTGAAAGATTTAGGTAGTGAGTGATTCTGGAAGGAGGTACTGTACAAGTGAAGGATGTGAACAAATTGTAGAAAGGCGCTGAATTGATTGTAAACTCATTCATCTAGCAACATTTATTGAGTATCTGCCATATTCTGGTACAGTTACTGCTGTTTGGTGAACAAAACAGAAACAGCACTCCATCCTCTTGAGCTTACAGACTAGTGGCACAGTGCTTATTTCATGTGAGACATTGTTCTATTTGGTTTGCCTATATTAAATCATTTCCTTTTTTTTTTTTTTTTTTTTTTTTTAAGTACGGGGAAATTGAACCCAGGGACACTGACCTATATTTCTAGCGATTTTTATTTTTTATGGTCTTGTTAAGTTTTCCAGGCCTCCTCAGCCTCTTGAGTTGCTGGAATTACAGGCATATGCCACTACATTTGACTATATTTACTTTTTTAATACCTATAAAGTAAATACTATTATCCTCACTAATGATTTGTGCAGTGTTACACAACAGATAAAAATTGTGGGTTTGGGAATTCAAACTTCATTATTTATATATTTTATGTCATTCTTTATTTCCTTTCCATTTTGTAAAGGCCAACAATGTTTATTAGCCAGTGAAAGGGCTTAAGGTGCTTGGGAAAGAAGAATGGATGAATTGACTACATTTATCTATTTCTGCAGTTAATAAAACGAGGAAAACTTAGTTTTACTGGAGAAAAAGGTGTTAGCATTGGGATAGGGCCAGAGTAAAACAGGTTAATAGTGAAAAACTGCAGGTATGTGGTGGTGAAGGGAGGGATCCTAGTTATTAGAAGAGATCCAGAGCTTTATGTAGTCACTAGTAGATGCCCAGCATCAAATGCCTCCATACATGGTCCATCTGATGGGATTATTCACATTTTATGACTGTGACTATGTAGAAAAGAAGGTTGACTCTCAATTGGGGATTAATTTAGTGTACCAGAAGGAGGTCTAGAGATAAATTTGGAAAATTATAGCTCCCTTTAAGAAATGTATATATCTATAATGTTGAATAAAAGAAGTCTATGATTTAAGTTGTTAAATTTAAGAGAAACAAGATCATAGTTTCTTCTCTCTGAAGAGAGAAATCAGAACTAGATCAGTGAATTAAGAGTTAGCATCATAAATATGACATTTTAAGGGAATCTAATGATGCTTGATACTGCTAATGTTTTCACATTGTTGACTTGAAGGCCAATCCATTATATTCTGTGTTTTTTTTTTAATATATCTTTAGTTATAGATGGACACAATGCCTTTATTTTTATGTGGTGCTGAATATCGAACCCAGGGCCTCACACATGATAGGCAAGCACTCTGCCACTGAGCCACAACTTCAGCCCCTGTTTTTTTTTTTTTTTTTTTTACTCTTAAAAAAACAAAACAAAACATAGAAAGCCAATTTTTTAAAATAGTAATATTGAGACAAGGTGATAGATGAATTATGTTAGAGTAATAAATTGAAGATACTGTTAAATGATTTTTCTGTTTCTCAGGCTAGCACAATCTCTAAAATTAGACTGTTAATTAATTTTACTATTAATGAGAAACAGACAACTATAGATTGAAATGATGAGAGTTTTTTAATTCATTTTTTAGTTGTAGATAGACACAGTATCTTTATTTTTATTTATTTATTTTTATGTTGTACTGAGGATCAAACCCAGGGCCTCACGCATGCAAGGCAAGTGCTTTACCACTGAGCCACAACCCCAGCTTATGATGAGAGACTTTTTATTTTATTTATTTTTTTTTTTAAATATTTATTTATTTTTTTAGTTCTCGGTGGACACAACATCTTTGTTTGTATGTGGTGCTGAGGATCGAACCCGGGCCGCACGCATGACAGGCGAGCGCGCTACCGCTTGAGCCACATCCCCAGCCCGATGAGAGACTTTTTAAATACAGTCCTTGACTAATAACTTTTAGTATTGCCAGAAAATTATAGGCTTTTTATGTTGTTGGTTTTTTTTTTTTAAGAGTAAATTTTTGCACAATTATGTTGTGGTTTTGTGTTCTTTTCCGCTGTTATAGCCTGATGTTAAGAAACAAAAGTTGACTGTTTTCATGCCCCAGTGTATAATGTTCTAATGGTCCAGCAGCATAGCAAATGATTAGAATTTTGGCAAAGACCTCCTGTCTTTCATTAGGAGAATCCCAGACACTTGAGTAGTAGTAGACTTCTTGCTGAGTGAAAGGGGAGTAAATTTTTTGTTGTTGTTTTTATCAGTATTTGCTTTTTTATCCTCTTCTTGGATAAATCAATTTATGATGTTGCTTTCCATCAGGTAAAAGCATATATTGCCATTGCAGGATGTCCTTGTCTCAGAGTCTTTGTGCAGCAAGAATTCTGTATTCACAATTTGTTTTTTAAATTTCATCTTGTTGTTCAATCTATTTGCTTGCCAAATTTAGTGAAAATAAATTTTCCAGAGCAGTGGTTTTATTACTGTCTGGGGAAATTCAGAGGAATTTCTTGTGGTATACCTCATTCCTTCCTCCTTTCTTGTTTCAAATGTACAAAATAATTAGCATTTCAAAGGATAAATAAACTTGGTCTTTGGGTAGGAATATATCACCTTACTGAGAACCTAATTTGAATTTTAGTTTACACGATCTTTGTTTGTTTGTTTTTTAAGGTACTGGGAGTGCTTAACCACTGACCCACATCCCCAGCCTTTTTTATTATCTTTTTCATTTTGAAACAGGGTCTGCTAAGTTGCTGAGGCTGGCTTCGAACTTGCAGCCCTCTTCTGCCTCAGCCTTTGGAGTTGCTGGGATTATAGGCATGCTTCATACTGCCCATCTAGTTTACATGAACTTAAGTCTTTGCAACTTTGTTGTCATGTTTTCCATTGTCTCTCAGATTCTGTCAAATTCATGTCATACAGAAATCTTCTTAAAAAGTAAATACATTGGAAGTTTCTACATTAGAATTAAAATTCTCTTCAAAATAGTATTATTATAATAGATGTACCTTGAATATATTATATCTATTTATGTGAAGCTTCCAGAATAGGCCAGTCTCTAGAAAGAGCAGGTTAGTTTTGCCAGGTTTTGGAGGTAGGGGTTTGGAGAATTGAGCTGCTTAATGGTTACATACAGAATTTCCTTTTTAAGTGGTGAAAAGTTCTAAACTAGACAGTAGTTACGGTTGCGCACAGTGTGACTATTTTAAAAGCCACTGAATTGGACATTCTCAAATGGCTAAAATGGTAAATTTTATGATGTATATCTTTTAGTACAATAAAAAATGCTGGAGTCGGTTATTTTATGCTGATGCTGTTATAATTTTGGTATTTTTTTTTTTGAAAGCTTAATCTTCTTTGATATGTTTTATTTAGGTAAAATGATCCATTCTATGGTAGCTCATTTGGATGCTGTTACAAGTCTAGCAGTAGATCCTAATGGAATCTATTTGATGTCGGGAAGTAAGTCTTGAATTTCTGTACTACTCACAGATTTTATAAAAAGAATTGTTACTCAGTAACAAGCTATAATTGTTCTTTTACAGGCCATGACTGTTCCATTAGATTATGGAATTTAGACAGCAAGACATGTGTACAAGAAATAACAGCTCACAGGAAGAAATTGGATGAGTCAATTTATGATGTTGCTTTCCATCCATCAAAAGCATATATTGCAAGTGCAGGAGCTGATGCCCTTGCCAAAGTATTTGTGTGAATCCACAAAAACTCACATCATGACAAAAGATTTGCTTGGACAGAAAAAGGGTCTGCATCACTGCCATCAGAAAGGTTATTGATATAACACTACATGTGTTCTGCCTGGTGAAGGCTATTTGGGGCAGGCATAAATTGGTAGAAATCACATCTTAATGTCAGGCTCATTAATTTAATTGTAATTACTGTATTTTGTGGGACATAAAGAAAAAGGACTCCAGTATTTGTGGCCTGTACTGGATATGAACTGAGCGTATGTCTGTTTTTTAGGTGTCTCTAAGCCAATGTGGAGTCTGATCTTTCAAAGACTTTTTTTTTTCCCCTAAAGGACTCTGTGTGCTGCCTTAGGGTTAGGAATGTGGTGCTCTTGTGGGGGAAAGTGAGCTCCAAGAGTAGCTTTTTTTCCATCTCTTAGTGATCTTTTGTTTATCAGTTGAATGCCACAGATTCCCTTTTGAACTTATTTTGCTTTAAAAAAAAAAAAAGAAGAAAAAGAAAATTTAACTTAAAATATTTTAGCATTAGTTGCACAAAATGTTTGGATAAAATTCTAGTTTTTATAAGTCTTTTTATATATTTAGCCTGTCACAACAGTGCTCAAGATTGTATTGAAGTTTTTCTGCATTATACAACCCTAAACACTGAGATCTCACTGACCAGCCACCCCCTTAACCACTTTCTTTCCTCCTTTTGCCTAATACAGCTCAGCTAAGTCCTTCCATAAAGATGCTAAATCACCTTCATCATTACATAAATGTCTTCATGAACAAAGGACTATTAAGTGTATTAAAATGAAACAGTGGGGTTTAGTACTCCAAAGGAACTCTTTAAAAAACTAATCTTGGCATCCTATCACTATGTGATATTTTGTACATCTTACTGTATTTACAAGTTTATTTATCAAGGATTATCCATCTTGCTAATGGCCTATTATTTATTTCACTTTTTGTTGGTCTTTATATCCTTTTATTAATGTGCTAAAGAAACCTGTATATCTATTTTGGAACTCCTTTGAATAGTCTAAAATAGACTAAAAATGGAATATTTTATAGTTTATGTTACAAAACAAGGTGTCCCCCCCGCCAAGATATATATCTTGGTTTACCATGATTCCAAACAAAATTATCTTGTTTAAAAATATTTGGAGTAAAATTTTATTTGCATTACAAATAGGATACAAAGTACTTCAATCAGGAAACAGAAATCTGCTGTGTTGGGACTAGTTTTCCCTGTTTTATTTTTTTAGATGTGCTTAATTTTATGGTGTAACTAAAGATTTTGTTTGTGTAATGCATGATTAAGACAATAAAGTATTTTTTCTAGTCTTCCAAAAAAAACTTTTCCGATCAGTTTGCAAGTTTTGATGAGTTTTGTAAGGGTTTTTGTTTTACAAACTATGAATCAGCAAATTTTTAAGATTGTACCACAAAGCAAACGTACAGCTGTTGAAAAATAATGTATATAAAATGCATATAATAAATATAAATTGTGTACCTGTATGTTACTGTTTGCTACATCATTTTGTGTTGAATAATAAAGTGCAATACTCTCCATAATTAAACTAGGAAATGGAGATGGTTTCTTAGTCCTTCATTTTTATGCTGTTATTTTTATACATTATTTTGCTCATTGGTATTCAATTAAGATTAGAACAGTGATGCTCTTAACTCCTTTTGAAGTATTTCACCCTATTTATTTGGTGATTTATAAAAACTATTAAAAGAAATTAGACCATTCCAAGTAACTAAAAAAAAAAAGTAGATGCAGTTTTAAATGATGTACTTAAACATCCTGTTCTTTATTTAATCTGAATTTCAATTAATGATGGTGTCCTGTCTAGCTATACCTGTTTCACCAAAAAACATTTGGCAAAGAATAAACTTTAAGAATAAACTTATTCATTACTTAAAGATTGTTCTTATAAATGAGATTAAGTATTAATATTCTGAAACTTTCCTTCAAAAAGTAATTATTTTACTTGAAAGGAACTACAAATGGATTTAGAAGGGGACACTAGAAAATTTACATGCAAAATCTATTTGAATGCCTGCTGCAAATGTTAAATTACATTGTGTGTGCATTGAGAAATTCCAGATAGAAATTTTAGTTTTTATCCTGAAACACTAAGACTTCTCAAAACCTTTGGAAAAAAAAAATATTTTTTTCTAAACTTGAACATTCAACTAATGAACAAATTCAACCAATGAATAAAGGGGCACTTTTCTCCTGACCACCTCCTGCCTCCTCTCTCCTCTCTCCTCTCTCCTCTCCCCTCTCCCCTCTCCCTTTCCCTCTCCCATCCCCTCTGTCTCCATCCCCCCCTCCCTCCCCCCCCCCCCCCCCCCCCCCCCCCCCCCTCTCCCTCCCCCCCTCCCTCCCCCCCTCCCTCCCCCTCTCCTCTTTAATCTCTTAAGTTTTTGCAAAGCTTGTATTGTTTCTGGCAGCTGTTTCAACCAATTGCTTTACTGCTTTAACTATAATGTGGTTATTTTCATTGCAATATATAAAAATTCACCTCTTTTGGAATGTATTAAAACTGTAATGGATAAAATCAGTATATGTTTATTTTTCTCTTACCTAATTTGGTTATGTTTCTTTATAATATTAAACATCTGAAAGAGACTAAAGGGATGCAAAAAGAATTGTCTTTTATTTGTGTGCTATTTGTGACATGGAAAATAACAGATTAGGTTATGAAGTAGGACTTTATACATAAGGTTTGAGGATATTTTTATATACAAACAATATGTTGACTTTGTCATTTAATCACATTCACCCTCTTTCATATTTGTATTTTCTTATTTCAAAACTGTTATCTACTGAAAACTAACAGTACATTAAAAGTTGTAAATGAGCTAGCATATTTGAAATTTAGACATGCCTGCTGAAGTTGAATTATAATGTTTTTAAAAATTTTTACTCCTTTTAGTTGTTAACCCTTTATCCTGATTGTTTACTCAGAGAAATTGATAGTTGCTTAAAGTTCTGATTTCTGCTCTTGCATGTTACCTCAGTAAAATATTCACTTCCCTGATTACTAAAAATTTTCTCCTTTATAGAATTAAAACACACACACACACACACACCTTTAAACAAGAATAACTAGAAGCTGTGGCTTCATTGAAGCTTAATTTTTAATTAAGGAAGGGTACTCCAGAATGAGAATTTGTGGTCTATGTACAGTTGAAAAACCATGTTAAGTTGAATTTTGATGATGATAAAATTCTTGTTAAATTAATCCATCATTTTCAGCTTTTTATAAAGGAAGAGGAAGGAAGTTATTGTCATCTCAACCTCCATTTTATCAAACATTTGTGTAATGTCAAAGGTAATTCAAGTTCTGCCATTTCGATTTACTGGAATATATTTTTCCAGCCAATTAAAGCCTTTTTCAGGTCAATTCTTTGATTGTACAGTTTCAGTTGGAATCTGGATCTGTTTGAAGTGGGGTGGGTATAGGGTTCACAAGGAGGAACAGAACCTATTTATGGAGAAGACAGCCAAGATGGGGTGATAGAACACCTCTGTCTGTGAGGGAAAGCCCTGATGAGCTAGTATACATTAATTTTGATATTCTCCTCTTGCATCAACTTAACAAACTAGCACTAGTTACAAAACATTTGTGTTGAAGCTACTACTCAGAAGCATGTGATAGTGCTTACTTAATCTGGCAATGCCTAAAACAGTAGGCATTCAGTAAATAATTATGAAAGAATATATATACTTGGTATCATTGCACATTGTGTTCTTTGTGTGTGTGTGTGTGTGTGTTAGGAATTGAACTCAAAGGTACTTTTACCACTGAGCTACATTCCCTAGTTTTTTGTTTTTTTTTCCCCCAGTTTTTAGATAGGCTTTCTCTAAGTTGCCCAGGCCTTCAATTTATGCAGCCTCCCATAGGCCCAGATACTATGGATACTATGTATTTAAAAAACAATTCAGATTGGTCTTTCCATGTAAATTAGTAAATATAGACTATTTACCATATCTTAGGGAGAAACACTTGGAATAATAAAAGGCAGCTTAGAATAAGTCACTAGCAATTTTATTAAGTATCCAAACTACAATACTTTTCCTGCAGTTTTGTTGTTTGAAATTTTTTTTCCAAAAACCTTACCAACTATTTTCTCAGTGCTTTGCTGTCTTTTAGAGTACGAGTCAATGTATCTCCACACATACAAAATTAAGTATATAAATAGAAAAATACCAAGCAATCCTGCTGTCTTGTTCAGTGTAATATTTTCAGTCATAAGTGACTATGAAAACACACAAAGAAGCTTGATACACAATTCCTAGCAATATAATCCATAATTGTAACTTTTTAGTATGAAGGAACAGCTATCTATATTGTTGATTGGTTTTAAGAAAATATCCACCTGGATCCAAATAGTTGAACTATGTTAAAAAGCTGGTTTCTATTGGTTTCTCTTTCATTTTCTTTATATAATTAATAGAAAATGATTAGAAAAGAAATGTTGCTTTTGATCTAGGTATCACATTCTTTTGATATTTGACATTTACATATCTAAACATTTAATAAACATTAAAACTTTTTAGAGATTTTAATCCATATCTCCTCTTCCTGAGTTTCTAAGGGCCATAGTTATGAAGAGGCAGCCAAGTGTTTTAAATAATTGTGAAGTCTAAATTGTAATCAGAAGGTAGTAGCTTTAAAAGGATGCTTATTTGTTTAGAACAGCTGTTGACATTTAATACAAGTATGCTATAATACTATACATACTATGCTAGTATGCTGTGATATTTCATTATTGGGAATACAGTTTATACATTAGATCCTCTTGTACTTTCTCTTTCAGTTGTCAAAATATCACCATTATTGCTGGGATTCTAAGAAATCTCTACAAATGCCTCTAATGATATCAGAAACAATTGGTTCTAATCCTGTGAACTCTCTTGTGAAGAAAGCATGTGACTCCTTTGGTTTAGAGGCCATATCTTTCAGGTCATCCAGGGGTGCCCAAGCCACACCAACAGAGAAGATGGTGATACCTGTAATGGAAATAATTTAATTAAAAGCCAGTCTAATAAATATGTACAGTTATCTATATGTTTGTGTATATATTCCATATATTGGTGTATAGTTGCAGAGAAAACTTCCTAGTAATTTCTGAAGAACTAAAGTTTCCTGTATCCAATCATTAGGTAAGTTTTAACAGTCTTTTTGATGAGATTGGTAAAACAGTATGGTCAAAACCAGAAATCTTCGTCATCAGTGTAATTTAGCACATTGACATTAATGATATGAGCACTGGTACAGAAAAAATATTTGACAAACTTCATGTCCATTCACAACACAAGAAGGAATAGAAGAAAACTTTCTTAATACATATTATCTCTTAAAAGATATCCTATAGGCTAGAGATGTAGCTCATGGTACAGTGCTGGCCTAGCATGTAGAAGCTCCTGAGTTTGATCTCCCAGCATCTCACAAAGTACACAAAAAAGTGAAAATTTCTCCTGAGATTGATGTGAGAAAGGCCTGCTATCATCACTTAAAATTAGTACATTGGAGTTCTGGCTGGCACCTTAAAGCATGAGAGAATGGCACAAGATAAGAAAATGGTGAATGTTTTCAAAGTTTACATTGGGGAACATTAACTAGTCTTCTGTAGATACCAACAATTTGTTTCCTGTATTTGTCTTGGTAGTTATATTGGCAAGCTGTCCAATCATCAGAAATTGCCAGTCTGTAATATGAAAGCAAAAATAGGGGGATGGGAGTGGGGATGTGGCTCAGTGGTAGAAAACTTCCCTGCATGTGAAGCCCTGGGTTCAATCCCTATTGCCCACCTCCAACACATACACACCAAAAAAGAAAAAAAAAAAAAATCGTGGTGATAAATTGCCAAAAAGGGGTTTCTATGAAACTGAAGTAATTTTGGTTTCATTGAAGCATTCCATCTACATTCCCTTGATTTATTATGGGGCTTTTAGTACAACTACATTTTGGTTAGGGTGATAATTATATTAGCTGAATTCACATGAATCCTAACATTGCCCTTAGAGTTTCTAGTTAATCCACTATTCAAGATTTAATTCCTTTTTTTAAAAATTTTTTTTAGTTGTAGATGGACACAATACTTTTACTTATTTTTATGTGGTGCTGAAGATTGAACCCAGTGCCTCACATGTGCAAAGCAAGCGCTCTGCATCTGAGCCACAACTCCAGCCCTAATTCCCTTTTTAAAAAATGTTATTCTAAATTGCTATACATGACAGCAGAATGCATTTCAATTCATAGTACACATATAGAGCACAATTTTTCGTGTCTATGGTTGTATACAGAGTAGAGTCACCCATTTGTGTCTTCATACTTAGGGTAATGATGTCCATTCCACCATCTTTCTTACCCTTATGTCCCCTTCCTCCCTTTTCCCCTATCTAAGGTTCCTTCATTCCTCCCATGCTCGCCTGCCCCATCCCCATTATGGATCAGCATTCTCATATCAGAAAACATTTGGTTTTTTGGGGTTGGCTTACTTAGCATAATATTCTCTCAACTCCATCCATTTACCTGCAAATGCCATGATTTTATTCTCTTGATGCTGAGTAAGTAGTATTCTATTGTGTGTGTGTGTGTGTGTGTGTGTGTGTGTGTATATATATATATATATATATATATATATATATATATGACTTTTTTTAATCCATTCATCTACTGAAGGGCATCTAGGTTGGGTCCACAATTTAGCTATTGTGAATTGTGCTGCTGTAAACATTGATGTGGCTGTGTCACTGTAGTATGCTGTTTTTAAGGCCTTTGGGTGTAAAATTCATATGCAGCAAAATGAAATTAAGCCCTTATCACTATGCATAAAAGTGGATCAAGGACCTAGGAATTAAACCAGAGACCCTGTGCCTAACAGAAGAAAAAGTAGGCCCAAACTTCCATCTTATCGGATTAGGCCCCTACTTCCTTAATAAGACTCCTGTATCTTAAGAAATAAAATTAATAAATGGGGTGGATTCAAACTAAAAGGCTTCTCAATTAAACAGGTGAATAGAGAGCCTACAGAATGGGAGCAAGTTTTTACCACCCGCACATCAGATAGAGCACTAATCTCTGAGATATGTAAAGAACTCAAAAATCTTAACACCAAAAAAACAAATAACCCAATCAATAAATGGGCCAACGAACTGAACAGACATGTCTCAGAAGATGATACACAATCAATTGACAAATATATGAAAAAAATGTTCAACATCTCTAGAAATTAGAGAAATGCAAATCAAAACTAAGATTTCATCTCCAGTCAGAATGGCAGCTATTAAGAATACAAACAACAATAAGTGTTGGCAAGGATGTGGGGGAAAATGCACACTCATACATTGCTGGTGGGACTGCAAAGTGGCAGCCAATATGGAAAGCAGTATGGAGATTCCTTGGAAGATTTCATTCTAATGTGTACAGTGATCACAGTTGCAAAGACGATATAAAGCAGGATTAGGGCTGGGGCTGTAGCTTAGTGGCAAAGCGCCTGCCTAGCATGCATGAGGCACGTATATACTTACACTTAGTTTAGGAAAAAATAAAGTTGTAACCCTAAAAGCCCAATCTGATTCCTGTTTTTTTGTGAGGAATAATTTTCATGAAATTTCAGTGTGGCCTAACCTCATCATAGGAAAGTTACACAGAAATTTAGTTCATTTTAGCCTGAATACAATCCTAAATTAGTTCAGTACACGAAGTTTGAGAAATGCCAACAGGAAGGTAAGTCTTCACTTGAACATAGGTTAGTTACTTATGTGTAAAAACTACTACTACAAAGGAGATGTATAGCTTAAATTGGATGTATCCATTCTCTGTACTGCTTCAGTATTCTCATAGATATACGAGTATACAATAAACATTAAGAGAGTTCCCAACATATAGAAAAGAGGGTTTAGTCATTAGGAATTGAAGGGAAAAGGAGGTACAGAAAAGTGTAGAAGAATGCAAGGCTGTTGATTCTCCCCTCCCAACTCATTTACTTACATCTCCACAAAGGGAATCCTAGCTTTTTTTTTTTTAATCCTCTTTGATCTCAGCAATGTATTAAAGTCTTAAGAAACATAGATCTTTTCCAAAAGTAATAATAAGGTTGGAGTGAGGAAAGTCCCTACCATTTTAAAACACAAGAGAGTGTGTTCATTAGCTCAAGAAGAAAATTTAGTTTAGATAGGATTGGGTTAAACTGTTTATTGGTGACCTTATCTTGGAAAAGTCATGCTGGACTGAAAATTTTAAAGACAAAAGTTTTAATAGTCACACAGTTGGCATGGTAAACAGTGATTATTTGGGGATATATTCCAAATTTGAGCCAAACATGAGCACCTGTAACTTAAGTCCTTAACACATGATGGTTCTCAAGACAGTTCTAATAATCCAGTAGGTTAGGAGTGTGCACTTAAGCCAGCATGCTTAGGTTCGAATCCTTGCATTGCCATACTTAACAGCTGTATCAGATTGTTTCCTTCTCTGTGGAATGAGATTAGTAGGGCTGCTCTGACAAATCAACTAATATTGGATCAAGTTCTTAGAACAATGACTGCTAGTACACTGCAGGTGTTTGTTCAATAAAATAAATACTTTCATTTACTCCCTAAATTCACAGAACCCCTCCTCAGTTCCCTTTCCATACAAAGGACAAGGATCTTACCTGCATCATGTGCAGCAGCAGCAGGACCTCGGACATCATCATAGGACTGCCCATCTGTGACAATTACCAGGAAGTTCTTGTTGGGACTGTCCCTCACAGGACCAAACACATTTCTCACAGTAAAGGAAATGGCATCACCAGTGGCCGTTCCACCACTCATATATCGGATGTTCCTAATAACAGCAAGGATATTCTCCTTGGTGTTATAATCAGTGAAACTGAATTCTGTGCGCTGATCGTAAGTGAACTGTACAGCAGCTATCTTGGCACCAATGTCTGAGATTTCAAAAGTCTTGGCTATGTTGGAAACAAATTCAAGCATCAGGCGGAAATTACTATCTCCAACGCTGCTGGAGCCATCAATTAGGAAGGCAATGTTCACTGAGTTATAACAGGTCTTGCTGCACATCATTTGCTCATGAGTACAGAGCTTCTGTACCAGAGGCTTTACATATTTTGTGGTGCCAAACCAGTTGGGCATATGGTAAGAGAAGAAGCCATTATTCCGACAGACAGCCTAATGGGGGAGACACATGAAAGATATCCAATGAGATCAAAACTTGTCTCTAAAAGTTTTGAAAATATTCAATCTTGGGTGTTCAAGAGTTAATCAGGGCCAGTCAGCACCCCATGCTTAAGGTGCAAAACTGAATCAATACAATCAGAACAGAAGATGTCCCTTACCCCCTTACCTTGTCAACAAATGCAACATCCTGAACCATCCCCAATTCTTCAGGGATAGGTTTGGCCACAGAAACTATAAATACATTGACTCCAAACTCTCTGGCCACAATGCCTGCTTCCTCAATGTCATCAGAAGGCCAACCATCAATAAACACCACCACCACTTTGGGGATCCCTTTTCTCACTCCATTATCAGCTGTGAAAAATTTCTGAGCAGTATGCTTCAAGGCTTTGCCTGGGTTTAAAAAGATGCAAACAGGCAGCATTTACCACTGCTCAAATGACATTTCTATTTCCCTGTGGCAACTTGTTACTATTAAGTTTAAGAACATATATGGAACTTGATTCTATAATAGCTGCCTCAACTGGAAAAGTTTAATTATACTTCAGGCCTATTTTTTGTCTTCACTACCCACATTACTACCCCCTTTACCTCCCAGAAGCCTCACATTTCCTTACCTCATGTCAATCACTAGTCAGAAACACAAAACTGACTCCTACTCCTGTCATGTGCTTTCTTGCCCGTTGGTGAATGACAGATGAGTACCTCTAAGAATCAGGAACAATAAGTTCTCTCTTCAGAGGGTCAATTGTCTAATTCTTTCTGCCACATCTGCATTCATTAGATAAGTCTGTTAATCTTTGCTTCTTTTTACCAGTATAGTGATATCCAGCCTATCTCATATAAAGATTATAAATGAATGTTTTAGGTTTTTTAAAATAAGAACTATCAATTAACACCTTGGTATATTTCCCATTATAAATTGAATATTTATCTCAGGTGATCAGATGCAGGTCTAGCTAAGATTCCAGTACCAGGAGGAAGAGTTTTACAACAGTTCATATAAAATGGCCTAACACTGTTTCACATGTCTGATCACTAATAACTCTTCTATATTACATCCTGGGTGTCCAAGTCTACTTACCTGTATTGGAATTACCTCCTCTGAAACCTACTTCCTTTATGGCAAACAAAACATCTTTGGCTGATGTGAAGTTTTTCAAATAAAACTCTATCTTGGGATGTTCACTATGATTTAAAAAAAAGATATTATCCAATAAGTATTGGGAATGTTGAGAAGGTAATAAGCCACATTAGATGCCTTAAAAAAAGTTTGTAAATCAGACAATACCCTTTGTGGTACTAGGGATTACACCCAGCAGCACTCTACCTGTGAGCTACATCCCCATTCCTTTTTAAGATTTAAAAAAAAAATTTTTTAGTTGTAGATGGACACAATACCTTTATTTTATTTGCTTATTTTTATGTGGTCCTGGGGATCAAACCCAGTGCCTCAAACATCCTAGGCAAGTGCTATATCACTGAGCGACAACCCCGGGCCCCACTCCTTTTTAATGAGACAGGGTCTTGCTAAATTGCCCAGGCTGGCCTCAAACTTTTGACCTCCTGCCTCAGCCTTCCTGAGTAGCTGAGATTATAGGCATGTGCCCCCTATGTTTCTGTTTTAATCCCACAGTATATAGTCAACTAAGACACTGCATCCTTTCTTGAATTTTTGAGGATATTTTAAAAATATAAGTACAATTTTTTTAGAGAGAGAGAGAATTTTTTAATATTTATTTTTTAGTTTTCTGTGGACACAACATCTTTGTTTGTATGTGGTGCTGAGAATCGAACCCGGGCCACACGCATGCCAGGCAAGCGCGCTACTGCTTGAGCCACATCCCCAGCCCCATAAGTACAATTTTTAAAATATGGCAAATATGATTGCTACATTGGGGGTTTATTCTGAGTAATAAACTGATACATATCACATGTACAATCTCATTTCATCTTAATTTAAAAGTAGATTATTATCCTGACTCTATAAGTGGAAAAACTTAGGTCAGAGCACTCAGGTAATTTGCCCAACAAAACATAGCTGCATTTTAAATTTAGGGGTTGTCTGGCTGGCTCCAGAGTTTATTCCAAGACAATATGAAGCACCTGAAATTGGGCTTGGCTCAGGGCACTGGGTTTAATGGAAGTCTGCATTTTTGGGCACCAGGTATCTGGGAAACAGCTGCAGGTGAGACTGGGTCTGCTCCAGTGAGGAAGCCTGGAAGCACTGAACAATCTTGGGTCTCGTACCCAGGTCTCTTCCATAGAGAGGGACAAGTTCAATGATACTAAGGCCAACATTTTTTTTAAATGGAAAAAGTTACAAGGAAATGAATTATATTATGACATTAACTTTTGCTTATAATAAATGATAATGATATTTGCTGATCTTAAAAGTATATGTATTGTGAGAGATTTTAATACAAAATAGCTGGGCATGGTAGCATGCAACTGTACGCCCAGCTGCTCAGAAAGCTGTATGAATCTTCTGAATCTTTTGAGTCCAGGACAGAGTGGAATCTTTTGAGTCTAGGACACAGTGGGTAATATAGTGAGACCCTGAATCAAGAAAAAAATAATATTAAAATTAATATTAAAAAATTGGGGGCTGGTAGAGCACTTGCTTGGCACATGTGAAGCACTGGGTTCAATCCTCAGCACCAACCACATAAAAATAAATAAATAAATAAATAAAGGCATTGTGTCTATCTAAAATTAAAAATATTTTTAAAAATTTCATTTCTCTGTGTGTGTGTGTCAAGTGCTCTAACACTGAGTTACATCCCCCTACTCTGTGTATATTAGAGACCATGTTGAGTAAATACAAAGTACAATTTATTATATTTCGGTTTTAGATCAGCAGTATTTCATAAGTGCAAAAGTTTAAGATCTCAGCATTATCAGTAGCTTAAGTCAAAACTTTTTAAGGGCTGGGCACAGTGGCGCACACCTGTGATCCCAGCAATCTCGAATTCAAAGCCAGCCTCAGCAACAGCAAGGCACTAAGCAACTCAATGAGATCCTGTCTCTAAATAAAATACAAAATAGGGCTGGAGATGTGGCTCAGTGGTCCAGTGCCCCTGAGTTTAATCCCCAGTACAAAAAAAAAAAAAAAAAAACCTTTTGAGGGACAAGAATAGCACTAATTATATTTCTGTATATCTGGTAGTTTGATTTCTGCACACCTGATAAAATGTTGGGTCACAAAATCAGATTTCATGGCTTGATAACCTTTTCACTTTTGTAGTTACTGTTCAACTATCCAAATTATGATTACGAGGTCAGTCATATTTTGCATCCTTAATGATACATTCTGTTCTTCAACTTAAATATAGACTATTGACACAGTTTTTCTAAAATTTCTTTCTGAAGTACAAAAGCTAGAAACCGGGAAGTTTATAAGAAGCTAGTCTTTGTGTCTACACAGTAGTGTAGCTTTCCCCTTAAAAACTAATTGGGTCAAATTAACCCAAAAAGTATAGGAAATGAACTGCATGGAATTGCCTGATGGGATATTAAACTGTACAATAAAACCGTTATAATAAAAACAATGTAAAAATGATGTAAGAATTAGCGTAAGAGCTTGGATGCCTATAATCCCAGCTAGTGGGGAGGCTGAGGCAGGAAAATCATAAGTTTGTGGCCAGTAACTTAGTGAGACTCTGTCTCAAACAAAAGAAAAGGAAAGGGAAAACAAAACAAAATAAAAAAAGATTTAGCATTTGGATCAAAGAAATAGACTTGCCCAGGGGCTGGGGTTGTGGCTCAGCGGTAGAGCGCTCGCCTAGCATGTGTGAGGCCCTGGGTTTGATCCTCAATACCACATATAAATAAATAAATAAATAAATAAATAAAATAAAGTTATTGTGTCAACTACAACTATATATATATATATATATATATATATATATATATATATATATTTTTTTTTTTTTTTTTTTAAGAAATAGACTTGCCCAAACTTGTACATAAAAATGATACCACAGTACTGGAAGTGTGGCTCAGTGGTCAAGTACTTGCCTAGTATGTGAAAGACCCTGTGTTCAATCCCCAGCACTATAAAAAGAAAAAGAAAAAATATACCACAAATAAAGGAATTAGGAGCTCTTTTTTTTTCTTTTTTGAGATGAAGGACAAATTATTAAATTGTATGAAAATTAACAGACATGGCTGGGTATGGCAGCTCACATCTGTAATCCCAGTGGCTCGGGAGGCTTACGCAGGAGGATGGAGACTTTAAAGCCAACCTCAGCAACTTAGCGAGGCTCTAAGCAACTCAGTGAGACCCTGTCTCTAAATAAAATACCTTAAAAAGGGGCTGGGGATGTGGCAGCTCAGTGGTTAAGTGCCCCTGAGTTCAATCCCTGATACAAAAAAAAAAAAAAAATCAACAGTCATCTCACACCAAACACACATGCATGCACACACAACTACATAATTAATTTAGTTTATCTAAATAAACTAAAAGTGAAGCCAATTATGAAAAATAACCTAACAAAATATGAGTTACTGTTTGCAATAGTACTGGTGACACCTTTATACGCTAATAGTAGTTTAAGTTGGTTCAACTTTCTAGAAAGCAATTCTATTTCAGAAACCTTCAAAATGTCAGAACTAACACGTAGAATTCTAGCCTAATGAAATCATCAGAGATGGACACAAGGATGAAGAAAGGATGCTCATCACAGTGTAGTGTTCAATGGTGAAAAAACAATAGCATGGTTAGGTAACTGTACAAAGGAATATTATGAAACATTTTTTTTTTGATGAATGCTTGTGATGAGAAAATGCTCAAAATACTGAGGGATGACAGGATACAAGACATTTTAAATGACCAACCTTTTTAAAAATTTATATATCAAAAATTTTCTTAAAGGAAACAGAAGTTTTTATAATGACTATCTCTGGGACCTATGATCTGAGAAATTTCAAGCTTGCTATAATGAGTATACTGTAATTCTAAAAGACATCATAACTATTATTTTAATATTAAAAGATCTCCAAACCAAGGGAATATAGAAAGAGCTAAGCAGAATAATGGCAGAATAGGAAAGAGAAATGGACAAATTATTGTTTCTTCCTTTTGAAAAGAGAAACTTGGAATTAAGCAGAGTAGATAGATGTGACTGGTGATTTATGTGAGCAACAAGACCTTTAAGCTCACCTTCTGGTCTTTATATATAGATAGCATATCATTTTCCAATCCTTTTGTTCCAAAAAGGAGGCACTCAGACCTAATAGTCTGCCCAGATGTTTTTCTTTCTTTTTATTTATTTATTTATTTTTGTTACTTTTGTTGCTTTGTTTGTTTTCTTTTTTTGCATTGCTGGGGATGGAATCCACAGCCTTGCACATGTTAGGCAAACACCTGCCCAGTCAGTCTTAAATTCTAAGTGTATAGTTTGAAAATTCAGCTTGTCCACAACTCAGTATGTTTACATGGAGCTCATGATTGTATCAGAATGATAATTCATCATCATTCAAGATATCAGTCACCTCCGTTTTAAACAAGTTGGTACCTGGCTTGAACAAGACCCACGTGTGGTCCCTCTGTTCCAATTCCCAACATCAGAGCCACTTTCCCAACAAAATTCTTCTGTAAATTAAATCTGCGCTGCCCAATATTAAAGCTTCCATCAATCAGAAAGGCGATGTCTGCTTTACAGTCTGTGGATAGTCAAACAAGTCCTTTTGTTAGCAGTCACAAGAGGAGGCAGGGGAAATGCTATTTACTCAAATGGATGTCTCATTCTTACCTTTATTGCCAGTTTTCTTCTCTGGTGTTTTCTTTAGTCGTTTGCCTAAAGTAAAGGGAACACTTAGAATAAGCAAAAGAAACTTTCAGAGCAAGAAGCTCACATGGGGGAAAAGCTCACAACAAAGAATGTCATTCTTGTAAAGACTTTTTTTTTTTTTTTAAGTTACTTGCCTCATGATTTCCTGGGCCAGGAAGCAATGCCCAACAAAGAAATAAGACAGGACTGTTATAGGCCTACATATTTGATGTATCTCTGATTCAAGAATTTGATATCTCAAACTTACAGTGGAGTCAGATTGGTAAATAAGAACCTAATTTTCTTAATGATTTTTAAAAATATCTTCGTTTTTATTTATTTTTGTATGTGGTGCTGAGGATTGACCCTAGGGCATCACCCATGCGAGGCAAGAGCTCTACAACTGAGCTACAACCTCAGGACCCTTAATTTATTTTATTTTATTATTATTATTTTTTTTACTTTAAAATGACTATAGTTTAGTGGGCTGGGGCTGGGGCTGGGGCTTAGCGGTAGCGCACTTGCCTGGCATGTGCGAGGCACTGAGTTCGATTCTCAGCACCACATATGCATAAATAAAATAAAGGTCTATCAACAACTAAAAATATATTTTTAAAAAATTTAAAAAAATAAAATGATTATAGTTTATAAAAGGGGATCCTGGCTTTTTTTTTTTCAGTACACACTAATTCCTTTTATTCATATGACAGTGCAGTAATTAAGGAATAAAGTAAATGAAACTAGAAATAAGTTCATGGTACTTTGACCATTTCCTAGGCATGGTCTGTCAGAAAAGGTAGGACTTCAAGAGAATGATTGGTAGTAGAGATGATAATTGAAAATATAAGAAGGGATCTGAAATACAAAATTTAATGTTTCTGTCTGCAATATGTCAGTAAACAGATTTTACTTTATAATATCAATCTTTAACATCACATTTTAAAAGGAAAGAGTCTACCAATAACACGTTTATTTGTAACTGCCAAATGCTCTGTCAGGCAACTAGGAGACAGGTTCCACATTTCATACCTGTTGATGGACGTGCCGTGGACACTGCCTGTCCTGTGGCTTCCTGAGCACCACTTTTGCCTTCTGTTAAGATAAAGAGAAGTCTATTTTTTCTTCCTTTTTAATATTAAAGCATTATAAATCTTATTTAGAATTCTGAATAATAAATACAACAGGGTGATGGTGATTAAGGACATAAACTGCATGCTAGTATCAGAGAACCAAAATGGATTCTTTTCTATCACATTTGAAAGGATCACAGTTTGAAGGGATTTGCAGTTTAGTGTCACACTGAGTTTTTTCGCATTCTGAATGCAGTCAATTCAAATTTGTATTGCCATTGTCTGAGAGCAAGATCATTCTTCCCCCATTCACCCAAGTTTGGAGGCTGGAGTGATATATGACCCTTCTGGTCTCCTGACTCTGTCCCATAGTTGAACTCTTCTTGACCACAGGTTTTTCTATCAGAATTAAAGAAGTTGGACTAAGAAACAGGAAACTTTTTGAGGGGGGAGGGGCATTGGGGGCAATATTTATAAGTGAGAACAATATAATTGTACCTACTAGTCACTGTGAAAGAAGCAGACCACCTGGAAAGCATCTGAGACTGGATGCCATTGGCATCTACAGAGGAATAGTTTTCTCGGCCAGGTAGGCTATAGATGCGTACAGGTCCTCCTGAGATGCTGATTACTCCCCTGCAACACGAGAGGAACAGTTGAGACGCCATCCACACCTTTTCAGGGCATCAGGCTGACATATAGTGCCCTGTTGCATCTATCACTCTGATTAATCAAGAAAACTATTCAGCAGGGAAATCGAGTGCTGCCAGTCTTTTAAAAACTTGCTTACACAGGAACAAAATCTGCCTGAGGAAATGGTTTTGTGCTGTTGAACTTCCTCAGTGTTGATGAGAATACGCTTGTAGGATCCTATTCCCTACCACTCAGAGACTGAGTTAATAAAACAATTTTCCTAAGTTACTCTAACTACATGATCTTGCACTGAATTTTTTTTTAAAGTGACCTATCGACTGCAGGATATTGTTTAACACTTGTAAAACAATAGTGACCTTGAGCAAAATTCTTGACAAACTGAGTTCAATTTTCTAAACTGTAAGATTGAGTAGAACTGTACCTGCCTTGTAGACTAGTGGCAAAGTTAAAATGATGGCTGGCACAGTGAAAGCTCCATAATACATGACATGATTAGAAATGTTTTAGAACCACAAAATCTAGCCATCAAAAAGTAATGCAGGGATGGGGCTGTAGCTCAGTGGTAGAGCATTTGCCACACAAGTGTGAAGCATTGGGTTTGATCCCTAGCACCACATAAAAAAATGAATTGATAAACAAAGATATTGTGTGTCCATCTACAGCTAAAAAATATTAACAAACAAACAAAGAGCTAACGCAATCTGCCGTTTGTTAGAAAGCTTCCTTTGTATATTTGGTGTTTCAGGAAACTTTAAAACTTTAAATATATCTATATTCTATGGCCAAAACTGGCACCAAATAAAGTGAGGGAGGAAAGAGGTCCAGATGCTTAAAGTGGGAAAGAAAATAATTTATGCTTGTATCCCCCTCTCCCCTGGTGTATGGGCTTACCTGTGGATAGCAGCCCCGCATATGCTTGATACAGAAGCATAAACTATGTTCCCAAACACAGAGAATTCCTCAGGAGGGCAGCCACCTGGGCAAAGGACATCTGCTTTCTCTTTCCTGATGTCCAAGCCTCTGGTAAAGCATGTGATAGCAATAGGAACTGAAGAAATAGGAGGGAATGTAATAAGCATCCTTGGGACTTCTTTGGGAGCAATGGTGGGGAACCAGCGCATGAGAGTTAAATTTTACTTCCCTAGTTTCTACACCATTGACACATGTACCATTTTACATCATTCCCAGATTTTAATAAGTGAAAAGTTGGTTTTCTAGTTTAATTTACTCCCCAGCCACTAGAGAAGTCTAATGTCATAATTTTCTCAGTTCTTAATCAGTTTGGAAATACACTGGATCTAGAAAATAGCATTATTCATTGAACATTTATTCATTCCAGAAACAGAAATCCAACTCTGAGGAAGTTATGTTCATGGTTGACATGATGTGTTGGTAGTGAATCCAAAATGAGCCTTTCTGGAACATTTTCATAGGTATATGTAAAATTCTCTCTAAGCTACCTTTCCCTTCACAGCAACATTTATCCAAGTTGCCCTATAAATAAAGAGCCTTAAAATCACAAGTTCCCTTAAATAAACCAGTAATATGATGCTTAGATTGACAGAATGTTATTTACTTCAATCATTTATTTTACAGATGAGAAAACTAAACCATGGGGTTAATTTGCCCAAGGAACATTCTACAACTTCCAAAAGACAGGACACAAGGAAGTTAGTCCCATCAGAATGGAGCATTTTTATCTTAATTGAACCTGATTATTTCTGCTCCAGATCTGTCCAAAGAAATATTTCAGGCAGTGAATGCATTTTTAGAAAGCACTGTTAATATGCTCAAGTTTTGCACTGTTAACCTGACTAATAAAGAATCAAAGTTTTTACTATAAAAGACACTAGGTAATATGTAACCCTCAGTAATACGTAACAAGATAACAATAAGAAATGTTAATTGGTCCATTTACTGTAGATATTAAATTGAGATTAACA
Source organism: Marmota monax (assembly GCF_021218885.2). Lineage (NCBI taxonomy): Eukaryota > Metazoa > Chordata > Mammalia > Rodentia > Sciuridae > Marmota > Marmota monax. Next base: position 8,431,134 of record NW_026694099.1, on the reverse strand, counting down.
TTACTAAATGCATTTTCCAAACACAGGAAAATGGCCTCTAAAACTTTTTGAAACAGATTTTTCAAACAAACAAACTCTCCTTTTTCCAAGAGAGGAATACTGTCTGGTCACATTGCCCAATTGAGTAGCTTGCCTCTAACAAGGACCCTCTCTGTTTCCTCCGTGTTGAGCTGAACGTGTGGACTGGAAGAGAAGGAGAATGGCAGGTATACGCTGAGCTCAGAGCTCAGACCTCTAGAAAACTGCGAAGTTAAAATCCTTACCGAAAACAGGAGCCTCAAACCTATTATCAAACAGCCCCAATAGTATTTTCGGCTGGTAGGGACAATACTGGAATTTGGCGCAGAGACTGCCTTCACCTGCTAATGCGACTTTACTGGAGGAAGGAGTGAGAAATGCAGCCGGGTGCAATACTTAACCTCATTTCTACTTTCATGGAAAACAACAGATTTTAGAAAATACACGGAACCACACACTTCAATACCCAGACCTCTACACGTGAAACAGACTTTTTTTAGTCTTTCTCATATGCGAATGGGACCACAACTCTGCTTTTTCTAGGGATTACACCTGAAACACAGGTAGGAGGTAAATCAAGGTAGGATAACGACATGAGCCTCCCCGTCTCTCGGCTACGAAAACTTGAAGGTTTCTCTGGACCCCAAACGCAGCGGAACCGCCGGAACTAGTGTGCCCCTCAGTGGGGATCAACAGGTACCCCTGCTTGGACCTTTCCTGCTGGCGCTCTGGTCTGGAGCTCGGTGGGATGGGTGGGCATGGAGAGAGGCTTTCTTCTCTGAGCCAGGGGAAGAACGTCCTCACCGTACCCCCAGAGAGCCCCTCGCGCGGGAGAACAGGTAAGCCAGAGCAAATCCAAGGTCGGGGTGAATGCTGGCGAGCCAACTAGCGGCTCGAACCTTCGCGTCCTCTGCCTCTTCCCCTGGAGCCAAGGTGCAGGGGGGTCGATCTGATGATTCTCGGTTGACCCTCGGCTCCTCCGACCGCCAGGTCCGAGCCCTCCTTCCTTGACCCGGGAACCCACAACTCACCTGGTCCCTCGCTGCCCGCGGGTTCCGGCAGCAGCGTCAGACAGATACCTACGAAGAGAGGAAAGCGCGAGGACTGGCTCCGGCCTCCACCCCACTTGGCGCGAGGGGAAGCGGGGCGGTGAGGGACGCGTACCCACCGAGACAGAGAACTATGATCCAGGCTGCAGACATGGTGGTTGAGGGACTGTTCGGACCTGGGAGAGAGCAAGACTGTGAAGGAGGCTAGAGTGGGGGAAGGGGCCAGTGCCCAGCTCACGACGCCCGCCCGCCCCCTCCTCAGAGACGTCTTTCCCCTAGTAAACCCGGGGACCGCGGAGGATGGGAGGGGACCGCGGAGGATGGGAGGGGACCGACGAGCCGCTGCTCCCGGACCAGCCCCTCTAGATCTGAAGGCGGCACTGCGGCTGCAAATCGAGCCAAACCCAGAATCGATGTGCAACCCCAGATTGGGGTTGCGGGGTGGTGGGAGGGATGGCGCCAATATGAAGACAAACAGACAAGCTAGGAGCGACAAAGGAGAGGCAGGAACTTGCAAGCGCCACGGATCCCACCCGCGAGAGCCGGCCGCCCACAGTCCTGCACCTGCGTGGGATCCGCCCGGCTCCGCTCGAGTGCGGAAAGCGCAGCTCCCGCGGCCGCTATAAAGGCTGGGTCGCGCGCATGAGCACTGTGTGGGGGGCACGCTGGAGGGAGCTGGGAGCCGGTCCCCCGGGGCCGGACGGTGGCAGTCCAGCTCCTCCCTCACCCCCTTCCGGCCCCTGGGTGAGGCCGGCGCGGAGGCGCCTCCCACCCGCGGAGTGGATTTCGGCCACCTGGACGCGGCGTCTGATTGTCCCTAAGGGAGAAGAGAAGGTCCGGGTCAGAGTCCCGGGGGGCCCCGTGGGCCCGGTGGGACTTGGCGTCGGAGGGAGTGTGGGAGCGCAGCGGGAAGGGCACCTAGGGATGTGCGCTCAGGCCAGACGGCACCCGACGTGCAGGTTGTCCGACTTGCCTCAACCGCGCCGCGCAGCCCAGCGGGGGTCTCACCGCCGGCCTCCGCTGCCTCCACCCAGGCTGGAGATGACACTCCCCCACGCACAGTCCCAGACCTTGGGAGCCGCAGCATTGCCGGAACCAAGGCGGCTGAGGTAGCATAGGGCACGCTGCTGGCCTCCTAGACGCCTGGGCTCCGGAAGAAATAGTGGACCCTCTGGGCCTAAGAGCAGATCTTCCCACTTCGCGCTCTAAACTCCTGCTTCTAAAGTAAAACCAACCTGGATTTGGTGAACGCAGGTCCTGTATTTGTTAGAAAACCTGTCAACTGACTGGTTGTTCTTTGGAGATTCTGCGGGGACTCCAATTTTCCTCAGCAGTCTCCATTTACTGTAATGGATAGTAAGGCCTTCAGGCAGCAGTTACATTTGCCATTTCTTCTTCTTCTCTGGATGGGTAAAGTTATATCTGATTGCCTTTCCAAACTTCTAGGTCTGGTAGCGTGATTACACACTGTCTCATATTTGGTAATGGGTCATCCTCCCTTACTTCAATTCTGGGAGAAACAGCGGGATTCACAGGGAACTTGGTGACAGTCTGAGGAACTACCCCCCAAACCTGCATAATCACTTACTTCCTGGTACTACATCCTCCTAACCCCCAACGGCTTTATTTAGTTATTGTTTATTTGCCACAAATCCATCTATTTTAAGGATTTTTTAAAAAGGAAAGATTTTTAGTTTACAAAATCGTTTAGCCCTCAATATAATTCAATTTTAGAACATTACCACCGCCCCACAAATGATCCCTCCCAGTCACTGACAACCAATGCCTTTCTCCAATGCTAAACAACCACTCATCCAGCTTCTCTCCCTATAGATTTGCCTTTTTTTGGCATTTCATATAAATGGAATCATACACTGTGGGCTTCTTACATTGAGCATGTTTTTGAGGTTAATTCTTGCTGTAGTGCGTATGAATACTTCTTTCCTTTGTAATGCTTAATAGTGTTCCCTTCTCATTTTATATTGAGAAACTAATATACCACCATCACCTGGAAGTCAAAGAGTGCAGGATTTTTACAATCATCTTTTTAAAAAAAAAAAAATATATATATATATATATATATATATAGCTGTAGATGGACATAATACCTTTATCTATCTATCTATCTATCTATTTATTTATTTATTTTTATGTGGTTGGTGCTGAGGATCAAACCCAGTGCGTCACACGTGCTAGGTGAGCACTCTGCCACTGAGCCACAGCTACAGCCCACAACCATCTTTTTGATTGGAATGATTTGGTCTTTTTACCAGGCAACCAGAGTGTATTGATTTCATTCCTCTCACTATCACATAACATTTTGTGGGCTGGGAAGTTTTAATGCTTCTTTTCATGACTGCTTTAAAAAATTGGTCTCTTCCATGGTACAGAGAATTACTCTATTTTTAGAAATCCAGTAATCTGGCCACCATCCCATATGTTCCTTGGTTGAATTTTTTTTTTTTTTTTTTTTTTTTTAAATATTTATTTATTTTTTTTAGTTCTCGGCGGACATAACATCTTTGTTTGTATGTGGTGCTGAGGATCGAACCCGGGCCGCACGCATGCCAGGTGAGCGCGCTACCGCTTGAGCCACATCCCCAGCCCCATGAATTTTTCATTATTATTTGAGTGTTCTCAATCAGGATTGGATAATTTGGTCCAGTTAGCCTGGGCAAATTGTCATGGTGCTGTATAGTTAAGGAGAGGTCACATACAGAAAGAAACAAAACAAAACAAACAAACAAAAACTACAGCTACTGCACAGCTCAGCAGGCAAGTGCCCAACAGGCAAGTGCCCAACTGGCCAAAGTGATACGTTCTATTCAGAACCCCACAGAGCATAGGCAGCCCTCCTGTGATGTAATATCATTGAATGATTTGGCAGAGTCAAAACTATGCAGCTATTTCCATCATAGACCCTGAGACTGTGACTATTAAAAAATAAAGGAAATAGCTCATTGAATTTCATGGTTGTTTATCCCGAGAGTCATTTTAATTATTTTGTTTTGAAACATTTAAGGAAAGTTAGCTTTTATTTATTTATTTATTTTTCTTTTGGAAAGGCCAACCATGGAGGGCAGAGGAATGGGGAGAAGAGTTCTCATTTTCAGTTAGTTTGTACCTCATGCTCATCATAAGTATGTTGAGGAAAAATATTTGAATTTAAGAGGCAGTTACCTGCTTTGGAAACATCTGGAGAAAAGAGGAAAGTCAAATCTGGGTGTATTTGCCTGAAAAAGACAACCTGTTAAAATTATAGAAGTTTTAATTCAATTGTGTGACATTACAGTATATTATACTGCTAGGATGCCTGGATAGTTTATCCTCCTTTAAATTAAGTGTATTTTGGGGGTTGGGGTTGTGGCTCAATGGTAGAGCACTTGCCTTGCATATGTGAGGTACTGGGTTCGATTCTCAGCACTGCATATAAATAAATGAATAAAATAAAGGTCTGTCAAAAACTAAAAAAAATTTAAAAAAGAGCATTTGGTGTTCAAAATTTAGAATAACTCTGTAGAGCAGTTGATTTCTAGCTAGTCTGCACATTGGAACCACTAAAAAGGGCTAATGTCATGGTCCCACCCCAGAGATTCTATTGTAATTGGCCTAGGGTGGGACCAGAGCATGATGAGGTCACACCCCCCCCCACGTATTTTTTTTTATTGGTGCATTAAAGTTGCACATAATGATGGGATTTGTTATTACATATTCTTACATGCACACAATATACCAATGTAATCTGGCCAGTATCACTCCCTAGCACTTCCCCCTCCTTTTCCCACCTCCCACCTCTTGGTCCGTGCAGCAGTCTGGCTGGCTGGGCAAAATAACGGGGGTGGGGGGGGGCACGAGCAACTTGTGTACATTGATACAGCAGGAGTAGGAGCCATTTATTGTAGGACAGGAGCGGTATATATACATTCCACACAGCTTATCTTAATTAACATAAACTCGGTACAGCAGTCAACCAATAAGGAATCTCCACACTTAATGGCTCGCTGGCATTACTTCATAAACCACTCCCTCTGGCAAAATGCCAGGCGCCATCCAGACTTGTTTACAGACTCTAACAGGTCCGTTTCCTTTTCTGATCTCCCTTTAGTTTTCATGAGATACCTGCCCCCACCCCCGCTTTCTTTTTCTTTTTCCTCTCTGGCTTCCACATATGAGAGAAAATATATGACCCTTGACCACTTGAGTTTGGCTTATTTTGTTTCACATAATGGTCTCTAGTTAAATCCATTTTCCTATAAAACACACAATTTCATTTTTCTTTAAGGATGAGTAAAACTCTGTTGTGTACATATACCACATTTTCTTTATCCATTCATCTGTTGATGCACACCAAGGCTGATTCCATAGTTTGGCTCTTGTGAACTGTGCTGCTATATAAACATGGGTATACACGTATCATTGTAGTATGATGACTTTAATTCTTTAGGATAAATACCAAGGAGTGGTATTGCTGGGTCATATGGTGGTTTCATGCCTAGGCTTTTGAGGAAACTCCATACTGATTTCCACAGTGGTTGTACTAGTTTACCATCTCACCAAGAGTGTGAAAGTGTTCCTTTTCTTCCATATTCTCTCCAGCATTTATTATTATTTGTATTCTTATTTTATTTTATTTTTGGTACCAGGATAGAACCCAAAAATAAAATAAAATAAGTGGTTAACCACTGAGCAACATCCCAACACTTTTTATTTTATTTTATATGTCTTACTTGAGACAGGGTCTTGCTAAACTGGTTAGGTCCTCCCTAAATTGCTGAGGCTGGCTTTGAACTTGTGATCCTCCTGCCTCCACCTCCCGATCTGCTGGGATTATAAACGTGAGCTAAGGGCTCAGCTCATTATTTGTATTCCTGATGACTACTGTTCTGACTGGTGTGAGATGAAACCTCAGTATAGTTGTTTCCTCCTCCCCCTCCCCCTCCCCCTCCCCCTCCCCCTCCCCTCCCCCCCTCCCCTCCCCCCCCCCTCCCCTCCCCTCCCCTCCCCTCCCCTCCCCCTCCCCTCCCCCTCCCCTCCCCCTCCCCCTCCTTCTCCTTCTCCTTCTTCCCCAGGGATTGAACCCAGGAGCACTCAACCACTGAGCCACATCCCCAGCGCTATTTTGTATTTTATTTAGAGACAGGGTCTCACTGAGTTGCTTAGCACCTCGCTGTTGCTGAGGCTTTGAACTCTGGATCTTCCTGCCTCAGCATCCCTAGTTGCTAGGATTACAGTGTGCTACCACGCCCAGCTTGAGTTCTTTATATATTCTAGATGTTAATCCTCCATCAAAAGAGTAGCTAGCAAAGAATCTGTAAGTTCTCTTTTCTTGGTCCTAATTGCTTCCTTTGCTGTGCAGAAGCTTTTTAAGTTGATGCCATCCCTAACTCTTAGCATTATTTCATAACCTGTAGGAGTTTTATTTAGAAAGTCATAGCCTGTGTCTATATGCTGGAGTGTTGACCTTACAGTTTCTTCTAGGATTTGCATAGTTTCTGGTCTAATTTCTAGGTCTTTGATCTATTTTAAGTTTATTTCTGTGCAAAATGACAGAGAAGGTTCTAGTTTCATTCTTCTGCATAACCGGTTTTCCCAACACCATTTGTTAATAAAGCTATCTTTTCTCCAATCTATGTTTTTGGCACCTTTGTCAAAGAGCGTGATGAGGTTTTTAAACCTCTCCATGTAGTCCTAATGCACAGCCCAGTATACTTTGCTCAGAGGTGGAGGTTAAGCTAATAATTCTAATTTTTCATTATCTTTTTATTAAAATTCCACATTCAATGTGCCTATTGTGTTCCCCTGATAAAACATGGAAGCATTTTCTGGCCCAGTAGTTGTTTAAAACAATGCCTAACAGAAAGGTCAAAAACTCAGTTATAGATGTTATTTTCCTCAAATTTACTTTCTGGTTACATTTTTTACTTTGTGTAGAATGGGCTGGCTTTCTTAAGAGAATGAGCCACCTCTACAACTGATAGTCTAGGTATATCTTCAGGCTTCCAGATATTGCCGATCCATTCTCACTAAAGGAATTTCTCAAGAAAAGCATGGTTATCTGCTTGGATTTGGCTTGTCACTTAAACTAGGAGTAAGTTCTCAATTTTATAGGTTTCTTCTCTGCTCTGTTTTTACCTAAGTATGAATCTGGTACTACCCTGAAGTTTTACATTCTTGTTGTTGGTTTTTTATTTTTTAAAGAAAAATACCAGTCCTCTTCCACCCCTCTATACCACTTAAGCTCCACTATAAATGGTTACTTAGCTAATGCAAAACATAGTAACTTAATTTAATTGCAGTTATGGTGAACTTAAAGTGAGTTTGTTCCATTTTAGTAAGTGTGTGGTTATCTGGCTGTATCCCTAGGTTTCTGTAATTAATTATACAGAGTTAAATCAGCTTGGGAATGATTTTCACCTGTTATTGAACCGCACCAGTGTTTATACTATACATCATTTTCCTGATTCTTTTCTTTTTAAAAATATCTAGCCTTTTAGTTTCTGATGATGTCTAAGATCAGTAGAATAAACATCCACAGCCTCTGAGCAGGGAAAATTTTAAAAGTTGATTCAGGGACTGGGGGTGTGGTTCAATGAAAGTGCCTACCTACCATGTGAGAGGCTGGGTTCTATCCCCAGCATGGGACTTGGGGATCCAAAATATTGATTCAGAGATGGCCTTGTGACAATTGGGCATCAGTTTCCACTTCTGTAAAGTGAAAGGGATTAGACCAGGTGATTGGAAGGGACTTTTTACTGGCCACATTCTGTGCCTGACATACATATGATCCCTGAGTAAATGTAAGTTCCAAGGGCTATGCTCTCTTCCATGGCCCAGGAGGTGTTAGGAAACACTGGCTGTGCCAATTGGCTCTCAGCTGTCCCAAACCCATTCCTTCTTATGCAAAGTTTCTTTTTAGTCACCTCTCACTGCTCAACTGTGGCTTGGATCTTCTTTGCCCCTTATTTAACAAGAAGTAATGAGTCACATTTTCACTGGAATACAACTAGGACTTCCCTCCTAGGAGGCAGCACTGACACAAGGAACGTAAATTAGTTCTTCAAGGCTCAGCACACATTCCATATGTGCTTCTCAAGGGCACGATCTTTTTTTCTTTTGTTCATTGCTGTACTCTTAGTCCCCAAAAAGTGCTAAGGGATTTGGGGGTGTAGCTCAGTGGTAGAGCACTTGCCTAGCATGCATGATGTCTTGGGTTTGATTCCCAGCACCACAATAGAAAAAAAAAAAGAAAAGAAAAGAAAAAGAAAAAGAAAGAAAAAAGTATTAAGCACACATAGGTATTCAAAGATATTTGTTGAATGAATGAATCAAACCTATTCGGTCTTTGCTACCTTGTAAAGATTTTTTTTTTAATTTTTAAATTTTAGGCTTACAGAAAAAAATAGTAAGAACAGAGAGTTCTCATATACCCCATACCCAGTTTCCTCTGTTATTAATATGTTACGTGAGTATGGTAGAGTTGTCACTTTTTTTTTTTTTGTATTAGGGATTGAACACAGGGACACTTTACCACTGAGCCACATCCCCAGCCCTATTTTGTATTTTATTTAGAGACAGGGTCTCACTGAGTTCCTTAGCACCTTGCTATTGCTGAGGCTGGCTTTGAACTCATGATCTTCTTGCCTCAGCCTCTCAAGCTGCTGGGATTATAGGTGTGTACCATCACACCCAGCAAGTTGTCACAGTTTAAAATATTTTTTTATGCATTGTAGTTAGACATAATAGTGGGGTTCATTTTGACATATTCATAAATGCATATAACATAGCTTTCTCCATTTCACTCCCCAGTACTATCCCCAACCCTGCCCACTTTCTTCCTCCTAGTTGTCCATTAATGAATGAATTAATGAACCAATGCCTATACATTATTATTAATCTAAGTATATTTTCAGATTTTGTTTGTGTCTACTTATGTGCTTTTTCTGTTGCAGGATCCTGTCCTGTATAACACGTTATATTTAGCCTCCTTAGACTCCTCTGGATACTCACTCAGATTTTTCTTGCTTTGATAACCTTGACAGTTTTGAAGATTACTAGTTTGGCATTGTGTAGGATGTTCCTCATTTGGGATTTGCCTGATGTTTTCCTCATCATCATGGTGTTTTAGGAGAAAGCCCATAGTGCCAAAGTGCCCTTCCTATTGCATTATATCAAAGATGTATTCTATTAGCACAGTTTATCTACAACTGATGACATAGACCTTGACCACCTGGTGAGGTAGTGTTGGTCAAGTTTCTTCACTCAGGAGGGAACCCAGGGCCTCAGGCATGCTAGGCAAGCGCTCTACCATTGAGCCACCTCTGCAACCCAACAGCATTCTTTTTTTATCCCCTTGTTTGTTTTATATTCTTTGAAAGAAAGTCATTCCTAACAGCCCACATTTAAGGAGTGGGGATGTTCTCATCCTTTCGGACAGGATATCTACATAAATTACTGAGAATTCTTGTTCATGAGAGAATTGTCTCTTCTCTCCTATTTATTTAGTGCTTATTCTATTTGTGCCAGTTCTCCCAGGGGCTGTCAGCCTCTTGAAGGCAAAGTCTACTCTGTGTGCTCCTCTGCATTCCCCATAGGTCACATTTTGGGGTACAGAGTAGATATTCACTGAATTAATCCTTTGTGTGTGTGGTACTTGGGATTGGACACAAGGGCACTCACTCTACCACTGAGCTACATCACCAGCCCTTTTTATTTTTTACTTTGAGATAGGGTCTCTCTAAGTTGCTCAGGCTGAGTCTCAAACTTGTGTTCTTCCTGCATCAGTCTCCTGAATAGCTACGATTACCAGTCTGTACCACCATGCCCGGCTTCATTTTTCATTACTATGAAGAAATACCTGAGGTTGGATAACTTTATTTATTTTAATATTTTTTTTAGTTGTAGTTGGGCACAATACCTTTATTTTATTTATTTATTTTAATGGGGTGCTGAGGATCGAACCCAAGGCTTTGCACATGGTAGGTGAGTACTCTACCGCTGAGCCCCAGCCCCAGCCCAGATAACTTTATTTTTTAAAAGAGGTTTATTTAGTTCACAGTTTTAGATGCTGAAAGTCCAAACAGCATGGTAGAGGCTCTTTTGACTGCCCCTCTTGGCTATGTCACCTTATGACAGACGCCAATGTAGGTAGCAGAGATTGCATCACAAAGCCAGAAACCAGAGAGGGATTGCAGTCCCATGGTCCCTTCCAAGGACACACCCTCAATGATCTAACAACCTTTTACCAACCCACCTCTTAGAGTTTGCACTACCTCTTACATTTCCATACTGGAAAGCCCCCAACACACAAATCTTTGGGGGATACTCTCAAATTGTATACAAACCACAGCACTCAAATACTCATGTATGGATAAGCCTACTACCTTCCAGCCCGGAGTTTTCAGCTGATGGCTCACCTTTTTTTCTTTTTCTTTTTTTGGGTGGGGTTGGGTAATGGGATTGAACCAGGGTTGCTTAAGCACCGAACCACATTCCCAGCTCCTTTTTAATGTTTTATTTTGAGACAGGGTCTCAAATGCTCAATTGCTGAGGTTGGTCTCGAATTTGGAATCCTCCTGCCTCAGATTCTGAGTTGCTCGGATTACAGGTGTGCGCCACTGTGCCTGGTTTACCTTTCTTTTTGACTGTCACAAAGCTGCTCATTTGATTTTCGGCACAGGTGTAATCAAAATGTCAATAATAATAATGATCCTGACCTTACACTGTGCCAAGCTCCTCCTCCTCCCCATCCCCTCCTCCTCTTCTTCTTTTTTCTCTCTCTTTCTCTCTCTCTCTCTCTTTTTGCAGTCCCATGAATCAAACCTAGGGTCTTGCATATACGAGGCAAGCTAGTATCTACCACTGAGCTACACTCCCAGCTCTACAGAGCTCTTGATAACATTCCTTCAAGATGGTAAGGAATTAATCCCAAGTCACACTACTAGAAAGCAGAACCAGGATTCAAATCTACATCTCTAAAGCCCATGCCCTTAACCACAGGGTTATACTGTATTTCCCCTCATAATAGTCAATAAAGTCACAAGGAAAAGTTTGAATAAATGTCAGGAGGTGATGGGGATGACAAGAATTGTAAGAATATGGTAAAAAAATTAAAAAATAAAGAACAATCCTTGAGTGGAGAGTAGCTGATAAGATCTTCCAGGCATCTGTGGCCCTAAAGTTCTATGAAATTGGTATATCCTTAGGAGAAACCCATAATTCAAAGGTTAGCACAATAAACCAGTTAGCAATATTATCATATATTTCAAACACAAATGCAGCAAGTTTGCTCATATTCTCTTTTCTTTTTTGCAGTGCTGGGGATTGAACCCGGGGCCTCATGCATGCTAGGTAAGAACTGCACCACTGAGAGCATCCCACCCTCTGCTCAGATTTCTCCTCCTCCTCCCCCCCCCTCCCCCCCCCTTCCCCTCCTCCTCCTGTATTGGGGATTGAATCCAGAGGGGCTTAACCACTGAGCCACATCCCCAGCCCTTTTTTAAAAATTTATTTTATTTAGAGACAGAGTCTCACTGAGTTGCTTAGCACCTTACTAAGTTCCTGAGACTGGCTTTGAATCTGTGACCCTCTTGCTCAGTCTCCTGAGCCACTGGGATTACAGGTGTGTGCCATGGCACCCAGCTCCTCTGCTCATAATCTTAATATTCAGGTCAAACAATAATTTCTAAAATAAATTTATAAGGAGAAAAAGCCTATTGTGATTTAGTTGACTTGTAAGATAGGTGGAAATCAGTGCCAATCCTCAACCCTCTACTCTAATGATCCACTAAAGAAATACTTTTCATAATATTTATACTTGGAGATTATTCATTCTTCTCTGGGAGACGTGGTTGGTTTGTGGTGTGGTGGTCAACTAGTAGTGATAGTAGTGGTTAGCTGAAGTCATTGATCCAATAAGTCTTCTCATATTGAATTCAGGATCTGAAATTAAATGTCTTACATGTGTGATTCTAGGGAATTATATTTTGATGATGTTGCTAAAATTTGAAGCTTACATAACAGTTTCTATTGAAACAGAATGTAAGTGGCATACAAAATGTTTCCAAATAATTATGTATAGAAAAAAATATTTTTTAAAAGTGTGGGTATGAGAAACAGGTCTTTGAGACATGGTGTATTTATACATTTGAAGTTTTTAATAAGTATTAATTCCAACTCTAGTTTCCAGTTTTACTCTTCTTCAATGATTTTCAAAATAATTATTGAAGACATTTTAATATTTTGTCAAGTACAGTTTGCAATAAAATATAAGATACAACATTATTAGTGTAATTTTAAATAAGAATAAAATGCTTTAGGAAAACTGCTGATCATAAACTACATCTCAATTGTAGAGGGGTTAGAATGGACAAATCAGTGACATATTACTCCTAATTCTAAAATGATATACTTTTATAACAAATGACTCATAAAGATTTGAAAATACTTACAACATGTAAAAAAGGAGGGGAAATATTTTAAAAATCTACTATTAATTAAATTTAGCTTTCAGTTTCCTGGAAGGCTAGGTAAAATAAAGAAAATTCGCTATACTATTTACTGCATGACTTCTCAGGGAAAACAACTTTTTCTCTGGAACTAGGTTATAAAAAGAACTGTGGTATTTGAAATGTACAAAGAGCTCAGGGCAATGCAAAAGACATTGTCTTCAACAAAAATTTTAAAGACAGAAACTTTTTCATTTGGCTATTTCCCTTGAGAACAGACAGCATGAGTGAAAATTTGACCAATATTTTTTTTAAAAATGAAATTGAATTTATTTAAATTGCTTAGGCAACATTTCACACTGAAGAACATAATCTTTAATAGTGATATGGTGCCAAGTGAGTTTTTTTAAAAAAAATTTTTGTGGTGCTTGGGATTGAACTCAGGGCTTTATACATGCAAGACAAACACTCTACCAACTGAGCTGTATACCCCCAACCTTGGGCTTTATATTATTCTGAAAAGCCATAATTATGTGAACTTTTGTTGGTATTGCAAATCATTTTCCTGGATGATGGAAGAAAAGCTCAAGTTTCAGCCATTGTTTTGGATGGAGCTATTTAAGATCAACACTTTTTTGGAGGCGGGGTACTGGGGATTGAACTCAGGGGCACTTGACCACTGAGTCACACCCCCAGCCCTACTTTGTATTTTATTTAGAGACAGGGTCTCACTGAGTTGCTTAGTGCCTCGCTGAGGCTGGCTTTGAACTCGGGATCTTCCTGCAGAGCCCGGCAAGATCAACCCTTTTTAAAATTGTAGTAAAATTGTTGTATGACAAAAGCTAATTCAAATTATACCTTAAGCCTGAGTTACATTTGGGTTTTAGATTTCTTCCTTAAAAATCAAACATACAAACTAAATTAAAATTCTGGTGCAGTGGCTTTTAGTAATCCCAGCTACTCAGGAGGCTGAGGCAGGAGGACACTGAGTTTAAGGCCAGTCTCAGCACTCTAGTGAGACCCTGTCTCAAAAAAAAAAAAGGTTGGTGGTGGGAGGAGGAGTATATAGCTTAGTGGTAGAACATCCCCAGTGCTGGAAAAAAATTGCTGTAGAAATTTTCAACATGTGCAAAAGGTAGACAAAATAGTATAATGAACTCCCTTTCATTTATTACTCAACTTGAAACAATAATTACTTATTACAATTTTTCTTGTTTCTTCTATGTCCTTACCCCTGATTATTTTGAAGGAATTCCAGAGATTACAATCTTTAATCTCTGAAGATTTTGCTCTAAGATAAGGACTCTCTTAAAATATAACCACATTGGGTTGTGACTCAGTGGTAGAGTGCTTGCCTAGCAGGATATGAAACACCAGGTTCAATCTTCAGCACCACATATAAATAAATAAAATAAAGGTATTGTGTCCACTTACAACTAAAAAAAAATATAACCATATTACTGTTTTCGTATCTAAAAATTACTACTACCTTGATGTCATAGCAACTCAGGTTTACATTACTTCTATTATCTATCTACTATCTCTCGATCTGTCTGTCTATCTATCTATCTATCTATCTATCTATGTGTCTGTCTGTCTCTCACCTATCTATTTAGATACAAGGTCTCACTATGTTGCAGAGGCTGGTCTTAAACTCCTGGGCTCAAGTGATCCTCCTGTCTCAACCTCCTGAATAGCTGGACCTACAGGTGTGTGCCACACTCCTGCCTATAATTAAAAAAAAAAAAAAAAAGGAAAATGGACAAGCAAAATTCATTACATGGCTAGGACATGGAAGTATTAGACTCCTTAATTTATTTTTATTTTTATTTGGCAGTGCTAGGGAATCCAGGGCTTCACATATGCTAGGTAAGTGCTCAACTGCTGCCCCAGACATCCCACCTTTTTTTTTTTTTTTTTATACTGGGGGTTGAACCCTGGGCCTCTTTACCACCAAACTACATCTGTACTTCTTTTTATTTTTTTACTTTGTGACAGAGTCTCTCCCTAGGCTGGCCTCAAACTTGTGATTCTCCTTCATCAGTTAGGATTACAAGTGTTTACCACCACAACTGACTCTTAATTTTCCTTTTAAATGAGTTGTTTGCTGAATCAAGATCAAAATAAGGTCTACATTAAAGTTGTATGATGTTGGGGTAGGGTTGTAGTAGAGCACTCACCTAGCACGTGTGAGGCACTGGGTTCAATTCTCAGCACCACATAAAAATAAAATAAAGGTATTGTGTTCATCTACAACTAAATATATATTATATATATATATTATATATATTTAAAAAATTGTATGATGTATCTCATAAAATATAGGGTTTCTTTATTCCTTTTTAAAGAAAATTCTGCCTTTGTTTGATTTTTATTGAAAAATCCAGGTCATTTTCTGTAATTTTCCTCATGGTCTATATATTGCTGATTGTGTTTCCATAGTGTCATTTAACATGCTTTGTTTGTTCAGATTCAGGTCATTTGTTCCTAAATTGTGGTAAAAAAAAATATAATATTGAATTTACTCCTTTACTATCTTTAAGTGTATGGTTCCATCATGGTAAGCACATTCAAGATCCCGGTAATCTTATTTTGTGTATGAACTACCTCATATGTAGGATTTAATACTTTTAAAGCATCAGGGAATACAAAATGCTTCCTTTGGTGATGTTGTCAGTCATTACTAATCATTGCTTTAATCTGTTAATTTATTTGAGATTGTAAAATGGTAATATACCCAATTTTCAGCATTTGTTAGCTGGGATACTTTTAAAAAGATAATTTCCTCGCTTGGTTACCCTCAATTATATATCTTATAGAAAAGGCAGGAAAAATTCTTTGTTTAAAATCTGAATTCACCAGTTCAGAAAAAAAATTGGTAAATTTGAATCCCTTAAAGAAAGAAGAAGTTTAAGATTGAAAGGGCATTTGCTAGACTAATTTGTTTTTACAAAAGCTAAAGAAAGTCCTCATCTGTTTCTGTTTGTTCCTTGGAGCAACACAATTTTCTTCCATCTAAAAATTTGTTTTGGATTGTGGCACAGTTGAGACAATTATTTCTCAGTGACGTCCATCTGTTTGCTTGGACCTGCTAGTAATTGAGTTTAAGTAATTGGACTGTGGTGCGTTCCTCACACATTACTGTATTTGACAGATAGGAATTCTGCTGGTGAAGTTAGCTTTTTAATTTTTATTAAAAAAAAATTCATTTAGTTGCCACTTTAGCCTCCTTCTAACAGGGATAAAGAAATGGACCAAAAAACCCTCAAAGAAACATGTTGCCTTAGACATTGAATAAGATGATTCCACCTTTATTTATTTTATTTTTAAAATTTTTTAATTTGTTCTAATTAGTAATACATGGTAGCAGAATGCATTTTGATTCATTGTATACAAATGGAACACAACTTTTAATTTCTCTGGTTGTACACAATAAGCCTCCGCCTTTAAATGTACTTAAATTGTTGCTGAAAACATGCAAATATAAGAAATATTACTCTTGCCTTCATCCTCCACTTGAGCAATAATTATATTTTTAAATACAGTAGCTGTTGAAGACTCTGGTACCCCTTTGGAACTATCAAGTAGTGGAACTGAGGCATTAGAATGCCCCTATTTTAACACCTTTGTTTTATAATGAGGAAACAGATCAGGAGAAGCTGAGTGCAGTGCCAAAGACCAGACAACCAGTTACCCGTGGGTCAGAACTAGACCAGGTTTCCTGGGCCTTCTCCAGTATACACTTCCCACTGGACTGAAAGCTCTGTTGCTTTCCCAACCCAGCACCAAGAATTGCTATTCATTTGTAAATTTGGGCCCATATCTTATTAGCAGATCAAGAGACATAAATTAAATGCAGAAAGCTGGGTGCCATGGTACACACCTGTAATCAGTGGCTCTGGAGGCTGAGGCCGGAGGATCACAGTTCAAAGCCAGCCTCAGCAAAAGCACTAAGCAACTCAGTGAGACCTGGTCTCTAAATAAAATACAAAACAGGGCTGGGGATGTGACTGAGTGTCAAGTGCCCCTGAGTTCAATCCCCATGCTTTGTTTGTTTAGATTCAGGTCATTTTTTCCTAAATTGTGGTAAATGCAATTTACTCACCCCCCTACCCACCCCCACACAAAATGCAGGAGACTTTTGGCTGATGTAGCATTTTGTGTTTGGCTAGTCTAAAAATAGCAAAAGAGAGGGACATATGCTATTTGGGAACCACCTCTAGGTCTACAAAAGCAATTTTGCTACATTTGATATTGAAAGAGAATGAAATATCCTCCTGCATTGTGCCAAGAAACTGGTTTCCCACTCAGAGAAGGGGTAGGAATGTCCGTTGCAAATTGTTGCCTTCTCAGTCTCTGAACATTCATGTCCTGGTTCTGGACACAAATGCATGACATTCACTTGGCCACAGTGACTAGTTCAAGGGTCTCCAAAGCTGAGGACTCTTGCTCATTGTGGAAAGACATATTCACTTTCCCCTGGATGTGAAGGAGAAAATGTGTAGCCATGCCAACTGCTGGTAGATACTTGGTAACAATGCAGGAAGCCTCTTGGAGGTGGACACAGGATATGGAGTAGGTCAGAGTGGAGGCCTATAGAAGTGGAGCTGGAGTCTTCTGTGAACAATGCCTGATACTCTAACTGCCTGTGGACTCTGCTGATACAAAGACCAATGAATCCCACAATTATTTAAGCTACTCTGAGTTCAGTTTTCTGTTATTTTCATCATAAAATATTCTTATGAATACAGAACTTTTAAGTTAATTTACTTCTTTCAAATTGTGCGTCTCTGATTTCAGATTCAAATAATAACTTAGCCCCTTTAGTGTGCTGGGACGGCACTGAGTACTTCCCACATCATTTCTTACCCACACAACAATTTTGTGTAACAAATTGTTATTGAACTTCCATTTTTCAGATGAAGAATCTCTAGTTTTCAGAGACTACTACCAACTGGACAAGTGTCAACAGTAGGTTTCGATTGATATTGAGGTCAAACCAGGTATAAGTTTATCTAAAGGATACAAATGGAAGAAAGCGCTTCAGGATACTCAGTGTAGAGACAGACTGTCCTCCAGTACAGACAGAATGTATAAGCCTCTGGATCCCTGATGGGTGCTTCAGTATTGTTGTATATGATTAAGTCCTTGTGAGTGAGGATCATGTTGAACTTGTGGAAAGTCATTGATCAATGAACAGAATTTCTCCTACCTCCAAAGCCCACCCAGATCTTCATGATCAGGTCCATTCTAGGGAGCACACTGTTGATCCTGGTAATATGTAGGACCATAAAGATTGCTATAATACTGTGCACCCACCCATCAACACATTCTCTGTTAGCATCTTCTTCTTCCCAGGCTAGCACAGTCTGTTCCACACCCTCTTCTGATCTTAGAGCTGCAGAATTAGAGCAAGGGTCAGTCATCTAGATGTCTCTGAGATCTTACAAACCCTCAGGCCAGCTATAGATCTGTCAGAGTAATTATTACAATTTTACTAATGGATAAAGTTAAGATTGTTAAATTATAGGGATTAAAATTATTTGTCCTCCAAGTGCACATGGCTAGGTAGAAGCAGAACTGAATGAGAACTGAGTATTTTGACATACAGTTTAATCTTTGCTTAAATGCCATGTATTTGCTTTTCATCCACAAAAGTTACCTAGCAAATTTTGTGAGGCCTAGAATTAAAGTCAGCATCACTACTGGAAGGTCAGTTTTTGCCATTATATATAAAATCTGAAAGAATTAAGCCTGAACTTACTTGTAGTAATTAATTATGAAGAGTTACTAATGAGATTAGGCATAGTGTTTACCCAGACTGCCTGTTGCTAATCCAGAATGGGTATGCCACCATGACTGTAACCCTAATGATCACCAAGACAATACTGGTTTCCAAGAACGGTGGGGAGCTTCAGGACCATGAGGTTTTTCATAATCTTTTCTTGTGTATCTTGATTAGTGAGTTTCTAAAAAGTGAGGAATAGTGTCTTTTCTCATGATTAAAATTCTCACATTGGCATACCAGTAGGGGCCAAAGAAGTTCTCTGCCACCATGAATTCTAAATACTTTTGCTTAACTTCATGTTATTAGATAAACTAGAATTAGAGACATGTTAGGTAACAGGTATTTTTAGACATTTTCCACATTCCACTTCTCATTTTTCAAAAATATTCACTGAATACATTCTGAATATTGGGTACTGTGGATACAGAGTTGAGAACACACTGATAAGACCTCTATAATACTGAAGCTTATAGTTTAGTGGGGAAGATAGCATTGAAGGAGGAAACACAATTAAATGTGTAATTACAAAACATAAAGGGATGAAATGAAAAAGCACTCAATTCTATGAATACCTAGATGCCATATTTTAGATTGGGTACCACTCTCTGTAGAAGTGATATTTATGCTGAGAACTGAAAGATGAGAAAGAGCCAGCTAAATAAAGAGGGGGGGAAAGTTTTCTAAGAAAAAAAAAAAGGTTAGTTGTTTTGATGAAGGAAAGAACTTGGCCTGTTAGAGTCACTGAAGCTGGAATATCTGAGTGAGGAGGGAGGACGATAAACTGGGAAAAGCAGTAGATGTGCACTTGGGTTATTTCAGCTTTGGAATTTTAATATATCTGCATTCAAATCTTGGCTTCTACTCTTATTCATTAGCTTGGACATGCCACTTAGTTTTGCTAGGAATCAGTTTCCATTTCATGAAGGTTATCTAATATGCAAACATTGGAGATTAAGGAATCTAAATGTCTGGGTCACAACAGTGTGAATTCCTTTTCTCTTGTTGCCTGTGTGTGTGTGTGCACATGTTAGGGTGCAAACCCAGGGCTCTGTGTATGCTGTGAATGTACTCCACCTCAGAGTTACACCCCCAGCAGTTTCATCCAGAGCTGTTGATGCGGTCTGTTTGATAGTTATTTGTCTTTGGTTTTCTTTTTTCTCTCTCATTCATTATCTTGGGTGGAAACTGCTTACAAACCAAATAATCAAAAGCTAAATAACCTAGGATTAACTATTATATAAGAAATTCTGATTACTTATTGACACTACTTCTATGAATTATAATACATGGATTTGGAATCAATTGCCAAGGGCTGGGGTTGTGGCTCAAGCGGTAGTGCGCTCGCCTGGCATGGGTGCGGCCCAGGTTCGATCCTCAGCACCACATACAAACAAAGATATTGTGTCTGCCGAAAACTAAAAAAAAAATTAGAAAAAATTCTGTCTCTCTCTCTTTTTTTATTAGTTGTTCAAAACATTACAAAGCTCTTGACACATCATATTTCATACATTTGATTCAAACGGATTATGAACTCCCATTTTTACCCCGTGTACATATTGCAGATTCGCATCGGTTACACATCCACTTTTTTACATACTGCCATACTAGTGTATGTTGTATTCTGCTGCCTTTCCTATCTTCTACTATCCCCCCTCCCTTTAAAAAAAATGTCAAAAGTAGTCTCAGGTTTGACCTTCATAGATACTCAAGTTCATGTTTGCTTAATGTTTTGTTTACAAAATAGCTTTTTAAAAAAACTTGGAAAAGACTTTCTGTTTTGATGCATAATATGAAAGCTGACTATGTGACTTAGCAAACCAAAAATATTTATTCAGAAAATATTTCATCTTAGTTATCTATCATGGTGAAAAGGCAGCTTTTTGTTTTAGTGTAATCAACAAGCACAGTATGTTTTAGTTTATCAGCTCTGTTGGTTGAGAGTGGTTATATGAAAACAGTTGGGCACCTATTTCCAATTATAACAAGTGCCCCAGATTCTCAAAAGTTAGGAAGCTGCACAGGACCCACCCATTCTCCCAAATAAATAAAGTAGATTGGTTTGCTGGATGGTAGAACTAGGTCGAACAGTGTGTCTGTAGCTTTCCTTCCCCAGCCTTATGATATTGCAGTACACAGTAAATGAAATTTCTGAAGTAGAAACCAACAATAATAGCTTTCAAAAATGTTTTTTAGCTGGGCACGGTGGCACATGCCTGTAATCCCAGTGGCATGGGAGGCTGAGACAAGAGGATCGAGAGTTCAAAGCCAGCCACAGCTAAGCAACTTGGTGAGACTCTTTTTCACTAAATAAAATACAAAATAGGGCTGGGGATGTGGCTCAGTGATTGAGTGCCTCTGAGTTCAATTTCCAGTAACCACCGCTCCCCACCCCTGCCACAAAAAAAATGTTTTTACAGGGAGTTTATGTTTCACATCATCTTAGTGGCTACCTCCATGTTATAGGACTACCCCCTTGGCTTCTATAGGTCTTAGTGTAAAATAGAGCATTATTATGTTTTCTATCAACCTCACAGGGTTGTTATGGGGGTTAAACTAGATGCCATTAATAAAATAGTTGAGAATGGGGAGCGTTCATTTAACAAATCTCACTGACTGAAAAGAACTAGGAAAGCTCCTTCCCATTCTGGTCCATCCATATTACCATATTTGATACTTGTCACAACCCTATAAAGTAGATTGGTTTGCTGGATGGTAGATGCTATAACAATTTTTAAAAAATCTTGATATGATTAAAAAAATTTTTTCCAGTGCTGGAGGTGGAACCCAGGGCCTTATGCATACTAGGCAAACATTCTACCACTGAGCTACATTCCCAGTCTTTATAATGGTATTTTTTAAGTTGTAGGTGAACACAATACCTTTATTTTATTTATTTACTTTTATGTGGTGCTGAGGATCGAACCCAGTGCCTTACATGTGCCAGGCAAGTTCTTTACCACTGAGCCACATCCCCAGCCTATTTTGTATTTTATTTAGAGACAGGTCCTCACTGAATTGCTTACTGCCTCCCTGTTGCTGAAGCTGGTTTTGAGCCGAGATTCTCTTGCTTCAGCCTCCTGAGCTGCTGGATCACAGGTGTGCACCACCATGCCCAGTTTATGATCATGTTTTAACTTCACTCTTTACACTTCTCCAAGTGATTCAATTCCACAGCTACTCTAAAACTCTTTTTGATGTTTATCAACATGTATGTGAGGTAAGTTTTCCCCCCATGATGTATTAAACCTTTCATTCTTTGCTGTTTGCCTTCTTACCTTTTTGAGTGATTTGTAAAAAGCTCTCAAAGATCTCAATGCAATTTTTTATTTTCTTAGCCATATTATGCCATTGTATGCAATTTTCTTTCCTAGTTCTTAGTTTTGCTTTCCTTCAAGTTACCTGAACTTTCTCTCCAGGTCTTATTCATCAATGAATCAATTAATTTCTACTTGTGGTTATATCTCCCTTTCTTCTCCCCTTTCCGTCTCAGAAAATTGTGCTCTTTCCTTTTTAGATGGTGAATTGTGTGCTACTGTTACTTTTCTGGCATCCTGGGTTGAACACCACTGAGTGACTTTGGGGAGGTTATTGTGTTGTCTGATGGAAAACTACCAGTTATTATATTAAATGCTGGCAGGGCTGGCCTCCCTACTCATCCCCCGCCATAGGCGGGAAGTCCACTTTGTTGGGAGGTATCCCTCCTATTAGGTCTTGGTAGAAATGTTTCTCCGTTTAGATTAGGGCAGGTTGACTGACAGTGTGGCTGTAGTTTGAGTCCAAGGGGTTTTACTCCTTCCCCATAAACATTAACGGATGGAGTAACCGAGGGCAAAGGGCCAGGGTAGGTTGTGTTGCTGTTGTTGACTCCGAAGTGTCTGCTTTTCCTGGCAGGGCTGTTGGGGGCATGCTGTTCCCACTGGTGTCCTCATGTGCTAATCGATCTCCTCATCCTGAGGCAGCACAGAGGTTACCGCACAGTGGTTTTCTGGGATGGCACCAAGATGATAGAGAGAAAACCAAGGGGACCTTCTATACCTGGGAAGGGTGAAACAAAAGCCATTAAATGTGAGTCCCAAATCTCATACCCTCCTTCAAGTAGGAGTCCAAGATGGAAATTCTCTGAATCACACCCTGTAAATATTTTCAACTTTAGTTTATTTTCCTTAGATCCTTTGTTGTCAGGGAGAAATAGAAAGAGAGAAAGACGAAGAAGACTAAGAAGGAGGAGGAAGAGGAGGAGGAGGAAGAGGAGGAGGAGGGGGAGGAGGAGGAGGAGGAGGAGGAGGAGGAGGAGGAGGGATGAGAGAAGAGGAGACTTCAAAGAAAGCTGGGGGGTCTTGACTCTTAGAAGTAGACTATCCAGAAATATACATTTAAACATGGTTGAGAACCACTTTGACTGACAGGATGAAGGCAACAGGCCAAACTTTACCAACCTTCACATGACTGGTATTTGAATTAAAACACACACAACTTGGTTTATTTTGGACATGACAAAAGAACGAAATGTTTTACAGGGGAAAAATAAGACTCTTCAATTTCAAGAATAAATAGAATAGAGTCCAAAGGTCAAAATGCTTGAAGAATAGAAATTGTCTTGATTTTTGATAAACATAATTTTTAATAGATTCATAATAGTAGAACGCTAGTTCTAGTGTTAACATGAAGTGCTATTTTATTAAAACTTAGTTTTTGAGAAGAAGTGTGAAATATAAAACTTAGGTCTAAAAATAAAACTCTCTAACCTGTAATTTGAGAGCTGCCCAATTTTAATATGAATTTTTGACAAGCTCTGTTTCCCTTGTGACAGAATGTCTCCTTTCAGTTTTGAGTCATCGTTGCACATTTATGAAATGTGACAATGCTGTTTTCACACAGCCTTAGACATTTGGGTCAAGGGGATGAGGGGGACATTGAAAAGGTGCAGATCATTTGTCACATTGGATGTGGGTGGTGAAGAAGGGTTACCTGGGGGTGGGAGAAGGTTACCATAGGAAGTGAGGAGGGCGTGGGGCACCAAAGATGAATTTATTGCCTTTCCCATTTTGCCTGCATTTGAGTTCACAGATGCCCAAACTGTTGAGTCCAATGCTTTCATTCATTTTTGGAACTAACCTGGAATGGGAATTTTCTTGTACTTCAGTGTAGGGTTCTGAAATTGGGACAAAAAGTCTGTCCACGTTCTCTTTTTCTCTAGTAAGTACATCATCTATCCTCTTTTAGTGAGGAATGACAGTTATCTTAGAGGATGTAATTTCTTGTTTTTTAAAATTTTTTTGTTAGTTTTTGTTTTCTATTTTTATGGACAGATATCAAAGGACCAGATTTCATGTAATGCTGGGGTCTGAGAGCTTATGGGAGCCCCCACATGAAGAGGGATCCAAGGAGCCTTTTCTCATGATTCTCACAGAGAATGCACTACTGGCAACCTGATGTGTTGTAGCATGGCGAATACCACAGCTGGGAATGCAATTAATGGCCCTTGCATTTGCAAAAAAAATACACATCTATAAACTGTAGTGACGTCTTTTAAAAATGCGTGCCATATTTATGGTCAAAAGAATTATTTACAAGCAGGGTGGGATAGCTCTTAAAGCAGATGGGCCTGGTTTTAACGTGCCATGGTATTGGGTGGAGCAGGAGAATGCTCAATACTCCCGTAAAATATTAAGACTTGCTGGTGTTTTGGAACTTTTGTGGTTGCTTCTTTGGATTCTGCAACACCCCTGCCTTCTGTTTAGATCTGGACTCAGATTCTGGCCAGCTACTTAGACCAAAGAACTAACTGGTTCCATACATTGCCAGGACCCCAAACAGAAAAGAAACAAAGAGGAGATGAATGATTTACTTGTTCCATTAGCTTGTTATATTTGGGGAATTTTTTGAAGAATTGTCTGATGGATTGTTTACTACTATGCTGCTTCTTTATAATAATGACAATATCTTTTTAGGACACCTTTGATCAGAGGTTCCAAAATGTTAATTTGCTTCAGAATTACCTGGAAGTCCTATTAAATATTGGGTTCTGGGCATCACCCATGAAATTTCTGATTTAGGATGTGTGAGGTAGGGCCCTATAATTTGTATTTCATTTTTTTTGGGGGGGGTACCAGGGATTGAACTCAGGGGCATTCAACCACTGAGCCACATTCCCAGCCCTATTTTGTATTTTATTTAGAGACAAGATCTCATTGAGTTGCTTAGGGCCTCACTAAGTTGCTGAGGCTCGCTTTGAACTCGCAATCCTCCTGTCTCAGCCTCCTGAGCTGTTGGGATTACAGGTGTGTGCCACCGTGCCTGGCTATAATTTATATTTCTAACAAGTTATCAGGTGACACTGTGGTGCTGGTCTGGGGTCCACACTTTGACATGCCTCTTAGATATTAGTTAGGATCTTCTTCTAACTGAATTTCTTTATTATAGCCCTTAAAATGCCTAGAATACAAATCTGATCAATCGTATTCCTTGGGGTCACATAAGATCTTGGTATTTATCCCAGAAGATAGACACCAATATGCTCAGCAAAGAGAAATGCTTTTTTTGTTTTTCATTCAGTACTGAGGATTGAACTCAGAAGATCTCTACCACTGAGTTACATCCCTAACCCAGTCCTTTAAAAAATATATATAAATAAACTATAAACATTAAATTTATTATTATTATTATTATTATTTTGCGACAGCATCTCACTAAGTTGCCAAGGCTGACCTTGAATTTGTGATCCTCCTACCTCTTCCTCCTCAGTAGCAGGGATTACAGCTGTATGCAATTGTACCTGGAAAAAATGCCTACTCTATTTTTCATAAGAAGAACAATGCTATGTTAGCTCTTATCAATTCACAAGCTGACAGAATTAAGCCACATTCTGCAAGAAGAGTTGACTGTGTGGCATCTTCTACACCTGGGGGTGGGGTTCAGGTTTATTAGGAAAGAGCTGGTTTCCGGGTCAGAGATGTTAGAGCTAATGCTCCATTGTACTCAGGCAACTTTTTTTTTTAGTTGTAGACACACACAATATTTTATTTATTTATTTATTTTTATGTGATGCTGAGAAACAATTCCAGTGCCTCACATGTGCTAGGCAAGCCCTCTACCACTGAGCTATAACCCCAGCCCCTCAGACAACTTTTGATTACATCCATAAATTGGATCTCAAAATTTCAACTGCTGGTGAACTCAGTGGGCAAACATCTCATAGTTGGGACTATATTTTATTATCAAGACCATGAAATTAACAAAACATCTCATCACCCTGTTTTAATAACTCTTTACCCTATACAATTTCTCAAGTTAATGATCTTATTTTGGGGTTAAGTCATCTTCAATAATTGCCTTCGTGGTAGTATTATTGGCTATTAAAACTTTTAAGCTTTTAGCTGAGAATCTCTTCTTCATGATACAAACCAGGCTGAGAGCCCCTGTGCTGTGCATTTGCTTGGGCTTTACTTGGCAGGGGAGAGGGAGTTGTTCATAAATCATCTGTGAGAATTTTTAATTTTATGGTTTTAATTTTTTAAAAATATTTATTTACTTTTTAGTTGTGGTTGGACACAATATCTTTATTTATTTATTTTTATATGGTGCTGAGGACCGAACCCAGGGCCTCACACGTGCTAGGCAAGTGCTCTATCACTGAGCCACAACCCCAGTCCTGGTTTTAATTTTGATGGCAATTAAAAAAGCGATATAAGTATATTCTTGGTCATCTGGCTGATCCCTTAGCTAAATTTTGAAATCATAGTTCAGTGCCCATGTGTGCCTCTGTTTACAACAATTGCATTGGGGCCAGACATTCTTGAGAAATTGTCATGCCTTTAAGAGAAAAGAAGTAGCTTGCTGGGTAATGACACACTTGTGCCAATCGAGGTCAGAACACAGAGTGTGGATCTGATCCTGTAGATCCTTGGATGGCATACCACGGATAGGGCTCAACAGAGGTAGTGAAGCTGGAGAGAGGAAGAAATGCTTATCATGTTAAATCAACGTAGCGATAGATAGTTTGTCTCTTTTGACTGGAATGGTAGGCGGTGAAGGCTAGAGGTCTGCTAGTCAGGGATGAAGCTCAGGCTTCTTAAAATTGAGCAATGAAGATATTTCCCTAAAAGGAAAAAAAATTCTAGTGTTAACTTGAATTCATTATATAATAATGTTACTTAAAATCATAGTTCAGTGCCCATGTTCATACAAAAACTAGGTGTAATTTTCTTTTATTCATCTCATAAAACTAAAAGGTATTTATAAATTAAATATAAACTAAAACCCAGTTAATTCTAAATTAACAACCTTAATTTAATATGACAAATGGTACTGTGTTGGTAAAACTAAATCTCTACTAAATATAAAATATAAAACTAAATCTCTACTTGCAAACTAAATATAGCACAGTTTGGTACAGTTCAGGGTATTTTGAGTTAGGATAGAGAAAAGTAGTGGAAGAATTGTCAGTACACAGCTCATGAACAAACCAAAATTTTTTTTAAAAGAGGCCCATATTTCTGAGATTGGAGAGACTTGTTTTGAGACTCAGTTCAAGGGTTGCTTCATTGGAATTCTCCTCTGACAAACCCAGCTTGATTAGATGTCACTCTGCTGGGATCTGTTCAGAGTTCTGTCATGTAATTTATTTCATAATATCATGACTCATATGTATTTCTCTATCCTTGAAAGCAACTTTTTAAAAATGTCCTCAGAGACTGAAATGTGTTAGGCATGCAGCAGAGGAACAGAAAAGTTTTATTGGTTCCATGAAAACTTGGTGTAGACATTCTGGACTCCTTTTTTTTTTTTTTTTCCTTAATGATTGATTAAGCTAAAAAAAAAAAAAAAAAAAGGAATGAGGATGTATTAGTCAGAGATCAGCCTTAAAAGACTCATCATGAGTATAGCAGGATAAGGGATTCTTGTAGGAATTAGATTTTACACAATTGAGAAGAAGCCGGGAAGGGAAGTTCCAGGAGGGGGCCAGGTGATAGGAGACAGTGTCTCCAGCCAGGAGCTGAGAAGCCTTGTCCAGGGATGGTGCCCTTCTAGGAAGGGAAGTTGTCTGACTACCACCTGGTTATGGGTGTGGGGCTTTGGTTGGAAAGAAGAGATGGAATGAGACCTCTTTTGGAACACAGGAAGGCAAGGGCAAGCTGGAGCCATCTGTGCACCTTTGCTATATTTCTGATGACAAACTTTCAGATTGTTTTTTCACTTCTGCTTCTAAATCTCACATAAGTTCCTTGGTCAATCAAACCTATAACTGTAGAAGAGAGAGGTTGTAGGAAACACCTTTAAAGAAGCCTTGATCTCCACCCCTGTTTATGTTCTCAGATTCTTCAGAACAAAATTGCATTGGTACTGAAACTAGGAAATAATGCTAAGCATAAGCTGTGTACTTTGGGGACTTTCAACCAGATAAAATACAATTTGAAATCAAATGTGATAGTTACAGCTAACAAGCCTGTACTCAACTGCCTTTTTATAAGATAAATGCAGTATCTTAAAAAATAGGTGGAAGAATTTCTCCAAAAATTTTTAACGTTTCTGTTCAGCGACTCTTTAATTTTTTCCCCTTCACCACTAAGCTACATACCCAAGCCCTTTATTTATTTATTTTAGAGACATGGTCTCACTAAGTTGCTGAAGTTGGCCTTAAACTTTCAATCCTCTGCCTCAGTCTCCTGAGTCGCTGGAACTACATGTGTGTGCCACCACACCTGACCAGTGATTCTTAGAGTTAGAGCCCCAGGATTTCATAATCACTTGGAGGAATTTTTCAAGATGCACCTGAGGGGCTGGGGATGTGGCTCAAGCGGTGGCGCGCTCGCCTGGCATGCGTGCAACCCGGGTTCTATCCTCAGCACCACATACAAAACAAAGATGTTGTGTCCGCTGAAAACTAAAAAATAAATATTAAAAAAATTCTCTCTCTCTCTTTAAAAAAAAAAAGATGCACCCGAATCTTGAGAGTTTTTTTTTTTTTAAGATGTTGATGGATCGTTATTTTATTCATTTATTTATATGCGGTGCTGAGAATCGAACACAGTACCTCACACATGCTAGGCAAGTGTCCTACAACTGAACCACAACCTCAGCCCTTGAGAGTTTTTTAATGAGTATACTTTTTCCCTAAGATATGCACAGCCCTCCTTCAAGCTGCTCAAGGCTGGAACACAAGTGGTTTATGTGAGAGTCTCGCAATGGAATTCTCTCTTCCCATTAGAAATCTAGATGTGGCTATGCATGCCTGAAAAGGAAAGTATACAGAACATTCTTGCCATTTTCTGCCAACCTGACAGCTTCTTTATGCTTGTTCAGGTGTGCATCAAGGGGTGACAGTGGGCAATCAACCTGGGGTGGTGGCAAGGGGTCTAGACCCACTACTTCCGTGGGAACTTGAGCAAGTTGCATTTTCTTTTAACATTGTTTTCTTGACTGTAGCATGGGGGAATTAATTCTTACCTAGCAGAGTTTTTGTGAATTAAATAGGAAGTATATAAAAACTCTCAATGTGGAAGATGGTACATAATAAACTGTCAATAAATAAAATCACAGCTTATAACAAATGAAAGTGATATTGTCATAAACCCTTTCTCATGACACATTTATGTGCATGTATTCATATAAATATATAAAGGAAAATATTTGTTTAATTTGTTAGCATCTGTGGCAGGGACTTGCTCAGATGTATTCATTCACTTGTTCAAAGAACTTGAACTAATTTATTAAAATCCTGGTATGCAAGAAAACCAAGAAAGGGTACTGATCCTTGAATTCATGACTTGTAATTCTGAGATGGAATCTGGGGGAGTTCTGTGGCTCAGTCCTGATTGACTTTTAGGACTGAGACCCATGGCCTCTGTCCTGGTATTGTTTGGGTTGAATTTGCTTTGCAGTTATGTCTGCCTCCAGCAAACCTTCTATTTTTCGTTTTGCTGAGACTTCATATGGGTGCCAGTGTAATTTTATAAGAACTGCAGAAAATCAAAGAGAGCTTACTGAATTCAAGTGTCCACTATAATTTCTTGAAAATATATTAGTTGTGGCCATAAAATTAATTAAATACAGAACCTAAAACAAACAAAACAAAAAGAAGGGCAGAAGAAGGGAAGCCAGGGAAGAAGACAGATGCTGTGCCTCTGGTTGAAAAGTCATTAGACGCCAAGTATTGAGTTTCTCATTTTGTCCTTCACATGAGATCCATTTATCTTCTGAGTTCTAGCTTCACTGATATTTGGGGTTCTAAAAATTATGTTTTAATATTGTTGAATTGCTGACATGTTATTGAAATTATTTTGACAAAGTTATAGAGCTTTAGTCCCTAAAAATTAAATCTTTTTAATTTGCCTATTGATGTGCTCTTACATTCTTTTATAGCTGCAGAATTATCACAAATTCATAAGACCCAAAAGAAGGATACATTAAAAGAATTAACTTCTTAAAAGAAGGAATTATCTTTAAAGCTTTTTGTTGGAAAGGGTACATTAAGCTCTTGCTAGCTTTGGATTACAAATTCTAGGATACTTCACTTATTTTCTAGTTCTCTATCACTCAGTCCTTTTCCTCAGCATGGTCAGGAAAACTGCAGGAATAATTTGCCTGTGTAAGAATGACATTGGTTTTCTGTTGTATCCAATAATTGTTCTGGCTTTTGCTTTAGTTGTGAATTTTTCCAAATATATTCTCTATTGCTATGATATTGAAATAGCTGAAAACTTGTTTTTATTGAACTATATAACATAGGTAAAAAATACTGCAAGAAACAAATGTATAACATAATGAGTTATTATTCATTGAATACCCTTATAACCACGTTAAAAAATTTTAAAAGTGAATTATAGTAGACACTCATGTATTGCTGAGTGAAGATAAATTGCAGTATTCTTGGAGCGGTATTTGAAAACTTAAAATTCTTATGTATGCTTTGATTTAAGAATTTCACTTCTAGGAATTTATACTAGAAAATGCACAAATGCACAAAGATGTACATACAAGAACATTTATTGCAACATCCATTCATTCAGCTAGTGTTTTGTGGTATGGCCACTATGTCCCACTGTTCTGGGTTTTAGAAATACTGTGACGAACAAGACAAACAAGGTCTGTGGAGTTTAGATTTTAGCAGAACAGACAATAAACAAATGAACTTAAGGCATCTGGTAGTGACAAATATCATAAAAATAAAATAGGGGGGGGGAAACTGGAAAGTGGCTGGACTAGGGGACAGGTACTTTGTATTTGCTCAGGAAAGAGCATTCTGAGGAAGTACAGGTATGTCGATGCTTGAGGGAGAGAAAGGGGTCAGTCTTGTGAGGACGAAGGACAAAGCACTATAGGGGCTGAGCATGCTACAGAGATACAAGGTGGAACTTGTTTGATATGTGGCTAGAGGTAGCAAGGAGGCCCCTGCAGCTGAACACAGTGAGCTGGATACTTCACTTATTTCCCAGTTCTCTACCACCGAGCCTTTTGGGGAGTTGGTGAGAAATAAAGGTAGAGATGGAGTGAAATCCAGATCACAAAGGTCATAGTAAGGATTTTTTATTTAATTCAAAATGTGACAGGAGCTGGGTGCAATGGCACAGGTCTATATTCCCAGAGATTTAGGAGCCTGAGGCAGGAAAATTGCAAGTTCAAGGCCAGCCTCAGCAACTTAGTAAAACTCGGTCTCAAATAAAATAAAAGAAGGTTGGGGATGTAGCTCAATGGTAGAGCGTTGCCTAGCACATGTAGACCATGGACTCAAGCCTAGGGTGGGGGTGAGGGTGGAGTAGTGATAGGAAACTATTGGAGTAGTTGGGGGAGGGAATGGGGATAGAATATTTTGAAATATTTCAAAGTTTCAAGAATAGTTCAAAGAAATTGGGCTGGGTGTGTAGCTCAATGGTAGAGCACTTGCCTAGCATGTGTGACGCACTAGGTTTCATCCTCAGCCCCACATAAAAATAAATAAATAAAATAAAGATTAAAAAAAAAGTTGGGAGAAATGATCTATACCTTTATCCAGACCTACCCATTTTTAAAACCTTTTGCCAAATTTGCATTCTCATCCTCTCTCTATATGTATGTAAAAATTCCTGATTAAATATGTCAGTGTGTATTACCTAAGAATAAGGATATCCTACCCCACTTTTGTCCACTGCTCCCCAGTGTCCTTCCTATAGCACATGTCACTCCTCCCCCTTGGTATAGGATTCAGTCTAGGATTGTATGTGGCATTTAGTTGTCATGACTTTTGAGTTCCCTTTATAGGAACTTTTTTTTGCGGGGGCTGTGTGCCGGGGGTTGAACTCAGGCACTCAACCACTGAGCCATGTCCCCAGCCTATTTTGTAATTTATCTAAAGACAGGGTCTCACTGAGTTGCTTAGCACCTCACTGTTGCTGGGGCTGGCTTTGAACTCGAGATCCTCCTGCGTTGGCCTCCTGAACAGCTGAGATTACCATTGTGTGCCACCTCACCTGGCCTATAGGAACTTTATAAAAGGATCCTTTGCCTTTCTTTGTTTTTTTTGACACTGACACCTTTGGAAAAAACAGATCAGTTAATTTGGAAAATATTCTTCAGTTAGGCTTGTCTGCTGTTTCCTCATGATTAGATTCGGGTTGCTGTTTACCGGTTGGAATGAAGATCTCTTCCAATTGGAATAAAATTAAAAATTTTAAATTATTAGCGTAAATTTTACTGTTCATATTTACATTGTACAATTCATATTTAAAATGCAAATATAAAGCATTTAAACTTATATGCAGAATAACCTAGAATTACATAGTCAGTATGCTTTAGTTCATCCATACACACATACATTTCATTCTTACAAGAACATTGGAAATACTGCACCATTGTACGACTAACTCAAGTGTTTTTATTTTGTTTTTCGTATACTCACATTCTGTTTTTGGCTTACTGATGAGTAAGGAAAGACTGAAAGCAAAAGGATCTATCTTTCTCCTTCCTTCTAGGTCACCATTTTCAGTGTAAGTGGTTGGCTAAGATACAAAAGTCACAGCAATAAGAAAGGATATGATAGATTCCCTTGGTTGTTCTTGTTCTTAAGTTGTTTTTTAACTGATACATAAAAACAAAAATTATACTAATTAATGGGGTGCCATGTAATGTTTGGATAGATGCGCACAGTGCATAATGTTTGAATTGGTTTAAACATTCATCTTCTCAAATATTTATCAATATTTTGGGGAGGACTTTCAAAGTCTTTCTTCTAGATTTTTTAAAATTTGTTCTAATTAGTTATAAATGACAGTAGAATGCATTTTGACACATCATACATAAATGGAGTGTAACTTCTCATTTTTCTAGTTGTACATGATGTAGAATTACACAGGTCGAGTAATCACATATGCACGTAGGGTAATAATGGCCCATTCATTCTATTGTCATTTCTATCCCCATACCCTCTCCCCTCCCTTCATTCCCCTCTGTCTAGTTCAAAATACCCTTATTCTTCCCCTCCATTGTGAATTTCCTTCTAGCATTTTGAAATATACAGTACATTGTTATTTATAGTCACCCTATTATGCAATAACACACCAGCTTCTTACTCCCGTCCAACTGGAACTTTGTGACCCTTGATCAGCCTTCCCCATCTATTCCCTCCCGCTACTTCCTCCAACCTCTGGTAACCACCTTTCTACTCTCCAACTTCTGTGAGAGTTGGAGATCAACTTAAAATTCTGCATGCATGACCTTGTTTTTACAATGCCACTTTCCTCTTCCTGAGTTTGAGTGTTCTGGTTCAAACATGCTTAGCATTTTGGGCCTGTCACTGCCCAATTTGATGAGTGTGTTTAGCTTGTGCTTGTTTTGAGGCTTGCCAAGCACCTATGTATGGCAATTCTGTGCTCCAGAGACACTGGGCACACCAACAGACTCCCAGATTGTGTGTGTCTCCTCTGCTTCCACTCTTGCTCCATTGTCCCATAGGATTTCACTTAAAATATACGTTTGTAGGTTAAATTACAAAGAATTTCAAGCCAGGTGCAATGTTTACACCTGTAATCCCTGCAGCTTGGAAGGCTGAGGCAGGAGGATTGTAAATTCAAAGCCAGCCTCAGCAATTTAGCAAGGCCCTCAGCAACTTAGTGAGACTCTGTCTTAAATAAAAAAATAAATCCAACTGGGGATGTGGCTCAGTGGTTAAACAGCCCTGAGTTCAATCCCCAGTACCCTCATTCCCCCCAAAAAAGAATTTCAAGATGGCAACAACAGCATTAAACCAACCTTGGGGTTTTGTAAGCACAGGCTCAGTGAAGCTGGCCTGCCTCTACACTTTTCAGTCCTTACTCTACTCCAGGAAAGAGCCTCTCTTCTTTATTGACTCACCTAGGTATACATTTGTTTATTATTAGTAGATACTCAAATAACATGGTATTATGAGGTACATAATAGGGGATCTGACCTGGTCAGGTAAGGAGGTGAAGGTGTGCCAGAAGCAATGACTACACTCAGAGGTGATATGTGTATTCAGGGTGGTAAGAAAGAGAAAGGAACTTTCCTCACTGGACAATGTGTGCAAAGGTCCTGAGTTGGATGGAGGGAGACTGGTGAATATGGGGGCATGAGGGAGCCCATTGTGATTGGAGCTGAGAGAGTGGGGAGTGGCAAGGGTGTAGGACTGAAGTTTTGGATGTTCTACATTTACATTCAAAGTCAAGGAGGCTGAGAGAGGATTTTAAATGTTCTCACCACAAAGAAATGATAAATATTTGAAGTGATAGATAGGCAAATTAGACTGATTTGAACATTGCACAATGTATACATGTATCAAAACACCACATTGTACCTATAGATCTATGCAATTATCTGCCAGTTAAAATTTAAATTGAATTAAATAAAAACATGCTTCCATATCTAAGAAACAAAAGCAAAAGTCAAGGAGGCCATAGAGGAGAAATACAAAGTGGGCCAAGAAGTGTCAGCTCAGGCTGCTAGAACAAAGTGCCCTGTTTTACTGAGTGGCTTAAACCATAGACATTTATTTGAAGACTGTGAACCAAAGTGTAAGTGAAGAGATAAATCTTGTACAGCAAGAGAGAGCGCTTCTTTGTTTTCGTGGGTACTAAGAAGGATGGATGGGGATGGATGTAGGTAAGTATGTATATTTAGAATCAGGAAGTTAAACCAGGCATGGTGGTGCATGTCTGTAATCCCAGTGGCTGGGGAGACTGAGGTAGGAGGGTCTTGAGTTCAAAGCCAGCCTCAGTAATTTAGCTGAGGCTCAAGCAACTCGTCGAGACCTTGTCTCTAAATCTTTAAATGAAATACAAAAAAAAAAGAGCCGGAGAGATGAGGATGTGGTTCACTGATTAAGCCCTCCTGGGTTCAATCCCTGGTACCAAAAAGAAAAAAAAAAAGTTCTATTTTTCCCTGATAGGTTGGAAGCAATGTCACTCAAGAAGACTGACAATGGGTGGGAGAGAAGAAGGCAAAGGTTTGACAGGTCATCAGGTCATCCAATCTATGATCATGGTATTTCCATTAATTTGGATCTTCTTTATATATCCCTTATATATTGAAAATAATTAGATCAAAAAATAAATCCAATCTTACTACATCTGTCTTTTAACTTGGGTGTTTAGTGTGTTTGTTATATATAATGCAGTTAAGGGTTTAATTTGGCTGAAGTCCATAATTTTGCTCTTATGTTTTCCTTTGGTTCCATCTGTTCATTTGCTTTTCCTTCCCGTGTCCTTTTAAATTATTCTAAACATTCCATTTTATCTCTTCTATTGTTTATTAATTTACTGTTTAATTTTTTCCATGGGTGTACTATCCTTTACAATATGTATCTTTAACTTATCCCAGTCTACCTTCAAATAATATTGTACCCCTTTACATATAGTTTATCTTACAATTGTGTACTTCTATAACATTTGAATACTCTAAAGTACCTTTTTATTATTTTACCTTAAAAATTATCAGAAATTAGCAGTCAATTATCAGAAATGAGGAAATTAATTAATGGATGTTAATGTACCAGAATGCCCTTCTCTGTCTTCTCCTTCTTCTCAGACCATGCCCTGTAGGTTTCAGGAGACTCAGCTGCTTTCAGCTATCACATCTCTTTGCTGGGTTTGGCAACAGGACTGTGTTGTCTGTTCCCTCTCTGCCTGAACCCTGGAGTGTGTCTCTCAGCAGAAAGGCTGGGCAATTGTGGATTCAGTTCTTGCATCCTTCCAAAGATGACCGTCTTGTGGTGCAGGTATCAATCTTTCAAGGGTCCTATTCCTGACTCTTGTACAATTTCCAAAATAGCTAATCCAAATATTTTGTGTCCACTTTTGTATTTGTGCCTGAAAGACTAGCCTAGTGCCAGTTCCTCAAGTATGGTTGAGTGGTAAAGTCTTACAAATTTATAGTGTTCATTCCTTGATTTAGTTTTTTTTAATCTGATTCCATTTCTCATAATTTGTTTTGCAAGCACAATATATTGAATCATGTGTCCAATGTGTTAAAGCGACAGTGTTTTAAAAAGACCAAAGTAATATTTAGTGTTTGTTTAGTTTGTATAATACCAATATTTAAGAATGCATGATGATGCTTTATAGTTTTTAGAATTAAAATAAAAATCACTAAGATTAAATATTTAAAACTATTCAAATAAAAAGTATTAAAGCATTATATAAAATAATCATGTAATATAAATTTATAAAATGTAAACATTAGATTCATAAATTTAATTTAAATTACTAGAAAATATTAATAAAAATAAGATTCTAAACAATTTAAATGGCATTTAAATGAAAAAAAATGATTAGTTCTAATCAGTTATACATGACAGTAGAAAGCTCTTTGATTCATTGTGCACAAATGGAGCAGAATTTAAAATGAAATTTTAAGTGGAATAAATGACAAATTTAAAATAAAGTAATATTTGATTTTTAAGTCTATCTTTAAAAAGTGAATTTAAAAAATAAAATGCTTTAGTATGTCATTGTGGAGTTGTCACTGATTTCTGTGCAGATTTTTCCAGTGCTGAGGATTTTGTATTTACTTTTCTATTTGGGGACTGGTGAGGAAATAGTTATAAGCAAGCTGCAGATATTTTTCTCAAACTTCTTCATCTTTGAATAATTTTCTCTCTTATTTCATAACTCTGGGAGTACTTTTCGAATACTTTGAACACTATTTTTATCTTTTGTGGGTGCTATAATATTACTGATAATGAGCTCTAGTTTTCATCCTAAAATGTAGTTTTTGATCTGATCCATAATGGGGCAGGGACAAAAAAAAGGGGGGAAGAATGGAGGAACTTTGGATTGAGTGGAGGGGAGTGAAGGGAAGGGAAGGGGGATGGGGGTGGGAAAGATGGTGGAATGAGACGGACATCATTACCCTAGGTGCATATATGTCTGCATGAATGGTGTGACTCTACATTGTGTACAGAGAAATGAAAAGTTGTGCTCCATTTGTGTACAATGAATCAAAATGCATGCTGCTGTCATGTATAACTAATTAGAACAAATTAAAAAAAAGAATGGTATTTTATCTTTTAATACCTTTCAAGATTTTTGAATCCTGAGTGTAGAAAATAAATAATTTAAGCTACTAAAAAATGTGGTTTTTGATCATCTCTGTCTTCTTCATTTTTATCATGCATGAATGGATCTTTCTATTCTGAATCCATTACACTAATTTTATTTCTGTTACACCGTCTTCCTATTGCTTTGGAAAGTTTTTCTTTGCTCTTTTCTTTTCTTTCCTCCTCCTCCTCCTCCTCCTCCTCCTCCTCCTCCTCCTCCTCCTCTTCTTCTTCTTTTTCTTCAGTACAGGAGATTGAACTTAGGGGCCCTCGATGACATCCCCAGTCCTATTTTGTAATTTATTTAGAGACAAGGTCCCACTGAGTTGCTTAGCACTTTGCTTTTGCTGAGGCTGGCTTTGAACTCGTGATTCTCCTGCCTCAGCCTTCAGAGCTGCTAGGATTGCAGGGGTGCACAAAAGTCTTTCTTGCAAAAGAAGTTTTGCATAATACAACAATATTGTTATTTACAATGACAGGTTTGCATGTTGAGAGAGACTATATCAGTTGAGCTTTGTGCATACAATAAATCATTGGTTTTCATCTTAAAATGGAAATTATTTAACTTCAAAAAATTAATGGTAATACACTGGTAGAGCAAATAACAGGATATACTGGAATACTATTATAGTCTCTGGTAATATAGTTCATAAAAAATACTAAAGAATCCCAGTATTATACATAATTATAATACACCAATAAAAAAGTTAAAAAAGAAGGAGAAGAAAAAGAAAAAGAAAAGAAATAAAACGGTACAATTTTGAGTGTGTTGCTCCAGAAGTCAAGAAACCAAGTTCTACTGTTAGTAGATCTTTTGTATTGATCTTTTTTGGTATTGATTTTATCATATCTATAATGTGGGAATATTGAGTTCAGTTAAATGGTCTTCAGAATTACTTACAGAAGTTCTATGATTGCCTCAAGAATAATCAGTTTTTGCAGAATGAAGTTGACCAAATCGTGCTATGTACATATATGAATATATCATAGCAAATTTCACCTTTATGTGTATCTGTAAAGGAACAATTAAAAAAATACATAAATAGAAGGAAATCCAGTAAAGTCTAGGAAGGATAACAGGGGAGGAAGGAGGAGAGGGAAAGTCAAAGTACTAGGGGCTGAAATGTAGCAAATTATATTACATTCATGACTGAATATGTCAAAATGAAACTCACTATTATGTATAATTATAATGCACTAATAATAATAAAAAGATTAGTTTTAAGAAAAATTTCATTCAGATATTCAATGGCCAGATTGTATAACTTTGAGTTTGGTAATTTTATGTTTGACATTTTTTTTTTTTACAGTAAACCAACATGGATTGGGGAGAATAGGTAGTTCAGAGTAATGAAATAGTTTGAATCATTGCTTAATAAAAAATTACCATGTACACCTTAAAAAAAAAAAACCCATAGTCTTCAACATTAATAACATATTCAAAATGCCTCAGGACAGGTTTTCCTGAGTGATGCAGAAGGTATTTCGGGATCTTGTAGTTTTTCAGATGAGCAATATGATGTGAATTATCACTGTATTTTAATTTTACAAGGTTACCAGTTGATAGAAATTTCTAGTTGCTTGAGGTTGTATAAGTGTCCCTTTATACTCCTTATTTTCAATGATTTAAAGTGTCACTAATCTTGAAGAACAACTGCTGATGAAACATAACTCCTTGCAGCGTCCTCTTCTACATTAGCAATCACCACCATTTTCTTTTAAATATTTAAGTTTTTAGTTTCAAAGACAGAGACTATTTTTTTACTGTATCATTTAATGCTTAAGGCCATGGAGGATTCTCCAAATTTCAAACTCTGGAGGTTGTTTAACAACATAAAAAGCAAAATAGTTTTTTATTTTGAAAATGTTTCTGGAAGAACTCCTGTATTCCCAGCTACACAGAGACTGAGGTAGGAGGATCACGAGTTCAAGGCCAGCCTCAGCAACTTAGTGAAAAAAATCTGGGAATAGAAGAAACATACTAGTTTTTCTAAGGAATATTATACCCATTATCAACTTTTCAAAGCTACTTTCTTTTTACAGAATTTTAGTATTGATGGTTAAAAGAAAAAAAGATGAGTAAGGAAAGCTTCATTGGAGCATTTTATGCGTAGCGTTCATGTATTTTGATTCATCTTATAGTTTTCTGGAGCGGGAAACACTCTATCAAAATGTTTCTCATGAGTCAGAGAAAAGTCAAGGATCAACGAATTTCATTTCAGAATCTGACCTAAGTCCACAGCATGGACAGAGAGACATTTTACTCTGGCATTTGAATGATTTGGCAAAATGCCATCCATGTCCTGATTCTACTGTCTGATATCAACACAGCACTGAAGTGTGACTCCGATTTGTACTGCTCCTATGCCTGAATGCCCCCATTGCTTTCCCTCTCGGTAAATGCCAAGGTCTGCAAGGATCTGACCCCACGAATTCTTCCCACCCACTCCTCGCTGGCCACAGGACTTGTCCATGGTGCTGTTCTTCCTGGTTCTTCAGGTCCCACCCCATCTGGACCACTTTAACCTTTATTGTCACAGATTTTCCTCTTTCACCAACTTCAGGTCTCTACTCTGTTACCTCCTCAGTGAGGCCTTCCCTGATAGCCCTATTTAAAATTGGACCTTCCATTTAAATTTATGGAATTTGTTATTGGGAGAATTGTAGATTCACATGTGATGGTAAGAAATAATACAGAGGGTTCCCATGTACCCTTTGCTGAGTTTCCCCCAGAGGGAGTATTTTATAAAACTACACTACAGTGTCACAACCAGAATGTTGACATTTTGTTTGGGTTATGTGTGTTAATTTTTAAACCCTAAATTTTTTTCTATAGGCATACTATATGTTTTAGATTATTTTTCATTCTTACCATTTACATTTCATCCCCAAACTATATGTTTTACACTTCACTTATTGTCTTATCCCCCTTTGCTATGATGTAAGCTCTAGGAGGGCAGTAATTTTTGTGT
This sequence comes from Marmota monax, assembly GCF_021218885.2. Lineage (NCBI taxonomy): Eukaryota > Metazoa > Chordata > Mammalia > Rodentia > Sciuridae > Marmota > Marmota monax. The sequence continues at coordinate 8,391,340 of NW_026694099.1, read as the reverse complement.
CTTGTTTTCATTACAACTTTGGAACTGGAGCCCATTCTGGCACAGCAGGTACTAACCAATCTGGTTAAAAAATGAATAGTAGCCTCTTTTTGTTTTTGTACTGGGGATTGAACTCAGGGGCCTTTCACCACTGAGTCACATCCCCAGTATTTTATTTAGAGACAGGGTCTCACTGAGTTGCTTAAGTCCTCACTAAGGTGCTGAGGGTGGTTTTGAACTCACAATTCTCCTGTATTCGCTTCCTGAGCCGCTGGGATTACAGGTGAGCGCCACCACATTTGGCTCACAGTAGTTTTTTACTCTGAGGTGTGGATACAGTGCCCCGAACACCTGTTCCTGTCTTTGATTTGGTGCAGTGACACTGTACATTTGAAGAGGTGTGTGGGGGACACTACACTGGACTGCTGCTTTGGCTGGTGATAGGCTGTGTTGGCAGCAGTAACTGTCTCCAAGGCACTACAGAATCTCAGATCTCTAGTCTAGAAAGAGCATGTGCTTTTCTGCCCTAGAAGCCGCTGTCTTTTCTGAGCCTTACACAATTATGAAGTAGATAGCTCATGAAAAATTCTGACAATCCGTTTTCATTTTTATTAACTTGCATTACAGTCTAGTTTAATTCTTAATTTAAGTCCTACCCTTAAACTGCCAGGTCTTTCAGGTACCCACCCATGTCATTAAAACCTGACAGTCAATCCTTAGAGAACATTGGTGACAAGGATATTGATGGAGCCATGTGTTTCTCAAGGACTAGTTTGAAAGCTGTACATAGAACAATTCTTGACTTAACTTTCAGAACACTAAAGAAGCAAATCCAATAACTGATGCTCAAGATCAGATTTTGACCATAAGATAAAATTTGTTGGTAATGAAAAAAATATTAAGAAACTTGAGGGAGACAGGGACTGTGCACAACCTCTTGGAGGAGAGTTTGACATGCTCAATTAATGCATGTATTCTTTGAATCAGCAATTAAATTTCTAGGAACCCGACAAATACTCTTGCACATTTCCTACAAGAGAGATTCACCTGGAATTTCTTGACAGTTCTAAATATAGGACTGGGTTGTCACTGACAGAAATAGTTTGCTAAGGATAAAAAATGTTTACGTCAATTTTTTCTTATGTCATTGGCTCTGCAGAATTCTTCAACCTGCCAGAAGTTTTGTCTAGGTAAGTCTAATATATTCCGTACCCAAAAAGGATAGAATTGCAGTTAATCAAAATGACTTTTTCTCATGGCCTCTCAGTTATTAAGGATGATATTTATTTCAATTTATCTATGATAGCAAAACTGAAAATGGGTTTCTAAGACTTTCAAGATGTATGATATGTGGGAGACTACAAATTATTTGTGTACTATGATTATTAATATACTAAATAAAATATGCATATGTGAAGTTAAGAATATTTTTGCAACATGTTTGTAATAACATGAGAAGGAAAATATCTTTTATGAATGGCATTATAAGACCAATGAAAGATAAAGATTCATTTATAAGATGGAAAAGTATACAGCTGTGAACAAACAAATGAGGTGTTATTTGTGCTGATGTGAAAGAAATTCCAAGGAATATTGCTGAGTAAAAATGCAACTTTTAGCATAGTATGTATGGTATGATCTAATTTGAGATTAAAATGTAATATATGTAAATATAAGAATGCTTGAAAATTCCTAGAGTACTTCCAAAGGGTACACAAAGCCCATAATAATGTTTGCCTCTGGCAAAGGAGGAAGGTGACATAATTTTTAAAAATTTAAGTTTATACTTAACTGATACATAAAAACATAAAAATCATACATATTTATGGGGAACTAATTATATCTCAATACAAGTACACATTGTGTAATATTAAAATCAAGTTAAATGATGCATCTATTTCCTTGAACATTTATCACTCCTTTATGATGAAAACATCAAACTCCTTTCTTCTGGGTTTTTGAAATACACAGTTCATTGTCGCTGTCAGTAGTTATACTGCTGTGTAATAGCACATCAGAATGTCTTACTTCTCTGACTATGGCTTAGGACCCACTGATGAACCTCTCCCCACCTCTCCCTCACACTCTCACTTTTCTCTGGTAACCAACATTCTACTCTTAACTTTTATGAGATCAACTTTTGTAGATTCCACATATGAATGGGATTATGTAGTACCGTTTTTTTCTGTTTCTGCCTTATTTCATTTAATATAACAATCTCCAGTTCCATCTATGTTGAAGCAAATGACAGGATTTCATCCTTTTTTAGGGTTGAGAAGCATTCCATTATGTATATGTATCACATTTTTAAATCTATTCATCAATTTAGGCTGTTTCCATTTCTTGACTATTGTGAATAATGATGTAATAAACCCAGGACTACAGATGTCTTTTGGCATATGGATTTCATTTCCTTTGGATATATGCCCAGTAGTGGGATTGTAGGTCATATGGTAGTCCTATTTTAATTTTTTGAGGACCCTTTATACTGTTTTCCATAATGGCAGTACCAAGATCCCATCAAGAATGTGCAAGTCTTCCCTTTTCTCCACATCCTCACCAACACTTGTCATCTTGTCTTTTTTGATAGTAGCCATTCTTACTGGGGTGAAGTGATATTTCATTATGGTTTTGGTTTACCATTCCCTGATGATTAGTGATATTGAGCATTATTTCATATACCTATTCACTATTTGTATGTTTTCTTTTGAGAAATGTCTATTCAAGTCTATTGCCCATTTTAAAAATCAGATTATTTGTTTTTATGATATTGAGTTTTTAGAGTTCTTTATATTTTCTGGATTTTAATCTCTTAGCAAATATATAGTTTGCAACATTTAAAAAATTTTTTTTAGTTGTAGTTGGGCACAATATCTTTATTTATTTTTATGTGGTGCTGAGGATTGATCCCAGTGCCTCACACATGCTAGTAGGCGCTCTACCAATGAGCCACAACCCCCAGCCTACTTTGCAATATTTTATCCCATTCTGTATGTTGTCTCTTTTATATGCTGACCAATTCCTTTGCTGAGCAGAAGTTTTTAGCTTGATAGAATCTAATCTGTCTGAATTTGCTTTTGTTTTCTTTCCTTTGGAATCTTGTCCCACATATCCTTGCCTATTTCATTGTCCTGAAATGTTTCCTATGTGTCTACTTCTGGTAGTTTCATGTGTCACTTTTAAGTCTTTAATCCATTTTGAGTTGGATTTTATAATTGATGATAGGTGTCTAGCTAGTATCATTTATCTGTATATCAATTACTTTTTATTTTAATCTTCTTTTGTAAATTTTTCTTTCTTCTAAATTTTTAAAAAATTTAGAAGAAAGAAAAAAAATACAGTTTCCTCTCAGTTAATGATAGCCACAGAAAAGAAGACTGGGATCATTCCACATGCACCTTGGTGTATAGGAAGAACAAGTCTGGAAAAATCAATATAGGAGATGGGCAAAATATATGACATGAGACTCTTTAAAGAAATTGTGGTTCAAGTGGGACAGAACTCTACACAATATAATTCTGACTTTTTAGGCATAAATGACCTAGTAGAAAAAGAAGAGGAAGGTATCTTTTCTAGGGTGTTTCCTAGCAAAGTCAGATTTTACAAAGATATGAATAAAAGCTGCAAATGAGAGCATATGTCAAGAGTAAATATTAGAAATTGACACAGAACTGCATAAAGAGTGCCCATGAAGGGTTTGGCCACCTGAGTCAGGTGTAAAGGCATTTGTGAAAGTCTAAAGACAATTAATAGCTGCCATAACTGAGCATATACTCTAGATCAGCTTGATCTGGGTTGTCTCATGGGATCTTTATAACAGTCCCTCACAGTAGGCAAGACTATTATAACCTCCTTTGCTGACAAGAAAGAGAAGAATAGAGAGGCTAAATAATTTGTCCTAGATGGAACAAGCAGAAGAAAGTTTTGCTGTATCCTCAATTACTATGCTATTCTTCTTGTGATAGTTAAAAATATGCCAATGGATAGAAGTGGTAGTCCTAAAGTAACCTAAAAACTTAATACGTTAAAGGAAAGGTCCTATATTAACTTTTTTTAAACCACAAAGTATAAAGTAAGAATTTTTTTTTGTTGTCATTGAGCTCAATGAGAGTAACATGTACACAACGTCCCTGGGGCTACATTCACCCAAGCAGAGGATAAAGTGTAAGGAATATGGAGGACTCCCTGAATCTGACAGTTAGTTGGACTATACTTGGAACACTCATTTAAGCACATTAAACTTTTTGAGCTGGGGTTGTGGCTCAGTGGTAGAGTGCTTGCCTAACATGTGTGAGACACTGGGTTTGATTCTCAGCACCACATATAAATAAATTAATAAATAAAATAAAGGTCCATCTACAATTTAAAAAATATTTTTAAAAATTAAACTTTTAGTCAGGAGTGCTGGTGCCCTCCTGTAAATCCCAGCGACTTGGGAGGCTGAGGCAGGAGGATTGTGAGTTTGAGGGCAGCCTGGGGAACCCAATGAGACCTTTTGCAAAAAAAAAAAAAAAAAAAAGAAAGAAAGAAAAAAAGAATTTAAAAGTGCTCTGGATGTATGTAGCTCAGTGATAGAGTGCTTCCCCAACATGTGCAAGGCCCTGAGTTCAGTCCCCAGTACCACAAAAAACAAACCCTAACAAAATACCCCACTACACTTATTAAGAAATTAAAAGATGACCCATCAGCAGCATCAAAGAAAAATCTAATGTTTCCCCACTGAAATTGCTCATTTAAATATTTTATGCCATTTTACAAGCAACAATATGCATTTTTCTTCAATTATAATATATCTAAATTATTTTATATTTTCTTTGCCATAACAATCATCTTAATGATCAGTTTTTTTAGGGGCTGAATAATTTTCTGTCATGTTGGGTAATTAGCCTGTTTGCCTGTTTTTCCCATTATATATGAAACCGTCATTTTGATTGATTGGGATTGTAACTTTCCTGTGTAGGATGTATTGCAGTTGTCCCCAAATAACTCCAGGCTGGTTTTATAATTTTTCAGGGTCAGTGGAATGAAAAAGAAATGATAGATCATTTCTTCATTTCTTCTACATTAGGCAATGATTTTTCCGTCAGGGATTTATACCATCCTTAAGCAAAGGACACTGACCAACATACAACGACCAAAATATAAAAGGTTGATTTAATATATGGAGGCCAAAACAAGCATTGTTTTGTGAAAGAGACAAATACTTTAGAGTAACTGCAACAGTATTGCAGGAAATGAATGATTCAGTGATTTCTTAGACTGGTGTTATGGTTTAGATATAAAGTGTCCCCTAAAAGCTCATGTGTGAGACAATGCAAGAACATTCAGAAGTGAAAGGATTGGGTTATGAGAGCCATAAATGCATTAAGATACTGATAGGGATTAACTGGGTGGTAACTGTGGCTGCAGAAGGTGGGTCCTTGGGGTCATGCCTTTGGGGTTCATATTTGTCCTTGTTGAGTAGAGTTCTCTCTGTTTCTTGGTGCCATGTTCCCAGCTGATTTCCTCCTCCACACCCTTCTGCCATGATGTTCTGCCTCACCTTAAGTCCTGAGGAATGGAGCTGACTATCTATGGACCTGGACCTCTGAAACCATGAGCCCCAGAGTTAACTCTTTCTTCACTAATTGTACTTGTCAGGTCTTTCAGTCACAGCAGAGAAAAAGCTAAGACAGCAGGTCTGGGCCAGGTGCAGTGGTGCACACCTGTAATCCCAGTGGCTCAGGAAGCTGAGGCATGAGGATCATGAGTTCAAAGCTAGCCTCAGCAATGGTGAGACACTAAGCAACTCAGTGAGACTCTATCTCTAAAGAAAATACAAAAATAAGGTTGGCATGTGGCTCAGTAGTTGAGTGACCCTGAGTTTAATTCTTGGTACAAAACAAAACAAACAAAAAGAAAACAGGTCTGTATAAATCAGTAAGTAGCAAAAACTGAAAATGATTTTACTCATTGAACAAACTCTTGTCCATCTGGTGGTGTTTAATTCCTTTCTTTGGAGTCAGCATGGTGGTTACTGTCTTTGTGAACATTTCCTTCCCCCATCCCAACATAGAGCACTGTAATGTGCTCTCTTGCCTCTCCTGCTGTTCTCCTAACATTTACAACTTTAAGAGTACTACTCTGTTTTTCAAAATAAAGTATGAATTTGATGAGGTTAGGACATTGTCTTACTTACCAGTCAAGCTCCATCTTGGAATCTGGCATCTAGTAATTTTTGTTCTTTTAGGTTTGATGACTGTGTGTTGAATGCATTATAAAGTGAATATTAAGAATCTATTTTCTCTGTTGTAGTTTTTCAGCAACCTAAATATCAAGGAAAGTGCTAATTCTTAGTTTATTGCATGCGATCGTGCACACACACGCACTTCAAGGGAGATCTAGAGGTTATTTGACCCATACGTCTTCCTCTATGGAAGAGGAAGGCAGAAGAAGAAGCTGGGAGTGGGCACAGGTGAGCCATCCAAAGGTATCTGTCACATGCCATTTTATAAAGGTCCATGCCAGCACCTAAATGACGTCCAGTCATTGCAGAACTACAAAGCACCCTTATAGAGCATTTAATTTTATATATATGAGATTTTCTTCATTTTTCATGGTGATTCACTTCCTACAGTCTCTATATCTCTGTTAAAGCTGAAAAACATGCTATTCATCGTGCCCCTCACAGAGCCAAACTCTTTGAAGTAGTTTATCTTCAGAAAGTAACTAGAAATGTAAGGAAAGAATGTAAGGGTCTGTGTATTAACAGGAAGGAAGCCCCAGTCATCCAGAGACATTCCTAGACTTACTGCCAGCTTTCTTTTTAAAACTTCTTTATTCACTTTTCATTTAAATTTCCAAATCTGTCATCATGTCCAGGCATCGCCTCTTATAATGAGAAATAGACTCGCTCCAGTTCTGCCTTTCTAGCTTTATTTCAGAATCAGATCCCTTTTTCTTTGGTCAGCAGCTTTAGTGACATCCCTTCTTTCCCAAATGTACATTTAAATTTCTACTCTAACTCCCAGTCTTTGTCCCTTTAGTTTTTTAACTTCTCTGATCTTAAACAAAAACTGCTGATTGACTTTGATGATTGTCTCAAAACTTTGCAAGGCTAAACCACTAACTGGTATTGAGGTGTTAAGACTTCTAATTGGAGACTTCAGGTTAGGTGTTTCCCAGGGTGTCTATTCTTAGCATACTGCCTTATTCATATAAATTAAGGTTTAGAATGCTTAGAGGTGCCAATAATTTGGGGGAGGCGACACCTCTGTTATAGTTTAGATCTGAGTTATCCCCCCAAACCTCATGTGTGAGACAATGGAAGAATGTCCAGAATGAAATGATTAGATTATGAGAACTTTAACCTTCTCAGTGGATTAACCCAGTGATGTGGATTAACTGGGTGGTAATGTAGGCGAGTAGGGTGTGGCTGGAGGAGGTGATGCACTCTCTTGCTGTTCAAACATTTACAACTTTGAGAGTATCACTCTGTTTTTCATAATAGACTGAGTTTCATGGCTAGGGGGGCATTTGTTGAGGGGAGCTCTCTCTGCTTTCTGGCTGTCATGTGTTGAGCTGTTTATTCCATCACGCCCTTCTGCCATGATGTCCTGCCTCACCTTGGGCTCAGAGCTATGGAGTCTGCCAATCATGAAGTGAACCTCTGAAACTTTGTGTACCAAATACACTTTTCCTCCTCTACGTTGTTCCTGTCAGGTCTTTTAGTCACAGCAATGAAGAGCTGATTAAGGGGCAAATTCATGTCACATAACTTTTACAAGTTACCAATGGCACAATACACAGGGATACACTAGAGTCATCAAAGAAAGTTCAGAAGTACCTGCATCTGGGAGATTCTCTCCTAAACAGGATTGGATTTTAACAAGCACTCTGGCTTTCAGGCAGCAACGAACATAGTAGTTCTCACTTATCCATGGGGTATATGTTTCAGGATCCCCAGTGGATGCCAATAGAGACCAGAGATAGTACTGAACTATAAATAACCACTATATATATAAAAATACATATTATATGTATATATAAACATTTTCATATAATACATATGAAACATTATATTATAATTATATAAAATTATGATTATGTTATATAAAACATTATATATATAATGTTTTGTCCTATAAATACATGACTGATAAAGTTTAATTTATAAATGAGGCACAGAAAATATTAAAAACAAAAATTAATATAACAATATTGTAATAAAATCGCCAGCCTCACCACTTTTGTACTTTTGAGGCCATTATTAAGTAAAATAAGGGTTACTTGAGCACAGCACTGTGATACCACAATATTCATTCTGATATCTAAGATGGATTAAATCAAACTAAAAAGCTTCTTCACAGCAAAAGAATCGATCAATAGAGTTAAGGGAAAACATACATATTGGGAGAAAATATTTGCAATGCATATGTCTGATCAGGGGCTAATATCTAAAATATTAGGAAACTCCACAGTAAGTAAAAAAATAACCTGATTAAAAAATGGGCAATAGATATTTTTCAAAAAAATGACAGGCAGATATTTAATAGGCATATGAAAAATGCTCAGGGAACTACAAATCAAAGCCAAAATGAGAAAACACCTTACCCCAGGAAGAAAGTGCTGTTGAGGATTTAGAACAAAGAGACTCTGAGCATACTCTTACTGGGAACATGAGTTAGGATAGCCATTGTGGAAAATAGTATGAAGGGTCCTCAAAAAGCTGAAAATATCCAGGTGTGGTGGTGCATGTCTGTGATCCTATCGACACGGGAAGCTGAGGCACGAGGATTGTAAGTTCAAAAACAGCCTCAGCAACTTAGTGAGGCCCTAAGCAACTTAGCCATACCCTGTCTTAAAATAAAAAAAAATAAGAAAGAGCTGGGGTTGTGGCTCAGTGGTTAAGTGCCCCCGGGCTCAATCCCTGGTATGGGGTGGGAGATGGGGGGGTGGCTTAAAGTATAACTACCAAATAATTTAGCAATCCCACTATTAGTTTTGTATCCAAAGGAAATGAAATCAGTATGTTAAAGGATTTTAATCTTCTAGCTCCTAGAAGTGGTTCCTGACAATTTGACTATTAAGGAGTTGTTGGCATTGGAGCAGGAATGCATAGCTGAAATAGAAGCAGGAAGAAGAGGAAACTGCCGATGAAGAACCCCTGAGAAAATTCACATGGACCCAACGTGCCAGGACCCTAAAACTGCAAAGTTTTCATTAACAGAGAGAAATGTTCACGGTGTGTTATCTACTTACAAACAGATCTGTGGTGAAAAAAAAAGAAACAAACCAAGCAAATCACTGTGGATTTACTTCTGAAAAGAGTGACACCTCCTTAAGAAGAGCCTCAGATAGGCCTTTTAGGAAGTTTCCAGAAGAAGGCCTCGCTATCACTGGAGAGGATAGCTCCATTGTGTGATTGCTGTCCGTGACCTTCCTGAGGATGAAGATGTGGAGGAAGAAGTCAGTAAAACTGATGATCTTGACCAATGCAGGCCCAGGCGAAGGTGTGTGTTTGTGTGTGTGATTGTGTTTTTTTAATTAAATTTTTAAAAAATTGTATTTGTTAGTTTTTAACAACAAAAATGTAAAAGTGAATAAATGTAAATAGAAAAGTTTATAGAATAAGAATATAAAGAACTATTTTATATAGCTGTACATCAATCATGTTTTTTTTTTGTTTTTTTTTTTTTTTGAGTACCGGGAATTGAGAGAGGAGGAAAACAAAACAAAACAAAACAAAACAAAAAACCCCTAATCTTGCTTTTTGGGAATGATTTATCATAGTTCTTGGAAGTGAACTTTTAGTCATCCTTCCTTTTTCATAAGAAATGGCTAGAGTGTGTAACTGAATAGCTTTCTCACCATGCTTCCTCATAGGAATTTGGGGGTCCAGAAACTCTTCATTCCTTTGTGGTATAGATGAAATTAGAAGGCATACAGTCTTCTGTGGCTTTTATCTTTTACCATTTTTATTTAAGAATTTTCCCCCCTGTCATGAGGATTTTCTTTGAAAAGTTTATAGCTTTGATTTTCATACTGAATCATTAATTCATATGTATGGAATGACTTAATGATCAATTTTCTTTTGTTTACTAAGGACAATTTTTTTTTTACCAGCCTTCCTTATCATATTGTATTTTTTTTTGTACTGGGGATTGAACTGAGGGGTACTCGACCACTGAACCACATCCCCAGCCCTATTTTGTATTTTATTTAGAGACAGGGTCTCACTGAGTTGCTTAGCACCTTGCTTTTGCTGAGGCTGGCTTTGAATGTGCCATCCTCCTGCCTCAGCCTCCCGAGACTCCGGGATTACAGGCAATTATATTGTATTTTTTCAACACTATTTGCAATATCAGCTGTGCCTTAAATCAGGTTTCCATATATTCATGGATCTCCTTATAAGCTCTCTATTCTGTTCAATATCTGTGGCCAGAACTACATTGGTCCCTGTGATCAGCACCATATTATTTTAATTACTGTTTTTATTATAAATCTTGGCATCTGGGCTCAAGTCCCCTGTCTTGGTTCTTCAGTAGTCCCCTGGGTCTTCTTGACCCTTTGGGCTTTCATGCAGATTTTAGAATCAGCTTGTCAGACTCCATAAAAATAATACAAAACAAACAACACCCTCCATTTATCTTTGATTGCAATTGCAGGCTTTACAACATTTTCACTCTCACCAACCCTCATGCTCTCGTTTCCTTCCTAACCCAACTTGGATTTCATGTATAATAACCTCCTTGCAAATACACTAAACTCCCTTGCCCTGCTCTCTCTTTTTTATACTTCTACTACATAATTGCTTACTCTGTGCCTGTACCCCATCAGTTAAAATTGCTGGAGGAAAAACAAATGACTATACTAAGTGGCTTCATGTGAAACTCACTACCACACATCTCCAATAGACTCACAAAATCAGCTAACCACTGTTACACTTGCCACTCTCCAAGCTCACCACTGTCACATCATTCTCTTTTTATCAAACCTCCTTTGCCTTTCCTTTCAGGTGATGATCTTGCATAACACTTCACTGAGGAAGTCAGAGCAAGGAGCAGAAAGTCCCTATTTATCCACCTCCAAACCCGCCTGCCACATCAGAACCTGTAGCTTCTGCTCTCCCAGCTGTTACTTAGAACAGAGTTGCTGTTTCTGTCAAAGGCCACCTCCTTCACTCGTGCCCTGGATCTCATTCATCTCCTTCCATTTCTTTGGGATGTTTCCTTTTCTTGATTTCTGTCAGCATAAAACAGGCTTTATTATCAAACTAACGAATAGGCAAAACCTCTCAGGATCCCTTCTTTCAGCTCATGTGCCAGCAGTCACCATGATGGTCGTTATGAGCATGAGCTCTGGTGCCAGACTCCTTAGGTTCAAATTTTCCTTCTGTTGACCATCATTGTGATCCCGGGCAGGCGCCGCTGTTGAGTACAGAGGCCACTAGTTACATGAGGCATTAACATTTACGTTTATATTAGTTAAAATTAAATAAAGTTACAAATTTCGTTCCTCATCGGGAGCGGTGAGTCAAGTGTGGCTTGTTACTCCCAGAAAGGACAATGCAGATTCAGAACCACTTCATTAGTACAGAAAGTTCTGTTGGATCCAGGCATGTCCTTTTTCTAATTACATTCTATCATTTCACCATTTTATTCTATCATAGTACTTGTGGCTTTGTAGATTTTGTGTTTAGCTACTAATTTGTTTATTGCCTATTTGTTCTATTGGAGTGGAAGCTCTTCGGGAGCAGAATGATTCCCAGTGCATAGAACAGTGCCTGAGGCTCCTGAGTCACCAGCTTTTTTCCATTAAAGAGCTCTGGCTGATAAGACATTAAAGAGCTCTGGCCGAGGGTCTAGAGATGCTTTCCCATGCGTAGCATACTCAATGCTCACTCCTCCATTGTGACGAGCTATTGTCTGAGGTACGTGGACAGTGAGGGACACAGTGATTAGTAATATTTCGAGAGTGGTGGACTTGAGGAAAAAGCAACTTTCCTAAGACTGGAGGCTGGGCTCTTGCCTTCATATGCTGCATCAGCTGTGGGATATTATGAACCAGTGCAAGGCCTGATTAGAGTATTTGAAAATTTAAAAATTAAAGAACACATGTGAACAATTGTTTGGGCATCACAGACGGTTGTGTGTGGGTTGAGTTGCTTTGAAGTAGGCTGCCTCACATTCTTGAGAACGTTCATTACAGCGCTGCTTATGGTAGCAAACAATTGGAAACCACTTAAACGTTCATAAATATGGGATAAATAAATACTTTATGGTACAGTAATACAGTGGAGCACTGAAATGACTAAAACTGTATTTCCATCATATCAGGGTGAATGGATCTCAGAAATTTAAATTTAAAATTTAATTTCAAGCCCTTAAAAAATTTAAATTTAATTTGGAGGGCTTGAAAAGAGAAGTTGAAAAGAGAAATTAGTTAATGAATAAACATGTCATAAACATTCACATGAAATTTAAGAGCAAAAAGTAGCATCTGTGCTTACCTTTATAAATAAAGGTTTAAAAACATTTGATAAGGACCAATGATACCACTAATGAAGGAGGATAGAGAATGGGATCAGAGAGAGGTAAATAGACCTTAATGGCATTTGCAAAGTTTTATTTCCTTAAAAGATTTGGAGGGCTGGGGTTGTGGCTCAGCAGTAGAGTACTCGCCTAGCACGTGTGAGGCCCTGGGTTCGATCCTCAGCATAAAAATAAATAAAATAAAGGTATTGTGTCCAACTACAACTAAAAAATACAATATTTAAAAAAATTGGAACACACATGATGATATATTAACATTTAAAAAGTCAATATGTTTTTTGTTATCCTTTAGAGTTTGCTATATATTTGAAACATTTTATGATTAAAAAAAATGAAAAAAAAAAAAACAAAAGAAGCCGTGTCAATATGAAGGGATGACATGTCACATTCAGTTGATAATATTTCCTGAGAATTGACTGTGTGTGTCATTGTGCTGGCTGTTGAAGGTGCCAGAGAAGTCACATAGGACATGGGTCTTGCTTCCTAGGATCAAGCCTGCTTCCTTGGTTGAAATAATAATGCATCCTTATATTAAGCCCTGAAGTCATGGGAGGGAGCATAGAAAGATGGATCAAAATGAGGAGTAGAATGAAGGCCTATGGAAGCTTGGAAATTGAATCCCTGGAAGAAGCAGAGAAAACCGACTGGAAGTTGGGTCCCTTGCAAGGTGAATTTAGATAGACAGAGGGAAATGAACTATATTCCAAGCTAGGGAAACTATATTCCAATCCCTTTCAAATCTTAAGTGTAGATTTGAAAGGGATTGGTAAAAACCATCCTGTAGAAGTTTTTTTGTTTTGAGAGAAAATGAAATAGAGGGATCCTGAGATATTTAATATCAGATCTAAAGATGTGAACCAAAACCAATGGGGAAGTAGGGAACCACTGACAGCCGTGAGGGGATTGGAGGGATGTGGTTGGTTTGATTTCTTTGGCTATTAATCTGATTGTAATGTGCAGGGTGTACCGGAAAAAAGGAAGACGCGACATAAGGAGCTCAGCAGTCATAAGACGAGGGCTTCGAGTGAGCTGGTAGTGATGGTGATGGGGAAAAGAAGGAACTAACAGGGTGGATATTATTTGCCACATTTCACAATGTGCCAAAGAAGGAGTTTTAATTTGTCCAAAGACCTCATTAGCTATTAAGTGCCAGGGTCTAGAATCAAATCCAGGTTTTGTTTTTTCCTCCAAAGTTTTTATGTTGAGATTTTGATCAAAAGGACTTGAGGAACAATTGGGTTTAGAAGATGAAAGAGAAAAAAGGATTTAAAAAAATGAATTTTTGATTGCCAGTAAAGTGCTTGATGGAAACTGGGAATTTGCAAGGGTCAGCTCGTTTGGAGAACACAATGAATTCAGTGTGGAAAATGGAAAGTTTGAGTTGATGGCGGGCCCTGCCAGTGCAGATGGTGTGTAGACTGTTGAAGGTTCTGGTGGTTTAAACTCTCAGATGTAAAGTGTTGCAAGTCATCAGCACTAAATGGGAACTCAATTCTGAAGATGACAGTTCCCAGAAAGAATGAGTGGAAAGAAAGAGGAGAGCAGAATGGCATGAGGAATGTCCACACCTACAACTTTTCACCTGGCAAAATAAAAGTGCCAATAAAGAAAGAATGTAATAGAGGAACAATTAGATGGAGGAGAAAAACAAGGCCCCTGGTTGGTTGGTTGAAGGGAATTTTAAGAAGAAGTGGGTGGTTGAATATGTCAAATACAATAGTGTTGGTTAAACAGAGTGCCCAGTGGCACTGGTTGGTTATAATAGTCTGTGACTTTACTCCAAAACCCATGGGATTAAGAAGAGGTCTAGAAAGTGTAGTTCCCAGTCTTTCAGATTTCATAGACCAGTAATAGTTCAAAAAATATTTGGGAGAAATAAGTAAAACCATTGAAACATCACATTCTCTTCTCAGTCTCATTTTCATAAAAGAAAGACAATTCCTCATACATTTAGAAAGTCATAATGGCAGGCTAGAGAGTGATTCATCTTCAGAGCAGCACTTTTTAATGTGAACTGATGCTATTGTAGCCCCGACTGGAGCAGATAGATCTAAGAAGTGCCATTTGGGAAACATTGGATCAACATATGTGGTGCTGTTCCTTCTGAGTCACACTCCCAGTAAATCTGGTTATTGGTTCTTGTGTATGTGTGCCTGTGTTTACTTTTCAAGCTAGTTTTTATTAATAAAACCTCTTTCCTGAGAGCTCCAAAGAGGAAATTTCAGGACGTTTAGTGGATACTTATATACATAATTGAAGCCGATTAGAACTGAGTGTACTTTGTCAAGGATTTTTTGTTGTTGTTATTTGTTTGTTTGTTTTTCTGGTGCTGGGGATTGACCCCAGGGCCTCACACATGCTGAGCAGGCACTCTACCACTGAGCTGTGTTCCCAGCAATAACTCATGAGCGTACTTGGGAAATATTCTTAGTGGTGAGGCCCAGCACTTGTGTTGAGGAGAAAAGGACAGTAGAAATAGTTAATAGTTTGCTCCATGAATTTACAGTTGAATTATCATACATGGCCGGGAGGAAAACCATAGATTATTTATTCCTTGACACTTCAGGGTATGTTCAATTTCCTACAGGAATCCAGGAGTCTGGTCATTTTCTAGTCCCGATTATCTGGTTGTATGTAAAAACAACCTTAATTGTATAAGGTACCTCCTGGACTACTGTAAGTTTCTACCTTTTTCTATTTGTGTCTGCCTGACCCAAAAGAAATGAAGTACTAGAAGAAGAGCAGGGCTTCATCACCAGAGCCATAGGCACTGAGAAACTCAAAATGGAGTAGACCTCAAGGAATGGGGCTGGTTTGGAGCCAGATAAGTTTTAGAAATAAAATAAAAATAAAAAAGGTAATAACTGTGCTGTGACCCATTGAAGTACAGCTCAGTTGGGATGTTTACATACAGAACCTGCATAAAAGCATTTTTTTTTTTTTACTGGTTCAAGAAAGAATAAGAGTCAAATTGTGCAGGCTCAACTAAACAACAACAAAAATGTATTATGCCTTAAAATTTGTTTTGGTTTTCTAAAATAAATAACTCTTAGGCAGACACTGAAATTAACAGATTTCAGTGCCAGAAAAGATTACAATTTCCTACCCACTCACCACAAAATATTATCCTTTATCTCTAGCATATGTTTCTATTGGTTCTGCAATTATGTTTGGTAATCATTTTTATTTTCCACCAACTGTTCTCTTAAATTTGAAAATACTGGCTTTGGTCAAATTTTTTCTTATGTGTGATCTATAAAAACGGATATTTTTGATTTTTTTTTGATGTTTCTGAATTAGGGGAAAAATTTCTACAGATCAAAATAACACTATGATAATGTTAATGAAACCACAGGATGAAAGATGCTTCTTCAAAAAGAGCTCTTTGTGGACTGGGGCTGTGGCTCGGTGGTAGAGCACTTGCCTGGCATGTGTGAGGCACTGGGTTCAATTCTCAGCACCACATATAAACAAATAAATAAGTAAAGGTCCATCAATAACTAATAAAAATATTTTTTTTTAAAAAAAAGAAAGAGCTCTTTGTCACCACACAGCGTCCAAAGAAAAACCCACCCTCACCACTTTTAAAGCATATCTTAAAAGGCACTACTCAATCACCTCTTCTTTTAATTGTACAAGTTGAAATAGAAATGTACACATAAGATCCATGTACAACTTAATGAATAGTTATAATTCAACTATCCAGGTAACCACCATTCAGATTAAGAAATTGCACATTGTCAGAACCAAGAAAGTTCTCACCTCCCTTCCTAATCACGTCCCCATCATTCTCTCTAGAGATAACAAGTGTCTTAAAATTTTAAATGATAATTCCTTGCTTTTAAAATAGTTATACTGCCTATATATGCATCTCTGAACAGTTAGCTTACTTTTTTTTTCTGTTTTTGAATTCCTTAATCTTCTGATTCTTTTGAATTCTTTTTCTTTTTTTGCCCTGGGGATTGAACTCAGGGGCACTCAACCACTATGCCACATCTCCAGCTCTATTTTGGATTTTATTAGAGACAGGGTTTCACTGAGTTGCTTAGCACCTCACTTTTGCTGAGGCTGGCTTTGAACTCATGATCCTCCTGCCTTAACCTCCTGAGTGGCTGGGATTACACGTGTGCACGACCATGACTGGCCTTTTCAATCCTTAATGTTCTGTTGGTTTGGGAAAATTCTGAGCCATTATCTTCAAATATTACTTGTACTCCATTCTTTCCTTGTTCTTGTTCTGAACTATAATTATACTTACATTATACCTTTGTGCTGCTTCCCACATGTTTCTTACACTATTTTGTATATTTTCAACTCCTATTTCTCCAGTTGTCATTCTGGATTTTTTTCCCCGATTTATCTTCCAGTTCATCACTTCTCTTTTTTTTTTTTTAATATTTTTTAGTGTTGATGGACCTTTATTTTATTCATTTATTTATATGTGGTACTGAGAATTGAACCCAGTGACTCACACATGTGGGGCAAGCACTCTACCACTGAGCCACAACCCCAGCTCCATCACTTTTCTCTTTAGCTATACCTAATTTGCATTTTTTTTTTTTTTTTTTGGTGAGGGGGGCAGTACCAGGGATTGAACTCAGGAATACTAAACCATTGAGCCACATCCCTAGCCCTATTTTGCATTTTATTAGAGACAGGGTCTCACTGAGTTGCTTAGTGCCTCGCTAAATTGCTGAGGCTGGCTTTGAACTCTCCTGCCTCCACCTTCCGAGCCACTGAGATTATAGGTGTGCACCACCACGCTGGGCCCCTCTAATTTGCTTTTAAATACACCCATTGATTTTTTAATTTTAATTCTAGACTTCCTATTGATTCTCTAAAAGTCATTCTCTAACCTCCTGCTGAAATCCTCTGTCATCTAATTTCTTGAACACATTAATTGTAGTTATTTAAAAATCCATACTTGATAACTTCAGTATCTGAATGCTGGCAGGTCTGTTTCTAGTTGTGCTTGTTTTTCCTCTAGGATTTTGCAAACCCCTCCCCTTTTCTTTTTACAAATTTTCCAGTTTTGATTGGGTTCTTTCTGGCATGGTGTGCAGAAAAATACCAGAATTATTTAGGCTTTGAATGATTTTTATTTTCTTCCAGAGAGGATGTACTGTTCCTTCTGTCAGTTCAGCAAGAAACTGATCAATTTGATTTGAATAAATATCAAGCTATTTGAAAACTGGGCTTCAGTCCTTGTTAGAGTTCTATTTTAGTTTACCCTTATTCCTGAAGGGAAACCATTGGCAGTTCCAAGCCTGGGGTGTCTGCCAGAGCCTCCTCTCCCCTGCAGCTCTGAACTCCAGTCCCCAAGTCCTGTGGATTCTGCCCAGCTTTAGGGCTGGAGCCACCACTTGAGGATTAGCTTCTCAGTCTCTGAGCTATTATTTTCAAGTCAGCCTGTGCCTTGAGGGCAAAAGCAATGTTAAACTTTGGGCTCAATTCTCCAGGTTACCTCTCTCTCTGAATCTTGGCTAAGTTCCTTGGAGAGTTTCAAAACTTAAAAACTATATATTTATTTTTAGACTTTTCTGGTTGTTCTCAGTGGGATAGTAGCTACCTCATCTATCTTGTGATCCTCCTGCCTCAGCCTCCTGCATAGCAGAGATTATGTGTGTACCATTGTGCCTGGCTTATTGACCCATTCTTACACAGTATATAGGTACCCATCTCCAGGTAATGGCATTTTGGTGTAATTCTTGAATTGTGGGGGATGTGACTCTTCAACTTTATTAGCTGTTATTTCAACTTACACTTACTCCAGCAATGAATGAACATTTCTATTGCTCCACATTTTCACTAACAAACTTCCTTAATTTATGCCAATCTAGTCAGGCACAGATATTTTATAATTTCTATGTGACTCACAACTAGTGAGGGCATTGGGTATCTTTGCATATATCTAATGGCTTTCCTTATTTGTGCAGTGGTTGTTCAAATCCTTTGCACATTTTTTTGTTGGATTATCTTATTTTCTTGTTGGTTCATTTGCAACATTTCTTTATACACTCAATATAATGTCAGTTAGATGTACGTGTGACTTTTCTTTTTATTCTTTTCATAGTGTCCTAGATGAATGGAGGGGGATAATTTTAGTGTAGTTGAATTCATTGGTATTTACTTTTATGCTTAATTCTCTCTTTATTAATAAATATGAGGTCATAAATATATTCTCCTATATGGCCTTCTAAAACTTTAGTCATTTCATTTTCATGAAATGAAAAATGTAAGTCTACCTGGAAACAAAAGCCTAGGGGTTCAATTTCATGTTTAAAAAATATTTATTTTTAGTTGTAGTTGGACACAATACTTTTTTTTCACTGATTTATGTTTATGTGGTGCTGAGGATGGAACCCAGGGTCTCACAAGTTCGAGGTGAGCGCTCTACCACTGAGTCACAACCCCAGCCTCCTCATTTTTTTAATTAAATTTTTTTGTATGGATGTTGTCATTCTTTTTTAAAATTTTAATTGCTGATGGACCTTTATTTTATTCATTTGTTTATATGTGGTGCTGAGAATTAAACCCAGTGCCCTACACATGCCAGGCAAGCACTCTACCACTGAGCCTCAGCCCCAGCCCTAAGTGGTTTTTTTTTTTTTTTTTTGGTATGGATTTTAATGCATCATTTGTTAAATGCCCCAGTCTGGCTGGGCACAAATCACGAGCCACTGAAGCAGGAACAAACTTTATTTCTGAACTCCACCAGCACACTCCACCCACGCTCCCCGAGAAAAACTCCTGAACACCCCGCGGCTAGTCCAGGAACCAGCAGCTGGAAATCCCTCCTCTGGCACTTCCCCAACCAATGGGAACTCTCCAGGAATCCCCGTGAGAGCTCAACTGGAACTCAACGGGAACTCCGTCAGAACTCGCTGGCGTCACCTCTCAACCACTACTTCTGGCAAAAATGCCATGCTTCATCCTGACTCGGCTGTGGCCCTCAACAGTTAAAGTCTCTTTTTCCACTGATTGATAATGTCATCTTTGTCATCTGTCACAGTACTTTATGTTCCATTTGTCTGTTTGTCCATCCTTAGACTAATATCACACTATGTATATTACTATGGATTTAAAACTAAATCTTGATGTTTTATAGGACAAGTTCATTACCTTTTCTTCTTATATTATTCTTGACTCTTTGCATTTACACCTAATTTTAGGGTCAGATTGTCAAGGTTGACCAAAAAGATCAAAGCACACTTATTTTGGATGGTATTATATTGAATTACTGCTTCACAATGTTGAATTTTTAAATGTGTGAATACTATGTTTCTCTTATTGGCTTTCAATAAGGTTTTGTAGTTTTTTTACATAGAGGTCTTACACATCTTTGATTTAGATTTATTCCATGGTATTCCTGTTAGTACCAATCATACTATTTTTTTTTTGTTTCTACTGAGATTTTTCTCCTTTAATCTCAATAATGATTATATGAATCAATTTTCTAAAGTTGAATCAATCTTGAATTCCTGAATCAATTTTCTAAAGGTAAACAAACTAGAATTCAATCTCTAGATTAACCTGATAATTGATGGATTCATGATTTGCTAGTGATTTGTTTAGCATTTTTGCATCAATGTCCATAAGGAAGACTGGCTTGTAATTTTTCTTTTTTGTATCTTCCTCATCAGGGTTTGGTATCAAGATTATGTTGGCTTCATAAAATAAGTTGAGGAGTGTCCTCATTTTTCTATTCTCTGGAAAGATATTTGTGAGATTATTTTTTCTTTTGAATGTTTGGCAGTTCTAGGTGCATCATAGTTCTAAATGTTTTCTACAAGTAATATAGGAAAGTATCTTCAAATTGTCTAGGCCCCGTGATAGGCATCCACTAATCTACTTTCTGACTTTATAAATTTGACTATTCTTTTTTCTTTGTAAGTGCAATCATGTGATATGTCCCCCCCCGCCACCCCAACTAACTTCTTTCACTTAGCATGGCCCTTACATAGTGAGCCAATTAATTTTGGTTCATTATAAATCACCCAGTCTCAGGCATTTTGTTATAGCAGCACAAAACAGAGAAGACACTATGTGATTCAGCTAGTCTATTTCTGGGTATATAATCAAAAAATTGAAAACAGGGTTTCAAAGGGATATTTGTACTTTAACATTCATAACAGCATTATTCACAGTAGTTAAAAGGTGAAACTACCCAAATGTTTATCAACTGATAAATGAATAAACAAAATGTGGTTTATCCATAAAATGGACTACTAGTCTTAAAAAGGAAAGAAATCCTGACATATGGTACAATATGGTGGAAACTTGACACCATTCTGCTAAGTGAAATAAGACAGTCACAA
Source organism: Marmota monax (assembly GCF_021218885.2). NCBI lineage: Eukaryota > Metazoa > Chordata > Mammalia > Rodentia > Sciuridae > Marmota > Marmota monax. Next base: position 8,370,510 of record NW_026694099.1, on the reverse strand, counting down.
AAAGACAAATGTGCTCTCTGCTTCCTGAATGTCATATTCTGAGCTGCTTTCCCCCACCCCTGACCCTTCCATCATAGTGTTCTGCCTCACCTAGGGCAGAGAGCAATGGAGTCAGCCTTCTGTACACTGAGACCTCTGAAACCGCAAGTGTCAAATATACTTTTCCTTGTCTTAAAAGAAAAAAACAAAAACAAAAACAAAAAAACAAGGCAGGCGCATGCCTGTAATCCCAGAGGCTTGGAAATCTGAAAGAGGAAGGTCATGAGTTCAAAGCCAGCCTCAGCAATTTAGCAAGGCCTTAGACAACACAGTGAGACCCTGTCTCTAAATAAAATATAAAAAAGGCCTGGGGATGTGTCTCAGTGGGTAAGTGTGTCTGGGTTCAATCCCTGGTACCAAAACCAAAACCAAAACAAACAAAAAAGACAAATACTTCATAATTCTACTCATATGAGATACGTAGAGTAGTCAAAATACAGAGATAGATAGTGGAATGGTAATTGTCAAGAGCTGGAAAGAGAGGGAAACAGGGAGATGTTATTTAATGGATATAGAGTTCAGTTTTAAAAGGTGAAGGTATGGAGAGGAGTGGTGGTGATGGTGAACCACCTTATAAATGTACTTAATAGCACTGAACTGTATACTGAAAAATGGTTAAGATGGTGAATTTTATGTTACATATACTTAAACACACACACACAGCACAAATCATGTTAAACCAGAGTACACAATCAGTAACTGGCAGTGCTAAGATCTGGATCCAGGTAGACTTGTCTGATTCCCTGCACTTTCTCATCTCTTTGTCTTTACTTGAGCTGTCTCTGCCTAGATGTCATTCTCTGCCTGAACAGGTCTGGCCAGCTCCTCCTTTCCCTTAGGACTCTGGTAAAGCATTCCCTCCGTAACTCCCTTCCTTACACTGGTTACATGTCTTCTTACTTCTATAATTGTGCTCACATTATTTTGGGATGTAATCACAAAATAATTTTATTCATATTTCCTTCGATGTGTCTTCCTGTTCGAGTTCTTCCCTGCCCAGAAATGAAACCACAGGCAATTCTGTTTTCTGATTATTTCAGGTAATGAATAGTTATCTAGGCCAAGGAACTGTATAGACACCTCTCAGAAGATGACATACAATCAATCAACAAATATATGAAAAAATGCTCAACATCTCTAGTAATTAGAGAAATGCAAATCAAAACTACTCTAAGATTTCATCTTACTTCAGTCAGAATGGCAGTTATCAAGAATACAAGCAACAATAAGTGTTAGTGAGGATGTGGGGAAAAAGGCACACTCATACATTGCTGGTGGGACTGCAAAGTGGTGCAGCCAATGTGGAAAGCAGTATGGAGATTTCTTAGAAAACATGGAATGGAACCACCTTTGACCCAGCTATCTCACTCCTTGGTTTATACCCAAAGGACTTAAAAACAGCATTCTACAGGGACATAGCCACATCAATGTTTATAGCAGCACAATTCACAATAGCTAAATTGTGGAACCAACCTAGATGCCCTTCAATAGATGAATGGATAAAGAAACTGTTGTATACATACACAATGAAATACTATTCAGCATTAAAAGAGAATAAAATTATGGCATTTGCAGGTAAATGGTTGCAGTTAGAGAATATCATGCTAATGAAGTAAACCAGCCCCCCAAAATCAAAGGCTGAATGTTTCCTCTGATAAGTGGATGCTGACTCATAATGGGGGTGGGCACAGGCAGAATGGAGGAACTTTGGATATGGGAAAGGGGGGGATAAAGAGGGGGTATGGGGGGAGGAATGATGGTTGAATGAGAGATATGGACATCATTACCCTGAGTACCTGTATGAAGACACAAATGGTGTGACTCTACTTTGTGTACAACCAGAGAAATGAAAAATTGTGTTCCACTTGTGTACTATGAACTGAAATGCATTCTGCTGTCATGTATAACAAATTAGAACAAATAAATTAATTAAAAAAAGAAAAGTTATCTAGTCCCTGATTGTTTAAATAAATGGATAATTATAATACCCACATAATAGTACAAAATTCTAACATCTTTAAAAAATTCATCCTAGCTATATTGAGGTATGATTTATATATCATAAAATTCATCTACTGTAAATATACAATTTAATGTTTAGTAAATTTATATGGTGCATATCCATCAACATAATCCAGTTTTAGAACATTTCTATCACCACAAAACACTTTCAACCCATTTGCAGTCAATCTTCCCTCCATCCTCTAGCTCTAGACAACCACTTATTTGCTCTCCGACTCTATTTTTGCTTTTTTCTAGAATTTTATTTTATTTTTAGATTTTTAATAGTTTTATTTCGCAAAGAGAAGCCTAAGAATTTTTTATTTAAAAAAATATTTCCAGAGGGAACACCTTTTACCATAAAATAAACTTGTGTGAGTTGGAAGGACAAATCTCAAATGTATATTTTTGACTTATATGCCAATTTTATAATTAGTACAAAAAAGATAGTTGTTGAAATATTTTAAAAATATAAAAACCAGTCCAGGCAGCATAGCTATACAATCTTGCTGTAAAAGTACTTATATCAGATTCTTGCCCAAAATATTTTTGCAATATACAAAATTCCTTCAAGTCACTCTTCACTGACGGCTAGCTTTCCCATTTTCTGTCGTCTCCATCCCATTTTCCTCCTTGAGATGTTGATACAACTCAGCTCTGGTATTGACAGAGTTCAAACATCCAGCAAACTCCTGATATTTTCTGGAATTGGCTGTATTGATTCTATTATTCCACAAGGATAATAAGGACACTGGCCCTTTTGATTTTTCCACTTGGGGAGTTTCATCCATTTCAACAAGGGGCTTTTTTGTTTGGAGGTTCTGGGGAATCAGGTGAATCTTTTATAATCTCAGCTTCAGCCAACTCTTCTTTTCCACGTTCTAAGATTCCTTTCAATCTCTCTGAATCTTGCCAAGGTTTCTCCTGTTCATGATCTTTCACTGCTTTCTCTGATTTGTCCTCTTTGTCCTCCCTCTTTCTCCCTCGTTTTTTAAATTCTTCTTCTTCTGGGGGTTTGCTCCTATATGTCATCAGACATTCTAAGACTCTTTGATGTTTCTCCGAGTTATTGATATGGGCTCTGACCAGGGTTTCTGATCCATTCCACATGATACGGTACTGTTCGTCTCTTTTAGGGCCCTTTCCTCTGGTACCAACTGTGGAAATAGGTAGAGGATCATTTTTTCTTTCCAGATCAACTAAGTTGTATATTTTTGTTTTTTTGACAGTTTAACACATCTTCTTCTGTCAAAGATTCTTTCACAATAATACTGGCTAATGGAACTACCGCTTGCATGTTGAAAATGGTGGTTTGTGAAATAATCATAGGCCAGTAACGGGTGTGTTTTTCTAACTGATCTTTTGCTCATTCCAAAGGGATCTCAAGACTTCCACCGGTTTTATATCTGGGGTCTAGAAAAGGAGTTAATCTGTTTTCTCTCATAAATTCACCAAAATCTGTAATCCGGTAGTCTGTAACTCTTCCTCCACATCCTTCGCTAATTGAAGGTGGATCCTCTAGAATGGATAGAGAACTGTTAAGGACATACAAAAAAACTCTCCTTCAGAGTTACTAAGCATATGACTAATGACTTTGGAACCTGACTTTCGTGGTTGTTTCAACAAAACAGAGCGACCATTTGAAGAAAATTAGTAAGGCAGGAAGAAGGTCTGCTATTTACATCTAGGGTGAAATTCGACAAGCTCCAGTACAATAGTGTAATTCAATGTTATTTGTCCTTGATGTGCACCACTTTAAAGTTATCATTTCTTTAAACGGGCCTTCTCTTCTGCTGCCACCTAAGTGGGTATCACCACTTTTCAGGAAATCTACATGTGCATCTTTGTGATGAAGTAGTTCCACATCATAATGGGCAGATGTGTTAGCATGTTGTTCTTCCTTCATTGGAATATTTGTAACAGTAGTTGAAGCCAAGTCAAATGTTGCTGTACTAAAATATTCAATTTGATAGTAAGATGCCATCCTGCACGAACACTATGAACTTCACTGGTTAAAACTGGGGACAAATCTTTTTTAGGATGATCAGAACAAGGCTGTCTTCACCAACTGGGTAGGTGTGGGTCAAGACCAACTCACATTTTTGTATCTGCATGAGATGATCTGAATTTGCAGCAAGCTTATTATGTTCATGAATGGTTTCCTGGACACAGACCTCAAGCACTCGCACATGACTGTCACTTTTGCATTAGTAATGCAGATTATTCATCCTCTATTTCCAACACGTTCTGCATTCTCCATGAGTAAAGTATGAGCCTCATGTTGGTATTCAGTAATTTTGCAAAGGATTTCCACTGCTGCAACAAGACCATGCAGAATACTGCAGCATTCTGGATCTGCCCAAGGATTAGGAGGCCCATGCTGCCATTAGCTCCTGTAAATTTTGGTCTTCTTGAATCCAAGAATTCAAAACATGTGCTCCAGAGTCACTCACAGTGAAATTCACCAGCTTTTTAAAGGGAAATATATCATACATTATTCTACAATACTCCATGGAAGATTCTACTGAACAAGTCCACAATGATTTAGAGATTGGGGTCAGAGGGATGATTCCTTGGGTTCTATTCTTCACCAGCATATCAAACTCCACATGTTGTCAGCATGATTCTGCCATATAAGGGCAGTGATCCACAACAAATACTGTTTTATGAGATTCAGAAAAAATCTTCATTTTTAACTTTCTTGCCTGGTCCTGCAGTGAAAACGAACAGAAACTGTGCCTCTTTGGCAAAGACTGCTGGCTGGGAGGGTGGGAGAATCAACGCACAGTCAGGAGTGTCTGGTACCAAAAACAGGGGACTATGCTTTCGGTCACCCCCCCCCCCTGCACATCTCCAGAACACCGGTCCTTCCCAGGCTTCCTAAATGCAGGAGTTGGGGCTGGGGATGTGGCTCAGGCGGTGGCGCGCTCACCTGGCATGCATGCGGCCCGGGTTCGATCCTCAGCACCACATACAAACAAGGATGTTGTGTCTGCCGAGAACTGAAAAATAAATATTAAAAAAAAAATTCTCTCTCTCTCTCTCCCCTCTTTCTTAAAAAAAAAATAAAAAATAAATGCAGGAGTGCGCGCGTGCGTGTACACACACACACACACACACACGCACACACACACACACCCCTAGAATTTTAATATAAACAAAATGTGTAGTGTTTGTGTCTGGCCTCTTTCACTTAGTATAATGTGTTTTAGGGTCATCCATTACTGTGGTTTGTGTCCCTCCAAAATTCCTTTGCTGGAACTTAAAATCCAAGGTGATAGTATTAAAAGTGGGGCCTTTAGGGAAGTGATAAAGCAATAAGGGCTCCACTCTGCTGAGTGGGATTAACACCCTTAAAAGGAGGCTTCACTAAAAAAGTTGACCTCACAGAAGCAGCAAGAACAGTGGTTGCCAGAAGCTGGGAAGCCGGGTGGGGGATGGAGAGAGGATGATTAATGGGTGGGATGGAGAGAGGATGGTTAATGGGTGCCAGGATGTAGTTGGGCAGGACAAATAGCTTCTAATGTCCTATAGCACCTTAAGGTAATCATGATTGACAACATTTAATTGCATATTTCAGAATAGCTAGTAGAGAGGATTTTGAATGTTCCTAGCACAAAGAAATGACAAATGTTTGAGCTAACGGATATGCCAGTTACCCTGATCTGATCATTGCACATTGTACAAATGTATTAAAATATCACATTGTACTCCACAGATAAAATTATTGTTTCAAATAAAAATTTAAAAAATTTTAAAAATTAAATAAAAAGAATAACAACAAGGGGCTGGGACTGTAGCTCAATGGTAGAGCACTTGCCTTACGTGTGAGGTACTGCGTTTGATCCTCAGTACCATATAAAAATAAATAAAGATATTGTGTCCATCTACAACTTAATAATAACAACAACAACAGATGTTCCAGAGAACTACTAGATCTTTTTTTTCTCTTCTATCATATGAGGACCCAATGCTCATTCCCTCTGGAGGCTGCAGCAATAAAATGTCATCTAGTAAGCAAAGAATGAGTCCTCCCCACACACCAGACTTGCTGGCACTGTGATCCTGGATCCTCAACCTCCAGAACTCTGAGAAATACATTTCTATGATTTATAAATTAGCCAGTCTATGGGGTTTTGCTGTAGCAGTAGGAATGCAGTGAGATACCTATGCAGTTGGATGTATCGGCACTTTTCTCCTGCTTCATATTACTGAATGGTACTCCATTGTAGCCCACACTGTGTTTATCCATTTACCAGCTCATGGCCATTTAGATTATTTCCACTTCAGGGTTATTCTGAATAATGCTGATATTGTCACCTGTGTAAAATTCTTTGTATGGACATACCCCCCGCCCCCACCTCCCGTCTTGGGTAGATATTTTGGAGTGATATTGTAAAGTTTGACTTTGTACGAATCTGGTGAACTGTTTCCCAAAGCTGCTATACAGTTTTACAAGACCACCAGTAATGTAGGAGCATTTCCCCCACATCCTCGCCTCAATCGCTATTGTCTTTTTAACAGCCTTATAATGAATGGGATGGCGCCTCGTGGTGGTTTCATTTGCATTTTTCTGGGATGAATGGTGGTGAGGATCTTTTCCTATACTTATTAGGCAATGTGTATCTTTTCTGGTGGAATGTAATTTCAAATCATTTGCCATTTAAAAAAAAATTTTTTTAGTTGTCGATGGATCTTTATTTATTTACATGCGTTGCTGAGTATCAAACCCAGTGCCTCACACATGCTAGGCAAGAGCTCTACCACTGAGCTACAGTCCCAGCCCTGGATTCCCTTCTTAATGAATTATAAGAGGATACAGAGTACATGTACATTCCAAGTGCTTATGCATCTTTTAATTTTATTTTTAAAATTTTTAGAATTTTAGTTTGTTATATATGACAACAGAATGCATTACAATTCATATTACATATAGAGCAGCTTATTCATATTTTATCAGATACATGATTTTCAAATATTACCTCTCAACCTTTTCATTTTCTTAATGTTATCTTTCAGCGAACAAAAGTTTATAATTTTGATGAAGCTCGATTTATTGTTTTTTGCCTTTATGGTTCATGCTTTTGATATGATATTTAAGAAACCGAGCCATGGACAGAGGGTTAAGAAGAAAAGCAGGAAAAATTGTGTCATGGAACTCCAGGGAGATAAAGTTTCAGGAAGAAGGGTCATAATCATTAGTGCCCAAACCTGCTAGATTGAAAAAGGATGAAAGCAGCTAAAGGATCACTGGATTTGGAAATTAGTAGATTGATCCAGCACTTTTAAAATGCCAGGCCATATACTAAGCATGACCTAATTTGTAGTTTCAGTAAATTGGTAGAGATTAAATACGTTTCTTAAATTTTGGTATCAGGATTATCAACGCATTTCTCCCTATTCCACAAAAAAATGTGGATCCAGAGAGTACAATGAAGGATTTAGAGATAGGAAATTGTTCCTAAACTTGAGTTCTTCATCTTTTTAGTTATGGGTAAGTCACTTTCCTTTTCTGAACCTCTTATTTTGTTTGTAAACTAGGAATTATCTTTACTGATTTGCAGGTGGAGCTGTGGTAAGAGGTAGTGTGTGGAAAGACCCCACAGTGCATGCTCCACAATGGAAGCTGTAATTCCTAGTTGTCATAATCAGGTAAAGATCTGAAAGTATTTCATGAACTGTTATACGCTAATATATTCTGTTATACTAATACATTCTATAGAGCATAGAATATATAAAGAGCAAAGAACTACTTAGTACTTTGAAATCATAATATACACTGTAATATGTTGTCCTACTTAAATCCTATTTAGAATTAAAGAATGCTAAAAATTTTTCTCATAAATAAAGGACTTTAATTTTCCTCCTTTCTTGTCATCCAAAAGATGTAACTAATGCTCCTTTTCTAGTAGCTTTATAGAGATATGATTCACATACCATACAATTCACCCATTTAAGTGAACAATTCAATAGTTTTTAATATACTCAGAGTTATGCAGCCATTAACACAGTCAATTTTAGAACATTTTCACCACCTCAAAAAGAAACTGTGTAGTCATTAGTAGACTCTCCATTATCCCACCAAATCCCCTATCCCTAAATGGTAATGAATCTACTTTTTTACTTCTATAGACTTGCCTATTCTGGATATTTCATACAAATGGAATCATACAGTAGATGATCATTTGTGACTGGCTTCCATCATCAAAGGAAACCAGAGCCAGATATTATTAAAACTGTAAAAAGAGCTACACCCCCAGCTATTTTTATTTTAAATTTTGAGACAGGGTCTCACTAAGTTGTTGAGGGTCTTGCTAAGTTGCTGAGGCTGGCCTCGGACATGCAATCCTCAGCCTCCCCAGTTGCTAGGATTATGGGCATGCTGTGTGTCTGGATATAAAAAAAGATTTTATTCAGGAACTATTGCAGTATGGGGAAAGAGACTTCAGTATAAAACTGGGCTTAATTCCAAATATGACAAAGAAAAATGGGAATTTATAGCCAAGCAGCAGTTTTAGGGAGGCAGATAGATGGTCAATTGCTAAGATGAGACATCAAGGGTGACAGGGGGTTCTTGCTAAACAGATCTAACAGCTGATGGTGATTCTTCTCCTCCTGCTTCTCTTCTCTTCTTCCCCTTCCTCTTCCTCCTCCTCCTCCTCCTCCTCCTTCTCCTCCTCCTTCTCCTCCTCCTCCTCCTCCTCCTCCTCCTCCTTCTCCTTCTCCTCCTTCTCCTCCTCTTCCTTCCACTCCGTCTCCTTCTTTTCTTGCTGCTGTGGACTGAGTTCAGAGCTCGTAATCTACCACTGAGCTATAGGCCAGCCCTAACAGAATTCTTGTTGAAGACAGGGCAATCAGACATCACTAAGGGGATGATGGAGGATGCGCTATTTGATCAGATACAAAGGATGACATATTGATTTGATCATATTTGGCTATGTGAGGGAGATCCTGTTAGACTGATTTAGCAGGATTCTTGCTAAAATTGGTCTATGTGGGCCTGAGGACAAGACCCATGGATGAGGCCTAGTGGAGGAAAGGGCTTAGAGGATCCTGACTAAAGTTTGTCAAGAGAGACTTTGTTACTTCTTTCAAGCTCCATCCATAGTATGTTACTTCATTCCTTTTTATCGATGCATAATAAATGTCCTACTGTATGGATAGATCAGATTTTATTTATCCACTATTTGTCCAGTGAATGGGCATTCAGGTTGCTTCCACTTTTTTGCTATTAGGAATGATGCTGTTATTAAGATTTTCGTACAAGTGTGGACAAGTTTTCATTTCTCTTGGGTATATACCTAAGAATGGATATGTTGGGTCATAGGGTAGTTTTGAGGTACTACCAGACTGTTTTCCAAAAAGGCTGCAACATTTTACACTGTCATCAGCAGTGAATGAGGATTCTAATTTCTCCACATTCTTCCCAGCACTTGCTATCATTATTCGTAGTGACTAGGTATTGAACCCAGGGGCCCATACATCCTAGGATGAGCTATGCCCCCAGCCCTGCTCAATATTTTTTATCTTTTTCTTTATTAGAGAATTATAGTTACACATAGTAGTTGAGTTCATTTTGACAAAATCATACATGTAAGGAATTTGGTTCAATCCCCATTCCCCTCCCCCATTTCCTTCTGTTCCCTCCATCTATTTTCCTTCTTCTACTCTCCTGATCTCCCTTTCACTCCTTTATTTACTTTTGATTGGTACTTTCCACATATACACAAAGGTGAAATTCCCTTTGGTACATTTATATATACATATAACATGATTTTGTTAAATTCATTCAAATTTTCTCCCTTTTCCATCCTTCTACCACCCCTATTGTTTTCCACCTACTCCACTGATCTTCTCTGTGTATTTATGATACCGAATCTTGCCCCCCGTCCCGTCTTGTTTCCATTATTTTGCTCTAGCTTCCACATATGAGAGAAAACAGTTGACCTTTGATTTTCTGAGTCTAGCTTATTTCACTTAGTATGATGTTCTCCTTTTCCATCCATTTATTGGCAAATGCCATTATTTCATTCTTCTTTACAGCTGAGTAAAAATCCACCGTGTGTACATACCACATGTCTTGATCCATTCTTCTGTTGATGGGCATCTGGGCTGATTCCATAATTTGGCTGTTGTGAATCATGCTGCTTATTATTTGTCTTTCTGATTAGTGGGAATAAGTGTTGTCTCATTGTGGTTTTGATTTGCATTTCCTCATGGCTACTGGTTTTGAACATTAACTAATATTCCTTTAATCCCAATGAACTATATGCAGGAACTGGGAGATTTAAAGGATAAAAAAACAATTTGTAAATGGCCTATTAGCATGTTGCTGTTGGAGTCTGTTATCTCCACCTTTGGGGTCTTTCTGGGATGGGCACAATAAAGGCCAGTGAGTTTATTCATTTCCTTCAGCCCCTGTAATATCATCAATTTAGTTTCTGGGTCATTGTTTCTGTTCTAATATGCATACTTGTCACAGGTCACTACATATTACATCCCTTATGCCCACCCAAAGTTATGAAAATGAAAAAGAAGAGAGTTGGATGTCCAGTGAGAGATTTTGTACAAATTTATAACTTGATTTGAAAACAGGTATGATAATTTATAACTGTAGAAGTGTTGAATCATTGATCAAAAGCCCCTTTTCATGGTCACTGGTAAAGAAAGAAAATTCTTCTATTTGTATAGATAGGATCAGTAAGTATTTTTTCAAAAAGCCAGATAGTAAATATATTTAGCTTTGTGAGTCATGGAGTTTGTTTCAATTACTCAACTCTGCATTTGTAGTGCAAAAGCAGCCTTGACAGCACATAAACAGATGGGTGTGGTAGTGTTCCAATAAAACTTTATTTACAAAAACAGGTGTTGGGCTGGATTTGGCCCAGAGGCTCTCGTTTGCTGATTCCTGGTGTAGAAGAAAGAGGAGAATCTTGGGAAGATTTGTTTCTATAGCAACTTGAAAACAGACAAGAGAGGATGCTTTTTATTTTCCCACCACAGACATTTTACAAGTGGACTTGGCTTCTCACTACTCTGGGTGGGTCAACTAATTGATTTTGCAGAGGTTGTCTCTTTCCTTTTTAAAAATTTTTTTTTTTTTTAGTTGTAGTTGGACACAATACCTTTATTTTATTTATTTTTATGTGGTTCTGAGGATGGAACCCAAGACCTCGCACATGCTAGGCAAGCACTCTACCGCTGAGCCACAACCCCATCCCTATCTCTTTCCTTTTTAAAAATGTGTGTGTTATTTTGTGTGTGCATGTGCATGTGCGTGTGTGTGTATATATGTTTGTGTATTGCTAAGGTATCATCTTTAAGGCATTTAAACTAGATCAGAAAAAATTTCAGAGTTACCTTTAGGAACAATTTATTCTCATTATTGACTACATTTTTAAAATTCTGACATAAAAATATTTATTTAAATCATTTCATTATTGTATTAATCATTTTTTAATCTATTTAAACTCTTTCATGTACTTTTACTATTTCTATTGCAGTGAAAGAACTTATAATATGATATTAGTTATTGTTATAACTAGTAACCAGACAGACAACCATGGAAAAACTTTTTCAGATCTCATCTCTAAGTCTAGATTATGACTTTTGATGTCTTCTAAAACTCTCTTGAAGGACTTTAAAATTTTTTAGAAATTTTTTTTTAATATTTATTTTTTAAGTTGTACTTGTACACAACACTTTTATTTCACTTGTTTATTTTTGTATATGGTGCTGAGGATCAAACCCAGGGTCTCACATGTGCGAAGTGAGCGCTCTACCGCTGAGCCACAACCCCAGCCCCTAGAAACATTTTTTTTGAGACAGGGTTTCACTGTGTTGCCTGGACTGTCCTAAACTCCTGGGCTGATGCAATCCTCCTGCCTCAGCCTCCTGAGGAGCTGGGACTACAGGTGTGTGCCACTGTGTCATGCTCTAAGCAACTTAACTGAATCACAATTTAGAATAAAGCCAAGCACCATGGGAACGGCATTTTGGTTTTAGAGGTCAGACAGGGGCATGGGCCAAGGAAGTGCTAAAAACACATCTGTGACAGTTGTAGACTCCTCCCCAGCTAGGTGACCCAACGGACTCCCCTTGGGTTTATGCTAGTCAAGATGTATTTCTGTCACCTGCAGCTTAAAGAGTCCCAGCTAATTCAGAGGACTTTGTACTCACATTGAGATTTGAAAGACCATGGTTGTGAACTTGGAGGACAGGGAGGGACTGGGGTCTGTCAGAGGGAAGGGCACAAGGTACAGAATGTGGATGCATGTGAGAAAATTGCGTGACCTGGGAATGGTGAGGACTTTTCTTCTTGATGGAGACTTTTCTTGATGGAATAGAGGTAGGAGGAGAGGTTGGACCCAAAGAACAGCTCACAAAGGGCCTTTCAGGGTTGCTTTTATCTGGTAGACTGTGGGAGACGTTACAAAATTATGTGCAGGGGAGTAATGTGAGCAGATTTGTGGGCTAGGAGGATTGTTCTACAGGTGGCATAAAGTACCCAGAATGGAGCAGGGGCACCAGTTATAGTTGGTAGCTGTCACTTGGGTGAGGATGATGAAAGCTCCAGCTAGGACACTGACAGTAGGAATGAGGAGAAGGGAAAGGAAGGAGGAGGAGGAGGAAGAGTTAGCAGTGACAAGAAGTGGCTGAAAGGAAGAGTGAGAGAACAGGAGGGGATCCAGGTGACACCCAGTTTCAGGTTTGGGCAGCTGTATTGATGACTGTGCTAATTATCAAGATAAGAAATAAGGAATCTGGGGCTGGGGTTGTGGCTCAGTGGCAGAGCGCTTGCCTCGCACATGTGAGCCACTGTGTTCGATCCTCAGCACCACATAAAAATAAATAAATAAAGATACTATGTTCATCTACAACTAAAAGTATTAAAAAAAAAAAAGAAATAAGGAATCTCCTCACAGCACTGACGAAAGAAGGAAGGACAATGAGGAGTCGATGCGCTTAATTTTGGGTAGATTGAGGTGCAGGTGCATGGGGTGATGCAGATGGATTGTGCAGGAGGCAATTGTATTATCAGATATAAGTCACAGGAGGTGAGAATGCTCAGAAAGGGTTTGTATGGTAAGAAGAGGTGCATTACCATCTAAATTGTGGTTAGAAGGAACAGGCAGAGAGGGGAGCGAAATAACCAGTGGGAATGTAAATAACCAAAGTCAAGGGGTGAAATTCTAAGGAGGCGTTAAAGGCACGTTATATGCCAGAGAGCGCAAGCTTTGTAAGGACAGAAAAGAGTGCATTGAAGTTACCCATAATGAATAATTGACACACAAAACATTCTCAGGTGGCTACATAAAGGAAAGCCCAGACTGCAGAGTGTGGAAGAGGAGTGGGAGATGAGGGCTTGTGGGCAGTGAGTTTAGAATGCTCTTTGTGTTTCACTTTGAAGGACAACAGAAAAATTAGCCTAGAAATTAGGGGCACTCAGGCCTGGAAATGGGAGTTGTTCTTAAGTTATGGAGAAGATGAGGCAAGTTCATGTGCTGTGTGTGTGTGTGGGGAGGTCCCTGCAGAAAGAAAGAAGATAAAGAAAATAAAGAAGATATAGAAAAGGAATAGTAATGGAGGAAAGACCAAAGGATGAAGTTGAGGATGGGATACAGAAAAAGGTAAATGAATGAGCAATGGATGAGGTTATTGTCTTGGTACCTGTTTCTTGTCATATTATTGTATATTTGTACAGTAGGTAATGTGAGAATATAGTTGCTATTACTACTATGGTTACTAATATTGTTACTATTATTATTACTATTATTGCAGTGTAGCTGCAAAGACAAACATGAAACAAGTATTAATCAGTGGTAAGCAATTGATAATGCATAAGAAAGTGCGAAAGTTTTGACAGGGATGGCCGAACGTGGCACTCTTAGCCTTGTTCGCCCCTTCTTGGCCTGTAACAAACAATAATAATCACGGTGTCTTTCCTGTCCTCTGTCTCGGACTCACAGGTCTTGCAGCAACCTCTCACAGTTTGTGAGAATTGTCACTGTAGTTGAAAGCTATTTGCCACCCTTGGTGTATGATAAAAATGGTAACCACCATAAGAACTTTGAAGAACATTGTATTGTTTCCCAGAGTAAATTATAATGCTCTTCAAGGAAAAGGACAATATGTTCTATTTCTTTAGTAAAATCTACACCATTAAATCAGAGGCTCAATGAGGGCTTGTTGAATTGCATAACCTTAAAGGATCTTATGAGGAAATGTATGTTGACGCATTGCAATATATGTTTACACATCATCATTTACAGCACTTTTGGAAATACTAAAGAATAGGCATAGTTTCTTTCTTTAAAAGAGCTTATATTCCAGCTCAACAACTTTTTCTACCCCTGCAATTTAAACTCATTTTCTCTTGTGTTCTGTGTTCTTATGGAAGATGGAAAACAGCTGGTCAGCATTCGCTGCTAATACTTGTTAAATGCCTTCTTAAAAATAATCTTTAGCTTGAGGACATTATGCTAAGTGAAATAAGCCAATCGCTAAGGATCAAATACTGTATAATTCCACTTATATGTGTTCTTCAGAGATGGGAAGTTGAATGGTGGTTTCCAGGGGCTGTGGGTGGGGGGGAGATGAAAAGTTGTTGCTCAATGGATACAAAGTTTCAATTTTTTAAGAGGAAAAGAATTCTGTGAATGGATGGTGGTGATGGTAGCACAACATGAATGCGCTTAATGCCCTGAACGGTGCACTTAAAAATTGTAAAGATGATTTTTAAAAACCCTTCATGCCCGTAGAGAGGCATGTACCCTGTGGGGCTAGCGCAGAATCCCTCGCCTCACAAATTCATCTTCTACTGAATGGTTGGCCCTGTTACATTTGTTTTTCATCTTTGTGGCCCCTGTTTCCATTCTTCCGGCAACTTTGTTTCTCTTCTCTTCTCTGGACCATCTTCAAGTCTTCCACAAACCAGATGTACTTTTGGAAAGAGGGCCAAGCGAGTGGAGTGGGGGGGCCTCTCTGATGTGCTAGGGCTTCTCAGGGCATTAGGTTGCTGTGCTTGACATCAGCCTTGTGCTGCTTGTGGTTGGTCCTATTCTACAGATTTCTGTTCCTTCCAGCTATACCACGGGGCGGGTGGGCAGGATGAGCTCTAATGGAATCACGGCTCACCCTCATCCTTGGCCTTTTCATTGCATGTTAACTGTGTCATCAGTTTGAAGTTTCATAATAAAACCTCATGGGTTTTTCAAAATCGTGAATTTAGCCGAAGTGTAAAGCATCACACTTGTGAACTTGTTTTCTTATTTCCCCGTCTCTTTTCTTCCCTCTTGTTGGGATGTTTTTAAAAGTAAAACCCTTGCTTTTTTGGTTAAGGCTTGTGATTTCTCAGTAGAGCCCCTGAATATGACTGAGACTGTGTCTTAACCAATGTGTTTTCTTATCCCCTGAAACATTTTGTTGAAAGCTTTAATCTCCTAATTGATAACGTTCAAGAGACGTTATGGGTTGCAGGTTTAACTGGGAATACCTTGTCAGCCTGACTTGGTTTTTAAATCTCTTTAATGCTCTTATTTCGAGAAAAGCCTTTGGGTGAAAACTTGGAAACTCAGATAGGAGTTCTTACCTTGTTACAGTTAGTGCTTGACTACTGTCCTGTTACCTTAAGAAAAAGAAATCAATCAGATGGCATGAAAAGGCCCATCCATTAGCAGGGCAGAGTAGCAGTATGGGAAGGATTTAGGTAGAATAATGGTATCCAAAGACTTATCTACCACCTAACACCAACCAAACAAACAAGAAACCAAACTTCCTAATTTGCTTTTTTAAATAAATAAAGTGAAATTGATGCTGTGCTAGTTTGAAATTATACATGTGACTATCTCACTTCTCTAACCACCAGGTTTGGAAGGTTCCCCATGCCATCTCCCAGCTATTTACCACTGAAGGCTACTGCTGGTATGGTTGATGTGTGTGGCTGCACAACCTGTGGACTTACACCGTACTAATTAGTGGCTTCAGTCTTGGTAGACCCATCACATCCCAGGACTTCAGTGACTTAGGGTTCCTCTTGGCATTTACTATTCCGGAGTGCTGAAAGATAACACTAGAGAAACTGAGGAAGAAGTCAGATGTGGTATCTGGTGGGTCCAAGGTTTGCTCTGCATCAGAGAGGTCAGAGGCTACTATTTCTGATTTATAGAAGATGATGTTGGTCTGGAGCTGGATACCATTCTGGCGCCATGCTGTCTGCTGGCCTTTCAGAGGGAATTCTGGCCTTCTTAATTTGGCTTCATATTTCTTGGATGACCCATGTGTTTTGGACAGTATACTGCCTGTGTGGCAGAGTTTCATGGTGCTGTTTAGCTCTGAGTTACCAGAAAGCATTGCTGGCCAAGCCCTCATGGTCTGGGTGCCTCTGTGACCATAGCCAGCCTCAGGCTTCAGTCCTTATTACCAAGCTGATGCACTAAATGGGCCTGGATTACTTGTTTGTCTTCTAGTCTGTATACACTCAACCCAACAGGGCAATTGCAGAGTGCCTTAACAATCTTAGTGGTCTAAGGAGAATCCTGCTTCTTGGTATCCAGAAATGTACACATTTGGACCCCCAAGGGAGATGGAATAGCTTTTGTTAAATAAAATAAATTACAACCAAACATTGTTGTGCTGAAAGTTAGAAGAAGCACTACTCTTCACATATACAATTGGACAATGCTAAAAAGATTTTCTTCTGGCAAATGCATCATAGAGGTCCTCCTGAGGTTTCAGACATGATGTATGGAGATAAATGGGCCCTTAAAATATGTGTGAATAGATGTGTAACTATATATAATAGATGGGAAACTTTAATTAATAGCTCTGAATCAAATTCTGCAAACTGTGTTGAAAAATTTCATAAAGCCTTGATACTATTTGACATTTTTCTCTACCTGCTAAAAAGTATCAATCCTATCACCCCAACTGTTTTTTTCTAAGGCTTTTTTTTTTTAAATACTTTTGTTTATGGGCTGGGATTGTGGCTCAGTGGTAGAGTGCTTGCCTAGCATGTGTGAAGCACTGGGTTCGATCCTCAACACCACATAAAAATAAATAAATAAAAATAAAGGCACTGTGTTCACCTACAACTAAAACATTTAAAAATAAATAAATAAATAAATACTTTTTTTAGTTGTTGATGGACCTTTGTTTTATTTATTTATTTATATGTGGTGCTGAGAATTGAATCCAGTGCCTCACACATGTGAGGCAAGTGTTCTACCACGGAGTCACAACCCTAGCCCTCAAGGCTTTTTTAAAAAATATTTTTTTTTTAGTTGCAGATGGACACCATATTTGCATTTTATTTATTTTTATGTGGTGCTGAGGATCGAACCCAGCGTTCTACCACTGCGCTACAGCCCCAGCCCCTTACCCCAACTCTTTTGTAGTCTGAAGCCACCGTATTTCTCAACCACTGAGATGGAAAAACTAATCCAGGAAACATTTTCCTGGGATTTTAGAGAGGAAAGGAGCATGACTTCCAGTCCCCATGGAGCATTTAATAGAGATGGAAAGAAGACTGCACATCTCAACACTGCAGAAAAAAGCAAAGTAACTTTGAGAACCCCAGAGAGTAGAATTCAGCCATAGCCCACACATGGAAACTGTCAGCTCCGAATGCAGTACTGTATGCAAATCACTACGCTCAACCCTCTCGCAGGTCAAGGCATATGGTGGTGTTTGTTTTCAGGAGGTTGTCCTAGAGTTTGACGCTGTTGAGGAGAAGGGATACAGGAACAGTTTGCTCTCAGCATGGAGGTCACAGCCACTTAAGAGGTGTCGGCAAAACAAAGGACAGCTGTCCTGGGGAAACCCTGTGTATCAGTCACAGTGTTGGAAGCGATAGGGACCCAAACAAATTCAAGAGAGCAGAGGAGAGTCAGAAATGGGACTTTTGTTTTGGTCCTTTTTGCTTCCAACACTGCGGATGGAAGGGACACTGGAAGAAAACATTTCAAATCACTAGAGTAAAGGGAGAGGCGAATGATTTCACAGAATAGTAAACAGCCCTGGAAAGTCCATATAAAATCTGAGCGGAAGGCACATCTGCTTTAGACTGGAGGACTGATGTCAATGTGATCCCCAAGAGTTCACATAGTTGGATAGAGTGAGAAGAGGTCGTAGCCTGTTTGTTTTCAGTTTATTTCTTCCTTCAGGATAAACAAACCCCTTCCTTATATAGGCTATTTTAAAAATCAAAGAGAACAGCAGGAAGTTCAGGTGACAGGGAACAGTCAGGTATTGTATCTGACAGGCCTCCAGCCTCAGCAGGCCATCCTGGGTTCCATTACCCTGGTGTCCCTCACCCCCCCTGTGCTGCTTCCCTGTTTGAAGTGGCTGGGCCCTTTGCCTACACCTGGAAGCTGATAAGACATACTCACTTCGCACTCTGATGGTCTTCCAAGGAAAATAGAGAAGAATGCTGTCGTGTTGAGGTACCGGAGTTGCTGACTGGCAGGGTCTCTAAAGAATCAACATGCCCACATTTCTGCTTCCTCTCATGTTCCCAAGCTGTTTCTCAGGTCAAAACTAATAAAATTGATGTGTTTTTGTAAATTAACGAGTACAGACCCTCAGCTCATTCTTTAAATCCGGATGTGCCAAATTTGAAAACATTCCCTCAGTTTAGAAAATTACTCTGTGGACAGGATTTGCAGGAAGGGCATGCTCCAGAAAGAGGTTATAACTGTGTGTGTCTGTTCTTATGGATAAGTCAATCGCTATTTGTCCAGCTCAAGTCTCTACATCTGAGATACTTCACCACTGATGGCCAGACTGGTTATTTCTGAGGCGGTATGGCAGAGAAAAATTGAACACGGAAAGTGCGGGTGTAAAAACGTCTGGCATTCAACACTACACATTTCCCCAAGATTTAGTTTTCTTCCTTTTGTTAGGGAAGAAAATTCAATATCAAAATTACTATTCTGAGTGGCCATAATTAAAGAGAAGAGAACTCAAAACTGCTCAGGCTTGTCATTTAGCAGAAGACACAGACCTCCCTCCCAGATAACTGCCTCACAAAGAACATCTGTGGGCTGCATTCTTACTTGAAGGATGTTGCTTTTCAGTCCTTTCTCTTAAAGCTGCGTGTTTTGTGTTTTTGGATTGAGGAGAACACATTTATAAAAGTTTCTGTATTTCAGATTCAAGCAGATTTGCATCAAAGCGTAAGCTTTATGTGCTGCTCAAGTTCCCTTCCCACTAGGTTGTATCCTATTATTTTTGCATAATGTAATCACACTTCAGAGCAGCATTGATTCTGTAACAATTTCCTCTGGTTAATCAGAAACATCTCCTTTGAGATGGAGTAGGAAATGTTAGAAGTAGAACTAACTACTTTGGATGTTTGTGTGGGTGCATGTATGTGTGTGTGTCCGTGTGTGTGTTTGTGTGTGTGTGTTTGTGTGTGTATGTTTAAAACTAATGTTTTTATGTAGGTTTCTTCATTTCTTTTTCTGGTTTGTCCTTTTGTTGGATATAATAGCCTCTAACAGCCAAATTGCTGAGTTTTGCCTAGTGGCTTACTGACTTCTCTTCTTTCCTGACTCTCAACATCAGCAGTTTCAGTCTGCCTTTTCTGTGTATCATTTACTTGGTCAACTTGATTGTAAAGACATCCATCTTTGCATCCTGGTTCAGGGAGAGTTTTGATTTGAGGAAAGAGGGAGCAAGTGAGGGAGTGGGCTGGTGCTTCCTGAGAGCCACAGGCATCAGCGCCAAGCAGCCCCTGCTCAGGTGGGCCATCAGAGCTCGTTTTTTTATGTCCCCTGCAAATATGCATAATCTTAGGCAAACAAATAGTTCTGCCAAGAAGGGCATCCAGCAGCTCCTCGAGACAGAGCAACAATTCTTGGCTCTTGGATCAGTAAAATTATCTATTTTCAAAACAACCCTTGAAAAAAAAAAGAAAAAGAAACCAACAAAGGGGATAGTGTTATTTGTGTAACTTTTTTGTAAGGTTATAAAAGTTTTTTTTTCCTCTCCGGGTACAAAATGGATATGGTACTCATTCCCAAGCCTAGAGAGGCTGTTTGCGAAAGCAGTGATATCTCTTGGGATTTTCTTTTGCTAATGATTTTAGCCTTTCTCCCTTGTGGGGGAATTTTTTTTTTTTTTTAAAGTTCTGCTCTGAAAGTTCTTAGGTATGGTTGTTGGGAGCTGGAGAAATGGGGGCTGTTTCTCTTTCTCCTGAGCTGTTTTCAGGGCCCATGAGGTGGCCAGGCAGGGGCAATCTAGCATGGCAGTCATAGAAGTTTTTGTCATAGATGGGAGGAGGAGCAGGGCCCTTGCTTCAGTTATCCCTGGTTCTGCCTCTGGCCTTTTCATGCCCACCCTGACTCATTCAACCTGGGCTGAGCACATTCCTCTTTCTGATTTCTTTTTTTCTTGTCATCTCTTGGCCATCAGTGCCTACTAGTAGTCTGTCAGTTGAAATTAGCATTACTGGAGCCCACCTCACAAGGGCAATATACAATGTGTGTGTGTGTGTGTGTGTGTGTGCGTGCGCTTTGTGTGCCCACATGATTGCAGGAGTAGAATTGAAGGACTTCATTACAGACTTCAATAAACCCTCCAAGTGAACCTCAAAATTGAAAAATCCACAAACAAGATAAAAAAACCTTATGTGCCCAGAGGGCTAGTATAGAAAGAAAAGCAAAGATGAAAGAGAGCAAAGGGCACGCAGCCATGTTAAACAAGGAAGACCGAATACATTACCATGAAGGGATCTTTGTGGAGGGAAGAATGTCCACATAGTGAAAGGAGTACAAGGTGGACTTAAGGTCAAGCTTAGGTGGATCAGTGAATTCTCGCCTCCAGTAACACAGCCTAGGGATGGGAGATGTGGGAGGTACATGTGGGGGTCTGTCTGCCACACACAGAATTCTTTCCATCAAGACCCTCCCCAGAATGCTCTTCCTGGAATTATCTGCCTTGGAATGTCCCTCTCTTCAGATCTCATGTAGTTGCCTGGAGTCAGTGCGGATGGAAATAAGACTAAATAGTGATTTGAGTGGCGGATCAACTGTATCCATGGGGTATTTTGCTTGCGTTTTGCAGGAAGTAATTTTGCTCTTTAATCATTGGCTTTGCTAATTGTCAGCACCATGTTTCCATCTCAGACAGAACCTGGTCTTTGACCCCTTTAGCATGGGTGAGGGTTTTATTTCTCCGTGTTTCTTGGCTTAGAGTTTTCAGATACGTCTTAACTTGTCTTATTTGCTCAGGGAGAATGTTCAGGACACCATGAGGAATAAAGATAATAGGGCCAAAGATCATGCATTGGTTTGGATTTTCTGGCAAACATCCCAAATTTTGTTACTTCTGACCCCCTTCCCCCAACACATACACTTGAGGTGGGGTCTTGCTGCATTGACTAGGCCAATCTTGAACTCCTGGGCTCAAGTGATCCTTGCATCTTGGCCTTCCATCCACACTGACTCCAGCCTTCTGAGCAGATGGAACTCCAGGGGTGCATTACTGCGCCCTGCTTTTTGTTCCTTCTTTGGAATTTATTAATCCAGTTCTTAATTTTATTTTATTTTTAAAGTACATCTTGCTCCCAGGAAGCTTCTGCTTTGATTCTAGAGAGGGTACTTCTCATCACCATGCATTTATACCTACTAAATGCTGTGGTAGACGGGAGGGTCCTGAGTGCCTGGTTCCTGTTGCCCTTGGATTTGGCACAGCTTTGCTGAAGGAGGGCTCCCGAGTGAGTGGGAGCATCTCTGATGCAGATGGTGGAGGAAGACCTTTCAAGCAAAAAAGTGCCTAAGCTGTGAGAGGGAGGAATTTGAGAGGACAAGGACCGTTCCTGAGTGATCAGAGCCAGCCTGGTGGTGGGGTGAGAGGTTAGAAAGACAGAGTAGGATTAGGTTTTGTGTGCCAAGTGGAGAGATCTGATTGTATCCTTCAAGTATTGGACATTCATCTTAATTAAAATTCTTAATCAGGGGGGCTGGGGTTGTACAGCGCTTGCCTAGCATGTGTGAGGCGCTGGGTTCGAGCTTCAGCACCATATAAAAATAAATAAATAAAATAGAGGCATTGTGTCCAACTACAACTGAAAAAATTTAAATAAATATATATGTTTTATTTTTTTATATATTTAAAATTCTTGATCAGGGTCATGTTATGAGAGGAATAGTGAATATTTTTCACTCTTCTTGGCTATCCAGCGAAGAAATGTGCTGGAGAGTGGGTGGGGAACTTGCTTCCTG
This sequence comes from Marmota monax, assembly GCF_021218885.2. Classification (NCBI taxonomy): domain Eukaryota; kingdom Metazoa; phylum Chordata; class Mammalia; order Rodentia; family Sciuridae; genus Marmota; species Marmota monax. The sequence continues at coordinate 8,348,245 of NW_026694099.1, read as the reverse complement.
TGTCAGAGGGGTTCCCCACTGTAGAATGCAGTCTGCTACACCATAGAAGCTGACAGAGTGAAACACCCTCTTTCCCAGCCTCAGTTAAGAATGGGCACACGACCCAGGCTCTGCCAACTGGATGTCTCCACTCCAGACTTTGCACAGTGATGCAGTGAAGCAGGGACTCCAAGAAGAACCCATTTCTGGGTGGTCAGCTTCTGGACACAGCAGGTGGCAGAGCCAGGGTCAAGTATCCAGGGGTTGAGTATCCCCGACATGATTTCGGGCACTGCTGCTGGCTGCATGAATTCCATACCTATTTTTTTGTTTGTTTGTTTTGTTTTTTTTAAGCCCTCTAAGAAATCATGGCTATTGGACTGGGGTTGTGGAGTGGTAAAGCGCTTACCAAGCACACATGGGTTTGATCCCCAGCGCCACATTCAAAAACTAAATAAACAAAATATAGGTATTGTGTCCATTAAAAAAAGAAAGAAAGAAAGAAATCATGGTTATTGAAGTATATATAAGACATCTTTTAGTTTAGTTTACAGTTCAGTGAGTTTGACAAATGTTTTCAGTTTTGTAACCACCACCATAAACTGTTGACTGTTTCCATCACTGCAAATGTCCCCTTGTGCCCCTTCGAAGCTGATCTCTTCTCCCTATACCCACTCCCTGGCAACCTCTGACCTGAGATTTTGCCTTTATAGTTTTGTCTTTGCCAATACTCATATAAATAGGATCATAAAGAAGAAGACCTTTGTGACTGACTTTTTTTCATTTTACATAATGCTTTTGATGCATTCATATTATCAGTTCATTTCTTTTTATGTTCAGTTGTTTAGCTATATGACAATTTGTTTATCCCCTTACCAGTTGATGGACATTTGGTTTCTTTGCAGTTTGGGGCTATTATATATAAAGCTGCTATGATATTTACATATAAGTCCTTTGAGAAGACATATGTTTTTTATTTTTCTTTGAATAAATACTAGGAGTGAGATCACTGGGTCTGATAGCATATGGTAAATGCATATTAAATGTTATAAGGAATTGCTAAACTATTTCCCAAAGGGGTTATATACCCTTTGTGTTCCTACCAGCAATGTATGAAGATTCCATTTTCTCTGCAGTTAACAGCATGTTAATTTTAGTCAGTGTAGTAGGTGTAGAGTGAATCTAATGGTAGCTTTAATTTGCATTTCTCTAAGGGCTAAAGATGTTGAACTACTTTTCATGTGCTAATTTGCATCCATTCATTCTCCTTGGTGAAGTGTGTGTTTACATATTTTGCCCACATTTCTTATGTTGCAGATTTATTATTGATTTGAAAGGGTTCTTTATATATTCTAGGTCTGCACTTTTATCCTTTTTCCAAATATTTTTTCCAAGTCTGTGGCTTATCTTTTCACCTTTTCATTTTCTTAACATTACCATTCCAAGAACCAAAATTTTAATTAAGAGGTGTCATTTGTAAATTTTGTGATAGTTCATGTTTTTTGTTTTGTTTTTTTTTTTTTGGTATTCTATTGAGGAAATTTTTGTGTAAGCTGAAGTCATAAAGATTTTCCTCTTATATTTCCTTCTAGGAAGGTTACAGTTTGGGGTCTATGTTTAGGTCTGTGATATATTTTGAATTAATTTTTGCACATGGTAAGGGTAAGGATTAAAATTTTTCTCTGTATGGAGTTTTGGTGGATTATTTCAGCTCCATTGTTGAAAATAATTCTTCCACTATTGAAATGCGATGGCATCTTGGTTGAAAATCTATTAACTACATATGCTGGTATTTGTATTTGGACTATTTATTTTGTTACATTGTTATGCCAACATCATGTGCTGTCTTAAAAATGGGTAATGTGAGTTCTCTTAGTTTTTCCTTTTAAAAATTGTTTTGGCTATTGTGGATTCCTTATGTTTTGGGGTGGGAGTACAGAGAATGGAACTCTGTGGGTGATTTACCACTGAGCTACATCCCTATCCCTTTTTAGAAATTTTTGAGACAGAGTCTTGCTAAGTTGCTGAGGCTGGCCTCAAACTTGTGATCCTTCTGCCTCAGGCTGGGAGTGGCAGAGATTACAGGAGTATGCCATCTGCCTGGCTCTTTACATTTTTATGTAACTTTTAGAACCCACTTTTCAAATTCTACAGTAGAACCTGCTGGGATTTTCATGGGGACTACACTAAATCTATAGATCAATTAGGGGGAAATGTTATCATAATAATACTAAATCCTCTAGTCCATAAACATACTTTACCTCTCTATTTTTTTAAGATCTTTATTTTCCCTCAGTAATTTAAACATTTGGTGTACATATCTTGCATATATTTCATAGATTTATTTGTGTTTCATGTTTTATAATGTGCTTGTAAATGACATTGCCTTTAAATTTCAATATCCAACTATTCATGGCTAGTATACATAAATAATTTCAAATAAATCATCCATTTCATTTAAGTTCTCAAATGTGTTGGCTTTAAGCTGGTTTTAATTTTTCCTTATTATCATTTTAATACCTGTAATATCTATAGTGAAATTTCCTCTTTTATTTCTGATATCGATACTTTGTACCTTCTTTTTTCTTGATTGGTCTGGCTCAAAGTTTATAAATTTTTCTGAACTTATCGAAGAACTGCTTTTTTTTTGAGAGAGAGAATTTTAATATTTATTTTTCAGTTTTTGGCGGACACAACATCTTTTTTTGTATGTGGTGCTGAGGATCGAACCTGGGCCACACGCATGCCAGGCGAGCGCGCTACCGCTTGAGCCACATCCCCAGCCCCAAAGAATTGCTTTTGATTTCATGAATTGTCTCTGTCCTGTTTCATTGGTGTCTACTCTTTACCGTTTCCTTTCTTCTGCTTATTTTGATTTTACCCTTTTCCTAGCTTTTAGTGCAGAAGCTTACACCATTGGTTAAAGAGTTTACTTTTTAAATACAAGCACTTTAATACTCTAATTGTCCCACCAAGCACAACTTTAGCTGCATTCCACAAATTTCGATATGTTGTGTTTTCATTTTTATGACATTAAAAATAGTAATTTTTCTTGTGATTTCTTCTTTGTCTCAGGGGTTATATACAAATATGTTGTTAAATTTCTAAATCCTTGGAAATTTTCCAACTCTATTTCTGCTACTAATTTCTCATTTAGTTCCAATCTGTTCAGAGAATGTATTTCGTATTATTTCAATTCTTTTAAATTTATTAAGATTTATTTTATGGCTCAAATATGGTCTGGCGTATTGAATTTTCCATGTGCACTAGGAAAAAAAATTTCTGCTGCTTCTGGATGAAGTATTCTGATGTCAGTGAGGTTTAGTTTGTTGATTAGTATTTTTCAAGGCATCTATGTCATTGTCATGTTTTTTGTTTTTTTTCTTGTATTCTCTCAAGGACATGTTAAGTCTCCATATATATTTGTGGGTTTGTTTATATCTTTCCTTTGATTTTTTTTAATTTTTAAAATTTATTTAAATTTTTTATTTGTTCTAATTAGTTATACATGACAGTAGAATGCATTTTGACACATTGTACACAAATGGAGCATAACTTCTCATTCCTCTGGCTGTTTCCTTTGTTTTTTATCAGTTGTCCTTTATGTATATGAAGGTTTTGTTAATAGGTAAAAAGACATTTAGGATTCCTATGTCTTCTTGTTGAACTGATGCTTTTTATTTAATGCTTCTCTTAACTCTGGAAATATTCTCTGTTCTGAAGTCTGCTTTGTTTGATGCTAAGTCTCCAGCCTCCTTTTGAGTAGTGTTTTCATAGTACCACACGTCTCCTCATTCTTTAACTTTTAATATTTCCACACCTTTATACTTAATCCAGCCTCCTTATGGAGGGATTTTTCTTTATTTGACAGTCTCCACTTTTTTTTTTTCTTTTTTCTTTTTTTTTTTTTTTGGTACCAGGGATTGAATTCAGGGCTACTCAACCACTGAGCCACATCCCCAGCCCTATTTTGTATTTTATTTAGAGACAGGGTCTCACTGAGTTGCTTAGAACCTCACTGTTGCTAAGGCTGTCGCAATCCTCCTGCCTCAGCCTCCCAAACCCCTGGGATTATAGGTGTTCACTATGGCACCTGGCACTCCACTTTTAAAATGTTAGACCACTAATGCTGCAGGTAGTAATTCATGTGTTTGGATTTCTATGTGCCATCTTGCTAGTTGTTTTTTGCTTGTTTCATCTCTGCTTAGTTTTTGTTTTTTCTTTTCCTGTGTTCTTTTGAAGTTTTTGGGCAATTACTAAATTTTGTCTCTACTTCTGGCTTATTAGTTGCATTCATATTATGCATCTTTATACTTAACCTTCATATAATAAGTATGTTTTGATTTCCTCTGTCCTATCTTTTGTGCTATTATTTTACATTTTACTTTTACATGTGTTAAACCCACAATACATAGTTACTATTTTTTTATTTAAAAGGCCAATCATCTTTAAAACATTTTTTGGGGGGCTGGGGATGTGGCTCAAGCGGTAGCGTGCTCGCCTGGCATGCGTGCGGCCCAGGTTCGATCCTCAGCACCACATACAAAGATGTTATGTCCGCCAATAACTAAAAAATAAACATTAAAAATTCTCTCTCTCTCTCTCTCTCTCTCTCTCTCTCTCTCTTATCTCTATCTCTATCTCTCTCCTCTCTCTTTAAAAAAATTTTTTTTAGTTGTAAATGGACGCAATATCTTTTTATGTATTTATTTTTATGTGGTGCTGAAGATTAAACCCAGTCCCTTACACATGTGAGGCAAGCGCTTTACGACTGAGCTATAGCCCCAGCCTCAATCATCTTTTAACAAGAGTAAAAATAAGGAAAAATATGCTTTAATATTTACCCTCATTTATTATCTTTAAAATTCTTCAATTCTTTGTATGAATCAAAATTTGTGTCTGGTTTTATAGTCTGTCTGCCCGAAGCTATCTGTCAACATTCTTGTAGTGCATCAGAACTGGCAATGGATTATTAGTGTTTGTTGGGAAAAGTCTTTATTTCATCATTATTTTTGTCATATTTTTGCTGGGTATAGAAACTAGTACCTTTCCCACCCCAACCTCCCTTTTCTCCTTTCTGTGAATAAGCAATGTCACTTCTATTATCTCTGGCTTTTGTATTTTTATGTCAAAAAAATTTTTGACAGAAGATTCACTATATAGCCTATCTTCTTTATTAAGTAATATTTCTTTGGTTGCTGTCTAGCTTTTGTTTTTAATACTGATTTGTAGCAGTTTAACTCATGTGTCTAGGGTATGAGTGTGTTAAATTTTAGGTTCGCTGAGCTTCTTGGTTCTGTGGCTTTTAAATTTTGGAAAATTTGTGGCCATTATCTCTTCAGATATTTCTCTCTCTTCTTTTGTCTTCAATTATTCCTATTCAATATTGTTACACAAGATCTTAGATACTCCCCCCCTCTTTTTTTCCTCTTTGTGTTTCAGTTTGCATAATTTCCACATTCCTGTCTTCAAATTTACTGATACTTTTCTCTGCATATTTAGTCTGCTGATAAATCCATTAAAGGAATTTTTTTTATCTCTGCTATGTTTTATTTCCAGAATTTTTATTTGACTTAAAGATTAATTTTCATTGATGCATTGAAATTATCTGTGGATATACACTTTTTCTATCAGTTCTTTTAACATATTAATTATAGTTATTTTAAAATTTCATTTTTATAGGGTCAACATTTGAGTTGTTTTCTTGTTTTTTGTGATACCTGTAATTTTTTGTTGTTGTTGTTGTTGGACGCTAGATACTGTGGGTAGAATGTAAGAGGTTGAAGTAAATCAGAAGTGAGTATACCTTTTATACCTTCACTCTCCAGGTCTTTACTGTGGAGAGTGAGTCAGTCTAATCAGTAGTTTAGTTGGGCTTGCTTCTTTGGTGACCTTCAGTGAGCCATAGCCTTCTTTCCTTTATAAGTGGCCCAAGATGCTGGAGCACTCTTAGTTCATGTGCTCTACCCACCACTTGGAACCCAGGGTTCTCTACCACTGAACTACAACCCCAGCCCTTTTTATTTTTGATACAGTGTCTTGCTAAGTTGCCGGCTGGCCTTGAACTTGGCAATCCTTCTGCTTCAACCTTTGGAGTAGCTAGAATTATAGGTGAGTGCCATCAAGCCTGCCTACCCGTAGTTTTTAAGCAAGGCCTTGTGATTTGATAGGCTCAACCAAAGTTACAATTTTGTAAACTAATTTATTAAGTTTTTCCACATTGTCAGTGTGGGAACAATATTCTTTTGTAGTTTTCTGCATCTGAAGTCAGAGCAGAGCTGTACTTACTATTTTTTAAACTAACCCTATTGTTCGGTTAAATCATTTCTACAGAACTAAGAATTTTGCCTAGTAGAGGAGGTACTGTGTGGTAATAGTTAAGGGCAGACAAAACACTATTCAGACACAACCTGTTTTGAATCTTATCTCTGCCTCTTATTATTGGCTTTACTAGCTAGGTGATCTTGAGCAAATTGTTGAATTGTTATTCGGCTTCTTCATTTGTAAGGTTAGGACAGATGAAATAATGCATGTAAAAATATTTAATATAATGCCTGACTCTTAGAAAACATTCAACAGATGATCGTCATCAGATTTGAATTTTATATGAGTAAGCCTGGTGACAAATTAGAGGGTGCCCTCTAGGGAGGAAAAAGTAGTGGCTGGAAGGCCAGTTAACACATACATTCAGGAATTCATATGAGAGTCATAAGGGCTTGAAATAGGCTGCAACAAAGGAAGTAGAAAAGACAGATTTAAGGCTTATTCATAATCAAACATCCTGGGTCATATACTAGTTATCCCATCTTTCTAGTACTTCTCTACCTCCTCCATTAACCTTTGTTCAGTTTAGTTCCACACAACCCCATGCTTGTTTGGCTGCCTATCAACTTTGAATCCTTTGAGAGATGGGCCAAGTTTGATCTGCACTAGAGTACCCCTGGTGCTCCATACAGCATCCAGTATATAGGCATCCATAACTCCATGGACTTAGACTTAGCTGGAAAGTTGTTCTCTTCTCTTTCTTGCTACTACCGCCACTGTTCAATTGTCTGTAGCTGAGTGCACTGTTATTATGACATTCCATGCTAGAAGCTGTATTAAGCTGAGTAGCTCCTCTTGTCTGATGCTGGCCAGGCACAGGGCCAGCCGTAATTGTGTTGGGTACCTAAGCCCCAGTCATCCAGCTAGAAGAGCCCATGGCTTTGGTTTGTGTGGGAGCTTTATACTCTTGCGTGTGTTTGTCAGATTCCCCAAAGACGCATTTCTTGGTTTAGTCTCCACTGCATTGACTATCAGTACGTGGTTCACTAATGGATTGGGGGTGGGAATGAACTTAGTCACCTGTGCTGCTCATAAGAGTCATTTCTGTCCTCATAGAAAACCTGTGTTGGCATGAGCTTCTTGGTTTTATTTTTATTTTTTTTAATATTTATTTTTTTTAGTTTTCGGCGGACACAACATCTTTGTTTGTATGTGGTGCTGAGGATCGAACCCGGGCCGCACGCATGCCAGGCGAGAGCGCTGCCGCTTGAGCCATATCTCCAGCCCAAGCTTCTTGGTTTTATCATCATCTTCTAACCTCATGTTAGTTCTGCAAAGGTCCTTATGTAACAAGATGAAGAAAATTATATTTGGCAGAATTCCTTTCAGCAAGAGGGCTATTTTTGTTTAGAAGAATTTCTTTGATAAAGCTTGTAGTTAGGGGGAGTAGGGGGACTGAGACCTCAAGGGACCTCAAATGGAAGAGAATAAATCTGAGTGAAGCAGTGGAAGATTTGCTTGTGGTCCCTACAGGAAACCAAGGAACTGGAGCCAGAGGGACAATGGAATGTGGCTCGTCCTGTGCTGATTCCTCTCCTCTTCCTCATGATGCTCATGAGGAAGTTCCAGTAACCTTCATATCATGCTGAGAGTGAGAGGCTTACAAAAACAAATATGAGAAAGAATCAAACATAAGTGTTCAAACAAAGCCCTGTATGCAAGTAGATATTTGTAGCAGCACTCTTCACTGTAAAAAATAATAACAAATGACGAGTCCATCAATGGATGAATGAATAAATAAATATGGTGCATCCATACACAGAATGTGTTCAGCCATGGGAAGGTGCTATACTGTTCCACACTACAACACGGATGAAACTTGAACACTGTGCCCAGTGAAAAAAACCAGACACGGAAGGTCACACACCCATCATTCCATTTATACAGAACACCCAGAATAGGCAAGTCCTTGGAGATGAAAAGTAGATTAGTGTTTGCTAAAACATAATGCAGAGTGACTGCTTAGTGATTTGGGGGCTTCTGGTTGGAGTCACTAAAAAGTTCTGGAACTAGATAGCAGTGTTGGTGGTACGTCATTGTGCATATACATAATGTTATTGAATCGTGCACTTTAAAATCCTCAAAATGGTCAATTTTATGTTGTGTATCACCAAAATTAAAAAATCATGTAGTGCTGGGCTGAAAAGGATAGCCAGGGCAGATAACTGGTTAAAGAAGTGCTGAAAGTCCATCTAAAAATAATTGGAAGGCTTTTGACTATCTCACTAGGGTTTGGGTCATGGTTATCTAGGTATATGGTAGCCCTGAGAGAGACTTTAGGTAAACATTATAAAGACTTTAGGTAAACATTACAAAGGGTTTCTAAAAACGTTGAAAGCTGTGGGTTGTAGTGCACACCTATAATCCCAGTGTTTGGGAGGCTGAGGCAGGAGGATCACAAGTTTGAGGCTAACCTGGGCAACTTAGTGAGCCCCTAAGCCACTTAGTAAGACCCTGTCTCAAAATAAAAAATAAAAAGGGCTGGGGATGTGGCTTAGTGGTAAAGCCCCCTCTCCCTTGAGTTCAA